>NC_139235.1:2807494-3445571 GCF_977018435.1 Lepisma saccharinum
CTCGGGCCTTGATACATGCGCCGATTCGGTTTGGAATGGAATCGTAGAGCCGTTGTATCCTTTCCTCAGGAAAGTCGGCCCACAGCCTCGATATCCTGCAGATCGGTTCTGGGTCGGAGTTGACGTCTATCGGGGACAGATCAGGGGATCTTGCTGGCCACGGGAGAACCTCAACATAACGCAGGCAGTCTACAGACACATGTACCGTGTGCGGACAAGCGTTGTCGTGTTGAAAGACTGTGCCAGGATGCTGTCGCAAGAAGGGTAACGCATGATGACGCAGTATGTCCGTGACGTAGCGCTGTGCCATCAGAATCCACAGAACCACCACCAGAGGTGATCTGAAGTCATACCCAATGCCTTCCCACACCATGATTGCAGGAGTAATGGCGGTGTGTGTCCCCACAACATTGTCAGGATGTGTCCTCTCCCCTCGGCGCCGTTATACTCTCACACGGTGGTCATCCGTGGTAATGCAGAACTGAGATTCATTGCTGAACATGATGCAACGCCACTCGTCCCTGTCGTCAGCAGTCAATGCCTCCCGGTTACGGCAACACTCTATACGCAGCCGTTTGTGTTCTGGTGTTAATGACAGCCTCCTATTGCGACGGTGAACTCGTAGTCCGGCTGCTGCCAGCCTACGACCAATGGTGCGGGATGACACAGGATGTTATAGAGAGTCCTGTACGTGTGACCGGATAGCAGCTGCAGATGTGATGGGGTTGCAAAATGCTTGGTGCACAATACTGCGATCCTCCCTTGGTGTGGTCAGTCTTGGTCGACCGGAACCTTCACTACGTGTGTAGGTTCTCTCACGTATCCATTGGTGCCAACATCTGCCCACTGTGACATCTGAATGCCCGAGATTCCTGGAAATGGCACGATTCGACCAATCGGTCTCATGCAGACTCCCATTACGGCCTCTTTTGAACTCCGTCAAGTGCTGGTAATGCTGGCTGATGCGTCTACGAGGCATTTTCTGTATTAATCACCTTCTCGCACTGTGTTGATTGACTGACGTTCCACACACGCCTTATGAACGCTATCAGGCCTGATAACACTATCACGCGATGGCACAACTAATGCACCCTGGTGGCCGTTCTAGACGTTGCAATTCGTTGCAACTCTAATCATTTACATACATATCGAAGGTACACACGTGTACGAAATGACGTTCAAATTGGACCTTTCCTTCTGGGTGCTTAACTTCCTTTTGTCAATGAGTGTATGATAAGAAACGGCTGCCAGCGTGAACTTTATAATCGACGTCATGCAAGTGAAACTGAATTGTACCACGTGATACCCTAAGCTTGTTTATTTTTATCATCATTCTGCCAGTTCTGACCAATTGGACGACAGGAATGAATGATGATAATGTGATCATGTAACACTATCAATATCCAGGTCGGGATTCGAACCAAGGACCCATGCTTTTGATTAATTGATTGAACTGTGTTATTTTACGTCGCTTTGCTGCAACTTTTGGATACGACGGGGATGAGTGGCGATATGATAAAGTACCTATATGAAAAGACAATCACAAACCTATGCAGATGACACAATATACGAATTATAGTGGTTGGAGGTCCAGATGCCAGAGCCTCGTTAGTCTGCTGAATGCAATCCAGGGTGTACTACAAGGAAGTGAGGTTGACATCAGAATGGGTCACACCTTACACCCCACCGGGACCCTTTCCGCCACGGAGGTTGGGTTGCTTCCTTAACTGTTTTTTCTCTCCTTGTGTTACTCTAAGTGAGCCGCGGTAGCTCAGTCGTTAGTCGGCTTCCGTGGCGGAGTGGTTAGCTCAGCGCGCTACGACGCCAGGGGTCCCGGGTTCGAATCCTGCTTAGGACATGAATGTTTGTGATTGTCGGGAGGGGTCGGGTATTCCTTTAGAAAAGAAAAGTCGATAGGGCGTCTTATTTCCATCCCCGGCGAGGGAGATGCATGATTTTTTTCCACCTGTTCAAGCGGCTCCGGCACCCACCCAGCGTCGTATAAAGTGCGTACCTGGAGGAAACTCCGCACGGTAAAGGCGGCCAGGAGCGTGGTGCTTAACACATCCCCCCCTCATTCGGCCGTGATCAAGAATGTGTGGGGCTATCTCCACATCCCTATACGCCTTCATGGCGTGGTGCAAAGGACAGGGGAGCATTTTACCTTTTTTGTCTTACTCAAATTATGGTCCTTTTTCTCACTTTCTCCTCGCTAATTCAATCTCTTTCTCTTTCTTTCTCCTTCTCCCTCCGTCACCCACTTGTACTTTTCTTCCTCTATCTCCCACTCTCTCCCTCTCTTTTACACACACACTGTCTCTGTCTTTAACTGTCTACTGACTAACTCATTCTCTCTCTCTTTCACTCCTTTCTCCTCCGCTCTCTCCTTCCTCCCCCCTCTCATTGAACGACCTCCGCCTGGCAGAAACGATATATCAACGGTGTCGTCTATAACTAAAAACCCAGCGCTCCATATCATACAAAAGTCCCTTTCCATTTTAATTGAAATATACGATAGAATGTCTTTATGAAGAAATATGGGAAGCCCGCTCGACTTCACGAACCGGGCCTCTCAATGCAGACGGGGGAAATTAAAGCGTCGCGAATTTGAGTTCAAATATTTGCAGTGAAAATTTAATATTAGGTCCGGAACGAGAATATGTCTCAATATGCTCTTTATCGCTGGTATAATGCAGGAGGTGCCTTACGGAAGGCAAACATCGCGAAAAGTTGGAAGGAAGGGAAGAGGGTATAAAAAGGAGAGAGTGGAATAAAATGGAAAAGTGTAGATGGGGAGATCGAATACTGGATGGCGTAAACTCCATCGTAGAGAAAAGGGAAGTTGAAAATGTGAGCAAACGAGTAAAGAAGAGATATGTCTAGATATGTCTTTATAATGGAAATAAAGTTAGATCTGTGTTTACGGAGCATAATTTCGATAAGGTTCAGTGTGAAGCAGTAGCAATGCCAGAATACAATGAAAGGGTAAGGGAGAATATAATATAATCCTAAATTTCACACAAAACGCTTAGTTTGAAGTATTTTGATTGAATGTATTCACGGAGAAGCTAATCGAAACTGGACCTACAGTTTAAAGTGGAACACGAACTACTATGTTCCTCTACCTGTTATAAACATTAGCCTTGTCACTGTGAAGGACTTTTCATTTAATGGTTGCGTCACACTGTAATTGTTCGCGACAACCATTGATAATGCGCAGCTCTTCATGGATGTATCCGATTAAAATCTTGTGCAATGGCATGCGAACTTCTCTCCCTAGACATCACTTTGATCTCGATGCATTACCGATGCGCTAAACAAATTTTAAGGCATTTTTCTAGCACCTCGAAAAGGAGCAAATTGGTACAAGAATTCAGTCATAACTTTTTACTGGTTAAAGATACGTCGAAAAAACCTTCTCGTGAAATTCTAGCCTGATTTGATATATCATATCACCCCCTTCCCATTTAAAATTCTGAAGTTGAATTCAAGATGGCGGTCATCAAGATGGACGCCGACCATGCGGGTGGCGTCAATGTGGTTCCCCCTTGGCCTGATAACGATTGGTCATCACCATTTCCATGTTGCGCGCTGCAGTGGCCTTGTACTGGGGGTGTTAAGTGACTTTTTGAGCCACCCTGTAGTTAACATGCCATCTAGTTAAACCATAACGAGTTATTGTCCTTTATTGTTTATTTGACTTCTCTTCCTTACTCCTGTACTTTGTCATTATCACTAGTATATTTTTTCTAATTATTCACAACATCTCTTCTGAAAAGATATTCTCATTCTGCTAGATTTTTCCCTGCAACAACGCAGCAAAACTTTCCGTCATGCTGCCGCCATCTTTTGCCATCCATATAACTTCGTTGCTACTTTGTTGCATCTATTTCTAACACTGTAGCCTTTTAAAACCCGAAGGTTTATGGCTGCATCAACACAATACTTCCATCTACTCCTATCCTGGGCAAGATCAATCCAATATTTTCCATTCTTACAGATTTCCTTCAGGTACATCTCAACGTTATCCCTGTATCTTCATCTTGGCCGATCTGCAGGTCTCTTATCATCAGGTTTCCGAACAAGAATCCTGTAAACTCTTCTTTCCTCTCCCATTCGTGCCACATGGCCTGCCCACCTAAGTCTTCTTGATTGAATTATTCTAATAATATCTGGAGAGGAATACAAATTGTGGTTTCTACATTATGTAACCTGCACTCATCTCTCCTCATCCCCTTTTATGTCCAAATATTTTTTTAATCTATTCTATTTTCGTTATTTTTTGTTGCTTTCCTACCTCTGGGTTAATCGAGATGGGACAAATGCAATTATCTATCCATATCTTGATCTGATTTCGAACCTGGGACTTCTGATTACCGAGGGCGTAACGCTGACCACTACACCACGGAGGCCGGCTTGTCGCATCTCCACTAACTCTACAAGGCTATTATAATGTAATAATGAGTTGTAATGAGAGACAAACTTTCATAAACACGAACACGGGATTCTTATAAAGATACCTCAAATACAGTAATCGTGTTACTGTAATTATGCCCTTACGAGGAGAGTTTGAATACACATTGAAGGCATAATTTAATGTGTATCTGGAAATAAACTGTGCGCAAATTTTGACATCATCATCATCCAAACGTTTAAAAGAAACGTCTATTTTAGGGGAAGTTAAGCCTGAGAAATCCAACCCTCTACTCATTCGTACGTAATGCAAGAAATCGCTTGTATTTGGTGGATACCGCTTAACCACGTGGAAAGCCCCGCTCAAACCTTGCAACTTCTGAAAGTCTGTGGAACTTTGCAGAATCATGCAAAATCACGTCGAACAAAGTAGAAACCGGATATCCGGTTTTCTGTTTCCATTCGAAATGAGTTTTCCTCCCTAAGTGAGATAAAAATGTAGTCTTTTAGTTCTGGGAGTCTCAGGGTTAATCCAGGCCCAGAGTTGTGAACGACTATAACTTCACATGAGATAAAATTGAGTAGGAGTTATAGTTGCACGTAAAAGAATGTTTTGTCGTTCTGGTTTTCGTATCTCTCTATTTCACTCTCTTTTTTCTCTATTTCCATCTTTATCTCCCCCTCTCTCTCTCTCTCTCTCTCTCTCTCTCTCTCTATCTGTGTATCTCCAATTCGCTCTATCCCTCTCTCTCCCTCATTTCCTCTCCATCTTCTCTCTCTCCATCTATTCCTCTCCTTCTTTCTATCTCCCTTCCTCTCTCTATCTCGTCCCCTCCCTTTCTTTCTCTAATATGTTAAACACACACACATTCTCTTCCCCTCTCTCTCTTTCTCCTCTCTTCTAAATCTCTCATCTCACTAATTTTCTATCTTGGTGAGTGTCTCTCTCTCTCTCTCTCTCTCTCTCTCTCTCTCTCTCTCTCTCTCTCTCTCTCTCTCTCTCTGTCTCTGTCTGCTTGCGTGTGTGGCGTTTGTTTGTTTTCCTATCCCTAGTCAAACATATACGAACCTGAACAGGATATAATTTTCATTTCCCTGCGGTTTGACTCTCAGTGCTGGTGCATTCCCGCGTAGAGCTACATCAAATTACAAATTCATCCCACAAGATCAGGAAACATTCATTAGCTAGGGCAAATCCTCGCTGAAGTTCTTATTGTTTACGGGCAACCTCTGGGAAAAGCTGGTTGCAGGTAAACAGTAAAAGTAACTCACGCTCATCAGTAAACACCTGCGTGCTACCCTAGGGCCGGAGTAAGGCAGAAAATTGTTCAGGTCGTATGGCGCCAACGAGAATTGTGCTATCTTGCCCCAAGAAATATATTTCATTTTCCTTATGATAGGTTTATATTACACTCTCAAGAAGAAGAAAACAACTTGCAAGTTGTCAGGATATATTCTGTTTTTGTTGACTTGAAAAGATGTCGTCGGTAACGTGAAAGCACGGATTGTGTAAAATGTTGTTTGCTGTTAATATAACGAAATGCTTAAACAACAAGGCCCTTGTACACTTCACTCTACATGGATGTCCATCATCATTTTTCAACGCTCACAATTTATGGCTCAACTGTCAGAATTTGACACCCAATTTAAGTGAGTACAGAATATATGACAGGATTTGTCAAGTGAGAACATTATTAGATGACTTGAAGAATATTCGACGGAAAATAATTGTGATCACATGATTTCTCACAAAGTCTTCGTTACAGGGCTCGGATTTTGAATTTTGATGACATTTCGTCTTTTAACTGGTGCAACATAGACATTTCTAACTAGTACAGAAATCCTGAACACCCTCCTCAGGTTGAAGAAATGTAATTTTTTTGGGCCATTTTTTGTCATTTTTTACCATTTTTAAATTTTTCTGTCATTTTTTAAGCTTTAGCGTCATTTTTAGGTCATTTTTTAAAATTTTGCGTCATTTTTAGGTCACTTTTTAAAAAAAATGTGTAATTGTATGCTGAAACATAAGAAGCTCAACAATTTCTGTTTTGTCTGAATGTTATCTTGCGGTACTTACTCTGTGTTTAACTACCGGCGCAACAAAGCCTGTCTGAAAATCGCGAAATGCAACATTGTCGAGTTTCTTATTCACAGTCCGTACGACACACCAAGGTGAAGAAGCAATTGTTAAATTGTGTGTCTTGGAACATATATACTAATTCCAATAAGCAGATTGAGTTTTGCACGAATTTTTGGGTCACTTTTCAAAGATTTTTAAGTCATCAAAATCCGAGCCCGTACATGTGAATTTATCCTAGGAATCTGGAAGATAATCATTCTCGAAGAGTTTATTGTGGTCTTCGAGCTGTTTATATGGATTATGTGTAGAGATTTTGCTTAGTGAACGAACTTACAAGGGAGGTTATCTAAGTGTCCCCCTCCGATTTCCATGAAACTTGACAGGTGTATAGAGGGACCCCAAGGAAGAAATACGTATTTTTTTTTGTTTCAGCTAAAAAACTGCTTTAGGAGGCAAAACCCCCCTCAATGTTAAGATGAGGACAAATTGACGTGCGGGTCTGACCCCTGTGTCCCCCTCCGATTTCCATAAAATTTGGCAGGTGTATAGAGAGACCCTATGCCCCCTGTTTCTTCCTATGCCATATTTACGTGGTTTCGGGGTCAGATCCCCACTTCAATTTCTCCTCATCTTGACATTTGAGCGGGGGGGGTTGCCCCCTAAATCCGTTTTTTAGCTGAAACACAAAAACATGTACTTCTTCCTTTGGGCCCCTCTATACACCTGCCAAATTTCATGGAAATCGGGGGGGGAGGACACTTAGATAACCTCCCTTGTTAGTACTACTTACTCATTAACAACAGAACATTGACTGATATTTGTTCAATTTGTTGCAAGCACTGCCAAAGTTACTCTGAAATGTGCAAAGGGTAAAACGTATGAAGTTGGATACTATTTGTGATGGCGTACTGTTTGTTGTGTTCTGTGATTATATTACAGTAACTAAGGAATGAAGGAAGTCTATAAACAGCTTCAGCAAACTATTAATCCCCGTTGCTTAGATTTACTTCATGATAAATAGAAGTCATTAAGTACCACACCGAACGATGATAACACCTGTTTAATTGTGTAAAACTAACACATAATACGTATATCACAATAAAAGCGTATTCAAGTATACTTATTCTCCATGTTCATCCATCCTCATAACAAAATCGTGTAGTCATGGTAACCCACACAGACTAAAACATTGGTTACCTTTTCTTCATAATTTGCATCTATCATCTTTCATAATGAAGAGCATTGAAAAATGATGATCCATGTAGAGTGAAGTCTACAAGGACAGAAAAGGGCTTCGTTATTTAAACATTTGGTTTTATTAACCACAAACAACATTTTACACAATCCGTGCAATCGCTGATCATTCTCATTACCGGCCTATTTCCAAATCAACAAAAACAGAATATATCCTAAAAACGTGTAAGTTGTATTCCTCTTCTTTTTAAGTGTAATATAAACCTATCACCTTATTTCGTGTAGGAGCCTGGTCGTGTGTTCAACTGACTATTGTCTACATGCATTTAAAAAAATCTCAAGAATTCCAATTTACGTGTAGCTTTATTCATTAATCGCTTTCCGGAAAATAAAGAAAGAGTAACCTTTGAGGCATTTGCTGTGTGTGTATGTGTAGGTGTGTGTGTGTGTGTGGGGGTGTGTGTGTGTGTGTGTGTTTGTAGACCGATGAGTTCCGGAATCTGTTAAAATACACACCAGATAACACTCGTATACTTATGTGTGTGTTAATGTAAGTGGATGTGTTCACAAATCCGTTATTCCTGAGTGCCTCGTTAAGTTACACACCAACGTTCAGAGGTAATTTGTGTATTGAAGAGAATAAGTTCGCAAATCCGTTATTCCGATGTGGCCCGTTAACTTACACACCAACGTTCCGAGGTATTTTTTGTATAGAAGGGAATAAGTTCGAAAATCCGTTATTCCGAGGTGCCTCGTTAAGTTACACACCAACGTTCCGAGGCTAATTGTATATTGAAGGGAATGCGTTTGGAAATCCGTTATTCCGATGTGCCCCATTAAATTACACACCAACGTTACAAGATATTGTGTACCTTGAAGGGGACGCGTTCACAAATCCGTTATTCAGAGGTGTATTACACATCAACGTTCCGAGGTAATGTATGTGCGTGTGGGAGTCTATATGTGTGTGCTTTGCGCTCGCTAACACGGTAGAACTACAGTACAGTGTGCAAGTCAAATCTGAAGAATTGAATATTTTGCAGGGAAATAAATTTAGCGACAGCGCACTTCGTTACCCGTAAATACTAGAAGCTGCATATCTCTGCCACAACTTTGAAGCCTCTACTAATGAGGATCCCGGATTATTTAGTTCTTTTTAAAAAAAAGAAGAAAAAGGCGATATAGAGCAAGGAGTTTTAAAGTACAGAAGAAGAGAGAAGATGCTTACGATCACCACAAAGATAAACATTTGCCCTTTCCAGGGGAAGATATTTATTTTCCTTTCCTTTTTTTCTCTCTTCAAAAACTCTAACTACCAAAGTTTATAATCCCTGAACGTAAGTGGGCTTAACAAAGTACCGTAGAAGATTCCGTCTTCACAATAGCTCGGCGAAACTTAACCAAGAGATAAAGGAGCGGTTGGGACATGCAGTGCGGGTTGCGGAGTTTGAGGATGGAGATTCTAAGACTCTAAAGGCCGGCATTCTGCACATATAAGGGCGGCAAGGAGGAGAGATAGAAGGGGATAGTAAATCCCTCATTTCCCTCACAGTGCTGTACCCAGAGACTCTTCCACACCTTCTTAGATGGCGCCCCAAACGAAAACTACGATGCCTACTTGGTTTTGGCAGATGTGGTTTCGTGTCAATATGTGTACACTTCTGGTAAAGTTAGTTAAACCTCTTTTTCTCTTCCTCTTACTTTATCTCTCTCTTCCTCTCGCTTTTACTCTGAAATCTCTCCATGCCACGTTAAATTACACACCAACGTTCCGAGGAATGTGTATGTTTAAGAGGAGTAGCAAGTCCGTAATTCTGAGGTCCCGTTAAATTACACATGAACATTCCGAGGTAATGTGTATGTTTAAGGGAAATCGCAAATCCGTTATTCCGAGGTGCTTCTTTAAATTACACACCAACGTTGAGATAATGTAAGAGCAAGTAAAGAGAGAGAGGTGGAAAGAATGAGAACATTGAACAGACGTTTTGGGCGCAAATTACCAGGGTAGTACCTCAAAAACATTCAGTAACTACACTTGAAGAAATGGTATATTATACAGGGTTGTGCAAAAACCGGTAATTGAAAATATTAAGAAATCAGTACATCAATTCCCTTTTCAGGATCACCCTGTATAAGTTATATATCCTCCCCTATGGATTAGTGGAAACACTGTTGCCTTGTAATGATGGGTAATTAAAAGGTCCAAGGTTCGAACTCGAGTGGAGGCACATTGCACAGTGAACCGAATCCCACTTTAAACTGTAGCTCCAATCCCGATTAGCCTATCTCCCTCATGGCGTTTTGGTAACGCTGTCGCCTTGTTATAATGTGGTCCTTCGGTTCAATCCCGGTGGAGGAACATAGTGATTGGATCCCAGTTTTATCTAAAGGTTATGGCCTGTGTAAGATTTTGGTTTCTCTCCCTTCGAATGAAAGAAAGGTATGGTTAAGGTAAAAGTCAATAGATGACACTGATCAGAGGTTACGTCATTCAGTTTGCCGCTTGGACGCAATAATCCTGAACAGACACACACCACTTCCAGCTGGCACACGTTCCAAATCACAATCCAACAGGGCACTCGACGTGACGGGAGAGGTCAACAGGTGACTTAGACGCACGTAGTGGTGATGGTTTATTTTCTTTCGTAGAGAATTAGTTTAATATTATTTTATTTAATTTTGTAGAGTTGTTCTTAGTATTATATTAATTTGCTTGTTGATCTTTACCGAGTGATCGTCATTACAGACAAATAGAAAAAGGGGGCAAATTTAACATAGAAATATTATTTTAGGCAATCAGATACAACATGGATGAATAATGATAGTACCAATTAAATAGTCAGCAAAATGAGAGAAAGTCAATTATTAGTTAAGGATAACTATTGAGAATTATCTTTATATATATATATATATATTAATGTTATTGTTGAGGTCATAATTGTTAACGACAGTTTATGTATATATATATATATACATATATATATATATATATATATAATATTATTGTTCTAATGCCAAATTTAAATTTTGTTAAATAAAATGTCGAACATCCCTATTCAGTGAATATTTTATTCTAGTAATTAAAATACTTGATTTAATGTGTACCACGTACCAATGGGGTCCAGTATGCAGGTTCATAGCTATATTTCATCGGTTAAACGGATGGGTATCCTTAATCCCAATTAAAACAAATTGTTATATATTAAATCCGAACTAGAGTAAGAAAGAAAGGGCTATAAGGTCCAGCCCCAATTAGCCTCTGAGTGCACAAATTTGACTTAATCAAACATTGATACGCTCAAACACACACAGTTCCCTCAAAACTAAAAAAATAACAATCACAGTAGGGATGCATAGACCAGAAAGGGCAATTCTCATCTTCATCTCAAGTACTTCGACAGATTCAAGTGTTACCAGGCACAACATTTCGAATTATGATCAGGTGACAACTTTTTTGCTATATTTTCTCTTAAATAACTCCGACATGAAGCATTAATTGTTGTCTTTTTTTATACAGAGTAAATTGACATTAATAATACATAAAGATAACTCAAGGAATAAGGCTACATAGTGCAGAAAACCTTGTGTTAAATGTATCTTGTTCTAAGCGAACAAATTGAGTGTCGCGTGAATTTTGAACCACTTCATACAACCTTAGAACAGTTAGGTTAGGTAACGTTCTAACTAACTAACTAACTCTCTAGCCTTCTTAAACCCAAAGGTTTATGGCTGCAAGATCAATCCAATCTTTTCCATCCTTACCGATTTCCTTTAGGTCCATCTTAACGGTATTCCTCCATCTTCGTCTTGGCATTTCTACAGGTCTCTTACCATGAGGTTTCCCAACAAGAATCCTATAAACTCTTCTTTCCTCTCCCATTCGTGTCAAATTGCCTGTTCAACTAAGCCTTCTTGATTTAATTATTGTAAAAATATCTGGACATGAATACAAATTATGTAACCTTCTCCACTCACCTGTCTCCTCATCTCAATTGGCTCAAAATATTTTCCTAAGCATTTTATTTTCAAATACTCATAACTTATGTTCCTCGTTTAATGTAAGGGACCAAGTTTAATATCTATATAATATATACTACAGGCAAAAATTCTATTTGTATATTTTAACCTTTAGTTTCTTAGATATTACACGAGAAGAAGTTAAGCAATGATCTGAAAACAAAATTTAAAACAAGAGAACCCTTTTCTCGGCAAATTATCGCTCCTAATTTCGTATCGCTCGCTCAGAGACGAGCATCTTAAAAGATAAAGTAAGACTCTCCTCAGATTTGAGATGTGTATGATGTAGCATGCATTTTTCGAAGTGCGGTTCGCAGGGATGGCAAAAATGCATTTGCAACGAGCCCTAAATCTCAATAACAGTGGGTCCCTTTACGAGTCTAAGGTTTATGGATCTTGGTCCATGAAACAGGATGCTGCGTCTTAGCATGTTTACGTCTGTCTTCCCTCAAGATTCAAGGATGCTTCCTCTTCGTTTTTATGTCCTGTTTCTTTGAATTTTTGGCTTCGTAAGAAAACTACAAAACATCATTAGGAACCATTACTCTAGCAAAATGACGAAACTTTTGTCCAGGAAGAAGTAAAAAGTTTTAACCATGTAATAGTTTATATAGCCAGGGAGAAGTTGCTTGGCATTTAAGAAAAGAATATGATATCCACAATCGTATTATGATGGATCCTGAAACATTTTTGCCTACGAATACTTAGTAATTCAGTCTCTGTTGTGACCATTCTACGACATAGATTAGTAAGGATTTCCTGTTGATATGTGGTGACATTTGAGGAGAAACATACTTCAGGAAGGATTTCCTTATGGAAATGTACTGAGATTTCGAGCGAAACATAAATAGATATGGATTTCCTGTGGATATAAGATGAGATTTACAGCAAGACACAGATCTGTGAATATTTCCTGTCAATATATGCTTAGACTTAGAGCGAAATCTAATTTAGTAATGATTTAGATTAGTATGGGTTTCCTGTCGATGTGTAAGGAGATTTAGAGCGAACCATAGATTAGCAAGAGTTTCCTGTCGATGTGTAAGGAGATTTAGAGCGAACCATAGATTAGTAATTATTTCCTGTCGATGTGTAAGGAGATTTAGAGCGAACCATAGATTAGCAAGGATTTCCTGTCGGTGTGTAAGGAGATTTAGAACGAACCATAGATTAGCAAGGATTTTCTGTCGATGTGTAAGGAGATTTAGAGCGAACCATAGATTAGCAAGGATTTCCTGTCGATGTGTAAGGAGATTTAGAGCAAACCATAGATTGACAAGGATTTTCTGTCGATGTGTAAGGAGATTTAGAGCGAACCATAGATTAGTAAGGATTTCCTGTCGATGTGTAAGGAGATTTAGAGCGAACCATATATAGATTAGCAAGTATTTACTGTCGATGTGTATGAAGATTTAGAGCAATGTTAGTAAGGAATTCCTATGGCAAAATGCGCAATCAAGTCATGGGTATTTGGGATGAATCCTAGGCATCCTTTTTAAATTCATCTACCAATTTCACTTTCCTCTGCCATTTTTCTCCTCCTTTCTCTCACTATAGCTCATTGTTTCCTGTAACGGTTGCTTATGAGTCTGCTCTCTTTCCAATCTTCAAACCCAGTGGAAGCACAAAGTGGTTCGGATCCCACTTTAAACTGTAGATTCAGTGCAAGAAATGGAGTGAAAAGCAAACTCAAGTAAACTCATTTCAATCTAGAGCAATGTTTTTCAATTATATCTGTAAGTTTACTGAGAAACTTACAGCATGCGCGTGCACTCCAGTACAGCAAGGCCAGCAGTGCTGGTATACAGCAGAACTGTTACAAAATTACTTTTTTTAAACTTTTGGTTTTTCATTACTTCTTCCTTGTTGGTTGCATCAACAGAATCAACCTGCAAGTCTCCAAGGCTCGTCCTTTTCTGATATGGGGGCATCAACATCCTCTAGTGGGGTGTTGACAAAACATCTGCGTAACAAGGGCCCGAAAAATCAACAGGCGACCTTGAAGGATCCAATGGGAAGGTACGTAATGTGGATGGAAATTTTGTTTTCCAATCCGCAAGGGCTGAAAGAAAGCCAGAGTGTCATCGGTTCAATCGGTTGATGTCATCAGTGTTGCGAACTGCACGATTAAATGTCTAAGTGTACTGTATACTATCAGCGATGTAGTATATTCACCAAGCTAGTTAAAATTTATATTCATAAATAAACTATAAAGTTTCAAAACACAAAAATATGATAGCTGACATACGGATGACATATTCTATGTGAAGAAAGAAGTTTCCGAGCGTTCGGTCTATTAAGAGAGCCAACATGTCCATGGACACATCCGCCAAATAGAGTTGGCAAAACTTGCTGGCCGCGGTCACACTTTTTTCAAGCGCTTTGCGAGGTGAAAAGTTACTGTTTCTTGGTCGGGTGAACTTATATTTGTTTGCTTCAAAAACTTTAGTGTTGGCATTGTTTACTACTTACTACGGGAAGAACTACGTGGTGTCAAAGTGGATTTGTGAATATTGCAATGTGTGAAAATCTTGAAAATTGTTTCAATCATCCGCGATCGTCTGTTGCATTAAACGTTTGACAACAGACCAACTGAAATTTGAAGAAATGAACAACTGCGCTAGGACATTCATCTTTCCCCTTAGAGACGGTATAGAAACAGTATCAGGTAGAGTGTTCATTTTTTCAGTATAACGTACCATGTAGAAGCACTGAATTCTTGGTTTTCCTAATTTTTCGGGACCTGCCTCCCCAGCGGAAAAGGTCACCACATGCCCGCGTGATCAGCTCGCCGAGTAGCATCGTCACAGTTGTCTGGCTTCAGCTGTCCTCACGATGCTGGGTCAACGCCGAAATTTTGGAGGGTTCCATCGGGAATCGAACCTCGTACCGCTCGCACCAATGAGGAGTGCGCTACCCACTAGGCTACCTAGGGGCCTGACAATATAGGGGCCTGACAATATAGGCCCGTGACCGTACTGACTCTGCACAGAAAATTCTTATGGTGTCATCACCGGAAGGTAAATTTAGCTCTTTAATTGTATCTGCCTTGGCTGGAAAACACTTTCGACTTATCGCTGGAAAGTTATCGATCGTTACGCGAGCGAGATATCGATTTGTGGAAGAACGACACCGCCGTCATAATTTACGCGAAGGATTTCTAGCTCCGAGGAAGAAACCGGGGGTAGTTATTGCGTGGTTCGGGGCGATATATGGGCCCATTCGTCATCGAAATCGTTGACTCCGCCTCTGGAGCAGCCAGTTATCGGCACGTTCTGCGCTAAATACCTCAAAATGTTTCTCCAGCGGCCATTAAAAGATTCGGAAGCAGGAAGAAGCAGAGTTGTCATTAACTCCTGGCGTTTTCAAAATTGCGGAAATGAATTTCGGGATGGAAAGTCCCTTTGTGGCTGTAGCTTGGTTTGTTAACGCCAAGTTTTGGACCAATAAGCGCGGGGGGGGGGGGGGGTCCAGGGGCACGTGCTTCTCCCAAAATGGATGAGGGGTGTTTTCAGAATGCACTCAAGCTTCTATTTTACTCGTCCGTGGAGTGTATTGTTGCAGGCTAGCGAGGTCCTGGCGCGTAGACTAACAGGCAACATAATGGTCTATAGGGCCTGTGCTATGTCCTGTCTATGCGTTTGAATTGAACTTAGTTTCATGTTGTAATTCAACTTTATACGCAGATAGGCTAATCGGGACTACACCTACAGTTTAAAGTGGGTTTAAATCCTAAAAAAATTAAATCGGATGTGCCTCCACCACGTATCGTATCCAGGACCCCTTGATAATAAGGCGGCGACGTTACCACTACGCCAACAGGCTCTCCTGTCTATGCTTGTTTGTGAATGTTTTCTTTCACGGAGTGTGAAAAGGCGATATCAACTAGACGATATATCGTCACGATATTTTGGCGATATATATCGTGTCGTCGATATATCGTCACGATATTTGTTGATATATATCGTGGTGGTGATATATCGTCATCATATTTTAGCAATATATATCGTGGTGGTGATATGTCGTCACCATATTTTAGCAATATATATCGTGTCTGAAATATATCGTCACGATATTTGGCGATATATATCGTGGTGGCGCTATATCGTCACGATATTTTAGCGATATGCTAGTCAGCGATATGTCGTCATGATATTTGGCTATATATATATCGCCGATATCGCGATACGGAAAAAATATCGTATCGTATCGTCTGTGACGATATTTTCTTGACGATATATTGCGATATCAAATTTTCTATATCGTCCATCCCTACATAATATAATCCTGTATGGGCCATGTGTTGTGTCCTGAAACGTGTAATTGTACTTTCACGAGGTGTAAGGGGTGATCTTTCTCGAAGACACCAAAATGACAATATATCTTCCACGTAGTACACCCTGCACTACATATAGCAGACTAACGAGGCTCTGGTGCCAAAACTTACCACCAATATAATCCTCTGTGAGGCTGGTGTTGCATCCTGTCTATGCGTGTTTAGGATTGTTCCACCAATTTCATCCCATTCCCATTCATCCTCATCGTTACGATAAGCCAAAAGTGTAAGAAAAATGACGTAAAATAACTTTCGATCAGCTACCCAAAACAGGTGTAACCTCATGAAGTTACATTAATCCAAACCCTATCGTTAGAGGCCGCAATACTTGTATCGGTTTACGGTAAAATTGTCGATATTTCTTACCGATCCTAATATACAGCATAATCATAAAATCTCTTCTTGATAGAGAGAATATAAGCATCAATACCATAATAGATAAAAACATGCTCTATGTGACAATACGTAACATAATGATGTAAGATGTTATTCCTGTATAGTGCTGCCATCTGTGAACCACATTTGCGGTGCTGCAGCCAGTTGCGAATTTCATCGAATTTAACTACGAAAGTGAAATTTTATTTCGTGTAGCAACACTGGGAAGAACAAACCGTACCTCGTCGCAGTCCACAGCGGGTCTTCGGTCCCCAGTTTGGGAAAACCTTGCACTGCATCACGGTATTGCTTGACTTTTCCTTAATCACTCATTGGCTGTTTACTCTTTCGAGATGTCGCCACAGTAAACCACGATCGATATTTGCATAAGAGACACAGAACATTTCCAGCAATGCTGCAAATAATCAAACATCAATCAAACAAGAAGTCTCATCTTCCGAACTTATAAAGTTTCAAACGAAGACAAGCATCTCGTTCAAGCAAACATTGAAATTAAAAACTTTTCCCCCCCGAAGAATCCGACGAACTTCTGCAGGACAAACAAATTCGAAGGGAAAAAGAAGAGAAAGCGGGGGGGGGGTTTCTAGTGAAGTACAAACTTTCAATGGGGGGGAGATCAAGTAACAAAGCAAACAGAGGTTGAAAGTTTTATCTACTTGACGACTCTTCACGTTTACTCAGAATCGGGAAAGTACCATCAAACAGAATTATGCGTGCATCTACCGTGACAGGCTTTACGTGTACACTCATCAGCAAATGTGTGCAGCAATTAGAGATTGGAGATCGGCGCCATGACCTGAAAACAAGTAGCATAATGAACAAACCGAGCAACCAGGAACCTTAAAAAATCTACATTATTTTATCACTAGATTGAGTATTTATATGCACTAAAATGTGCAATTTTCCCGCCATTTTTTGCTAATTGCAGATGAGTGATGACATGATGAAATTGATGAAGGGACGCAAGCAAAGAACCCAATCCCAGGCTACGATTCGAACCCCTGGCAGCGTCGTAAAGTAAAAACGACTGGTTAACATGGAAACCTAATTTTATATTCAATTCAATAATTTCAGGTTTTGAAAACGTTTGTGCAATTGTGTTCATATTTCACATTTACGATTACATTTCGCGATTGTTTCATCTGCAGACTTATTAGTCAAATCCTCCTAGCTCGTGAATGTTAGGTAAAATTAAGTGTAGGGTTTCTATATTTCGTACGTAAAAATCCGGGACGTCGCTGACAGGAAGCATGGTGGACGGGGGAGGGGGGGCTGGAACCAAAGTAAGTATATATATAATTGAGAAAGTAGCGCAGTCTTCCCTCCCGAAGCTGAAAAAAGAGGGTCGTGGGCGGTCCCAACCCTGACGTCACTCACAGGACAGGGGTGACTCTGTCACTGACCTTTCCGCTTGTTATAGGATCTGCATTTGTGCGAGAGAGTGTGAAAGTGCCTTGTTTTTCCTTTTTCTGTAGCTTGTGTGATAGTGGAGAATTTTTTTTTGCAACAACAATAACATTTAAGGAAGATGCCGTGCAATTGTGCTGTTGCTTTGTGCCCGAACAACGCAATAAATACTGTAGGTGTAAGCTACTTTTCATTCCCAAAGGATCCGATTACGTGCAAGATATGGGTTTCAAAGTGTAAGAGGTTAGATCCTGTTAACGCCAAAACAGCGACAGTGTTCTCATCGCATTTTCTGGATGCTGATTACGAACGGAACTTAAAAACAGAACTGCTGAGCATTGCCTGTAGACCGCAACTTAATAAAAACGCTGTACCAAGTTTAAATTTGCCTGGTTGTGTGGTGAATTGTAGTAGTGTGCAACAGCCAAATGACATAATTGATCGAAGTGGACGTGCCAATAAACGTCAGATTAGAAAGCGAGCATTGGAAAAACTTGAAGAGTTGTCTCCTCGCAAAAGAATTTGCATGGCACATAATTCAGAGACTTTGAGTACTGGAAATATATCCAATCTGCAACAAGATAGTGAGTTCGAAACGCTGACAAAGAAATTAAAATGTGCTGAAGAACAAATAAAGAAACTGCAGACACTACATGATGAAAGTGCTAAGAAAGTAAACAAAGTAAAGAAACAATGCAATCGTTTATTACATAAAGTGAAGAATTTACAAATTAGCAATAAAAGTTTGAGGCAACAGTTAGTAAAACTTCACAAATCAAAGCAATCTGCTTTCAATGTGTCTAAGAAAGTAAGGGAAATTCTTCGACTAGTGTTTTCCTCCAACCAAATCGAATGTCTTCTTAGCCAAAAAAGCAGACCGAAACTGTGGTCGAGAAGTGATATTGTAAGTGCATTAGCACTTAGGCATGTGTCAAGAAAAGCTTACACCTATATGAGGAAAAATATGAAAATCCCTCTTCCAAGCATTTCCACTTTGCGTCACTGGACAAAAAGTTTCAAGTGTAGACCAGGCCTTCTGAAAAGTGTTATTGATGTTATGAAGAGTTATGGAGAATCACTTCAACCACACCAAAAGTGCTGCGTATTATGCTTCGACGAAATGAATATATACTCCAAAGTTGCGTACGATGCTGAGAGTGACACTGTCATGGGACCGTTCAAGAATGCACAGGTAAATAATTTATTACTTTACTTACAAGTAGAATTAACAAGTTATTTATATAATGTTAGAACGTAACAGAAGTCAAATTCTAGCATAACGAATGAGCAAGTAATCATTTTCATTCATTCATCATTGAGAGCCTTTCCGATGGCGCAGTTCTGGAGTCGTCACCTTTCAATCAAGTGGTCCCTGGTTTGATTCCCGGTGGAGGCACATAGTGGTTAGGATCCCACTTTAAACTGTAGGTCCAGTCCCGATTAGCCTTACTGTGCATAAAGTGGACTTAAAACACCAAATCAATCCAAATCATTCATCATTGACTGCGGAGTTTTTCCGCTGCAACCTTCATCTTTTTCTATCTTGCGTTAGCGTGTGCGCGCGTGTGTATTCTTACTGTGTTGGAAATGTGAAAAGATATAAGGTAAAATATGAATAAAATTGCTAGGGTGTGTTCACCAAAACGCAGCGTTAATTTTTTGACTGAAGTTTTTCTAATAGAAGTAAACTACTTTAAAGTCCTTAAAAAAGTGTTACATAGCATAATTAAGAATGAAAAATACATATTAAAATTTGGAAAGACACATCTCGATAGACTGTGTTATCAGGATGAAGTACTAAATTTATTAGTAGTTCATAATGAGATTATTATCAAGTATTAATACCGTAATTATTGCTCGAAACTCAACATTTTAATGACAAGATTTTAGAAAGTTTTTTTTTTTTTACAGGTCATTCTGGTTCGCGGGTTGTACGCCCCATGGAAACAAACTGTATACTACAACTTCGACACACAAATGAATAAGGAGATCTTATATTTAGTAATATCAGCAGTGCAAAGTGCGGGCTATGAAGTTGTTGCGTGTGTTTCCGACTTGGGAGGTGGAAATATAAGGGTTTGGCGAGAATTAGGTGTCGCTTGGAGTCATCCTTCGTTTGTGAATCCGAATGATAAGGGACGGAACATTTGGGTATTTGCAGATACTCCACACATGCTTAAATTGCTAAGAAACCATTTTATTGATAAAGGTTTAGTCTTGCCATCGCAGAATGTCGTAACAAAAAAAGTCATACAGTCAGTGTTAGATAAAAATGAAAGTGAACTTCATTTGCCTTTATCGATAACGGATGCACACATTTGCGTATCAGGTCGCGAGAGACAAAGAGTATTCTATGCCGCTCAGTTATTTTCTAGAAGGACAAGCAGTGCTATATGTTATTTATTCCCAAATGAAGTTGAAAGTGCAGAATTTTTCGCATTAATTAACAACTGGTTTGACATAATGAATTCATATGTTAAAGAGAATTTTGATGTTAAATTAAAAAGTGCTTTTGGAGTGCATCTTGGACATCAAACCAAGGTGTTAAATGAAATGAAGCAGGTCATCGAAAGTGTTCGCGTGAAAGGACATGGAAAATTGTTGCCTTTTCAGCAAGGAATGATACAATTTATCAACGCATTATTTGGGCTCTATCAGGATATGAAACAGAAACACAATATGAATTTTTTACTGACTGCAAGGTTGAATCAGAATGTAATTGAAAATCTTTTCTCGCGTCTTCGTGGCATGGGAGGTTTCTATGATCACCCTCTCCCTACAGAATTTAAAAACCGACTTAGGCTGCTGTTGTTAGGAGTGAATATAGGACAACTTCCCCTAAAAATGCCAACCAGGGATCAGTGCGAGAATGATGAATTACACAGTAGGACATACAATAGTGTTTTTAGTACGATGGTGTCTGACCTTTTACTTGACAAAGAGGAAGGCGAATCAAAGACGAAGGATAACACCGATGGCAGCGAACTCCAGTTTCCAACAGAGTGCAGTGACAACGAAGCCCACGACTGTTCCAAGGAAGGTTTATATTATATCGCAGGTTTCATTGCGCAAAAGTGTCGGCATTTAGATAAAGATTTGGGTTCTCGTACGGACAGTCTTCCTCCCGTTCGTCAAAAAGAGAAAAAATGGGTTGACATAGTGTCGCGTGGTGGACTGTATAAACCTACTGAAGAATTTTTCCAAATCATTGAACAAATGGAAAATGCATTTTGTTTATACAATCCTCCTGGTGATTTAAGCAGGGAATGTGGAGTAATGAAAACAATGAGGAAATTATTACTTTTCGGGTTTGCTATGATAAAGAAGGAAATTATAGATTTATTTGTCAAAACTCGGACATACATTCGTATCAGGCATTTAAATTCGAAAATTAAACACAATCGAAGTCTGCTCAAGAAAGGTAAAAAATGGTTGTTATCTAATTAATGCCAACCTGTAGTCAGGCATGACTAACTTTGGAGCGGGAACTTGTGATCTAATTTACATTAATGTATATTTGACTTTGAGAACAAATGAGAAACAAGTACTCAATATTTTGTGTGTGTTGACGCTTCACGGGATATAAAAAGCCATATATCCAGACTCTGAAATGAAGCGTGACCAGAGTGTGAAGTGAAATAACAATAGTGTTTGGATTATTTATGTTTGCTACATGTGCGCAGTGCAGTGTGTGTGTTTTTGTGTATTTCCTGGCGTTTTGTTAATGCTTCTTTCCTGGACATGGTAAGTCACATTTATCAATTAATTTTAACTTGTGCATGGTAGTATATTTTCTTTCATTTGTATTTACATTTTGGTATTTTGATATTGTAATGTCTCGGCCCCAGTGATTTATTCACTAACTTCGCCCTAACACTCCACACAGTTTTTAAAAAAGGACAACTTTGTGGTTATTTTGGCTCTAAGTATACCTTTTCACCCCCATAAACACGAACTTACACCCCTAAAAGAGAAAATTCTGAATAGACCTCTGCTCCACCCCCGAGCCGGCTTTCCCGCTTTTCATTACATGTTAATTATATTGATAGTTAACCTTCGGCGACACAGTTTACTAGATATAGTCTGCTCTATACATATACATTTACTTACACACACACGCTAGAACATTCAATCGATTTTTAAGACAAATTTATTTCCAAAAACACGGAAGAAGTATATATGAATTCCTATGCCGTTGCTTGTGCTCGTCTTTGACATGTCCTGTGTCTGACGTCATCCGTGGAGGTTTACGAATGGTTCCGAACTTTTCCGAACGCCAGACTGCACCTCCCTGGCTGGAACCTACAAAGTAATATACAGCGTGTCCACAAAGTCCTGCTACCATTACAATGAAACATAGCTCCTAAACTATATGAGATAAAGACATGCGGTTTTTTGCAACGTGTTCTACAGCTCTCAAAGTTTTAATAAGCAGTGGTATTTTTTTATTATTATTATTATTATATTATTGCAGATTATGTTGTGAGCGACAATGACGACAGCACAGGAGAAGGCACAATGTGTGTGGTATGCTGAGTCTGGTAATTGTAAATAAAACTTTGAGAGCTGTAGAACACGTTGAAAAAACCGCATGTCTTTATCTCATATATTTTAGGAGTTAAGTTTCATCGTAACGGTAGCAGGACTTTGTGAACACGCTGTATATGTACACCATAATTACTATGGACTATGCACTGAAACTGGCGTAGGGTTCGAAAGATGGAAAGGTATCTGAGAAAACTTTATGAAGGACACGGAGGAAAAGGAGAAAATATTCCGAAGACAACAAAAGTGACAATCATTCAAGGCTTAAAAAGAGATGTCACTTGTGTGTCAGATAATGATTAATGTATACGAGTGTAATCAATAATTAACGAAAACTAAACAATGGAAGATAATGTTAACTAAAATTCAGCACTGCAAAAAGAAGGAAGTCAAAGTAACATTATTACTAATTGTTGTCGGCAAATGTATTCGGAGAACGCCAACGCGAAGTCAAAGATATCTGCAGCACATTCTTGTTATCGAGAGGGAACGGTTTAATGTGCAGTTAAGATTGTCTTGTAAAATGAGCATTTTAAAATTACCTACACGTAATTAAAGAAATAATGTTCGATGAAAGTACCTTGGTATAGTCTTAATAATTGCTTCTTTCCAGCCCGATTGCGAAACACTAGTGCGTCCCGAATAAACTTTTATGGGACACCTTGACAAATTATACCATTCCGGTACTTTCCCGGAAGGTTTAATTTGGTTTTATTTGGTGTTTTAAGTCCACTTTGTGCACAGTAAGGCTAATCGAGACTGGTCCTACAGTTTAAAGTGGGATCCGAACCACTATGTGCCTCCCGGATCGTACAGGAGCCTCTGTTTCTAAAGGGTGTTCCAAGAGAAATACAGGTTTTAATTTAAGAGAAAAGTTTTTTATTTGGAAGGGCAAACATTGCCGTTAAATATGGAAGAGGATATCTGACAAATGTCCTCCACGACGCCATTTGACACACTCGAATTCTTTTGACAAAATTGTGAATCACTTTCTGCGGCTGAATGCCGTCGATAGCTCTTTGAATTTCTGCTTTCAATTCTTCAATCGGTATTATTTTCGCAGCATGAATCCTCAGAGGAAAAAATCGCTCGGTGTTAGGCCGCACAGTTGTTTTATTTGGGGCTTTTCTTACCGAAAATGTCAGATAATTTACCCACAGTTTCAGTACTTTGTAATGAATTTTAATGATCGTCACTCGCTCCTCCGTCGTGTAGCGCTCCATATTGACTAACCGCAACGTTTTTACAACATGTGACCTCGCAGAGAAGCTGCGTGAAAAAAAAGTGCGGCGCAATTTAAATACTGCGTTAATTTTGGGACACCCTTTATAGTACTGAATTGTGGATTCGGAACTTTCTGTTTTAACATCCACGCAACCAGGTTACGCACTAGACGCAGCTCTAACTTCGGATCTTGACGGCATCTTTTCCTGCAATAATTTTGCCAACCTTACAGATCCCGAGTACACTGAGGCGCATTCGACGCTCACGCAGAACCATGCGGATCAAACATCCCTCACTGATACACACACCCGTTCTCAGTATCCAACCAACAAGAAAACCAAACAGGGAGACTCATTTAGGTGAACCCTTTGTCCGCGCATATTTGCTACAAGTGCCTATTAATTATTAGCCACATCTCTGAAGCAGGAAACTTTCTGTCGTGTTTGTTAAAAGGCAATCCGACATCATCCAGAACCGCCCCCCCCAGCCCTGCTCCCCCCCTCTTGAAGCAAGGCCAGTGCATGAAGCAGAGAACTAGTTGAATCAAAAAAAAAAAGAAGTAACGCTTTTGGACTGCTTGATTTTCGTGTGGTTCTCTGAACACGGCTGCTTTGATTAGTGAAGCCGTAGAAAACTTTACTCGCCACGCGAACCGACAAATGTAATATACAGTCTCCCCCTTCCCTCCTCCTCCACACGACTCCTCGTCTACATTGCAATACCATAATTAGTTTCGGAGATAGGTTCACTTGCTGGATTTCCAGGAATTCCGTGCGAGTCTTCCCTGCCACACCGCCTCTCAATATGAATTTATATTGTGCAAACGAGAAACTGCTGTGGAGTTTCTTTTTTTAATTTTTTACCGGGCCTGTTGTAAGAGTCTTCTTTCCACGAGCTCTTTATGCTGAATGCGGGCGCAATGTACTAGAAACTGAATCAACTTTCCCAAGTTGCAAAGCAAAGGGAGGATCGGAAAGTAATGGGTAGTGACCTTGAAATTTCCCACGCATGCGCAGGAAATACAGTGGCGCGTCATGTTACGTCATTTGCCAGTTATTTTTCCGCACGACGGGTGACTTAAAACCTCTAATAAGAAGAAAACGGTGAGAGATGTGACAAAAATTGTAGTAACAAAAAACATTCATTTCATCGAGTAGAGCATATTTTGTTTGAAACATTTCCCCGTATCTTCAGCAGTTAACGATATTTTCCTGCGGTCTTTGAGGAATCTTATATACTGTGTATCATTCCGAACATCTCTCCAAAATTGTTTGATTTGGTTTATTTTACTTCCCTTTTCTGCCACTTTTGGCTAATCGCGATGATGATCATGAGTGACGATGTGATGAATTCATGAAGGGACACCCATGACGGGATTCGAACCCAGGACCCCTGGCATTGTAGCGCGATGTGCTAATACTACGCCACGATGACCGGCAACATTTCTTGAACAGTTCAGCTTTGTTTCATTTTGAGTTGTCTTCTAGTCGACATCCGTGGTGGAGTGGTTAGCACAGTCCGTTACGGCGACAGGGGCCCCGGGTTCGATTCCCGCTCTAAACATAGGTGTTCTTCGTGATTATCCATCAATTTAATCATATCATCACTCATTCTCATCTTCGCGATTAGCCAAAAGTGGCAGAAAATCGAAGTAAAATAAAACAAATCAAATTCTACAATCCTGATTTGGCAACACTTCCCAACGGCTAAGAAGTAAAGCCATTTGGTTGTCGCTGGACATTGTCGCAAGGTGGCGTCCTGTTTGTTATTGCAGTCAGCAGCGCCTGCCCCGATTGGTTTATTCACACCTGGACGATCTCTCACGGACGTCGCTATTATGATGAGGAAATTGCAGCCCCCCAGTGTACTTAACGAGGACCATTAATAACCCCCTCCCGCCCCCCGTCAACAATCAATAGTCCTAGTAGAGGAATCACAATGTCAAGAATGAATCAACCATAAATAAGTCTGATTGTTGGAACTGATGTAAATGTCTGTGGCGATAATGCAGATTAACCTTATTTTTGCTCTTTTTTGTATTTCCTTCGAAAAGACGTTATTCATTGCTGCCTGCCATCTGCGTTTGTCATTTGTTATTCTGCACAGGCCATCCTATCAGCAGTCAATGACAGCATCGTTGTGATGAGCCTAGAGGTCGTTGAAATTCTCTCCGTCTCTAAGCAAAAATTGTTTCGTTGACATTAATTAATTATAGTACGGCCGGTGTTACATCAGGTGTACAACAGTGTAAGATCACGTGCACTTTAAGGATATGCTCATATGATTGGCTGTTCCGTGCTACTGGCGTGACATGTGGGAAACGCATGAACACATTCTATCTTCCACCTTCCTCTCGCTTTCTTTTTCTCTCTCCTTCTTTATCTTTCTTCCTCGGTCTCTTTTCGCTCCTGTTATTCATCATGTTTTTCATTTGTCTCTGTAACTATTGTTTCTTTCATCCCTGTGTTTCTCTATCTATTTATCTGTCATTCTGTCTATATCTTTCGTTTTTCTTTCTTCAAGTCATTCTTGCTAAATTTTGTATCTCTTCTTCATATGTGATTCTATCCACTTGCTTGTCTTTTCTTTCCCCTCTTTATCACTTCACTCTATTTCTCTCAGTCTTTCCTTTATTATTCCACTTTCTGTATCTCAGTCTTTCTCTCTCAATATCTCCCCGTGTGATTCTTACTCTAGTATAAATTATTTTGAAAATTTCACACGTAAGTTTATTGGGTAGACAGGTCATAAAAATATGTATATCGGTAGGTTGAAAACTATGCCAAGGGAGAACTACGAGAATGGATCACATGTTTACTCCTTGCATCTGCTCCCCTACCGTTAAATTACGAGGTCAGGAGCACCTGTTCAATTTTATTAATGCAACCCAGTATTTACATTGCTTAAGCTGTACATTTTGATACTCGAGACGAGAAGAGTCTTTACGAATAGAGACGAGACTTTCAAGATGAACTTGAATTCACTCGAGACAAGATTGCCAAGTAAACTTGCAATGTAATTTGCGTGGGTTTCAGTTTCAGCAGAAGCGTTAGGGAATCTTTCTTTGGACTTAACATATTATGTAGGCGACTTCATTGCGGAATCAAAGGTCAGGACATGGACAAGAATTGACGCACAAACTATCCCATTTGTGCACAACATCGGTCATGAAGACCCATCTCGTCGTTTGCTTCCACCTGAGCCGTTCTCCATTTATCACACTGAAATATCTACCTTTCTTTGCCCTTTTGGGACAGTAGCACGGAGCCACAACCTACTTACTAGGTTACGCTGCTTGAGCAATGTTAGGAAGCAAGAGTTCTACTCCTCACCAGACTTGTAGCAGGGAAGGAAGGAGAACAGAACAGAGCTCTCAACAACAGCACCAAGCAGCTACCACCTGTCGACTAATCATCAGAAACGGTCATACAAGAACAATAATCCAGAGGTACATTGTATGAGAGAGGTAGGACCTTGAATCGAAAAGGTCACCGGAAAGACGGATTCCTGCCTGAAACATCGAATATTGCAAGTAAAAAATATGTACATATATTTCGGTAACATGCTGTGAAATGGAAAGTAAGTAAATTTCCATTTATAGTATTATTAGTGTATTTTCCACAGCGCCATCTGTATTTTTTTTTAATGTGAAGTGAAAATAGAGTGTAGCAAATCTAGCAGTGTGAAGTAGTGTGACGGATAACTCAGGTGGTACAGTTTCGAAGGAAATTGGTCATTGTTTCAAGATGGAGGACGGAAAAAAGATTTTTCCAGTACTGCTGATATTTTGAAATCTCTATCCGGACCACGTTTGCAAATAAAGAAACGAAAATCAGCTAATTTAGGAAATTACTTGCTCGAGCTACGTTTTTCATAAAAGCTTTTAATATGGTGCGTTTAGGAAGGACGGGGTGGGCAAGTCAGCAGTAGTGTGTCCACTATAACTGCAGCAGTTTTAGAGATTTGAAGCTGAAATTCGTGCAGCAAATAGACACGTAGAATGGCTGATCTCGTACTGCATTTGAGTGAAATCGGTCAAGGCATTTTTGTAGATTACGGCCAAAGCCTTGGAAAATTCACTAGGCGCGGTCGATGCTTGCCCCCAATCGCCGATGCCGTTGCAACACTGACTGGAGGATGTCTTCGTGACAGGCTTTTGGGAGAAAAGGCAGGGTTTGCCATAAAAGCGAGGGCTTTCCCGGCGGAAGGGGAGTTTTACGATCCCCAGTCGTGGAACTTTTGCAGAAGGGGGGGCCGGTTCCTCCTCGCGGGAGAAAAGAACTGGCCTGGAAATCTCCAAAAAGCGGCAACAATCAAGCTGGAGCTGGAACGGAATAGGAGGAGTCTCATATAGACCCCCTAGTGCAGAAAAAGGGAGAGAGGGGAGGAGATGTGACGTTTCAAAGCCGAAGAAAAGGAAGATAAAAAAATCACAATCACCTCACCATGTTATAGCGCAGGCAGTGAAATTCAAACCTTGAAAAAAAATTTCCAAAATCTCATATCTCATAAACGCACCCGTTTCTTTCATTTCTTCCCTTATATTGTCCCTGCAGCTGGGTATAATTCTCGAGACATTATTGCCCTTCCAACAATGATTTCTTCTCGGTCAATATATTCTTGATGAACATTGTAAATAATTTTATGATTCGCTACCGCTGGGAGGTTGAATGGGGCGTAATACAAATTGCATGGCTACTCCAAATGTGTATCTGACAGAAAAATACAGGAGAAATTTATTTCTGGAGGCATTAAGAAGCTTTACAGGGTCATTTGTTCGACCAACAATATGGATTATTACATTTGGGAGGAACAAAAAACGACCGGCAGGGGATGAATTTCGGCTTTTCTCTTCCATGCTTCTTCCGGGCATCGAAGCAGTGATGTTTTATCTTATGGCCGCTACAATTTCTCATACGACTCTTGTCAAGGAAAGCACGATAATTCCTGAAGAGAAGACAGTAAAACTTTATGATGCAAGTATGAATCGTAAGTCAAAAATGGCATATATTTTTGTATTATCTTTTGTTCTGAAAATAAGGATGCAGTAATATTGCACAATTACGGTATGCCATTTGCGTCGAAATTGTATGGAACAAAGCAGCCATAAAATGATACTTTTATGTAATATATAAAGGATATATATATATACAGTGTTTCTTTCAGGCACCCCCGAAGGAAATCTACCGCCCCCCGGACGAAACTGTACAACAAAACCAAAGTATAAAACTTTTCTACCACCATTGTTGCCCTCGCATCGGACCGCATTGCTTTGTGTGGCGAATATTCTTGCCTTTATATTTCCCTCTGTAAATAAATAACAACGTCCACACTTGTCCAATCTTACAGAAGAATCAGAATAAAACTGGCAACCGCACTAGCCTTCTCTCCTCTCTCCCATCTCGAATAAAAGTTTCATTATTACCTGCAATGTGATGAATGAAATCCTCAGTGCACTGTCTATCCTCAGCAACGCTTTGCAAAAGAAGCATTTGAGTTTGGCTAAAGTTATCCCTCTAATTACTTCAACCAAATTGCATTTGCGGGATATTGCAAATTAGTGTTAAAACATGAAGAGTGATCTGCAAAAAATATTCGGACCAAACTGAAGAATATCGGATCTGAAGCGCACCTCGTTGCTGTTGAAGATGCTAGGATAACTTTCTGTGGGATGATTGATTGATTGATTGATTTAGTTTATTTCACTTCGCGGTTTGTGTCTCTTGGCTAATTGGGGATGAGTGATGGAATTGATGATTGGACATTCACAAACAACCAAGCCCGAGCGGGATTCGAACCCGGGGGCCCTTGGCGTCGCAGCGCGATGTGCTAATCACTCGGCCACAGGCTCCGGCTCTGTGGGATGAAGGAAAACGCGAAAAGTGTAATTGAAGAAATGGAAAACAGGTTCAATGATCAATCTGTTGATACCATGAGATTCGCAAGTCAATTTGAAACTTTTCAGTCAGTAGTAGACTTGCAAGACACCGAAGTCAAAAAGGTTTTGTGCTAATTTTCCCATGCTTAAGGTGGAAGGCGTTTTTGTTGACCTCAAGTCCTACAATTTTTTTGTCAAGTCGATGCTTGATAATTAAATATATGCAGAAGCTGACAATCCATTGTTGAAAATCTTAGAAGCTGACGTGGGATATTGCGAGTTGAAAGAACTCTGTGAAGTCCTTCTAACCATTCCCGTATTGACAGCCGGCATAAAAAAGGTCTTTCAATGCTATGAATAGGATACTAACTAGGACAAGAAGTAGAACGCTACCAGGAACTTTAATGCATTGCATGATAATAAGCATTGAGGGACCTAAGATTCCAACTGATGATTTTCTGGAGAAAACAGTAGATTTATATGCCACGAAGAAAGCTCGCAGGATAAGATTGTTGTAAATTCTTCATGCCATCTTAAGTTTTGCATGATGTGTTCTATTGAGTTTAATAATTGTAATATTTTTCCTGGTTCACCATTGTGGAATTTGTTCTGGATGATTAAATGTAAACGTAGGTGATAATTTACTATTTACTATTGTGATGCTAATTGCAGAGCCGGATTTACCTCTTTGTCGCCCCTAGGCCAAACAAGCTCTGCCGCACTCATACCGTTTATCAAGAATGAAAAAAAGTCATTATTTTCTGTATTACTATTTTTACTATTAACGGCATTAAGTATTAATTAATTGATAGTTACATACAAAAAATGTAACAAAGCGATATTAAAAATTATATAAATTACATTTTAACATTGTTTTTCAGATAAGATTTTTATTTTTACTTTATTTAAAACAATTCAACGCGAATCACATGCTTTTGATATGCGGCCAATGCCGGCCGTAACAAAGAACGCAGCCAAGCCGGTGTTGTCTTTCAAAAGGAAGCGACAGGCTCCACGTTCTTGCCGCAATCACCGACCAGGCTCAGTACAATACTGAACATTCCAAACAACAACGTCGGTAATTAAAACAACAAATTAGTAAACTAGTTCCGAGCCCTGCTAGCCTATCTCTCTTAAGAAATATTCTTGGCTAACTTATATTTACAATACAACTACTTTAAGTCATTCCATTCGTGTGTCCGGAGAAAAAAACAGGCAATCCGAGAATTAGGTATTTCTTATAAATGTATAACAAACAATCGTGCCGCTCCTACCAAAGTGCCGCTCTAGGCCCGGGCCTATGAGGCCTATTGGGAAGTCCGGGCCTGGCTAATTGACAATATAATATTTGTAACTGTTAGGTAACAGACTATTAAAAAGAAACAGAGACAAATAAAAATAAAAATCTATGTCTTTCCACATTGAATTTACTAAGGTCACCGCATCCTATTTTATTTTTGTTACTGTACGTCATTTCCCACCTGCAACGCTCAGCGTCAAGTTCATTGACGAACCACGAACGACCACTGGTAATTCTCAATGTTAAACGCACATATGTTGTATTTCACAGATGAGATTCACAACGCCCTCCCGGTTCTCTGGAATGCCCCCCCGGAGCAAATTTTCTGAAAGAAAATGTCTCATGATTCCATGTCATGCTACACAGGCTACAACAAAATTTCGGAAGCAATGTTGACTCTGTATAGTTCGTCTGCGTTTGACACGATCAACAGAGATGCAAAATAGGGATGGATCAAATATTTCAAGAGAGTTTTCTCATTTTTAAAAAATTTCTTTCACTCTGGCTTCCAAGTCCCTTTAACTTGTGTAATTTCTTTGCCATATCTTTCTTTCTGTGTATCTTCTATTATCTCTTTTCCTTTCTAAATTTTCTATCATTCATTCTTTATACTCTCTCTCTTTGCCTTTTGTTATTTCATACCTTATTCACTTTATTTTATCTCCCATTCCTTCCTTCTTTTCTTCTATATTTCTTCTTTTAGCCATAATTTCCATTATAGACAAATTTCCCCTCTCCCCCTCTCTCTCTCTCTCTGTCTCTCTTTGGCATACCCTTTTTCATCCTATTTCCAGTCTTCTACTTTATATCAGACTCCTTTCCTCTTTTCATTTTATATCGTTTTTGACCGTAACTTCCATTCCTCTCCCTTCCCTGCTTTCAATTGCTATCTATCGTTTCTTTCTCTTTCTTCCATCTTTTTAGTTATCTTTCCGTAATTTCTATTTTTTTCTCTCTTTTGCGTTTTTGTTTGTTCGCAACCTACAGTCACAGGTTTGAGTCCTGATGTGTTCATTCACATGACATTCCTAACAATATTCTCTTAAGTGAATTAACATTAAAATTAAGGGGTTCAAATGAGAAGTTTATTTTTACGCCCACAGATGGCAGCACAATATAACACAAACAGAAAGCAAGACAAGATGGAAATGTATTAGATAGCGTTTACACGACTTTATATATAGTTGTTGCAGTCTAAATAATAGCAATACATGTAATTCTAGATTATTGTATTAATGCGAATTAATGGTAAGAGTTTAAGCTTCCTGAAGCTAGAGAGTTGGTATTTTCTTGTTAGTTTACCGCTGATGTACCATTGCGTTGCTCGGTACTCGAGTGTGTTGAGCGCTCAAGCATCGCGTTATACTATTATAGTATAGTGGAACGTGATGTAGGGACTCATCATCTCGCAACCGACGGTCGCAGGTTCCAGACCTGATGTGAGCATGGGTGTCCCCTTGGAGTGTCCCTTTATCCTCACAGACTTGATAGTATAACAAGCAGAGAAGCTACGTAAAATCAGAAAAATACAAATTCTTATACGGCTGTACATCGTATCACTGAACTAATACTTTGATATTGATCTGATTGAGTAGTCACGTGTCATATTTTACCCTCCGATTGGGTGTTTCCATCCTCATTGCGGAAGCACGTCTAAAAGCAAATTGAGCTGATGTCACGGACACGAGACCAGCAGGTTAACCAACATTCAAGCGAAAGGCTTCTTTTCTCCCTTGCATTTGCACGGGACATAATTACTCTATGCCGAAGTTTCGCTGCGAAGCCGTTTTCTAAAGCACTCTGTCGTTCGGGGCAGGGATCATTAATATTTCACCTTTCAACCAGGCGTCTTCCGAAGGGGCAGTTAATTACCAAAGACAAACACTTTTATGAAGGACGTCGGGACGCTTTATCTATTAGCCAAGTCCCGTCAGAGAGAGAGAGAGAGAGAGTACGTCCGTATTGAGAGAAATGACTGTTGTGTCAGTTTGAAGTGACGCAAAATGCCCATTAATTGAACACCGCTTTTTCAACAGTTCCGTTTGTGTTTCGTGCGACTTTCTTGTTTCGCTAAATTGAATGCATGTGCGTAGGAGCCGGGCATTGCTCTAAGAGCCGACTTAATGACCAGGAAGGAGTACGATGGAGTGTACCCACAGACAAAAGAGGCATATCGAAAAGACAAGCAAATTACTGGGACATTTCCTTGTTGAACAGTTGCTGCATCACGCACATCTACTTCCTACCACACGCACACAAAAAGATAATTCGCAAAATTGTTTTTCTCTTTACTGCTGTTGAATTCTCAGTACTTGATTTTTGTGAATGCCTCGTTTTCATCAAAGTCATTCGCACATGCAATGGCGCTAGCTTATATGGGCTGATGGGGCTCGAGCCTACCAAATAATTTGTCCGTTAATTTATTATATTTTAGAAATAAAGTCTCTGCACTTAATAAAGCAAAATGTTCCATTACACGCTTAAAGAATTCTCGCAACTTAATTACTGATTGCCAACAAAACAATAATTTGTTACATATCCAATAGGACTCTTTTCAGTGTCTTACACCATCCGTGAACGCATTGTTATTAGAAACGCAATGGAGAATAAGGGCTTATAAGCAGGATGCGAACCGAAATGTACTAAAAACTTTTCAAAATACGAAGGCAAGATCCACCAATGCAATACAAAATAGACACTGAAATTGATGAAAGTTGACGGGTTTTTCATTTCCCGGATTAGTCGTTCAAAATAGCAAATATCAGAGATCAGCCAAACCCAGTGATTTTCAAAAGTTGGTACCACTGAGGCGTGTCCTCCCGTTTCGCCTTATCCCATTTTGCCTTATTGCGTTTTCACCTCCCCCAATTTCAAATGATTTATGTGACACGAACTTTCAAAGGCGAAACGGGACATCCCATTTCGCCTTACACACAAAAAATTTCCCACTGGGAATATTATCGACTTGAAGGGTCATTCATAATAGGAGCGCAGAGCTTGTGATGTTGCCTACCTTGGCTCCCATTGTCCTGTCGGTTAGGTTAGGTTAGGTTAGGTTAGGTTAATAATACATTAATAATAATGACCCTTCATGTCGATAATATTCCCTGGTGGGAATTTTTTTGTGCGTAAGGCAAAACAGGATAAGGCGAAATGGGATGTCCCGTTTTGCCTTAGAAAGTTAGTGTCACATAAATCACGCGAAATTGTATTGGGGAGGTGAAAACGCAATAAGGCGAAACAGGCCGTAATCCACTGTAATCTCTTGTTCTTACTAATTACTTCCCTTTACTTGTACAGTCACCAGCAATAGAAATAATCACTTTCCTGCAATGTGTTGTGGATGTTGCCTAGCTCTACAGGATGTTTGCTTGATCGATTTGTTTTATTTTTCTTCGCTTTTCTTCCACATTTGGCTAATCGTGAAGATGAGGATGAATGGTGATACGATGATGAATGCTGATAAGATAAAATGGATGACAGAAAACCCACAAGGACAGCACACAACACGTGCCTCACGCAGGAATATACCGGCGGTGCGTTCAGACGGAATGCTCTACAGCGATGAGTTTGGCTACTCAGTCACTCGTGTGACTGTACAACTCTTAGCTGCTTCGTTAGTTGAGCGTATTGAATGATCAACTCACGATCTCGGCATCGAAGCTCTGGGGTTGCATCTAACCATCATCAGGGTTAACCTAAAAAAGTAGAAAAATGAAAAATGCGAGGAACGCTCATAAAGTAATAAAGAATGCAGTAACGCACTGGAGTTTTTGTGAATGAATGAGTCTTTCTTCACCTAAACTCCACCTAAAGTAACACACGTCTCCCATCGACGTACCACCTTGCGGATGCCGCTGTTGTAGAAGTCCTGTGTCTGGCTGTCCAGAAGAAATGACGTCATCGTCGTCACCGAAATGCCTACCACCCAGAGGCTTCTTCATTTCTGGAAAGAGTAAGAAGTTGTTACTCGTACGAGGTCCGGGTAATACGGAGGGTGAGGGAGAATTTCGAAATCCAAAGTGGCTACATGAGTCACCATCTCCTGAGCAGAATGGGCAGGGGCGTTGTCGTGGAGAAACTGTACTCCTTTCGTCAGCATTATGTTATGTATTATGTTAAGTGCTGACTCCTAACTAATGTTGAACTCCCTTACGATGGCTGCAATGGTAATACGAGGGACATCACTTTGTTCACAATCCTGGGTTCTCCGAGAGAGAAGGCCGCCCGCTGCATTCTTCATCTTGCAGACTTGTTGCATCACACTGAAACCTTCTACTCCACCTTGCCACTGTCTCATATAATGGAGCTTTCCCTCCGTACAATTCCACAAGTTCATCGTGGATTTCTTTTGAAAATTTTCCTTTCACAATAAGCCAATCACATTTCGTACTTCAGCTGGCTCAACGCGCTGCGCCATCTTCGTTTTCTGATAGCTTAAGGACCAAAGGCTTCCCCACAGTGCAAATTCTTGAAAAAAGCTTGGAAATAAAAGGCAAAAAGTATTACTTTATGAACGTCCCTCGTATACATATTTCCTTTATTCACTTCTGCCAGTTTCAATCGAGGATTATTATTTTTATCTCAAGAGTAGCCTTTGACGATGTCACAAATGATGTAACTATGCACGTCTTGTGAAAGACAAACTAAAAATAGTTATTTTCTACCAAAGTTCGTAATTCCGCAGGTGGCCGGCAGTTGGCGTTACTTGCAAAAACAGTGTGGCGGAGGCCTACCACGTGTTGAAGTACGTTATATGTTCAGTGCAAATTCCGAAACACTCATCACCAAGCAATACAAAACAGGAAAGCTATTTTCGCTTGCCATAAAACATTTGTAAACGCTGGTTGCTTGTATGCTGGGGAAAGTTATGGCAAGACTTTGATTACCTCTGTGAACATCTGTCAAGTTGCATCTACCATACCGATTATTTGTGATAAGAAAGACGTGATACTGACATAAACTTGGAGACATTCAAAATGATAGCCATATGAAAGTTATATCACCTGTAATTTTTATATATTACATTAGTCAAATGAAAATCTTAAAAGTCCAATAGAAATTGCTGGTGTCACGTGGCAGTTTCGATGACACAATGAAAGTTGCAAGGAGGAATGGTTTCTCGGAATCGACGAGAGATGGCAGCACGCTATATAAAAGGAGCAAGGGAAATTATAAAAAACTTAGAGCGGAGAAGAGGGACCATATATATTATAGTAAATTGAGAAATATATAAAAGAAGAGTTCAAATACTATAAAAGAAGTTAATAGAATGTTGTATATAGTAAATTAAAAGAATTAAGAATATGGCCGCATATGAAACGTTTAGGAAAGTTATTAAGTAAACGAACGAATTCAGAAATCTATCTCTTTTTATTTTCCTGACGAGGAGAACATCGTCAGTGTTTTGGTTGTTTGTCCCCGGTGGCGCTGTGTCAAATTAGACGCCCCGAAGCACTTTTCGGTTGCGCTCTTTATTAGTCGCACTGGGCCATTGGCAGCGCTTGTTATTAGCGATCCTGGTTATTCCCCTTTGGTCGTCAAATAGGAGGTGGCGCTATTGTCAGTTTAGTCGACCCTACTCTTTTTTACAATTATAGCTTGTATTGTTTGACAAAGAAGCGGGGGGAAAACGAGCACATAAATAAGATTACGCTTTAAAGGAAGATAATAAATTAAACGAAGAAAAGAAGAAGAAGCCTTTTCGATAATTAAAGAAGAAGCCTTTTGATGATAAAAGAAGAAGAAATTCAAAGAAAAAGGAGCCCTTTTCCATATTAAAAGAAGAAGAAGCCTTTGAAAAGAAGAAGAAGCCGTTTCCATAATAAAAGAAGCTTTTTCCATATTAAAAGAAGAAGAAGCCTTTTAAAAGAAGAAGAAGCCTTTCCGATTATACATATATATATATATATATATATATATATATATATATTCTGTATTTTGTCAAGTTCTCAGAATATAGATCCGCATTTTACTATATCCTCTTGGCTATAAAACGCTTTCTTATTTGGAATTCTCAAACAAAGAACCTATCCCCCTGAGATTAAGATATCTGTAGCCGTGGTAAATAACATGTAAGTACGTACCCACAAGGGCGTAGCACAGGGCAGACTGTATACAGGTCAAAGTTACATGAGGTATCAACCGTTATTTACAAAACGCCCTCAAGGCTGCAACACTAATCAAGTGAGCTTCAAAACGTCATTTCTGTTATTTTAAAGATGGCGCCTCCTCCTGTACACACTTGCAGCAGTGAAGAGGAGTGGTTTCTCGCCCTCTGTCAGCCTAAAACTTACATTCATTTCTCGGCAAATGATAATTCAATATCTCTGTGCATGCTTACCACACCAACAAGTTTACTAATGGAGGAGAAAGCTCGACAATGGCCTCAGTTCGCAGGCAGAAGGGTGGAAAGGCCTTCGCAGTGACTCATAAGTGACTGCACGTGGACCCCAAAGAGCCATTCTTCCTAAGGCATACAGACACTAGCTCAACATTGAAAATATATGTAGATCAGTAATAGGTCTGCGCTAAAATGAAGCAAACGTGTGCAACCCTACATACAGGAATCCATTAGATAAGAAACGAAAACAAATGAACTCCTTCATTTGACTCTCCTTTGTACAATAAATTAAGAGAAGTGTTATCAGAATTTACGTGCAGGGTGATTATTCCAAATTTAATATTGTTCTATTCACTCCAAGCAGATTGTAAATCATTAAAGTTTGGTTGTGTACACTTGCTGGAATAAATTAATGGCGCTAAAAATAGCCTTACCGTGTGATTGTCATTACTGATAACAATCCAGGTCATTATATGTTCTCGTGAAGATAATAACAGCCGAACAGAATTCTAGTTATCCAAATTTAAAGAGATAAGAAAACATACCGTAAACTTAGATTAAAAAGAATCCTTTTGATTTAGTGGATCTCGTTTGCTGGTAAATGAATTAAATATATATCATCAGCATGATATTTGGTTGAACTCTTCAATGGTCCACCTCCTTTAACGGTCATTATCAGGCTTTGGCATACAACTGAAGAAGTCTCTTTATTTCCCTGGGACAGTATTCAGTGTGGATTTTGCGATGAAGCAAGTTTTTACCTGTCGTTAAAATGCCCTTTGCTAAATCCCGCAGCAGTTAACGTACGTCATTAAGAATAATCAACGATGAACATCTAGTCAACACGTATGAATGTTGCATGTGTGTGGGGGGGGGGAGGAGAATTGAAAACGAAAAGAACGCTACTATCACGATTCGAACATGATAAGTGGCCATTGAAGAGATAATTAGATTCGATGAAGTTCAGTGCAGTCAACACGGCTGATGAATATAATTACCAAATCGCATGACGGTGCTCTTTTAGAAGTTCCTCAATTATTTATCTTCCAGCTTGAAAGAGGAATTGCTAGTTGATTGCTGTTTGCAATGTTTTCCTTGAAGTTGTTACAACTGGACTTTTCAAGTCGCAGCTACTACTTCTGTAGCTGCAACGGTGCTTTTAAAAAAACAACTAGAGACATGGCAGTTTGGGTGGTGACTCAATTTGTACATTTCTGATTCGATCTCGACTTCTAGTGTAAACAACGCAGAAACCTTTACAGTGTATAGGAGTCATTAAGGCTACAACTTTCCTCAATAATGTTCTTTTCTGTTTGACGCCTCGTTTCTACGCTACAAACCCTCTAAAACGTATCCTGTATATATGCAACCGTGTAGCAAAGGTTTAAAATTACCATTAAATTATCTATTTTACAATTACGGTAAACAAAGTGTATGACTCGTCAATAAATAATCAGGTAGATATCCACTCGGTAGACCTGAAGAAGTCGAATGGTATAGGGAATTTGGTTCGGGTATATTTTTTTTTCAAATGTCATACTACAGCGCCTTGAATAACGTAGTGTGGAAAACGACCCAATAAACTGGTTTCCGAGACGGATGAGAACATAGATGGCAGTGCGATCAGAATCGGTGCTAATTTTCTTATGAAAGTAATGCGGCTTAGTTAGTTGTTGGAATATATTATGTAGATTTGTTTGTCTTGAAAGGCGGTACGTGAATTGATGGAAACAGTTATATTTGTGGAGTGATTTGCAGTCACGAAATGGCATTAATTTGGAAAGAAAAGTAAAATAAAATTAATTAATAAATAGCATGCGTGCGTAACACAAGAAACACCGCAATGTGATTCCGGACGTCAGGTCTTGGACTGTGTATTAGTTTATATTTCTACGTTATTAGAATATAAATAGTATCCTGAGAGATATTTCATACCGAGGCGACAAACCACAAGTGTCGCTTGAAAGCGAGCAGTCTATAATTAATGCGGCCTTTCGAACCGTAGGGACACAAGCTCTGACTGCCCATTTTACTCAAGGAGATTTTAGACCAAAGCGACACGGGTCCTTCGGTCCAAGGCAACTTTCATACTGAAGCGAGACGCGACACATGTCGCTTGGAAACGAACCAATCAAGAACAACATTTCACATTGTAAAGGCATGACGGCAGCACAGGCCAGCGGTCGGTTGGTGAAATTCTCAAGCGATAAGTGTCGCGTGCGCAATATCCCTAAAGCAAGACACTCATTGCATCGCGCATGCGCGAACAACAAACCACGACAACACGTTGCAAGCTATTGAGGAAATGGCCCAGTTTGAGCGACACACATCGTGTCGCCTAGATTTGTTGTTCACACAATTAGCAGCAAACGCTTGCTAATAGACTGAAGTTCCGCTTCAAGGCTGTCGCTTGTCACTTAGTTGGGAACTTCCCCTGTAGCGCGTCGCTTCGGTCTGAGCACCCTTCCTTTAAGGAGCTTTCCGCCCGAAGTAACAAGTAGCATGCGAATACGACATATGGACGTGTCGTTTGCTGTTTCGACCCTCATGCGCAATGAACGCTATTTTACAGTCTGGAAGTGTCTGTGTCACTAATCACATCAGTGTGAACATCCCGTGTGGCTTGTCCCATTGGTCTGAAAGTTTCCTTAGACTCATGTCGATATCATTAAGGACGTTTCGTGGGTTTCCCCTTGTCGCTTCATGCAATCATCATTGCCGCGATTAGTTTAAAACTGAAGAAAAGAGACAGTAAATATAAAAAATATAAATGCTTCAGTGTGTATATCTTTAAAAGAAATTATGATAATAATTATGAACCTAATTCATACACAACAATTTAGTTACCAAGAGCATTCCACGCGTATTTTTTTCTCCCATATTAGGTATTATTAATGAAAGTATAACGATAACAGGGCGTGGTCGACTGTATAGAATGTTCGTTAATATCTTCGCGACCACTGTACTAAATATCATATCAATTATCACATTCATAGATATGCTTCATGTAAAAGAATCAGACGTTGTAGCGAAAACTCCATTTACTTCCATTATAAGCAGACGAATACCATGCACCGAGACCAATACCAGCGCCTCTAGCGGTATCATATTCGAGTGGAACCAGCCAGAGAGCCCAGAACCGTGCCGTTTTCCACACTACGTTATTCAAGGCGCTGTAGTCATACTAAGGTCTGGAATCTCGAACGAGATCGAGAGCCTCGGATGGTAAGTCTCGATCTATCGTTCTCAATCTTGTCTCGTCAATTCTTGAAGGGCCTCGTATTCAATTGCTCCAGGCTCTTCTTCACGGTGGTACTGGTCCTCAATTGTCCCAAGCTCCTCCTCACTATAGATCTGTTCTTCAATTGTCTTTGACTCTTCTTCATAATGGTTCTGCTCAATTGTCCCAGGCTCCTCTTCACTATAATTCTGTTCTTCAATTGTCTTCGGCTCTTCTCTCGCAATGGTTCTGCTCCTCAATTGTCCCAGACTCCTCTCACTATAGTTCTGTTCCTCAATTGTCCCAGGTTCTTCTTCACGGAAACACTGTTCTTCAATTCGCCCAGGCTCTTCTTCACAAATGGTTCAGTTCTTGAATCGTCACAGGCTCTTCTTTCTGTTCTTCAATAGTTCTTGGCTCTTGTTCACGATGGCTCTGTTCTTCAATAGTTGCTGGCTTCTGTTCACGATGGCACTGTTCTTCTATAGTTGCTGGCTTCTGTTCACGATGGCTCTGTTCTCCTATAGTTGCTGGCTTCTGTTCACGATGGTTCTGTTCTCCTATAGTTGCTGGCTTCTGTTCACGATGGTTCTGTTCTTCAATAGTTGCTGGCTTCTGTTCACGATGGCACTGTTCTTCTATGGTTGCTGGCTTCTGTTCACAATGGCACTGTTCTTCTATAGTTGCTGGCTTCTGTTCACGATGGCACTGTTCTTCTATAGTTGCTGGCTTCTGTTCACGATGGCACTGTTCTTCTATAGTTGCTGGCTTCTGTTCACGATGGCACTGTTCTTCTATAGTTTCTGGCTTCTGTTCACGATATGACTGTTCTTCTATAGTTGTTGGCTTCTGTTCACGATGGCTCTGTTCTTCAATACTTTCTGACTTCTATTCAAGATGGCTCTTTTCTTCAATAGTTGCTGGCTTCTGTTCACGATGGCACTGTTCTTCTATAGTTGCTGGCTTCTGTTCACGATGGCTCTGTTCTCCTATAGTTGCTGGCTTCTGTTCACGATGGCTCTGTTCTTCAATAGTTGCTGGCTTCTGTTCACGATGGCACTGTTCTTCTATGGTTGCTGGCTTCTGTTCACGATGGCTCTGTTCTCCTATAGTTGCTGGCTTCTGTTCACGATGGCTCTGTTCTTCAATAGTTGCTGGCTTCTGTTCACGATGGCACTGTTCTTCTATGGTTGCTGGCTTCTGTTCACGATGGCTCTGTTCTCCTATAGTTGCTGGCTTCTGTTCACGATGGCTCTGTTCTTCTATAGTTGCTGGCTTCTGTTCACGATGGCACTGTTCTTCTATGGTTGCTGGCTTCTGTTCACGATGGCTCTGTTCTTCTATAGTTGCTGGCTTCTGTTCACGATGGCACTGTTCTTCTATAGTTGCTGGCTTCTGTTCACGATGGCTCTGTTCTTCTATAGTTGCTGGCTTCTGTTCACGATGGCACTGTTCTTCTATAGTTGCTGGCTTCTGTTCACGATGGCACTGTTCTTCTATAGTTGCTGGCTTCTGTTCACGATGGCTCTGTTCTTTAATAGTTGTTGACTTCTGTTCACAATAGATCTGCTCTTAACCTGTCCCAGACTCTTCTTCATGATTATTCCGTCCTCGAAGTTTTGAAGCACCTCACGATAGCTCCGTTCTTCAGTGTCCAAGGTTGTTCTTCACGATAGTCTGTTCTTGAGTTGTTGAAGCTCTTCTCCACAATAGTTCGAGAGAAAACGTCTTTACGACGAAAACCTCCCATCATTAAAACAAGCATATTTTTAGATTTGTTCTTTGCCGGGGAGAATCTAAAAATCCTGGGCCATTCTCCTCCCAGAAGCCCCCCTGAATCGATCACCTTTATTGTCCCATAAAATACCCCCTTCTTTATTCCCCAGGGAATTTATTGTCGCAAGGAGAAGGTATTAAAAAAAGAGGGAGAGAGAAAGGAGACAAATTCACGATGACATCACAATTTTATGTCTGGTATGCAAGATATTGCGCAGATCGGGCACCTTTAATAATGCGGCGCCTCTTCTTTAATGCTTCGGAAGGGTCTTCCCCGAGGGACCAGCCAATATGCAAATCAGTGCCCCGGTTATTAAGGCGAGGAGGAATTCTAGGAAGTGAGTGATTTTCGCATCCAACGATCCATATCTTCTCCTGAACTCGGACTAATTTTTTCCCCCTGCCTCCCTTAGTTGGACTGGAAAGTTCACCTGCATAATTCTTAAGGCTTCTTCACGGAGTCTGTGGATTTATAAATTATTTAAAACTCTTCTTCTTCGCCTGTCTTTATCTATCATTCATCCTGCCTCTTTCTTCTCCGAGTTGTTCGTTTTGGGGCACTAATCAGGATTGCTGAAAGAAGAAGTAGCGTAATGCGTGGGTTGAATCCGTCCGTGCAGAAATGTATGCTCCATATGTGAAGTTCGGTTCTGCTGCATAATACTTGTTATATCACGTAACAAATTATATAATATATTAGTAGAGTTTGGAATACCTAAGAAGCTTGTTAGTATGATAAAAATATGCACCAGTGAAACAGAAAGTAAAATTTGTGTGAGTATTAATATGTCTGACAAATTTACAATTCATGATGGGTTAAAACAAGGAGATGCATTATCTCCATTGCTCTTTAATTTTGCCTTAGAATATGCTGTTAGGAAGGTAAAAGAAACTAAAGAAGGACTAAAATTAAATGGTGTGACTCAGTTGTTAGCATATTCAGATGATGTAGACTTACTGGGGGATGAAGTGAATACAATTAAGAATAATGCTAAAATATTTTTCAAAACTGCTAAAGAGATAGGTTTGGAAGTTAACAAAGAGAAAACTAAATATATTCTTACAGGCCGAAACCAAGTGTTAGGTAATAATCAAAATCTAATTATTGATAACAACTCGTTTGAAGGAGTTTTCAAATTCAAATACTTAGAAGTAATATTAACAAATGAAAATTATATTAAAGAGGAAATAAAAAGTAGGCTTAATTCAGGAAATGCATGTTACTTCTCTCTTCATAAACGTTTGTCTTCTCGTTTAATATCTAAGAAACTAAAAGTTAAAATATACAAAACAGTAATTTTGCCTTTAGTATTATATGGATGTGAAACTTGGTCCCTTACATTGAAAGAGGAACATAAATTGAGAGTATTTGAAAATAAGGTTGTTAGGAAAATATTTGGACCTAAAAGGGATGAGGAGACAGGTGAGTGGAGAAGGTTACATAATTTAGAATTACATAATTTGTATTCATGTCCAGATATTATTAGAATAATTAAATCAAGAAGACTTAGGTGGGCAGGCCATGTGGCACGAATGGGAGAGGAAAGAGGAGTTGACAGGATTCTTGTTGGGAAACCTGATGGTAAGAGACCTGTAGGAAGGCCAAGACGAAGATGGAGGAACAACGTTGAGATGGACCTAAGGAAAATCGGTAGGGATGGAAAAGAGTATATAGAACTTGCTCAAGATAGGGAAAGATGGAAGGCCTGTGTTGCTGCAGCCATGAACCTTCGGGTTTAAGAAGGCTAGGGAGTTAGTTAGTTTATCACGTAACAAAACACTTTCGCAGTAGACGAATCACAGATAGGGTAATCGGAACTGGACCTACAGTATGGGTACGTAAGCCCTTAGGCTAGCTGCACGGGACCTGTCTGTGAGAACTCATGTCAAAAGCTGAGGCTGTAAAGGAGCGATCAGCACACATAAGAACAAAACACAGGCCAACACAGCCTTACAGTGGATTGCACTGGCCGTACGTCCAGACGCCAGAGCCTCGTTACAAGAAACAGTTACCGGGGTGTACGTGCCAGTGAGGTTGACCAGAATGTTGCCCCTTCCACGCCCATAAAGTGGGATTCGAACCACCATCTGTTCTCACGGGGTATCAAACCCAAGACAACTTGATGACAAGGCGACAAAGTTACCACTGCGTCATGTGTGAATACAAATTGGCTATAGTTATTGACACACCCTCGCATGTAACATATTGCTCAGAGGTATGCCCAGGAGAAGCACAGATACAGGGGGAGAGTGGGGGCACACGCACACTCCAGAGAAACATTGAACACTGAATACAATATAATGTACGAAACTTGGAAGTTAAATTTGAAAATAAATAAAATGTGTGCCAAAGGAAGGAAATACTACCCATAAACGATTGTTAATAACTTTATCTGAAAATGTAAACGCGATTGACGTTATGGTAGAGTGGACCCACAAGTAAAAGAACCTGCGCAGAACTGCGTGTCCTGTGCATCGTACTCGAGCGTGGAAGAGGGTGCACAGTGGATCAGGCTTTCTAGTGGCCAGAGTTGATCGAATGGAGGGGAAGATGCGCGAAGCTTCTGGCCGACGGTTCTTTTGTTTGCGAGCACTCTATGTACTGTTAGCATTAGTGGCCTGATTATTTAAAAATGTTTTATCGCTAACCTGTTTCGAGAATCACTAATATGTATCACGATAATTTCAGTTTTAAAAATTAATAACAATAATCTCACAAGGTTTTCAAGAGCTCAATTCCATGAATAACTTTCGCAACATCCAATCAATATCAAATTTCATATTTCAGTTTATTGCTTCGAAATACGTAATTATTGACAGCAGCGCCATCTGTACGTGAAAAAATGAAACATGGATACATTTATCTCCTAGTCGCAACCGCGTTGCAATTCAGAAGTAATTAAATTTCAGTAAATATGCATTTTTGTGGTCACTCTTGTGGAATATAAGTGGTGTTATGTATGCTGATTTGAAATGAGGAATGTTAATAATATTCAACCGTAAATACCTTGTCTGCAATTATCGTTGTGGAATATCATTATTACAGATAATATTGATGGAAATAGAAAGTGAAAGTAGACAAAGCAAGTGAGAGAAAGCAATTTTATGCAAATATACACTAATCGTCAAAATTCGATAGTAAGCTTGAAACAACATGAAAGGAAAGTATTGATTGATTGATTTGATTTATTTTTCTTCGCTTTTCTGCAACTTTTGGCTAATTTAAGATGAGTGATGATATGATGGAAATTATGAATAAACTCACTGTTATCTCTTATCTCTAGATAAAAATGGATGTATGTGTGTATATGTGTATATGTGTATACGTGTGTGTTTGTTTGTTCAGCAATAACTCTCGAACACCTGGAGCGATTTCAACCAAACTTTGTACACGAATCACTTGCAACCTGGAAATAAATACTGGGGGGGTAAGACACCACTGGCATCCCTAGGGGTTTGGTGGCAAGGGGTGACATGTAAAAATAATCGAGAACCACCGATATTAAATTCCGCACAAACAGACATCCGTGACTCTATGCAATCCCCACAACGATAGTGTTTCTCGGGTTGTCTAACATTCAGGCTGTGTTGCGAGTGGAATCCATAGTTTTCGTGACGCTCCCAATGCGGTTCAACTCCAAGTTCATCACCTATCGGCATCGAAGGGGGGCGGGGAGTGAGATGGGGTGAAAAATAAAATGCCACAAATGACCTAGATTAGTGTCGAATCCATAGTTTACGGAGTCGCTAAGCTAATTGGTGACATTCACGATCACATTTAAAATTAGTTACATTTTACACTATAGTTAGAATTCATTATTTTCCTGTCTAATACAAGATTGGGATAAATAAATAAACGGGCAACGCCGGATAATCAGCTAGTAAGTGATAAATAAAGGTGATAAATAAAGAAATCATCTCCGTAGCGATTATCCAAAAGTGTCTGGAAAGCGATGTAAAATAACCTAAATCGATCTATCCATAATTTGATATGTTATGTAGCGTCTCTTTTCAGCCACTTTTAAGCTAATCGTGACGATGAGAATGACGGATGATATGATGAGAGGACGCTCACAAAGAACAACCATGCAGAGGTCGGGATTCGAACCCGCGACCCCTGGGCGTCGTAACACGCTGTGCTAACCACTCCGCTACGTAGGTTGGCCGACGTTTTTATCATCTACGGAACGAACATACAAAGGAGATTCAAATGAACTCCTTAATTTGTTTTCGTTTCTTATCGAGTTGATTCCTGTATATAGGGTTGCAACAGTAATTTTGCCTGTAGTATTATATGGATGTGAAACTTGGTCCCTTACATTGAAAGAGGAACATAAATTGAGAGTATTTGAAAATAAGATCCTTAGGAAAATCTTTGGACCTAAAAGGGATGAGGAAACAGGCGAGTGGAGAAGGTTACATAATTTAGAACTACATAATTTGTATTCATGTCCAGATATTATTAGAATAATTAAATCAAGAAGACTTAGGTGGGCAGGCCATGTGGCACGAATGGGAGAGGAAAGAGGAGTTTACAGGATTCTTGTTGGGAAACCTGATGGTAAGAGACCTGTAGGAAGGCCAAGACGAAGATGGAGGGACAACGTTGAGATGGACCTAAGGGAAATCGGTAGGGATGGAAAAGAGTATATAGATCTTGCTCAAGATAGGGAAAGATGGAAGGCCTGTGTTGCTGCAGCCATGAACCTTCGGGTTTAAGAAGGCTAGAGAGATAGTTAGTTAGTTAGTTAGGGTTGCACACGTTTGCTGCATTTTAGCGCAGACCTATTGCTGATCTACATATATTTTCAACGTTGAATGAGTTAGTGTCTGTATACCTTAGGAAGAATAGCTCTTTGGGGTCAACGTGCAGTCACTTATGAGTCACTGCGAAGGTCTTTCCACCCATCTGCCTGCGAACTGAGGCTATTGTCGAACTTTCTCCTCCATTAGGAAACTTACTGGTGCGGTAAGCATGCACAGAGATCTTGAATTATCATTTGCCGAGAAATGTCTGTAAGTTTTAGACTGACAGAGGGCGAGAAACCACTCCTCTTCACTGCTGCAAGTGTGTACAGGAGGAGGCGCCATCTATAAAATAACAGAAATGGCGTTTTGAAGCTCACTTGGTCAGTGTTGCAGCCTTGAGGTCGTTTTGTAAATAACAGTTGATACCTCATGTACACTTGGGTTGTATACAGTCTGCCCTACAATTTTTATTTGACTTATAAGGCTTTCTTTTCACTCTTGTTATATAATTATAACACAACGCGAGTGGGTCTTTAGTAAATGTATGGGAGCACTCGTGAAGTTGCCACAATTTTCTGTACACCCTGTATATCCTCGAATATTTGTACACTTGTACGACGTTCTTCAATAGACATCGACCTTTCCTGCACTTAAAGTGTGGAGACGTAAACTAAATCAATTTTCTGAAGCTAGTTCCCCCTGAAACGAGTATCAAGGGGGAGGGAGGTGGATCGTACCTATCATTTCCCCCAGGGATCCCAAAGTTATTAATTTAAGAAGTCATTTACCTGTCGTTGCCAACTTCCTTAATTGTAACTTAATGACACATTGTGCAAGCAGCAGATTCAAGTTTTGCCAATCCACAAATGTTCCTGAAATAGCTGTAAGTTCGCGTGACGCGTGGTGGTCGGGGGGGCAAGAGGGAGTTATCGAGGAATGAAATTACACCCAGATGCAAAGCATTTCAGCTAATTTACCTCCTTAACAAGACATGAAAATATTGGCTACTTGTACGATTGAACCTAATATGACTTAGACTCTTTCTGAAGTGTTGCCAACCCTTTAATTGATGGTTTAGTGCACGTGGTTTGTAATTATGAGGTCCATAGTAACGTCACCAGGATGAAGTGAAACTTAATAACTTCATTAACATTACTTATATAATAACAATTTTCACACCTACTGACCCACCTTGCCAGAATGCAATACACAAATTTGTCATAAAAACAAAAGGAAAGTGTATGCAGGGTAGTCCATAGCATGGAAAAGCCCATTTGAAGCAAATACAGGTGGTGAAACGGGAATAAAAATACCGATGCATGGTATACGGAAAGGTGGAAACCAGATAAGGTATATGATCAACATGGCGACCATCTTGAAGTCCGCCATCTTGAATTCAACTTCAGCTTCTTAAATGGAAAAGTGGGCATGTGGCACATAAAAAGGCTAGAATGTCAACAGAATCTCGGTGGCAGAGGTGGTTGGTGGCCTAACTCCATGGATGTGCACTTCACCCTCGCGTCTAGGAGGAGTGTTACCATCCCTCTCAATTACTCACATCCGTTCTTGCGTACATAATGATGCTAAATGTATTGGCAACCATGTTATGAATGCCTGTTACTTGTTTTTTTTCTTACAAATTTAAATACTTCGGTGATTTTTCCGTCAATCACGAGGAGAAAGATAATATTTGGTTATTGTGAGTTTTGGTTTGACGTCCACCTTATGCACAGAAAGGCTAATCGGAACTGAACCTACAGTTTAAAATGGGATCCGAACCACAATGTAACTCCACCGGGGTTTATAATAATTCAGCATTCGACAACCTGACGAAATCACTCAAAACAAAGAAATACCGATCTACAATATCAACATTATTGTTGATTTGCAAAATATTTAGCATAAACTTTCCACCTCGCTCCGCTGATAATAGTGAACAAGGAGAATAACAACATTTGCATACATCAAAGAAACCGGTCAGAATACCACATGCATAAAATCAATTGTAATCTATCTAGGAGTTGTTTATTTCTAATGACCGAACCAACCAAATAAAGCGGAATCAAGGATCCACGCTGGCTTGCTTCGTACTTTATAATTTGTCTTTTCTTTCCGCCATATCCGTATTATTATTGCAGTCGTTGCACGCTTTTTAGCTAACTTCCCTCCCTTGTTTCAACAATGCAGGTTCAGCTTTCAGTTGTCTTCACTCCCCCAACATCTCTTTCTTGCCCCTGCAATGCACGAAACAAGGTGGGTGAGGTGGCGTTCCTTTAAAAGCCCTCAATTTGCCATGGTGTATCACAGTCTCGAATGGAACGGGATTTCAACAGGGTGATTTTACACATGAGTGTAGATACGCGCACGCGCGGCTCGGTGCGAGTGAATTCCCTGAGACAAGCCAAAAGAGGGAACCGGTTTTCTCTACGCAGACAGTCCGATATGAACACAAACAGAGTTGTGTTCGTAAGGGCAGTGTAGCCAACTGAGGTCTGATCTATGTTTTGAAGGAGATGGTGTTCAATGAATAACTAGAACAACTACAATAAAAAAAATTGCATTGCATATTTATTCGGGTATCCACGTGCGAGTGTGCGTATAGGCAGAATCCGCTACTGCTCTGTGGTATGCTTCATTTTCGTGTGACTTTAATCTTGAAGGTCCTCTTTACAAAATGAAGACCATCACATTCATCTCACACACGTGTTCAAATTTCTGTAATTTTACAGATACAGGATCTTCACAACTTAAACAGCGAATTATGGATGCCTGTGGTAACATTCAGCCTGACATGTTGATCAAGGTTCAGCAGTATCCAATATGCGCCATGTCAACGTGAATGACCCTTTGGAAGCGCAAGGCTTCAATGGTCGCACGAAGCGTTTCCCGCGATGATCTTCGCTGTGTCACAGCGCCACATTTCGACCTGGCGGTCAAACTTTGAACTATATTTTTCGTCAGCATTCGCTTCCCCATGGTGTCCACGGCTTCTATACCAAGTTTCGCCGAAATCCGTTTCTTCGAAAGGGCATTAGATGGCTCTGGGTACGGCAACTTTAATTGTGGCCTCCTAGTAAACTAGATGAAACAGAACAGAAGTACTTTTATTCAAATAAAGATAAGATTCATTAATAATGAATCTAAACAGTAGCGAATCCAATATCTGGATTATCCATTTCTATTAGAGAACTCAGCATAATCCAGCCCTCTCAGTTGTGTCTTAACAAGATACAGATTTTTCTCCAAGATTCTGATAACCAGCCCGGAGCTCTTTCCAATTCCTCTTCTTACCCCACTCCTCCCCTCCGCCCTCTTTTTCCCTTAAAAATTCCCTCAGACGAGGCAAGCCTTGCTGCTCGGATGCGTTCAATATTATTTTTATGCTTGTTCGAATCCTAATTTCATACATGGAGGACCTCCTCCATTTAAAAATCTCTCTCGTTACTCTGTTAACACCGAAACCGAGTTCCGATCCATCCGAGTGTGGAAATGTGTCTGGGTCTAGCTGTTACAAGAGTGAGCAGTGTGGCCAAGTCAGATTCTTCGTTTCCACTAAGTAAAAAAATTACATCTACTCGAAAATTACTGAAAAAAGAGGGAGTCGTGTACATTGATATGGGAATTCTATTTCAGATAAATGTGTTTTATCACACATCTCTTTTTCACCAGGCGACGATTTGTTGCATGTTAGGGGAAAGTTGCCTAAATAGCACCATTGGTCTAAAAACCAATGTAGTGAACATTGAGAAAATCTATGGGCTGTATATGGAACCTCAGGCATGCCCAAGAACACCGCGTATCGGTTGTAGCTGTTGAAGTGATAGGCCGCGTCTGCCCAAATCGCACATCATTTCGCTACTAAAACTCTACGAAGATTCGCGTTTGTAGATACACGGGTCCTTCATTCTCATCGCAGGCAAAGAGACACACAAAGAAACACATGAAATGACTCCAAAAACAACCTGCACCTCCATCTGTATTTCAAGATCTCAAGAGTACCAAGGGAGAGAACAAGAGTTAACTAAAAGAAAAGACTGTCATGAGGCCTACAATTACATCTAAAAAATTGAAATGATGTGACCAAGGTAAAATACAAGATGAAAATGAAACACAATGGTATTGCTTCCTATGTGGAGAAAATGTGGAAGAAAACATGGTGCAATGCATCGAATGCAAGAAATAGGTACACGATACGTGTTCTGGCCTCTCAAATGAGGAACTGCATTTCTATATTTGTGATGTTTACAAAAAAACTGCAGTCCAACGTTGTGTATACTTCTTCCAGCTTTAAAATTAATGTGGAGAATACGTTTACGTGTTTGTTATTTTTAATTTTTTATTTCTTATACTGAAGAACTGACACATCACATATGTCTGGAATGAATGTGGCTCAAAATGCACACGCTGTCCACAGAAAACTCGCCACTGTTTTTTGCAGTATTTAGCCTTTGAAACATGTTCTATCCCAATATTTTAAATATCGGTGCGATTTAGAAGACCAGTTGTCTAAATCGCATCATTTGCAAGGGTTTTGAATTTCATATTTTTCTGGTACTCCCAATTGGAATAAAATTTTCCAAAGACATATAAAGAAATCTAAAAGGTCCTTTCTGTTAGTCAACCGTAAGAATAGGAATAAATTTGCGACGACAGCTATTACGAATGCTTTCTTTTAGTCAATCGTAAGAATAGAAATAAATTTACAACAACAACTATTAGGAATGTTTTCTCGTAGTCAACTGGATGAATAAATCTGAATATTCCTACGCACTCAAACTCGAGGAGAAAACAAATTACAGAAGAACTAATAGCTGAAAATCACTCAAAGGCTTTGGGATAGGAGCGAAAGGAGATTTGAGACAGCATTTGAAGAAATAAGAAGGACGGAAGAGGGTGAAGGAAGGGGAAATTATAATACTGTGTGTGTCGTGTCCCGCAACTCCAGGTTCACCAATGAATCGAATAAGGTAAGAAGGTCTGAGAACATTTTGCAAGAAATATGGCCAACGTTTCCTTGTCTTTTCTTTCTTCACACACCGCTTACTCCGTTCTTTCTTACCGCTGGGAATTTTCTCTGGGGCTGTTTCCAGTGGAGAGACTTTGAACTGAATTTTGATTATGCCATTACAGAGTGGGGAAAATTTTCGCAAAGGCAAATGAATGCAGACACTGATCAGTGTCTTGTGCGTCATTTTTCTGTCTCCCTTCTTTGGTACGCGCCTCTCTCAAGAACCTACCCCGCAGTCGAAAAGTATAAGTGCTGATGTTTGTAAGGAGTCTCTCTCTCTCTCTCTCTCGCTTGAAATACATATTCATGGACTGCCTGATATAAATGCTGTGATCCTTTTGCGAGCTTAATTACCGTACAAATGGCAATTTGAAATTTACCAGAAAGGAAGATTAAAAACAAAGGAGAAGTGAAGCGAAGACGAGTAAAAGGTAAAAAAGAAAAGAAAAAAAAGAAAAGTTACCAGTTATTCCGAGAATTTAAAATGGAGCAAGCATCGTACATTCAAACAAAACGTGCCACTCCTGATAAATTTTACATCGAATTGAAGAAGATAAAAAGACAACAAGACTTACTCCACCCTCAATGCTTACAGCTTCACTTGAGTCTCCCGTTGCATCTTCCGTTTCGTTACCTATAGTTCCCTCTCTTTTCCTTTCATTTCTCATTTAAAGTTCCTCATTTCTCGTATCCCTTTATAATCAATCTACTCTCCGGAATATGTGAAGCAAGGTCGCGCGTAACGGCACACAAGGGGAGAAAGCGAGTGGGCACGATGCGAAGCGGTGCGCGCTGCTGCAAACGGCTGATAGCTGCAGCCGCGTTTTACCCTCCACGTGGAACGTGGCAACACTGCACACAGCGATGTCCGTTGAGCCGCGGAAACTGCGGGCTGTCACCGAGAGACAGTGCGGGCGGTGTTGCCACGTTTCACATACATCTTTACCGTCTTGAATTAAATCTGTATAAAATCGGTTTCGCAATGTGAATTGACAATGATAATGGATATTAAAAACAGATACAAAGAGCTTCAAAACAAGACCAATATTGCATTTGTAGTACTATCCAATGCTAAGAGAAAGTTGTTTCCCAAAAATGGATAAGAACTATTTCTTTGACAAATTTGAAAAATCTGAACATTACGAATTGTGTTTAGAGCCTTTCTGCCTGCAACGTACCAAACTTTCATCACGATCGGACAAGCCGTTTTTTTTTTATTTATAGAATTTCAAAGAAAGCGATTGTTTGCAAATCTATAAAAACTCTCACTTTTTTTGTTCACCACTGAATTTCTGGTAAATATCTAGCCCAAAACCATACCCTACATGCCCCCCCTTCTCATTTAAAGAAATGAAGTTGGATCCAAGATGGCGGACGTTGTCATAACATGCACAACAAGTTTCATCCTAGGACTAACATATTACCACCATGACCAATTTCTGCAATCTACACTACCTTTCATTTCGTAAGGGGTGGTCAGGGACTTTTGACTCACCCTGTAGATTAAAAATATAAGGCCAACTCGAAAAAAATGGCTATCCATAATTTTTAATCTGATAGTAAATTTACCAAGAGATAAGAAAATGTCTCTCCAAAAGTCAAGAGTCGAGACAACACCATGTCGTTTTTGTGACAGCACATTATCCATCATGTATTTGTTGCAGAGGGTTAAATTGTATTTGGCTGTAACTATTGTAGAGATATGGAGATTATTAACCCGAGAAAACATCGTCATGTTAATATTCACACTTTACAACATGGTGAAGGTGCGGGGCAACGATCCCCGTACCTGGCACCGTGAATGATTATGAAAAAGGACTGTTCGTGTCCGACCTTAGTATCCTAAACTGGGCAGTTGGGTACTGCTCCAATATAATGCACGGTGCTCGCGGTCAGTAGTTGTCCAGGCATTCCTAGCTCGAAAAAAAAATGAGCGTTGAATCATCCTGCTTACTTGCCAGATCTATCTCTCTATTAATATTTCCTGTTCAAGGAAGTAAGTGAAGCTGCTTCCGAAATTATGACTTGTGATGAAAACATGAATAACCGAAGCTGCTTCCGAAATTATGACTTGTGATGAACACAGGAATAACCAACAGATTGTGATATCAAATCTTTATGTCATATTATATGAAGACTCGTAGATGTCGTTGCAATCGTTGGTGAACCGTGCCAATTACTGTATCGATGGAGAAGGGCTGTACATTGAGAAATTAACAGATAATGTTTAAGTACAGTGCTCAAAAAATGTTTTGCATATTCTGGGTTTGTGATCATTTTATTGTACTAGATACATGGAATCATATTCAAGAGTACAGGGGAGACATACAAACAGAAAGGAAACAGTGCAGCTATGCAGAAGAAACAAAATCAGACCAGAAGCACAAGATTGAAAATGTGGGATGCGAAACACAAAAGAAAGGCAGGGCAATACCGTGTACCTACGGCTCGAAGGCATGCCTGAGATCAACAGATGGGAGTTCAGTACCGTAGCCACCTCGAGTCCGAAAGCATGTTTGAACACGGCAGGGCATGCTAAGGATAAGAGCATTCAACTTCTCCTGAGGAAGACTGTCCCACTCTTGAATGGCAGCCTCCCGCAATTGCACTTTGTTCACAGGAGGATTTTCGTGGCTGACAATTGCTCGCTTCAGGTGTCCCCATGCATGTTCCACACAGTTCACGTCTGGAGAATTCGCCGGCCACTCCAAGCGTCGAATGCCATGCATATCAAGGAACTCTTGAATCACTCTGGCTCGATGTGGTCGAGCGTTATTATCCACTAGCGTGAAGCCATCTCCCACAGTTGTAGAGAAACGTTTCTGTATATCAGACCAGTCATGTGACCCTGGAGAGGATTTAGGGGCATACGTCGACCAAACATGATTCCACCCCAAAACATGATTGTTTTCAGTAATTGCATGATGTATACAATTTCGAAACACACTTTTGTGGCACTGGAACACCAGCAGTGTTGCCAATGCACAGTCTTAATTTCTAAAAACAACAATTTTCCTAGTTCCCCCATAAAGACGCCTCATCAGATTGGCTATCGGTAGAAATAAATATTTCTGTTTTCACTGCCATAGATGCCGAGCTAATCCACCTAACCAAACTGAAAATTACCGATGGCTTGTCCGTACATGTGTGTTACGTGCCATTTTTCATGCTCTGTAAAAAAATTTATTTACACTTACCGTTTAATCTGGCAACACTGCGTGGACACTAATGAAATCCAATCATTGTTCCCCGGTTTAAAAATATATGCATGAATGAGGCTTCAATTTGGTATAAGAATCATGTGTAACACTTCCGGTTCAAAAGTTGTACTATTCCCAACTCCGGGTTGCGTTGTAAATGGAACACCCGATATTACATGCCGTAACAAATCTCTGCTGCGGGAAGTAGCTACATAATACACTGCAAATACTATTTAGACCACAATTCTAGACCACTAGGTTCTCTCTTCACTCAATCAAAGGCTTACTGAACATCCAATGTCAATGTAATTTGTATATTCGTCTAGGAAAAATGTATCACTCCGCCGGCGAAACAGGGACCAGACATGTTTAAATAATTCCTTCATGAGCTAAAATGAATTTATGTCCTAACGGGCAGCAGGGGAAGGGGGTGGTGCAAATGTGTGATGGAGCGGGGTGGGTACCGGATATGAAAAGTGTTATGACGGGGAGGGAGTTGTAGCCTAGCGGAAAAGGGGATGGGGGTCTCTCTAGAGGAGGAGGGGGTGTAACATCAGAATGTTGACAGAGGTGTTCCGTGATCACGTAGCGCCCCCTCCCCCCCCCCCCCCCCGGCCCTTTGTCAGTCAGGAAGCAGTAATTACGTTCCCCAGGATCCTTTGACTTATGGTCACGCGTTAACAAGGATAATATCCTATCTTAGTAATTAATGCGGTAAAGATGGAGAAGGGGGTTGGGAGGGGGTGGTGAGAGGACGAAATTGAAGTGTGTGTGTGCTTGTGGAGGTGCCCAAAGCGTAGGCTTCTCCAGCCCCTTTGCCCAACAGCTCATTAACATGGGATAGAGGAATGAGCTGCCTCGCACAAACATTTGTGAAGCTGCCCTGCACTGATGTTCTCTTTCCCTTGTGTGGTGAGCTCGCTGGTGAGAGGTGTCGAGCCAAACTTTTGCCTCCAAAGGTTGCTACTTGTCTTTTGTTACGAGGATTAAGGTGAGGAGGGACAATTTCGCACCAGGCATGCATTTATTTAAATATCGTCGGAATTGGCACTGCTACTAAAGAAAATCCACGCATAATTTGAGAGTATGAATTTCTCCCCATGTTGCAAGTTGAAGCGGTTTTTAAAGTTGATTATTAAGCCAGATACCATGTTTGAAAAATGTGATGAATACGTATTTACAGAATCCCATGTATTCCTTATGGAGAGACAACTTCAAATTGAAGTTACGGCTAAACAAATGGGAATTTCGACTATTTCTAGCGCAAATATCATCTTCAATGGATCCTTTACCCGATCATATATATTTCTTTCCGCCATCGCAAGTTTGATATCTCCAAGAAAACGAGTAAAATAATTCTCCTATAAGCGTAATGTATTTCTCCTCGCCTCCTACAGCCATGCTGTCAGTGTTGCCAAACCTGATGTGCATAAAAGAGCTACATTTCACCAAGAGCTAAAGATGACTTTCAAGGATCTAGATTCACGAGGCTGCATAAAGTGTCTCCTAGTGTAATTTAGGTGTCAGAGGGGTGGGGCACTGCTATTATCGTTATCTTTAAAGTGATGGAAATGAATTCTTAGTTTTCACCGCCTAGATTTGGCGGCATTACCCATCTCAATAATTTTATGATGTTCATATGAAATCGAAAATAAAGGATTCCCGGATAATAATATTGACATCTTCACCTTAAGCCACAGCTCTACATATAAAAATACCTGGGGAGGAAAGAGGGGTGTGGGTGACGCAGCCTATATATGAATATCACGACACGTGCAAAATTTACACTCATGGCAAAGGTTGGTCTTTATGGGCCGGAGCCAGTGGTGGCATCATGGTGGGGTAGAGGGCGGGTGCTACAGTTCACAGAAACGAGTGCACAAAAGAGCCAGATTTGGCTCCAAAAGTACGAAGTTGGCAACAGTGATCGACAGCTGTCCCAGCGAGAAATTGTCCCACCTCGCCTTAACGTCTCACGGAGTTCTCTTGAACGTGTACACTTTTATTTACACATAGCTCCCCTATTCCGTATATACATCTTTCCACTACAGATCCAATAACACATGGTCTAAGTTGCCTTTTGCCCCATCACACAGAGAAATGCACTTATCAAGACTTCTCTACGAGCGAACTATTTAGCATAGCGTTAGCCTGCCCCCCCCCCACCCCCCAAGTTTAACACGCAGAGGTTCCTACGCCAACCACCGGGGCAAGGCCCTATTGTTACCTTTCAAACAGGGAAGCCGTTGAGGTAAAGCAACCGTTGGCTTCCCCGGCTACTGTTCAAAAGGTAACGTGGGCAAGAGCATATACAAATATTCAATCTTTTACACATATACTTTCCATTTAGCAGCTGTGTGCGTAAAAACCACACAGCACTTTAAAATGTCGTTTTAAGTCCACTTTATGTACAGATGGGTTAATCGGGACTGGACCTACAGTATAAAGTGGTATCCGAACCACTCTGCAATGTGCGTCTACCGGGTATCGAACCCGGGACCACTTTCTTCTTACTTGTCGTGGCGATGCTTGGGTAAATAGGTGACTATCTTTCTGCTCTCGCGATTTGATTGACTTGATTCGCCGTTTCCGACCTCCTCCAGAGGTTCTAGGTTCGAAACCCGGACTGAAAATGAGTGTTCTTCTCCATCAGTTTCATCATATCATCGTCGCGATTGTCCAAAAGTGGCAAGAAAGCGACGTAAGCTAATTCAATAAATCGATAATTTGATTTGTTATTTAGCGTCGTTTTTGTGTCACTTTTAGCTAATCGCGACGATTAAGGTGAGTGTTGATGTGATGGAACTGAAGTGGCACTCACAAAGAACACCCATGCTCAAGTAGGAATTCGAACCTGGGACTCTTGGTGTCGTAGCACGCTGTGCTAACCACTCTGGTACGGAGATCGGTGCTGCTCATGCGAGGAAAGTGAAGAAGTACGGTGATGTCAACAATTGCCATGTAGAATAGATGAGGTGAATAAAGGTAACTCGTGTGATGAACTGAACAGGTCATTGGTTACTCGTGGGCGAGTAACAGACGAAGATTGGTTTATATAACTGAGTTAATGTGGGCGCCAATAGTTGCCCAGCCCCTCTTGTAGCTGTATGAAAATAAAGTGTATTAGTCTAGAAGAATTTGTCGTTCGTTTGAAGCCTCTAGAAATAAGCACATGCTTTCTAAACGTTCGTTTGCGTCTCGCTGTGCGTAGTTTCAAAAATTCTCGCCAGATGGCATATCAGGTAAATAGAAACATGAGTGTAATGTAGCGAACGTGATCTGAAAACTTGAAGACAGTAGAAAAACAGAAAAATTGAGAAAAATAACGTTTTCCTCACAGAAAGAGAATCTCACGTCTATACTGTAATACTGGCGTTGATCCTGCGTCTTATAATTCACCTCTTGATGCTTCAAAATCTAAATCAGGCTTTAAGTTAATTAAGAGCTTTCATGAAACTACGTCGAGCAGAATTTCTGTGATCGTAGATATTAGAATTCAGTGAGGTGATCAGTTTTGATTAGAATGAAGCACTGCAACGCATAGTATATGTGAGTAATTATGGTACAGGTACGGTAAGTGTACCGTCTTGGATATAATATACAAGTTTTTTCCTCAAGAGAAGTGAGGGGGGAGACTAATGAAGTTTATGTGTGGAGTGGAGCAGAAACCTGGAAGCTACTGGGATGAGGAAAAGCCACTAGAAGATTTAGAATGTGGCTTAGGTGAAGAATGGAGAATGTAAAAAGTGGAGACAAAAGAAGAAATGAAACTGTACTGTAAATATTTTGTGGAAAGAAAGAGCTACTTGGAATGATGATGAAAAAAGTTCAAAAAATCTGTCCATTCGATAATGAACAATGAATGAAACGGCGCGGATCTGTGTAGAGCATGTTTCCCAAATTCTTTCTCCTTGTCAGCTAATATACCTAGACTTCAGAAAGCTATCACGGAGCAAGAATATCTTCATGCGACAGTCAGCCTGTCCGCCCGTGGTAACTGCTGGTATTCTGAGAAATTACCGGATCCACAAAGACGAAATCTGATTGATCCGTAGATCGACAAAAGAAAGACATGTATGCTATTGAAGGAGATGAGGCAGTTGATTGTCATGCAATGTTAATTGGACATTATCCGTTGTCTAGTATATTAAACTATGATTATTCTAACACTTTGTTTCGATAGAGAACCTCTTCTCTCATCGTCAGATAAAATTTCTTTTTCCGGTGGTGAGAATGGAACCTGCGATGTTACTACAAATCCGGTTCTCTAACCGGATAGCTCTAATAGCTTCGACTATTCTTGATCTATCTGTTTCGCCTTTACGTGTGAACTGCTTGTGTTCATCTATCTTTTTTTGTGTAGAGGGCTACCTGAGTCTCCTATATAACGTCGCCCGCAATCACATGGTATGTTAGTTTTTGCTAGCTTGTATGGGTTCTCTAGTTTACTGTATGATAGTATGCTTCTAGGTATCTTTTTTCTGTTGAATGGTGTCCTAATTGGAACATGCATGGAGTGAATGAAACACACAGAATTCAGCGGAGCAACGTAACAGTAAAACCAAATTGAAAAACTAAGAAAAACCAATGAACCTCCCCTTCATTGAAATTGCCTAAAACCCTGTAAATCATCCCAGTGAAGAATTCAAGCACCGGATTTATAGTATTGGGTTGGTGCGAATGAAATGTCCGCTTTGACATCTGGTGGGAAACTCACGTCAACAACACAACACAGGGATTGATTGAGGTCACGGGTCTAACGTCATAAACTCTGTATACGTCCAGCAAACAGGTTTTAGCACCCAGACAGTCAGGAGGCAGTGTGTTGCTGGACAGGGTCGTCTCAAAGTGCACCATGGAGAACACACAATTGCGAGTGATTTGTCTTTAAGAATTCAAACTGGAAGATTCTGCTCAGCAAGCCACCAAAAATACTAACAGTGCATTTTGGCCAGGAATGGTAAATGAACGCACCATTCGCTGCTGGTTTGTCAAATTTCGTTCCGGTGGCACAGCATTGCAAAATGAACCCCGTGGCCATCGACCAACATCATGTTCGGATGAACTCCTCAGGAACGCCGTGGAAGCGGACCCTCGGAAAAGTGTTCGTGCCATTGCAGACGACTTAGGCACACACCATACCACTGTCGTTCGGCGGCTCCGTGCGATCGGTAAAGTGAAAAATTTGGACTCATGGGTACCACATGATTTGACACCGGCCAACAAGACTTGCCGTCTGGAGGTGTGCAGTTCTCTGAGTGTCAGGAATAACCGGGATGGTTTCCTGCATCGGATTGTCACTTCAGATGAAAAATGGATCTGCTATGACAATCGTAAACGATCAGGACAATGGTTGGATCGTGATCAACGTCCAGGGTGGTCTCCGAAACCACCTTTCCACACACGGAAGGTGCTGTTGCTGGTATCGTGGTCTATGGTGGGTGTGATCCATCTTGTCTTTCTCAGGCGAGGTGAAACCATCAAAAGAGATCGTTACAGTGCTGAACTCCATGAAATTCACCGAAAACTTCACCGGAAGCATCCAGCAATGGTCCACAGACATAGCGTCCTCATGTTGCACGACAATGCTTGCTCACATGTCGCGCAAAGGATGGAGCAGGCTCTCCATGAGTTGCAATATGAAACCCTTCCTCATCCAGCATATTCTCCCGACCTCTCTCCCACTGACTACCATCTCTTCCGGCATCTCGATCACTTCCTGACAGAAAAGACCTTCGCTGTTGATCGGGCGGTGCAACATGCCGTTGAGGAGATCTTTGCGTCGCAGACTCCAGACTTCTTTCACCATGGAATCCAATTGTTGGCTGAGCGATGACAAAAGTGCGTGGCTGCAGACGGTGACAATTTTGATTAACCAGGTATTGTAGTTTTGATTTTTTTGGCCTTTGGCAATGACGCACCTGGGCCGGACATTTCATTCGCACCAACCCAATAAAATCGCAGGTCTGTCGCAGGTTCGATTCCTACCACCTGCCAAAGAAACCTCACCTGAACAGGAGAGTAGAGCTTCTCTCTAAACGTAGTGTTATAATAAATACAGTTTAAAGCACTAGACAATGTCCAACTAACATTGCATGTTAATGTAGAACCATTGCCACAAACATTCAGAGAATTATAGTAAATAATTGCTCAACAAATGGTACGGGAAAATGTTCAATGAAACGATTTCTGGTATTTATAAAGCCATTGCACATGCCGCTTGACTTAGTACTGCTTAATAAACCATATATTCCATTATGTTCCACTTCAACAGGTAAAATCTACCTTCCTGTGGATTCTGAAGAAACTTTGCAACTCCCAAAATGAAAATGAAACCGAAACCGAAGTAACTCTAGAAGATTGAGTTGGGTGTTTTAACTCCACTTTATGCACAGTAAGGCTAATCGGGACTGGACACACTGTTTAAAGTGGGATCCAAACCACTATGTGACTCCACCGGGTGTAACTCTAGAAGAAACCACCCACTAGTATCTGTAAATGTGTAACCAGGTTGAAGATGGAAATGTAATGTTACCAAATACCACCCGTGAAGACCTTAGATAAAACCCTTTGTTTCGGCGACCAGAACGAGTTACTCGGATGGCAACATCTTATTTCGAAACCCAAAACCCCCCATTACAGAACTCCCTAAATACATATTAAGGGAAGACACTTCCAGCCTGCATCAGGGGTAATTTATACTTGCGCTGTTCTCATCAACCACGCTAATGCCTTACGTAGTCAATAAAACAGGCCTCTTCACATGTGAACATGGATTTTACAACGGTATCCTAATGGCCTTGGTCCTGAGTGCATTATGGCGTCCGAATTAAGATGAGTAACGCGTAGCGGGCTTCCCTTAGTCCTCTGGCGCACTTGGTGTGGATTAGATGCGGTGAATTTATGTGTGGCGGTGCGTTGTCGTGCAGAAAATTCACGCCGTTCCCTAGTCTTTATTGCCGTAAGGATCCAGGACAAGATGGTGCTGCAGTCTCTCGCATCGAAGTCTCCTCAGTTCCGTCCAATTTTTAACTCCACGAAGACCGCAACTTTATGCACATTTTTGCATTAATGTATGATATTTCCAACATGAAATATGCATGTGCTCTCAAGTATATTGCACTTCAACTCTCCAGACCCATCAATAAAAAACATCTTGAAAAAAATATAATTTTAGTAAATGCTATTAGTTGGTTCTTATGGTTATTACTCCATGGTTTACTCTTATTCATAAAAATACTCTTGCCCGACATCTAAGGGAGAGTATGAAACCGATCCTACTGTACTAACAGACAAGTCTAAAGTAAGCCAACAGTGTGGAGAAAAGTTGCCTAAATTGCACCAGTCCCTCTTGCCTTTGCTACGAACGATCCCGGGTTCAATTCCCGATGGGAACTTCCATATTTCGGTGCTAAGCAATCTGGGATCTTCTAGAGAAAAGGTCTAAATATGGGCCCCCCTTTTTATGTTGTCATTTTCGGAGGAAACAAATTAATATATCAAGCACCTGCCTTTAAAATGCACATCTATGAAATATATACTTAAACGTAATAGCATGCTAAAGTATAGAAGGTCTCAATTTTTTTTAAAAAAAAAAGCGATTTCAAAAAAATTGTAAAATGATGTATTTCAAAATTGTGCTCTAAATATGGGCTTCTAGTTGCAATATCACAAAAAGCAATTAAAATTTAAAAGAACAGTCATTTATGGCAAAAAACATTATAAAATTTATATTTATGAATAATCTGTTATTTTGAAAATCACGCGGAATGGCAAAAATCGAAATTAAGAAAAACATTCAAATATTTGTTGAAAATGTGATCTCAACATTAGACCTCATGTCATAGCCCATATTTAGACCATCACGCTATTTTTCTTCTTCAATTTATTTTCGCTCTCTGTGGTACATATTTCGCAAACAAATCATGGCATTATAAAAGCCCACATTTGTTTTATGTGCCGCTAATATCATAACCTATACAAAGCAGATGAGAATTCAGAAAACGCTGAGTAAAACATACCTGCAAAAAGTTTTCGGAGGTCGCAATTCTATAAGAGCATCCAAGGCCAAAACTAACCTGCATTTTCCCTTGCGAATTGCCGCCGAAACCTTTGTCCTTGACAGATAACAATTGTGGTAAATTACTTCCAGAGATGAACCTAATCAAAGATCTTGGTGTTTTCACTGATTCTGCTTTGGCCTTCAAGGAACACATATCATATATGGTAAATAAGGCCTACAGATCATTGGGTTTTGTTATAAGGAATTCTAGATATTTTAAGAGTATACATTGTATTACAACTCTATATAATAGCATAGTAAGAAGTAGACTTGAATACGCATCCGTTATTTGGTCTCCAATGTATAGATCGTACGAAAATAGCATAGAAAGAATTCAGAAAAGGTTCCTAAGGTATCTGTTTTACAAAAAATATGATATGTCACCACGACAAAATAACATGAATTACATTAATCTGCTTGACATATTTGGTTTTAAGAGTCTTAGTAATAGGAGGAAAATATTAGAACAGTTGTACTTGTATAAAACAATTAATGGTGTCTTAGACAACAGCTCCTTTCTCTGTCAAATACAATTCAATATAAGAAAAAATAATCTGCGTAACAGAAATATTCCAACTTCTAAAAGTTCAAAAACTCAGAAATATAGAAACTCACCAATAAATAGAATGTATCACAGTTACAATATCCTTGTAGCAAACAACCAATGTGTAGATTTTTCACTTCCATTTGACAGATATAAAAGAGTAATAGATTCAGTGCTATAGAAAACGAAACTCTGATAGAATATAGATTGTTTAATATAAATGTTACCATTTCCAGTGTGCAATAGTTGTGAATTACGTATATACCTCTTGCCTAAATGTATATAGATAAGTGTATATATATCTCATGTGTTACGTATGTTATATGTATTGTATGTAAGTGAATGAATATGTGTTTGTTAATTCCATGTATTTTCTATTGTATTAATCAAACACAGTGTACGCCTTCTGTAATTGGAGGTTCAATCCTCTGTAGAAGTGCAAAGCATAAATAAATAAATAACCAGTTCCAATAGCCTCTGCCAGGCTGCAGCACCCGGGAGCGCTGATAACACCAAAACCCATATTTAAACCTTCGCCCATATTTAGACCTTCTCCTCTAGTAATGGTCCACGGCCTAGTAAGCCAGAAAACAACGACGTTGAGACACGACGGGCTGGAAACGAGGGTGAGCTGTTAGTTCACGTCTTCTAGGTCTAGCGTGTTGCTCCTATTACGTCAGCGACTTCTCGATATTTCCTGCGCCAATTACAGGTCGGCTGCTGGACAACAGGAGAACATAGTAACCTGATAGGTTTCTAATCTTAAAGTGTTTCGTGTCATCGTGGTTTTTGATCAGAAAGACACTCCATTAGGCCACATGGCTATCTCACCTCAACAGCGATCACAGCGCTCCTAGTAGTCGAACTGGTCTACTCCACATTCGAGTGAAGATATTGACTGGCCATGTCCGAATCCGCAGCTGCCACCGTTCCACTCGCGGTACAGCCATCCTGTTACAGCCCAAACCCGCAGTTAAACCCATTCAAAACACCTTCCCACTCGTGGAATGCCCCGTCCCTTTACAATCCGAATTCGCGACATATGCTAGTCAAATGCTAGTTAAAATGTACTCTCCACTCGCTGTAGCGCTGTGTTTGGCAGCCATGTTGTCATTTTTTTGTAATTTTTCTGTTGTAGGCGATGTAAAACTCTTTCATAGGTAGATATTATGATTACAGTATTCGATATAGGCGAATGTAAAAGAAATCACGTGCTACATTTTCAATTTGTAGCTTATAGGTTTAAAGCATCGTAATGTTTCACTAGCATGTTATGCGTCTATATGGTAGTTTACGTTTGTGCTGACACCTAGCGGGAAAATACGCTAATCGTGCTGTTCTGGTGCTATTCAATTCGGACACCTGGAACGGAACTGAAAACATGTAAAACGGGTACTTACGGATTCGGACATGAAATCCCTTCTGTAGAAAACCCTGAAATAATTCACATTCTTCAAAATAACAAATCAGGGTAATCATTTACCCTGTTGATCCTGCAGAGAAAGGAGCTTATCCATGTAGAAAAAGTGACCTGCAAAATGTCCATGTCGAGATGAGCGTCGTGGATGCACAATAGTCGTATTACCGCCCAGATGACCACGGTCATAAACATCTTTAATGGCCCCTTCATTCTCCGAAGTAATTTCCAATCCTGGCTGGGAAGGGGAGGACATGACATTAAATGCAATCGTTTCCAAAACAGGGAGAGGGGGTGTGAGGGCTGGCAACTGTTGCTTACGGTCCTTCTAAGAGCCTTTCGGAGCAATCCAGGAAATTTGCTTGCTGAAATGGCGCCTGAGAAATTAGGGTCCGTTTGCACTTACTACGCTGATGACCGTGCATTTCGCTCGCAGAAGTACCGTACATAATTCACATGTTTTCCTAAGAAGAGGACGGGAATTACTGTTCTTGTTTTCCTCAAGTCTGCGAGTCTTCTCCATTACAGACTTTCAGTAAATGGATCCATCCAAATTGCCAGAAAACGTATATTATGGTTTTCTGGATACGGTACGTGTATCCCTAGGGATAGGGACTGTAGCAACTAAGCCACACAATGCTTCAATGAGGAGTGACAACTAGTTAACTTGGGCACCGTTGTATATAATACAAGTATTTAGTTTACAATATAATGCAACTAAACAAACATAACGGTAATTTTATTGCTTTTATAGCGTTTGAATATTTGTATGAGTCGCAACAACACATCTCTGCCACTATTGGCTAATCGCAACGATGAGGATGAATGATGATATCATGAAATTGATGAGAAAAAAACCATCCGCGCTGAAGCGGGAAATATAAAAAGAAATCCCTGTCGTCGTTACGTGCGTACTAACCACTTCGCCATCGAGGTTGGCTGGAATATTTATCTTTCCTTTACGATGCAGTAATACACTAAAATCATGAAGCCATGTATCCTGGGTTCGAATCCCGGCCTGGGCATGAGTGTTCGTGGTAATGTCCCTTCATCAACTGAAGGGTTTGCTGCAAAAAGGAGGTAGCTCCACTTTTGGGGGTTTTAGTGTTCTGTACCTTATCGTGTGCAATAAAATCGCAGCTTTCAGTTGGTGCAAGAAAAATGTAGTTCCAAGCGGTAGTTCTTGAATTACTCACGAGATGGAGCTGACTGTCTTGTTCGTTTGGTGCAAGAAGGAGGTACCTCCTTGGAGCTGCCTGTGTTTTGCGCCAAATGGATGAAGTGGATGACTGAAAAGAATTATTTTCTTTTCTGACTTCACTATACAACTGTATTCTTATTATAACACCATTAAGCCTTGTTTCCATGATAAAAAAACTCAATATGCTGACCAAGGCAGAAATTTATCTTATTTTAAAACATAAACTAAAGGTAACGTTTCAACCTTCCAGCAGAAGAGGAAGGGATTATCTACGAAGTGAATTGTAAAGAATGTCAGAGTGTGTACATAGGAGAAACAAAAAAGAAACAAAGACAAGTTGAAAGAATATAGGGATGATGTACGACTTATGAGAGAGAGAAATGCGATATTTAAACACACGAGAGAAACAGGACATGACATAGAGTGGTATGAGGCTAAGCAGATATGAAGGGAGAAGAGAATACTAGTGAGAAAATGGAAGGAGGCCAAGGAAATAGAGACGAAAGGAGCAGAAGACACAATGAACTGGAATGAGGGACTCATGATAAACAAAGAATTGAAGAAGGTGTTAGAAAGAGTGGAAAGGACAAGAGAGAAAAGGGAGAGAAGGAAGAGGAATGATGAAAGGAAAGGAAACAGAGAGTGAGATAAAGAGTCCAACCACTTTCCAGATGAAAGGAAATGTTTCGCCTGTCAGGTGAAAGTACAGTTGACAGGAGAAGGCACCACCTGCTGGAATGTTCCAGAAACAACTTTCTAATACTCTTGTGTCTGTTGGGGAGTGATTTTTGTGTATATATATCTTCTTGTTTTGTACCTTGTTTTATTTGTACTTGGTACAGAGTCTGAAGAAGACCTTCCTAGAATGTTGAAACGTTACGTTTAGTTTATGTTTTAAAATAAAATAAATTTCTGCCTTGGTCAGCATATTGAGTTATTGCATTCTTATCTATATTTCCACATGGTATCACTTGCTTGCACGTATCTTTTCCCTAGAAATCAGCAGATCCTCCGTTTTGTGGCAAAAAAAGAGGTAGCTACACCCACAAAACATGTGCCAGGTTATCTAGAACATATGTTTTGGGTGAAGATATTATCCCCATTCTGAACGAAGACCTACAGAATGTATTGAAACAACTTTTGTTCAAATAACTTTCCATTTCAGATTTCTAAACGTTTTTTTTTTCACTTTGCCAATATTATCAAATTGGAGCTACCTCCTTTTTGCAGCAAACCCTTCAATTTCATTACATCATCACATCCTCATTTTCGCGATTAGCCACAAGAGGCAGAAAAGCGAAGTAAAATGAACCAAATAAATAAGATTGTTTAGACAATTATGAATCAGCCCTTTAGTAATAATACTCATGATAGCACATTTTAATGATGTAATAGTTCTCCAAATCTTTGCCGACGCTCTTGGTTGAAGGCATGTTCTTCCATTCCAGGAAGCTACTTTTTTGCCCTCCGTCTGAGCGTGGTAGACGGAAGAAGAGGCAGCAATCCCAGATTGACGAACGACGTGGATTGGTTTCCCGACATCAAACGATATGAAGGTCATCCGTCACGAGGGACCCAGTTCGCCGAGTGCCGTGGTCTCCCGCGACCGACCCGACCCAGTCACCCGACGGTCGTTTGTTCATTGATGACGACACACAACCCAGAAACTGGACGAGTCCGGACATGCATTATTCATGGGCCGCGAGGGATTTCATTAGGACGTTTTGAACGTATGTTTCACTCTGCGGAGTCCCTAGGGGACGTCGGTTAGGGAAAGGGGAAAGAAGAGGAGAGAGGACGCGCTCCCGGAAACGCGTACACGCATTCGGGACGCCGTCCCGTGATAATCCCTCACGGCTCTTCCATTCGAATCTTGTTCTCCAGGATTTCGCTTTCGTTGCGGTCCGCGCTCAGGCATTGCTCGGGCGCGTACCGCGCTGAAGACGTTCGACAGGCTTTGACTTGACACAAACTTTTTATAGCGCCGTAATATCGCTTGGTGAAGAACAATGCTACATTCAGATATGGAATTTTGTTTATCGAGCTGATGTGGCAAAATTTACACATCGATTTCCTTGATTTTGGTGTTTGTAATTGCCTTTTAAACAAATATATAAGTGTAGTTGCACATGCAAAACTTTATTTATAGTTTGTCAGCACAGAAGTGTTCCATGTGCGTGAATGATCTTTTAGAAGCGTAAGACAGCGTGATCAATGATGCTACAGCAAATTTCAACGCCACATTTCCACCTGGTGGTGAAAATTTGAACTAATTTATTTTTTGTCGGCATCCCCTTTCCAATGGTCTCCATAGCCTCCCTACCAAGTTTCACCGCAATCCGTTGCTTCGAAAGGGCTCCAGAGGGTTCTGAGTAGGGGATGTAACTGTGACAATCAGGTATAAAGAACCGAATAGCTTACTCACTACTGAGCATGGCGAGTGTACACACAACGTCAAAGGATATAACAGGCCCATCACCATTTTCATTGTCTGTTTTCCACAGTGCCATGATCATTAATTGAAATAAAAACGTATATAAGAGGACGCCACATCCTTCGCATCAACAAAATTCGTTAAAACAACACAGGGTATGGAGTAATAAAAAGAATGAAAATGGTGATTGACAATTTGCCAGCTATTATTTTTGCCGTTGAGTGTACAGTCACTGACAGTTCTAGGTTGTAGCAATATCACTGATAGTATATGGAGCTGTTATAACCCAGAAGTGACTGTATGAGTCATAAATCTCAATGCTGCACGTTCATCATGCCAAACCTCCAACACACTCATTGACGAGTCGCGCCTAACGTAGTATGCAACTCGCAAAGCAAACAACATGTTGCAGATTGCATAAGCAACAGCATATACAAATTAAAGAGACATGACGAAACTTGAGTGTTCCTTTTACCTGTAAGATACTCCGGAATGAAGCAAGTCACGATAAAGCCTGTGCAACTTCCACATGACGTAGATGATTCACACAAACGCCCATGACTATTTGTCAATGTTGCCAACCTCAAGTAAATTTCGCTAGGCGTAGAGAAATGTTAAGCTCTGTGTGACTTACAGAGATTTTGCAACCTTTCAGTTATAAATTTTAATACTCTATCAGAGGCGTGCCAAAAAAATGTATGTGTTATAATTTGTAACTTAAGTATATTTATACTCTTCTTCTTCTTATGATTAGTTTCAACACACACAATTTCTAGAAGTCTACATTCTACGTCTCCAAGAAATTTTCGACATTTACAGTGAATACAACATCGGAAACTAAGCATTTTTAATAAACGACCATTGAAAATTTCCTGAGTATGGAGGATCCAGAAAATCGGGAAATGATTTCATGAAATCAGGATCGATATTCGCCGTTCTGGACCATTTTCCTTTCTTAATCTTACTTGCTTGAAGCATTACGCACTTGAAAATATAAGCTCGAATGACTCCAAAGTACCGCGAGAAATTTCTCTTCCTTGAGGAAACTTTCTCTCGCTCAGGGAAATGTCTTTTTTTTCACGTGTTTTTCACAGGGTTTTTTTTCGCTGGAGGGAATTTTTTCACTGCAGAGGGAATTTTTTTCCGTAGAGGGAAAAATTTCCTCGTATATGGAAAAAAATTTCGATTATAATTCCAATTCTTCGAAAGATTTCTTGAGAATTGTTCTTCTCCTAGAGAAGTTTATCCCATCACATGACAACACTGCCACGTGGAGCCCCATTTCACCTTGTCTCACCTTGAATCCTTCCCTCTCTCAAACATTTTGCCACGATTCATCCCCTTTCTCCCCCTCCCCACTTTACCGAATCCTGTCAACGTAGCAAGATGGCGGAAACCTTTCAGAAACTCCTACCCTAAGCGTTTTTGAGGGGGTAGTTACCGAGGGACGACATCGTCTTATGCATATTTCAGGTTTTCTCCACTGGGGAGGGATGCAAGTCGACTTCGTATTGTTCTCCGGAACTCACGTCGAAATTCAACTTCCGTTCCTCACAGGTGTTGCTCGCTGATCGCTTGTTCAAAGAGACTAACTTTGACAATTTTCAGACAAAAAATTCCGCCAAGAGCATATCAAAGGGAAGTAAAACCTGGCAGGGAATTATTTTGAATGCCACTTTATGACGTTTCCTAAAGTTTTCGTGCAGGTCGTTTGAGTGGTGTGGCGTCAATATGATCATTTCGTTCCAGATTCCTTCAAACTGTGTGTAGTAGTGTGACTGAATGCGTCACCGAACACACTTTTACAACACATAAAGGACATTAAAAGTAACAACATTTCTTGGTAACGTTTTTGTTTGACGCTACGGTTTGACGCCACGAACCCTCTAAAACAAAATTGTATCCTGAATATATGTGTAACCACGCAGCACAGGCTCACAATTGCTACTAATGTACTAAATGACTTTTTAAATAACTATAAATAAAATACAGGGTGGTTAGAATTAAAGAAGACTCTAGTCAGAGCCATCTGGAGCCCGTCTGAAGCAACAGTTTAATGTGAAACTTAGCAGAGAAGCTGTGGAGACCATGGGGAAGCGAATGCTGACGAAAAAAGTATTAGTTCAAATTTTAGCCACCAGGTGGAAAATGGCGTTCAAAATCATTTGCATTCCTATTACGCCTCTGTGTGTGTAGATTCACCTCTGCTTTTCATTCTGGACCACTTTTACTTTGAGGAGCTGACACTGTTACGAGTGTACACTATGCTTAACAACTTGCACAGCACGTGGTTCCTGCGTGCAAGAACGATGATGTTAGAGACCCCTGTCTTTATGCAAGAGGGAGCATCCCTGCGTATTGGCAGACAAGTGAATGGCCTGGTTCGTGCCACCTTTGGCGATGTTCGTGTCATCTCCAGAGGTTTTCAAGGTGCATGGCCACCGCGTTCTCCGGACTTGAACCCATGTGATTTCTGACTGTGGGGAATTCTTGTATGATCTGGTCTATCAGACTGACTCTGGCTCTCCCAAATGGTCATTCAAGCTGGCGGCGCACAAATTGAACACTTCTGTACTGACTGAAATAAGCTAAAAATAAGGATTTGAATGTCTGACTTCTGGTTGTAGTTTTTTCAGCGCCACATTTCCCCCTCGTGGCGAAAATTTGAACTGTTTCTTGATCCACAGCCTTCAATTCATCTTAGTGTTATAATATCAGGGTTGAAAAAATAGTGCTTGTGTCAGATACGCTTAGTCCAAAAAGCAATTCAGCCGCACTAATGTTTCAAGAAGGTACCTGTTACTTGAAACCAGACAGCACCCCAGTGCCTCCTACCACCCACGCACCTACCGGAAAAACAGGAAGACGAATGATTTTGAATTAAAAATCAACGAGGACTGATTCCAACGTAAAATTTATTCTACACACACGAGAGCAATAAAAAGCGCTCCCGCCACCTCCCACGGTTATTTTAGTTTCATAGAAATTCCGGACCAGCCCTTCTTCCTCCCCCTTTCCTTTTCCATTCTGGCTCAATGGGCAATGGTAATGGGTTTCCGATGTGCTTCAACCCAACTCACCTTTCCTCTCTTCTCCTGTTACGTTCTCCACAGATTTAGAAAAAGAGCCCGTGAAACAGAGAAAACGAAGGGGGTGGGGAGACAGTATATCTCGAACGTGATACGGCTTCTGTACTTTACCGCAAAGAACCCTGCGTACACTCTATCTCTCCCTCTGGTGCCAGGGAGGGTAACTGCATATATAGGACTTCTTGGCGAAGTGGAGGAAGCGTTTCGTGGTGTTCTGTAAACAACGATGGGGTCCCCGTGTGGACGGGAACTTAGATAAGGGATACACCGCAAATGTGCTTGCGGTGGATGAATCGGACGGAGTTCCAGGGCGAGTAATATAGCCGCGCACTGTTCCCAGTGCGATCCGCGGCGAATCGGAAAATTAGTCCAATTTAACGGGTCTTGCGGAAACAAGACCTGTCGATTCTCATCTCCGCACAAAAAGCAAAGGTTGCACAGTTCTGGTGCTGCCATCTGTGTGCGAGCGCCAAACTATTTCCACGCCAATGGAGGATATTTTTTCATTTCACAGCGGCTTAAATTAGAATAGATTGGTAGCTATAATTGCAAATTTGTGCATGGACAAACACACTGAGTATCCCTTGTCATCGAAAATTGAGTGTTCGAGTCCTGGTATGGATATTCCTTTATAATCCATCTACTAACCAAAAAAGTAGACAAGCAATGTAAAATATAATAGAAAGAGAAACCTTTAATCTTGAAAAAATCACGTTACCTAAGCAAATCGATAACAATATGTTTAATAGAGCCCCAAGTGCAATTCTCACATCCACATAGTACAACCTGCACTTTCTTGCAGACTAACCAGGCTCTGGCGACTGAACTCACAACTAGCATACTCATCTGTGCTACCCATTTCTGTTTGTGATTGTTTTTCATCTTGCCATTCATCCCCATCGTTGCAATTCGCCAAAAGTGGCAGAAATGCGATGTCAAATAAACTAAAATTTTGTAAATTTATTTTCAAACAATCAACTTAAATCTTAAGTTTAGTACAAAAACGACAATATAAACTATTTGTGTTAAATGTATTTAAAATTGAGACAAAATTATTAATTAAAATAATGACAAGAAAATATAGAAAATTCTTGCCCTGGTTGGAAACAAAATTAGAGATGTAGGGATTGAGAAAGAAAACGGGGAAATTCCCCACCCCCTTTCCAAATTCAATTAGAACACTTTCTCCCTCTCTGCCTTAGTGGAATGCAGGATCCATACGTGGAATCTTTCAGCGGCCTACTCTCTCTCTCTCGCTCTCTCTCTCTCTCTTTCTCTCTCTCTCTCTGTCTTCCTACGCTTTAACCGCTGTTTTCGCCCTGCTGACTCGCCTAGTCTGGAAGCCCGCTGCATCTATCAACGCAAAAACCAGCGAAATACGTCGGCAAGTCTTCGGGACGAGCGAGGAATCGCTGCGAACTGATCTGCTCCAAGGCGAGAAACAGCCGACTTTGCACAAATTCTTCGCCTGGCCACGATGAAAGCAGAGAACTGAACTGCGTCTAGAGTAAAACCAAGCATTCCGCGGGCTTAGAGGGAGGAAGAGAGGGTAAAGCATACGTAAAACTACCCGTACGATTCAATTGCTACTGAAACAGAGCGTTCAAGAAATAAGAAATCGACAACTGAAAAGGATTGTGCGCTGTACATGCCATGTCAATTTTGGAAAGTTTGGAGTCTTAAGATTGTAACCCTGCAATATCATAGAAAAACATTGACATAAGTTTTAACTTTTTCACCACTAGATGGCAGCATGTGTTATGGAAACAGCGTGCACTATGGAAAGTCTAACTTGCCAATTGTACACGGTCGAAGAAAAAAAATTACATACGGTAACTTTTTCACCGGAAGATGGCAGTAGTGTGAATTAGGGAAAGTCTAACTTGACACTGGTACACGATTGTAGGGAAAATTGATATGGTTTTCAGTTTTTCACCAAAACATGGCAATGCATATTATGGAAAGTTCAAAATGGTACTCGTACACGATTACAGGAAAATTTTTACATGGTTTTCACATTCACACGAGAAGATGGCAGTGCGTATTATAGAAAGTGTAAGAAGGCACTCGATCACGATCATGGAAGAAAAACTCACATAGTGTTCATTTCTTTTGCCAGAAGGTAACAGCGCATACTATGGACAGTCTAAGATACCACGAAACAAAATGACAGAAATTCACTTGCAACCAGAAGATGGCAATGGTTATGGAGAGCAAAATGGAACTGATTTTCCATAAGGAAGAAAACATAGAAATGATATAATTTAGGATAAATATTGTGTGACCGTAAGATGCACAAATGTATTAACGAAAGTTGTACTATATACAGGGTTTTCGTAAATGATTGTCGGGGTTACAAACAAGCACTGTATTTTACATAATAAAGATAGATACATGCAATTTTTTGCAAAATGTTAGAAAACTCACCAAGTTTTTCTGTATTACGAAAACAGACACGTCGATCGTATTTTTCTCAGGTTAAATTTTAATTCAGAGGTCAGCAGTCACCTACCTTGCAAGGCACTTCAGGGAGCACACAGCACAGAATCCACACTGTAAGAACGTCAGTGAATCAGTCAACGCTATTCGACATCAAAGGAATGAAACTTCGTGAAAACAATAGTCAAATAATATGTCGGACCATAGACAATGCACATCGCTACAAATATACTCTTCCACAATTGTTAAGTTGCTAAAGGTTACCACCTAAACATATAATAACACTTGTAGAGGATACTGCCACACTGTAACACTGCCACACTGAAGAATGTTCAATCTGTGCACCATGGGTGACACTAGTTCTTGCCACACTCGCATCAGCATGGTAGTGTATATCGCTGCGATGATAAGCTTCCTTAGGGCTGCGATATCACGTGGCATCTGTGGGCCGAATAAGCAGTTTTTCATAAAAACCTCACAAAAAGATGTAACGTCACACCCCACACGGTGTAAGGTCCGGTGATCTTGGGGGACCAAAACATTGCACAAAACACTGTGAGTGATGGGTGATTTGAGTGTCACCTAGCGGCAGGGATCTGAACTCTCAGCTGAACAAAACACACGCACAAACTGTTTGCGTTCCTCGTTCGTTCTGGACTGGTTTCATTAACGTAACTTCAATAGTTTACTTACAATAAACTTTTGTAACCTCTCAATTATTTATGAAACATCCTGTATTATCTCTCAGGTAGTGCTAGTTGCCCCATAGCGTTACAAAATCATGCAAAACCTGTATGGCTGAGCAGATGCCGATGTGTAGGTCGATACTAATGGTATCGGTGGGAATTTTATTTACCGATAACAGCCGATACTTTCCCGGCATTTTGGTCTTTCGCAGGGTCCGTAAAAATACCAAACACAATTTCCCGGAGTGTAATGATCCTGGAGGTTATGCAAAATTCGAAGGGTTTTTTTTTTATTTTGCACCAGTTTTATGTGAAAAAGGTATATTTTATGATAACATAAGCTGTAATTTAATATTCTCATGCAATTTTTTAACATTTTAAAGCAAACCAATCGGTAAATTGAAGCATATAATTAAAGTAGAATACTTAAAGATATTATTATTCAATATTTTGAAAAAAAATATTTATTACAATTTTCAAATATCGGTATCGGGTATCTGTATCAATTCGAAGTAGTATCGGCTCAGCCCTAGAAAAACTGTCTTTCAATGTACTTAACTGTTGCAAAAGCTTTACGTTTGGTTTGGTGTTTTAAGTCCACTTCGTGCACAGTAAGGCTAATCGGGACTGGACCTACAGTTTAAAGTGGGATCCGAACCACTATGTCAAAAGCTTTACGTACTTTACTAAATAATTAATCACTTTCGTTCTAATGGCCATTCGGTTTAGCTACTTGGGGAATTCCTGTGCACGGGGATGAATCATCTCCTGGCCTTGTAGCCGAGTTAAACGTGAGGATGGTTGAGGGATCGATCAGATCCAGGGGAGTGACTCATCCGACGTGGAGGGACTCATTTCCTGGTCGCGAGCGTTTGTGTTTGTGTCTGGCCTTCATGCCAGTCACGGCCACGGAGATCATTATCATCACCAGCAAGGCCTTCATGGATTTTTCTGCAAAATTACCCAAGAGGCTGTTCGCGTAGACCACCAGGAGCTAGGTAGGGAAAAACTTTCAAGGATGATTTTATGCGGTAATAATATTCATACATGGTGTGTGTGTGTGTATGCATGTAAAGGCATGTGTAGGCGATAGATCCCTCTACACTGCATTCCTAATTAAAAATAATGTGGGGCAAATGCCCCCCAACTCGAACGCACACCTAGGACAGTGCCTCTAGCCTTGTAGAATGAACCATATTAGTGCGTATGTTGTGTGAAGCCCTGAAAATAATAATTGGCATATTTATCAACATTATGACACAATCAAATTGGGGTGAAAGAGATGACCCTTTCTTGAGACACCCTAATATCAACCTCTCTTCCACCCTGGACTCCACTGTTGCAGACTAACGAGGTTCTGGCACCTGGACCACAGCCAGGACGATCCTCTGTGCGAATCGTGTTTTGCCGTCAATATACAGGGTGTTGCAAAATACCTGTTACAACGCTTGGTAGGTGATTCGACAAGGAAAAAATGCCATGTGAAAAAATCCCATGTGAAAAAATGTCGAAATCGGCACCGTTTTCGAGTGATAAGCGTGCGAAAATCGCCTCACACCATGTTTATGGCACAATAACTCAAGAAGGAAGAAATATATCAATGTCGGAATAAAATAATACAAACAAAATCGTACCTGGCGAATACAATGGTGCATCAATTGAGGCCCAGTGTAAATTGCGCAAGGGGACTCTCAAAGAAAGTGGAGAATCCCCTGATGTAAAATACAATAAATTTACTACTATCTTCTACATAATGTTGAGATTGGAATGTAGCCAGTAAAAAATGGCGACGTATGTCCACATGTCCCACTACTGCTGGGACACCGTCCCACACCCGGGAAATAGGAAAATAACTGCAAATCTCCTGTTGTACACGGTTCACATTGCGGTACGAAGAAGAAAGGAAACCAATTTGTCGCATGTCTCACTACTGCTGGGACACCATCCCAAATGGAAAAAATACGGGAAAATCATAAAAAAACGTTTTCAATCCCTTAATGTTGACCCACTACTTTCCAGTACGAAAAACAAAAGTTAAACAATGGCCACATGTCGTCAGGCTGTACATACGTATACTACAATAGATCTCCCCAAAGAAAGTGGGTAATCCTCGAAGGAATGAAGACGGAGAATGGCGAGAAAACGCACACAATGGCATGTAACATTTCCAGGCACAGCACATCTGGAAGGGATTCCACTGAGAAGCGCACAACCTCCGCACATGCAGATCGACGGTATGAAGTACAGCGATATCCAGCATCTTCACTCGCACCTTTCACTATAGGACACTATGCGGTGCTGATAGGGGCTCACAAACACCGGTATACTCAGAGACTTTGTTGAAAATGTCCGCCATTGACTTCAAGACAAAGATGACATCGGCGAAGCACTGATTGTCTGGTACGTGCAAATACCTCTGGCATGTCACCAATTGTCCCAGCAGCGGCACTAACACGAGCAACGAGATCCTCAGCACTTTCCACGGGGGTTTCATACACGAGCCTTTTCATTTCTCCGCCACACAAAGAAATCCAGTGGTGTGAGGTCGGGGGAACGAGGTGGCCACGGTAAAGGTCCACCCCTGCCAATCCAACGATCGCCGAAAATATCGTTGAGTAAGGCCCTGGCTCCCCGGTCGAAATGTGCTGGGGCGCCGCCGTGTTGATACCAGATACGTTGTCTACCTGCCAGTGGCACGTTTTCCAAAAGTTCAGGCAATACGTCATGTAGAAACACCCGATAATTCCCACCACACAAAGTAGAGGGCAAAATGTACGGGCCTATCAAGTGGTCACCTACTACGCCACACCACACATTCACTGCGAACCTATGTTGATGATGGCGCACAATGATTGCATGCGGATTGTCCATATCCCAGACGTGGCTGTTGTGGCTATTGAACATGCCGTCCCTGGTGAATATTGCCTCATCGGTCCACAAAACTCTTCTTGGGAAATCTGGAATGGCAAGAGTTTGTTGCACGTACCATTGGCAGAAATCCAAGCGTAGGGGAAAGTCCGTGGGCAGTATGTGGTGCACCTTATGCAATTTGTATGGTGCAATCCCTCCTCCTGAAGAACGCGGAACACATTGCTATGGTGGGTTTGTTGCGTACGAGCAATGACAAATGTGCGGGTGTCAGGACGGTCTCGTATCGCGTCCAACACGTCCTAATCAAATTGCACAGTGCGCACAGTGCGGGGTCTTTCACAATCCCACCTACGGGGTAGTCGAGATCCAGTTTCACGCAGTCGAGCATCAAGTCTTCGAAAGAGTGCATGAGCTGGTAACCGCCGATTGGGAAAACCTTCGTGATACGAACGCCGTGCTTCACGGCTGTTTCGGTTTGCCTCTCCATAAACGAGATGCATATTAGCAAGCTCGTGGGTAGAGTACTCCACGATTGTCCTGTTCGAGAACTGCCCAGCAACAGGGGCACTTTCCCTCCGAGTGACGGATCACAACTACCGTGATTAGCACCCACGTAATGTCTCACAGGTGTCCACGCAGTTGTTGCAAACCGAGAAAGAACACGAGAATACGTACTCTACGTACAATATTCCTTGGCGCAATTCAACCAGACACACACGCCAGACTAAACTCCACGCTGCGAGACGCAGAACAAGACAGGAAAAACAACGGTCGACTACACTCTCTACGTAGCATCCACCAACACTAATACGTAACAGGTGACCTACACTCACAACGCCTCTAGTGGGGCTTTCTGTATCAATTAGCTGAAATCAATCTGAGTGTAATTTGACGGCATAGCGTCATTTTCGAGTGAATTTCCTATTTCCCGAGTGTGGAACGGTGTCCCAGCAGTAGTGGGACATGTGGACATACGTCGTCATTTTTTACTGCCTACATTCCGATCTCAACATTATGTAGAAAATAGTAGTAAATTTCTTGTATTTTCCATCAGGGGATTCCCCACTTTCTTTGAGAGTCTCCTTGCGCAATTTACAGTGAGCCTCAATTGCTTCACCATTGTATTCGTCAGGTACGACTTTCTTTGTATTATTTTAATCCGACATTGATATATTTCTTCCTTCTTGAGTTATTGTGCTTTACACATGGCGTGAGGCGATTTTCGCACGCCTGTCACTCGCAAACGGTGCCGATTTCGACATTTTTTCACATGGCCTTTTTTCCTTGTTTTTACTTGTCGAATCACCTCCCAAGCGTTGTAACAGGTATTTTGCAACACCCTGTATATTTGATGGGTTGATTTGGTTTTACATTACTTCGCTTTTCTGCCACTTTCGGCTAATCGCGAAGATGAAGATGAATGATGATGTGATGAAATCGATGAAGGAACACTCACAAAGAACAGCCATGTCCAGCCTGAGTTAGAAGCCGAAATCTCAAACATCGTAGCGCTGTGTGCTAACCACTTCGCCGCGGAGGTGGGCCTTTCATTCATCTCATCTTTTCAGCATTCATCCTCATCTTCACGATTAGCCACAAGTGACAGAAATTCGAATAAAAATTAACCAAACCAATCAATAATCTTCGGCCTTAGCCAAAAGTGACAGAAAAGCGAAAGAAAATAAACTAAATCAATCAATCAATCTTCGCAATTATCCAAAAGTTGCAGAAAATCGAAGAAAAATTAACCAAATCAATCAATCAATCATCTTCGCCATTAGTCAAAAGTGACAGAAAAGCGGAAGAAATTAAACTAAATCAATCAATCTTTGCAATTAGCCAAAAGTGGCAGAAAACCGAAAAAAATTAACCAAATCAATCAATAATCTTCGCCATTAACCAAAAGTGACAGAAAAGCGAAAGAAAATAAACTAAATCAATCAATCAATAGAAGAAAAATTAACCAAATCAATCAATCAATCATCTTCACCATTAGCCAAAAGTGACAGATAAGTGGAAGAAAATAAACTCAATCAATCAATCCACAATTTACCAAAAGTGGCAGAAAATAGAAGAAAAATTAACCAAATCAATCATCTTCGCCATTAGCCAAAAGTGACAGAAAAGTGGATGAAAATAAACTCAATCAATCAATCCACAATTTACCAAAAGTGGCAGAAAATAGAAGAAAAATTAACCAAATCAATCAATCAATCATCTTCGCCATTAGCCAAAAGTTACAGAAAAGCGAAAGAAAATAAATAAATCAATCAAGATACTATCAAACCACGCCCGGTTTCTTTCTGCACACGCCCATGATCCGAACGGACACGATCGTGGCAGAAGCTTTTTTCTAAAGCTTTCGCTGATTAGTGCCGTAAAACTAGCTAATTGTTGCTACTTTCTGGAAATTAGTCAGCAAAAACATCCTAGACAAGAGACGAGATGCAAAGAGTCCAAATTAACCACTTAGCAAACGCAAGGGGGTGCGTGGGGGGGGGGGCAAAAGAGAAAAGGCACGAAAGAACAATTCTGGTAATTAGTCCCATTCGGAGATCAAAGAGACATCCCAACCGTGAACGCAAATACCTCGCCTTCTCCTTTGAAGGCTGGAGCCATTAATAAGGTAATGCTTGCCGGCCCGCCTTCGACTCTGAGGCAAGGGTTCTCGATATCTCTCTCTACGTCGAGCAAAATGTAATTTGCGAGATGACGCATCGAAACATAACACGGTCGCTTTATGACAATTGCATGAGCAGGCTTGGTTTTTCGCATCTGCGACTCGATTCCTGTTTCTTAAAAGCTGTTATGTGAGTTCAGTGTGGGTTGTGGTGGATGGAGAGAGATTAGGATGAGCATATCAATATTCGCCCTCTTTCTCCTATATTCCCCTGTCTTCTCTCCTCTGTTCCTCTCTGTGTTGTATTTCTTTCTCTATCTCCCTATCTCGCAATATATGTCTCTCTATTCCACTCTCTCTCTCCCACTTTCAAAATATACCTCTCTCAATCCCACTATCCGTCTCTAACCCTCTGTCTTTTTTTCTCATTCTCTCCCCCCACCCGCCACACACAGACTCTCGGGCCCGGATTAAGGTGGGTGCTATTGATGCTGCAGCATTAGACACATTCCTAAAATAGGCCTAGATGAAAACAGACAAGAATTTTCCGAGAGCTGAACAGTTTTCTTTTGCTATATTAGCCTGAAAATGACACTTAGAATGAAACTTGGAGCCCCAATTTCGGACGCCTAGACACAGCGTTACTTATTATACAGTTACTATTATTCCTTGCTCTGTCACGGAACTATAACGACGTTGTGTTTATTATTCATCGAATATTTCAAGCATCAGGTCCAATTTCGTCTTAATCCGGCCCTGCAGACTCTGCCCTCTTTAATTCATTCTCTCTCTATTTCTCTCTCTCTCTCTCAAAGTAAAAACATAAATTGAGAGTATTTGAAAATAAGATCCTTAGGAAAATCTTTGGACCTAAAAGGGATGAGGAGACAGGTGAGTGGAGAAGGTTACAAAATTTAGAACTACATAATTTGTATTCATGTCCATATATTATTAGAATGATTGATTGATTTAGTTTATTTTACTTCGCGTTTTGTGCCTCTTGGTTAATTTGCGAAGATGGGGATGAGTGATGAAATTATGAAATTGATGAATGGACATTCACAAACAACCAAGCCCGACCGGGATTCGAACCCGGGACCCTTGGCGTCGCAGCGCGATGTGCTAACCACTCAGCCACAGGGTCGGGCATATATTATTAGAATCATTAAATCAAGAAGACTTAGGTGGGCAGGCCATGTGGCACGAATGGGAGAGGAAAGAGGAGTTTCCAGGATTCTTGTTGGGAAACCTGATGGTAAGAGACCTGTAGGAAGGCCAAGACGAAGATGGAGGGACAACGTTGAGATGGACCTAAGGGAAATCGGTAGGGATGGAAAAGAGTATATAGAACTTGCTCAAGATAGGGAAAGATGGAAGGCCTGTGTTGCTGCAGCCATAAACCTTCGGGTTTAAGAAGGCTAGGGAGTTAGTTAGTTAGTTCTCTCAAAGTAAATCTGACTCTATCCTACTATATCTCTCTTTCCCACCCTCAATTCCGAAGCTGTTACTTTCGTTTCAGGAAGTCAAATTTTCACTTTTTTTCCTGGCTACCAACAGTAAAAATTCCACACCACTAATGGATGAAACAATTCTGAAGTCATTACTTTGTCCTGACCGAAACTTTCTGAGACTCCCAATCGTAAAAATTCTACTCCAGGAACATCTGAAGCCGTTACTTTAATTTCAGAAAGCCAAATTCAGACTGGAACTCTCTCTGACTTCCAATCCTAAAAATTCTGCCTCACGAACATTGATGAAACAATTCTGAAGCCCTTACGTTCATTTCAGGAAGCCAAAAGCCGGAAAAGAAAAAACGGCGGTGATGGAAAGGAGAAAAAAAAACTTCACTTGCTTTGTGTAGTCGGAAGGTTTTCAATCACCACATCCTCACCGTAGTTGGGTAGAGTGTGATGCCTTCTTCATAATTTATTTATTCTTCCTTCGCGAAGATACGTTTCGCCTCGCCTGTTAGCAGTGTTTACTTTGATAAAAGCTGGGAGCAAAGCTTTCTAACCCAGTATCTCCTGTGCCTCAACCACTTTCTCTCTTAAAAAAAAGAGAAAAAAAGAAAGAGAAAAAACTCCAAGCCGTAAAAGAAGAGGATGGAGCAAAGACGTGGCATGCACCGTTCCATATATTTTCTCTTCTTCTCCTTTCTTGAAAATGCATCGTGTCTGTGAAAAGAAACGCGCTATTTTTTTTTAAAAAAAAAAGGAAATCATCTTTGAAAAAAATCCATTTCCTTTTCTCTACGGAATGGAAAAATGGCTGCTATTTACATTACTGGCCTTCTTCTTTGACGTTCGCTAAGATAAGATAAAGTCATCATTTAGGAAAATGTGCTGACATTTCGTCGCTTTTTAAAAATAAAATTTTGTTTCGTTTCCGAGCAGCATCTTCACTACTCCAATCTGCAATTGATATTGTGCACAAATTAGGATCTCAAATTTTACTAAAAGAGTAAATAAATACTTATTTTCGACCATGTAGCTGGGACTCGAACCCATGCGCCAGCTAGATACGAGGAAAGTGACCGAAGTAGAACCTCCGTTTTGATTTTCATCCCTGGCGTCATTTTGGCATATTATTTCTATTAGAAATGTAATAAAATGGGTTCTTTGATATGTTTGCTAACGTTTTGAGTAACTCAATCCACCTTAAAGCGCACGATGCTTTGCCAGTAAGCATTTCTGTAAAAAGGGACAAAAAGTAACAACGGAGAAAAGTGGCCAAAGTCGGACCCCTCCTTTAACAAGTTCCAAAAATTGGAAAAGACGCAAGGAAATGTAAATACATGATATTTAGTAAATGAATTACATTTATTGAGCTTGCATATAGAATATAGATGTACAAAAGCAATATAATATAGAGTACCAATATCCTAACTGCGTCAATCGCCCTTTCCATTTGTTGGACATCCCACCTTCTCCCACCTGCTTTGCCTTTTCCCTTGAACATAAGAAACAATATGTAAAAGGACTTGACTAACGAGTAACGACCCTTTGCTTCAATTACAATTGTAATGTTAGGCATTCATCGAGGGGTCCTACTTAGGGCATTTTAGTCGTGGAGTCTTATTGTTTATACGAGGCGCATCCAGAAAGTAAGTTTCCCTATTTTTTTTTAAAAAAAAACACAGTTTCAGGAAACCATTTATTGGCAACAGGTACAGCAAAGGTTCAGCTATTTTTCAACATAGCAACCACCAGAATTGAGACACTTGTCGTATCGTGGTATCAACTTTTGGATCCCACTGTCGTAGAACTCTGCCGCCTGTGAATGGAACCAGCGTGTGACAGACGTCTTCAGCTCTTCGTCGTTGCCAAAACGCTCACCGGAGGACAGGAATTTCTTGAGGTGCAAGAAAACGTGAAAATCGCTGGGGGCCAGATCAGGACTGTAAGGTGGATTATCAAACAACTCCCAGCCAAATTCCGTCAAAACAGCTGCTGTGCGCCGAGCCGTATGTGGACGAGCATTGTCATGGAGGAGGACAACACCTGCATTAAGCATGCCACGCCTCTTGTTTTGAATGGCACGTCGCAATTTCCTTAGTGTTTCACAGTAATGGTCAGCGTTCACCGTTTCACCTCTGGGGAGGAAGTCAATGAGCAAAATGCCCTTCCTCTCCCAAAACACGGTGCACATCACTTTCTGTACCGACAGCGTCTGTTTGAATTTCTTCTTGACCGGAGATCCACTATGCCGCCAATGCTTTGTGCATTCAGGAACTTTATCACCGACCGAACCTCGCATGCGGCGGGAGAAGGAATACGAGCTTCCATTTCGGACCACTGCTGCCTCACTACTGGCATGCGGCGGGAGAAGGAATACGAGCTTCCACTTCGGACCACTGCTGCCTCGCTACTGGCACCGGGCGGGATCTGTCCGCCTGGCATATGATTGATACGTCATAGCTCAGCTGCACATGCGCAATTTACACGGCTCATTATGTTTACTTTCACGGGGAAAAAATAGGGAACTTACTTTCTGGATGCGCCTCGTACAATAAAACCACACGTATCTTCAAACAAACCATTATCATAATTTCAAAGTACAATACTTACTAGTGTCTAAATTGTAACAAGATTGCTACTTACCTCTCTCTTAATTAGCAAAATTCCCATCGTTGTGCACCGATGTACAAACTTTCATTCACACAAAAACAAGTCATGGTGGACTACAGCACCTGATACTTCCACATTAGTGTTGAACCTTCCCTACACAATCTTTTCGTTATTCTTGACGTGTTTCGCCCATTGTCACCACGCGGCAGCACCGGGTTTGGTTATTTATCTGTACCAAGTTTATTTTTCCAAGATTTTTAAGATTGATATTCGTCATGTTGAAACTCTGACACGCGTATAATACCTTCCATGTGTACACCATTCTCGATTTCTAGTTTTTAGCTTTCATTTCCAACATCAATTTTGTCTACCTATACAACTTCCGTTTTATGGATCGTTTTTCCTCATAATCCAAATTAGGCATTAGAGAACATTTCATACAGCTGAAATTTCTATAAAAGACTACAAATAACACAAATTTTATGTGTGACTGAGTAATTAAATTTCTCACAATCTTGTAATTTTTAAATTGTTCTTCACTAATTTTCTCCTGATTTTCAAAGTCTTTCCACAATCTCTTCACAAATGTAAATCAATTTTCTTGTGATTTTCAGTAATTCCACAAATGTCAATTAATGTTCTTGCTATTAACACAGTATTTCCACAAATGTAAAATAATGTTCGTGCGATTTTCAGTCTCTCCACAAGTCCAAAATTAATTTTATCGTGATTTTCAGTCTTTCTACAAGTGTAAATGAATTTTCTTGTGACTGTCAGTCTTTCAACAAATGTAAATTAATTCTCTTCTCATTTTTAGTTTTCCCACAAATGTAAATTAATTCTCTTCTGATTTTTTGTCTTTGCACAAATGCAAATTAATTCTCTTCTGATTTTTTGTCTTTGCACAAATGTAAATTAATATTCGTGTGATTTTGAATCTTCCCACAAATGTAAATTAATATTCTTTTCAGTCTTTCTACAAATGCAAATTAATTTTCTTGTGACTTTCGGTCTTTCCACAAATTTAAATTAATTTTCTTCTGATTTTTAGTACTTGCACAAATGTAAATTAATATTCGTGTGATTTTGAATCTTCCCACAAATGTAAATTAACTTTCTTGTGATTTTCAGTCTTCCCAAAAATGTGAATTAATTCTATTCTGATTTTTAGTCTTTGCACAAATGTAAATTAATATTCTTGTGATTTTCAGTCTTCCCACAAATGTAAATTAATTTTTTATGATTTTCAAAGTATTTTCACAAATGTAAATTAATTTTTTTGTGATTTTCAGTCTTTCTACAAATGCAAATTAATTTTCTTGTGACTTTCGGTCTTTCCACAAATGTAAATTAATTTTCTTCTGATTTTTAGTATTTGCACAAGTTTAAATTAATTTTCTTGCTATTTTCAGTCTTCCCACAAATGTAAATTAATTTTCGTGTGATTTTGAGTCTTCCCACAAATATAAATTAATATTCTTGTGATTTTCAGTCTTTCCACAAATGAAAATTAATTTTCTTGTGATTTTTAGTCTTTCCGCAAATATAAATTAATTTTGTTGTGCTGTTCAAATACTTTAAGCACGAATAATTTTCGCGCGAGAATTTCGAATTCCTTCCAAAATAATTAAAACTTCTCTTGATTTTGGAAATTTTTGGAATGGCAACTTTTAACAAATTAATGCACAATATTATTAATTTCATCGTAATTTACAAAAATCTTGGTATTATTAATAATTTTCAAAAATCTTATAATATCGCTGCCGAATCTCCAAACATGCAATAAACGTAGTTTATAGGTTTTTTTGTGGAGTTGTGAGCCTCATTGTTGAAAACAATATAACTGCAGCTTCCAGATTTGTGCTCTATGACGTAGTTCCTCAGGAAGCAGGAAGTAGATTGATTGTCCAGAAAGCGATACATAGTTTTTGGCAAAACGAGGTCGTATTTTCCCCAGAATTTGGCAATTGAAAGGATATGGAGCAGATTTACATGGAAAGCACAAATAAAGCCTTCGTCTTCGAGAGGAAGCTAGAGGGGGAAGGGGGGGAGGGAGAAAAGTTTTAGTATGCACATATTTCGATTTGCGAGAATGAATGGTTGTCGCAGGCTACTTATCTCAATTCTAGCATCGTGCCACTTTTACTATCCCCCCCCCGTCCTTTCCCTTCCCTTTTTCAAAAGTTTCCTGTGTTGGTCTACACCCAAGGAGGGGGAGGGGAGGGGGTTTCGGTGGGAGAAGCCAAATATTGTTCGGTAGTTGCCTCTACGTGACGTACCCACTGAAATAAATCCTCTTCTATGGCCGCTTGTGTTCTCGAAAAAAGAGTGAGGGGGGAAGTCGAGCGAAGAAAGTGGAAAGAGAACGCGAGAGAAGAAAGGTCATCCAGTTATTTCTTAACAAAAGAATTCCCGACAAAGATCCAGGCTTTCCCTTCATTTACGAAAAATTGAAGTTTGAATATTTCAAGTCTTTGCGGGAGAATGGAGGAACCGTATCGAGAGAAGAAGCGCATAAGACATAAAATATCGCCAGTGAATTAGTTCCGCGTTCTGACACTAGGGCGCTAGTGTCGCTGGGTGGAGAGAATGGTCTCAGTTTCTGGCGTTGTGATGACGTAGCATTCATGCTTCTCTTGTGAAACTGTCATTATGGTGTAAACAATTCATATCTCAATTATCCTTGAATTAAAAAGTAAGTAAATTCCAGTTAATTTCTGATCCTGGCCTACTAAAATAAGTTCACAAACTTTTCCAGATCAAATTTTCATGTTATTGTTCAACATCTTAGACTCTTATCTTTAGCATGCAATGTTAATTGGACATTGTCTAATGCTTTAAACTATATGTATTCTAAAAACTACGTTTCAAGACAGCACCTCTTCTCTCGTCTTCAGGTGAACAAATTCCATTTTGCAGGTGGTGGGAATCGAACCTACGACCGCCCTGTGATTTTGCTACAAATCTGCTGCTCTAACCAACTACTCTAAGGGTAAATGCTGTACGATATTGCGCGTACAGTTGAGAAACATTTCAGCTGCAGTTGGGAAACGTTTCGTATCATTCTTTCGAATGAGGGTACAGCTTCGTTATGATTTATTCTGCAGTTGGGAATCATTTCAGTTGCAGTTGGGGAACATTTCAGCTGCAGTTGGGAAACATTTCAGCTGCAGTCGGAAACATTTATTCTGCAGTCGGGTAACATTTATTCTGCAGTCGGGTAACATTTATTCTGCAGTCGGGTAACATTTCAACTGCAGTTGGTAAAAATTTATTCTGCAGTTGGGAAACATTTCGGCCGCAGTTTGGAAGCACTTCGGCCGCAGTTGGGAAACATTTCGGCCGCAGTTGGGAAACATTTCTGCCGCAGTTGGGAAACATTTCGGCCGCAGTTGGGAAACATTTCTGCCGCAGTTGAGAAACATTTCAGCTGCAGTTGGGAAACGTTTCGTATCATTCTTTCGAATGAGGGTACAGCTTCGTTATGATTTATTCTGCAGTTGGGAATCATTTCAGTTGCAGTTGGGGAACATTTCAGCTGCAGTTGGGAAACATTTCAGCTGCAGTCGGAAACATTTCAGCTGCAGTCGGAAACATTTATTCTGCAGTCGGGTAACATTTATTCTGCAGTCGGGTAACATTTATTCTGCAGTCGGGTAACATTTATTCTGCAGTCGGGTAACATTTCAACTGCAGTTGGTAAAAATTTATTCTGCAGTTGGGAAACATTTCGGCCGCAGTTTGGAAGCACTTCGGCCGCAGTTGGGAAACATTTCGGCCGCAGTTGGGAAACATTTCTGCCGCAGTTGGGAAACATTTCGGCCGCAGTTGGGAAACATTTCTGCCGCAGTTGAGAAACATTTCAGCTGCAGTTGGGAAACGTTTCGTATCATTCTTTCGAATGAGGGTACAGCTTCGTTATGATTTATTCTGCAGTTGGGAATCATTTCAGTTGCAGTTGGGGAACATTTCAGCTGCAGTTGGGAAACATTTCAGCTGCAGTCGGAAACATTTCAGCTGCAGTCGGAAACATTTATTCTGCAGTCGGGTAACATTTATTCTGCAGTCGGGTAACATTTATTCTGCAGTCGGGTAACATTTATTCTGCAGTCGGGTAACATTTCAACTGCAGTTGGTAAAAATTTATTCTGCAGTTGGGAAACATTTCGGCCGCAGTTTGGAAGCACTTCGGCCGCAGTTGGGAAACATTTCGGCCGCAGTTGGGAAACATTTCTGCCGCAGTTGGGAAACATTTCGGCCGCAGTTGGGAAACATTTCTGCCGCAGTTGGGAAACATTTCAGCTGCAGTTGGGAAACGTTTCGTATCATTCTTTCGAATGAGGGTACAGCTTCGTTATGATTTATTCTGCAGTTGGGAATCATTTCAGTTGCAGTTGGGGAACATTTCAGCTGCAGTTGGGAAACATTTCAGCTGCAGTCGGAAACATTTCAGCTGCAGTCGGAAACATTTATTCTGCAGTCGGGTAACATTTATTCTGCAGTCGGGTAACATTTCAACTGCAGTTGGTAAAAATTTATTCTGCAGTTGGGAAACATTTCGGCCGCAGTTTGGAAGCACTTCGGCCGCAGTTGGGAAACATTTCGGCCGCAGTTGGGAAACATTTCTGCCGCAGTTGGGAAACATTTCGGCCGCAGTTGGGAAACATTTCTGCCGCAGTTGGGAAACATTTCAGCTGCAGTTGGGAAACGTTTCGTATCATTCTTTCGAATGAGGGTACAGCTTCGTTATGATTTATTCTGCAGTTGGGAATCATTTCAGTTGCAGTTGGGGAACATTTCAGCTGCAGTTGGGAAACATTTCAGCTGCAGTCGGAAACATTTCAGCTGCAGTCGGAAACATTTATTCTGCAGTCGGGTAACATTTATTCTGCAGTCGGGTAACATTTATTCTGCAGTCGGGTAACATTTCAACTGCAGTTGGTAAAAATTTATTCTGCAGTTGGGAAACATTTCGGCCGCAGTTTGGAAGCACTTCGGCCGCAGTTGGGAAACATTTCGGCCGCAGTTGGGAAACATTTCTGCCGCAGTTGGGAAACATTTCGGCCGCAGTTGGGAAACATTTCTGCCGCAGTTGGGAAACATTTCAGCTGCAGTTGGGAAACGTTTCGTATCATTCTTTCGAATGAGGGTACAGCTTCGTTATGATTTATTCTGCAGTTGGGAATCATTTCAGTTGCAGTTGGGGAACATTTCAGCTGCAGTTGGGAAACATTTCAGCTGCAGTCGGAAACATTTCAGCTGCAGTCGGAAACATTTATTCTGCAGTCGGGTAACATTTATTCTGCAGTCGGGTAACATTTATTCTGCAGTCGGGTAACATTTCAACTGCAGTTGGTAAAAATTTATTCTGCAGTTGGGAAACATTTCGGCCGCAGTTTGGAAGCACTTCGGCCGCAGTTGGGAAACATTTCGGCCGCAGTTGGGAAACATTTCTGCCGCAGTTGGGAAACATTTCGGCCGCAGTTGGGAAACATTTCTGCCGCAGTTGGGAAACATTTCAGCTGCAGTTGGGAAACGTTTCGTATCATTCTTTCGAATGAGGGTACAGCTTCGTTATGATTTATTCTGCAGTTGGGAATCATTTCAGTTGCAGTTGGGGAACATTTCAGCTGCAGTTGGGAAACATTTCAGCTGCAGTCGGAAACATTTCAGCTGCAGTCGGAAACATTTATTCTGCAGTCGGGTAACATTTATTCTGCAGTCGGGTAACATTTATTCTGCAGTCGGGTAACATTTATTCTGCAGTCGGGTAACATTTCAACTGCAGTTGGTAAAAATTTATTCTGCAGTTGGGAAACATTTCGGCCGCAGTTTGGAAGCACTTCGGCCGCAGTTGGGAAACATTTCGGCCGCAGTTGGGAAACATTTCTGCCGCAGTTGGGAAACATTTCGGCCGCAGTTGGGAAACATTTCTGCCGCAGTTGGGAAACATTTCAGCTGCAGTTGGGAAACGTTTCGTATCATTCTTTCGAATGAGGGTACAGCTTCGTTATGATTTATTCTGCAGTTGGGAATCATTTCAGTTGCAGTTGGGGAACATTTCAGCTGCAGTTGGGAAACATTTCAGCTGCAGTCGGAAACATTTCAGCTGCAGTCGGAAACATTTATTCTGCAGTCGGGTAACATTTATTCTGCAGTCGGGTAACATTTATTCTGCAGTCGGGTAACATTTATTCTGCAGTCGGGTAACATTTCAACTGCAGTTGGTAAAAATTTATTCTGCAGTTGGGAAACATTTCGGCCGCAGTTTGGAAGCACTTCGGCCGCAGTTGGGAAACATTTCGGCCGCAGTTGGGAAACATTTCTGCCGCAGTTGGGAAACATTTCGGCCGCAGTTGGGAAACATTTCTGCCGCAGTTGGGAAACATTTCAGCTGCAGTTGGGAAACGTTTCGTATCATTCTTTCGAATGAGGGTACAGCTTCGTTATGATTTATTCTGCAGTTGGGAATCATTTCAGTTGCAGTTGGGGAACATTTCAGCTGCAGTTGGGAAACATTTCAGCTGCAGTCGGAAACATTTCAGCTGCAGTCGGAAACATTTATTCTGCAGTCGGGTAACATTTATTCTGCAGTCGGGTAACATTTATTCTGCAGTCGGGTAACATTTATTCTGCAGTCGGGTAACATTTCAACTGCAGTTGGTAAAAATTTATTCTGCAGTTGGGAAACATTTCGGCCGCAGTTTGGAAGCACTTCGGCCGCAGTTGGGAAACATTTCGGCCGCAGTTGGGAAACATTTCTGCCGCAGTTGGGAAACATTTCGGCCGCAGTTGGGAAACATTTCTGCCGCAGTTGGGAAACATTTCAGCTGCAGTTGGGAAACGTTTCGTATCATTCTTTCGAATGAGGGTACAGCTTCGTTATGATTTATTCTGCAGTTGGGAATCATTTCAGTTGCAGTTGGGGAACATTTCAGCTGCAGTTGGGAAACATTTCAGCTGCAGTCGGAAACATTTCAGCTGCAGTCGGAAACATTTATTCTGCAGTCGGGTAACATTTATTCTGCAGTCGGGTAACATTTATTCTGCAGTCGGGTAACATTTATTCTGCAGTCGGGTAACATTTCAACTGCAGTTGGTAAAAATTTATTCTGCAGTTGGGAAACATTTCGGCCGCAGTTTGGAAGCACTTCGGCCGCAGTTGGGAAACATTTCGGCCGCAGTTGGGAAACATTTCTGCCGCAGTTGGGAAACATTTCGGCCGCAGTTGGGAAACATTTCTGCCGCAGTTGGGAAACATTTCAGCTGCAGTTGGGAAACGTTTCGTATCATTCTTTCGAATGAGGGTACAGCTTCGTTATGATTTATTCTGCAGTTGGGAATCATTTCAGTTGCAGTTGGGGAACATTTCAGCTGCAGTTGGGAAACATTTCAGCTGCAGTCGGAAACATTTCAGCTGCAGTCGGAAACATTTATTCTGCAGTCGGGTAACATTTATTCTGCAGTCGGGTAACATTTATTCTGCAGTCGGGTAACATTTATTCTGCAGTCGGGTAACATTTCAACTGCAGTTGGTAAAAATTTATTCTGCAGTTGGGAAACATTTCGGCCGCAGTTTGGAAGCACTTCGGCCGCAGTTGGGAAACATTTCGGCCGCAGTTGGGAAACATTTCTGCCGCAGTTGGGAAACATTTCGGCCGCAGTTGGGAAACATTTCTGCCGCAGTTGGGAAACATTTCAGCTGCAGTTGGGAAACGTTTCGTATCATTCTTTCGAATGAGGGTACAGCTTCGTTATGATTTATTCTGCAGTTGGGAATCATTTCAGTTGCAGTTGGGGAACATTTCAGCTGCAGTTGGGAAACATTTCAGCTGCAGTCGGAAACATTTCAGCTGCAGTCGGAAACATTTATTCTGCAGTCGGGTAACATTTATTCTGCAGTCGGGTAACATTTATTCTGCAGTCGGGTAACATTTATTCTGCAGTCGGGTAACATTTCAACTGCAGTTGGTAAAAATTTATTCTGCAGTTGGGAAACATTTCGGCCGCAGTTTGGAAGCACTTCGGCCGCAGTTGGGAAACATTTCGGCCGCAGTTGGGAAACATTTCTGCCGCAGTTGGGAAACATTTCGGCCGCAGTTGGGAAACATTTCTGCCGCAGTTGGGAAACATTTCAGCTGCAGTTGGGAAACGTTTCGTATCATTCTTTCGAATGAGGGTACAGCTTCGTTATGATTTATTCTGCAGTTGGGAATCATTTCAGTTGCAGTTGGGGAACATTTCAGCTGCAGTTGGGAAACATTTCAGCTGCAGTCGGAAACATTTCAGCTGCAGTCGGAAACATTTATTCTGCAGTCGGGTAACATTTATTCTGCAGTCGGGTAACATTTATTCTGCAGTCGGGTAACATTTATTCTGCAGTCGGGTAACATTTCAACTGCAGTTGGTAAAAATTTATTCTGCAGTTGGGAAACATTTCGGCCGCAGTTTGGAAGCACTTCGGCCGCAGTTGGGAAACATTTCGGCCGCAGTTGGGAAACATTTCTGCCGCAGTTGGGAAACATTTCGGCCGCAGTTGGGAAACATTTCTGCCGCAGTTGGGAAACATTTCAGCTGCAGTTGGGAAACGTTTCGTATCATTCTTTCGAATGAGGGTACAGCTTCGTTATGATTTATTCTGCAGTTGGGAATCATTTCAGTTGCAGTTGGGGAACATTTCAGCTGCAGTTGGGAAACATTTCAGCTGCAGTTGGGAAACATTTCAGCTGCAGTCGGAAACATTTCAGCTGCAGTCGGAAACATTTATTCTGCAGTCGGGTAACATTTATTCTGCAGTCGGGTAACATTTATTCTGCAGTCGGGTAACATTTCAACTGCAGTTGGTAAAAATTTATTCTGCAGTTGGGAAACATTTCGGCCGCAGTTTGGAAGCACTTCGGCCGCAGTTGGGAAACATTTCGGCCGCAGTTGGGAAACATTTCTGCCGCAGTTGGGAAACATTTCGGCCGCAGTTGGGAAACATTTCTGCCGCAGTTGGGAAACATTTCAGCTGCAGTTGGGAAACGTTTCGTATCATTCTTTCGAATGAGGGTACAGCTTCGTTATGATTTATTCTGCAGTTGGGAATCATTTCAGTTGCAGTTGGGGAACATTTCAGCTGCAGTTGGGAAACATTTCAGCTGCAGTCGGAAACATTTCAGCTGCAGTCGGAAACATTTATTCTGCAGTCGGGTAACATTTATTCTGCAGTCGGGTAACATTTATTCTGCAGTCGGGTAACATTTATTCTGCAGTCGGGTAACATTTCAACTGCAGTTGGTAAAAATTTATTCTGCAGTTGGGAAACATTTCGGCCGCAGTTTGGAAGCACTTCGGCCGCAGTTGGGAAACATTTCGGCCGCAGTTGGGAAACATTTCTGCCGCAGTTGGGAAACATTTCGGCCGCAGTTGGGAAACATTTCTGCCGCAGTTGGGAAACATTTCAGCTGCAGTTGGGAAACGTTTCGTATCATTCTTTCGAATGAGGGTACAGCTTCGTTATGATTTATTCTGCAGTTGGGAATCATTTCAGTTGCAGTTGGGGAACATTTCAGCTGCAGTTGGGAAACATTTCAGCTGCAGTCGGAAACATTTCAGCTGCAGTCGGAAACATTTATTCTGCAGTCGGGTAACATTTATTCTGCAGTCGGGTAACATTTATTCTGCAGTCGGGTAACATTTATTCTGCAGTCGGGTAACATTTCAACTGCAGTTGGTAAAAATTTATTCTGCAGTTGGGAAACATTTCGGCCGCAGTTTGGAAGCACTTCGGCCGCAGTTGGGAAACATTTCGGCCGCAGTTGGGAAACATTTCTGCCGCAGTTGGGAAACATTTCGGCCGCAGTTGGGAAACATTTCTGCCGCAGTTGGGAAACATTTCAGCTGCAGTTGGGAAACGTTTCGTATCATTCTTTCGAATGAGGGTACAGCTTCGTTATGATTTATTCTGCAGTTGGGAATCATTTCAGTTGCAGTTGGGGAACATTTCAGCTGCAGTTGGGAAACATTTCAGCTGCAGTTGGGAAACATTTCAGCTGCAGTCGGAAACATTTCAGCTGCAGTCGGAAACATTTATTCTGCAGTCGGGTAACATTTATTCTGCAGTCGGGTAACATTTATTCTGCAGTCGGGTAACATTTCAACTGCAGTTGGTAAAAATTTATTCTGCAGTTGGGAAACATTTCGGCCGCAGTTTGGAAGCACTTCGGCCGCAGTTGGGAAACATTTCGGCCGCAGTTGGGAAACATTTCTGCCGCAGTTGGGAAACATTTCGGCCGCAGTTGGGAAACATTTCGGCCGCAGTTGGGAAACATTTCGGCCGCAGTTGGGAAACATTTCGGCCGCAGTTGGGAAACATTTCGGCTACAGTTGGGAAACAATTTGCAGTCAGAAAAAATTACTTTCTATATTATTAGTTCTTCAGGGTTTTCAATTAGTTTGAAGAAATTTTTATCCATATTAATATATCTTGCGACCCCACAAATAACTATCCTATAAGCCTTAAGGTAAACAGGGCAACTCGAAAAGCCTAAAATGGCCGCTATTGTCTACAAAAAAGAAACAGAAGGTCCTTAAAGCGCAATGGAAAATAGCGATCGTGATGGAAACCATTATGCAAATGGGACGGCATTCATCGTCGACGGGGCATTCAAAGAGCGGGCAAGTTATCGTCCGTGTGAGTACGTGTCAGGGTCCATTTATGACGTCATAACTCCCCTCGCCCCAATCTTTTTTTTCCTTTTTCAAAGTCTTCGCGTGTCTCCTTCCTTCTTATCGTTTACATTCACTCTACGTGTCAATATCTCACGCACTGTTTCTTCTTGTTCCTTTCTTTTCTCATTCGTAGAAGACTTCCTGTTTCATCAAAGCGACATCATCGACAGACGACACCAATCTCTTCCTCTGGGTCTCTCCCTCCCTCCCTTTCTCTCTCTCTCTCTCTCCCCTTCTCTCTCTAACCAGCACGCACTCGTCTCTCTGTGTTCTATTTCTCTTTTTTCTCTCCCTCTTTCACATTTTCTGCTTCTTTCTCTCGTTCCTTTCGACAATGGATCAAGAGTAAGACGAATTCAAGAAGGAAACTTAAAACAAGGAGATGCTTTATCACCCTTTGCTTTCAGATGTTACATCTAAGTATGACGTCAGAATGGTATCACCGCCAATCACAGATTGAAATTATCATATGCAGATGACATTGACTTCACAGAAAAGTGAACCCGTTAAGTAACGAAAGTAGCCTCAAGCAAACGTCTAAAGTACTGCATCTACACTAAAATGCATTATACTATTCGTCTCGATAAAATGTACGAAATATATTATAAACTTAATTTCAAAGAAAACGAAATTATTCTTAATCCTAAAAATATAATTAGTCCATCGTGAAGTTAAAATTAAGATTTCAATACACATTGCATAACGTATTAAAGTTCATCATTTTAAATTTGTGAAAACTTTTTTCCAGATCTTGAACAGCAAATTAACAAGAATAATAGTAATAAGTATTATTAAGTGAACAGAAAATGGATGCAATGTACCAGGTGGTTATAATTAAAGTGACGGTGTTCAGAGTGGTACAGCACGGGCTGTAATGAGAGTAGCAGTCTGAAACTTCGTAGATATGCTAATGAAGCAATGCGCTCGCGAATTATGCACAAAAAAAAAATAGTTCCAATTCTCGCCACCAGGGTAAAAAACGGCGCTGTAAGCAGTCAAAACGTGGAATTTTCCATAACTCTGACGTCAAAGTCGGTGAAATTGCCTAACCATTGTGTGAGCTCCCTGGTTGTTGTTGGTGACGCTTGTTGCTTTTTCCTTTAGTAATGTTCATGTAATTCGAATAGTGAAATTGTAGCGATATTTTATTACAAAGAGTATTGTTTTCTGCTATTTATAGTGTTTTTCCTGTAACTATACCAAGTTTTGACTGCTTACAGCGCCATTTTTTACCCTGGTGGCGAGAATTGGAACTATTTTTTTTTTTTTTTCATAATTCCTGAGCGCATTGCTTCATTAGCATATCTACGAAGTTTCAGACTGCTACTCTCATTACAGCTCGTGCTGTACCACTCTGAACACCGTCACTTTAATTATAACCACCTGATATTAAATTTCCATTCAAACACGGAACATTCCAGTATATCGCTTCATTGGTCTTAGCAACTTATATTATTTTGATGCATTAAAATGCATTGGATGGGATGTTACGATCAACGAAGGAGCAATGAAACGTATCCGTCGATGCATTTGAAGTGAATAAGTTAAACCTGATGCATGTTCTTTTCTGTATGTAGAATGATGCAAATACAATTAAGAATAATAGTAAATACTGTTTGAAAGGACTACAAGAAATATCTTCAGAAGTTTTCATCTATATACGTTAAGGTGTCCTAATTTCGAATTCCTAGTAAGCCATGGTTTGATTTAATTTTTTATATTTAGCGTTGCATTTCTTTCACTTTTGGCTAATCACGACGATGAGGATGAGTCATGATATCATGAAGGGACGTAAGGATTCGAACCGGGGACCCGTGGCGTCGTAGCGCGCTGTGATTCCTCCACGAAGGTCGACCTGAGTAAGCTGTGGGAATTTCACTGTACAGTGGTGGAAAAAAGTTCTTCCTCATAAGACTTTAATGGCAGTGAATAATGCCGGAAAGATAGGCAACACACATTGCACGTTTAGGTGATCGGGTGATTCTGTGTCTGTCTCAAGGAGCAACTCGTCTTTCATGCAATAGCCAACAGACACAGGAAATGAAGGAAAGTCACGTGACATCAGGTGGAATGTTGTTCGTCATAAAATCGCCTTTTCTCAAGGCAGGTCGCAGAACCGACAAGAGTTATAGCCTATGTCCGAAAATGATTTCCCTAAAACCGTTGAACGAAACGTTAAAATAATTCTTGCCTTAATTACAAAGGCTACTATACTATATGTGCCGCGGTAGCTCGGTCGTTAGGGAGTTTGATTACCATGCGAGAGATCTGAGTTCGATCTCCGACTGGGGAGAATTGGAATTTTGTCCACCTGTTCAAGTGGCTCCGGCGCCCACCCAGCGTCGTATAAAGTGGGTACCTCTAGGAAACTTGGGGGGGTAAAGGCGGTTAGGGGGCGTGGTTCTGATCACATTATCCCCACCTTCGGCCGTAACAAGAAAGTGTGGGACCCTAACTCCGCACCCCCTACACGCCTTCATGGCTTGGTGCAAAGCACAAGGTAGGACTTTGCTTTTTCATTTACTATACGTCCCGATTTTGTCGGAACAGAACTTTCTTATTTCTACGTGGACTTTCTTTCAAGTTCCGTAGGGATGTGAATAGGCTCCAGTTTTTCTTGACACAATTCATCCATGTTATATTTCGTTATAAAAACCACGGCTGATATCCTGTGTGTGTGTGGGGGGGGGGCTATAATTCAAACATGTGAAGTGATACTTTTCTCACTACTCCATTCTCCGATTTCTCGTATCAGAAATAAATCTTAATTCCACACACTGAAAATGTAGCACTTCCTACATCTTAGCATGCAAATATCTAGTAGCAAAGTTATGTGTAGGCACATAGTGGTTCGGATACCACTTTAAACTGTAGGTGCATTCCCGATTAGTCTTACTGTGCATAAAGTGGACTTAAGACACCAAATCAACCAACCAACACAATCCCGTTATCGTCCAGATTATCGAAACCAGAAGCTTCGTCGCGAATAACATAAGCAGGAAGACAATGTGAAATTACCGAACAGAAACAGAACCTAGAACGGCTAGATTAGATTAAATCGACGATACAGCACGCGTTCTGAAATGAAGAAGAATACGAAAGTTGAAGGACCTCGACACACACACACACTTTTCCTCCGCTCAATGGTAAGATATCTTTCTTGCAGAGAAGCCTTTACGTAGGCCTTCAAGGCCACGACGAGAAAGTGTTTTACATGCAATGACGGGACCAAAACACAGGTCTAGTTTGATATGAAAGCTGTGTTCCTCCTTATTTCGTACGTCATTGATAACAGGAACACGGGCCTCGTCTGCTAACTCTAGTTTCGTAGAGCAGACGCCTGTTCACCACCCTTTGGTTCAGTGACCTTCGCTCGTAGTTAGCAAGAGTGAATGACTCACCAGATACCTGTTGCCTGTGAGCTTATACAAGAATAGATATTTCGTTATGGTCTGTAAGTATTGTTTCATCTGCAGTTATATCAGTTAACGTTCGAATTGTTTCCTAATGGTTACGTTATTTATAAATTAGTTCTCGAGAGTGAGCTTTCTATCTATTTGTATTGGGGGGGGGTATACAGCCTGCATGTATTATTTTTTCCTGAAACAAGAAGAAATTCCAAGACAAAAAAAAAGAGTCGTAGAAGAGTAGTTAACAAAAAAGAAAGAAGAAAACGAAAATGTAAATGTTTTAATAAATTATTGTATAGATCGAGTGAATAATATTTTCTCACGGAATCTCTTCGATGGCGTAATGATAACGTCGTCACCTTATAATCAAGGGATCCCGGGTTCGATACACGGTGGATGCACGTAGTAGTTCGTATGTCATTTTAAACTGAAGGTCCAGTCCAGATTAGCTTATCTGTGCAGAAAAACTAAAAAGGAAATTGTCACAGTGTAAGAAAATTTCATGTTCAACCACATACAAAAGGGAATAATTTATTCCATGTTTGAGTTCACATTTATAGCATCTAACCAACACAATTATGGATCGCAACGTATTTTCTCAGATCCATTTTAATTATGCGTGCATGATAAAATAACAGTAGTTGAGGAAAGAGAAAGCCAAGCGAAACACAGATGCCTTCTCCAGAATTTCCAATCTCGTTACGTAAGGTTCTGGGTTGAAGTCCCGGGCACGCATGACTCTCTTGTTCTGGCCCTTTTATCTGCTCTACTGTATTTCATCATAAATCGTCGTTATGGTTTCCCTACAGGGGAGGAATAATGACAATAATTGCCAATACAAAGCCAATAACGAACAGAGGCAGATGTCAAGAAAGAAACAAGACTTGACAGTGTCTCCGTCTCTCGGTTTCTCGAATTGAAAATTGCTCTCCCGTTCTCGGTCTCGGCTAGTTAAATATAGAAATCGAAAAAGTATGTGAAGATACATATATTTCATATATCCCGGTTTTATAGGATATTTCGTGAGAGATGAAATAAGTACTCTTCGATCATGTTTATTTTTATTAGTTTTGTTACGTAACATCACTTTTCTTCCTAGTCGCGGACGAGTGACCATTACATGAAATTAATGACGAAATACTCAAACACCTGTGACAAGGACGGTACTCAAACGCGAGAACTTTGGTGACGAGATCGAAGGTTGACCACTTAATGAGCTTGCCCACCGAGTCTGCTTAATGTTGCTTGTGTCAGGTAATTCGAAATAACTGTCAATATCCCACATTCATTATCATTTGTTTCATAATTTATCTTATTGATGTTATTAACCTGAAGTCGAAGAAATAGTTGAAAGGCAATAATGCAAGATTGACTATGTCTGATGTTACTTCGTGCCGAATAATATGACATGATATTATGATATGAATATATTAATAATATAATATGCCTAGTCATTCCATTGATTGATCCCAATTGCGCACACAAAATATGGTATAATGTCCACCCCTAACCAACTTCCGTGGCGGAATGGTTAGCACAGCGCGCTACGACAGCATGGGCTCCTGGTTCGAATCTCGGCTTGGCCATGGGTGTTCTTGGTGAGTGTCCGTTAATCAATGTCATCATATCATCACTCATTACTCATCTTCATCGTCGCTATTTGCCAAAAGTGAAAGAATAGCGACACTAAATAACAAAATCCAATCAAATGGAACATCTTCACCGATTTCATTCTATACCGTACCAAATTGCCAGTTTATTAATGCTTCTTGCTTCATTTTACTGCATCTCAATTGTTTTCCGATTCCAAAAAAATTTAATGTTGTGAGCAGTTGATTGTGCATTGTTTTGTTGTTTGGATTGTTTAATTAACGTCGCATTAATTAGTTTTAGACCAATCGTGACAGGGAATCGAAAGCACAAAGGAAGGTGACATGTTAGAGACCACGGCTCTCTTTAAAGGTAGGATTCCTTGAACACGACTGAAGTGACTGCAGAATATTATGGATAAAATTTGTTTCGCTTTTTCCTTTTATTTCTGTTTCAGTTATTTTACTTCGCTTTTCTTCTACCACTCGTGTTAATCGTGTCGGTGAGGAAGAATTATAAACTCGTGAAATGGACGATGGGCCAAAAAATATATATGCCTCTCCCACGGTTCGAAACTGTGACCACAAAATATTGTCTTATTTTTAAAATTTACGTCAAATATGGTTTCACTCGTCTCTTTCTCATGGCGTTCCATTGCCTCTCCGATGGCGTAGTGGTAACGTCTTCGACATGTAATCAAAGGCTTCCGAATTCAACACCAGATAGAGGAACATTTGGTTCGGATCCCACTTTAATCTGTAGGTCCAGTGCATAAACTGGACTTAAACCATTAGCGTGTGGCATGTGGCCTGTGATGAGAACCATCATTTCAGTAAACCTTCTTGACAATGACTAGTATCACTCGAAAAATATTTCCTTACGAGTAGATCTTGTTAAGAAACCAGTTGCTGAAATGTTCTTCTTGAGGCCACGTAGCACCCAGATGTTGTTTGTTGTTGCTGGGGCATGAGTCATGTGACTCATGCTATCAATGCTCAATCGTTCCCGAGAACTCAGATCCACCAGACAAACTTAAGCGAATAATTTGTTATTTGGGTTGCATAAACAACAGGCTTTAAGACGTTACGAAATTCTAGGTCCCGTGGCCCAGGTAATTCTTTCTCCGACTGTACATGAACTTTCATGAACGTATTACTTGGCCGTTCATGTTCAACCTCATCTTCCCTAGTAGGTATCAAAGGGTGGGCTTTTCAGGAAGCTACAAGAAAAACAAGCACACAATATGCAATCAGAAAGACCATCCAGTTTCTTTCTATGAACTTTATAACTTCTTTGCTTTAACTCAGGACTGAACGGGGGGAAATACCTTGCAGGACCCCGGCTAATCACCTTGCTTGCCCATCTTCTCAACATCCCCTGGTAAACTCCTTGTGTGCGTCCAAGAATCCATTGCCGCACACAGTGGAACTTCCTCATGAAGCACAATTTCAGCAGACACTTAGGCTGTTCTTCCTCCCAAAATTAGCGCGACCAGTGTGAAAGGATCACAGAACATTAGCTCAGTAGGATCGTAATGATGTCGTCCGGTGCAATTACAGACAGATGCTATCCCGGAATCTTGACGTAGAGGGCGGGACGGAACAATACGGCAGTTCAAAAGCGCCCCCTTTCCTAAATCCCCTCATCTTTCCTCACCCTGCTATATGCTGACGATATTTTAATTTGCGTTCTCGCATCGCATTCATAAGGGAGGGAGGAGGATTCAAACGAGATCTGGTCCCGTGGCAGAAGAATCTTTTGTGCCAGGCAAACCTGACAAGGAAGAGGGGAAATATGGGGCTCTCGGAAGGGGGGAGGATGAATGAGTCCAGGAGAGGAGAATGTACCCCCAGACAAGAAGAAGAACTTGGGATTCTCGCCACAAGATATTAGTTCTCATTGTTTAAAGTTTCTGGCAAGTTTTCCGAGAGAGATAGTTAACGCTGGGAAGCAGGTCGCTTTCCTCTCTGGCTGAAACCACGAGGAAAGAGCACGACCTCTTTCTGTCCGAATTTCGAAATAAATGGAACACCTTTGTGCACAAGACTTGGAATGCAACTTCGTTCCAAGTTTCATGACTGACACGTTAATGAGAACAAACTTTTAAAGTGAATCTTGAAGATTTTCTAAGTGGGGCTGTCCGTTATGATTCACGTTTGTTTTTTTTTGTCTAGTTCTCCCCTTCAACGCAGAAGTTGCCTGATACTCATTTGTAATGGTTTTAGAATGGATATTTCTGCTCCAAAGGTGAGAGAAATGACAAACGGACCATTCCGTCCTTCAATGGCTGTCGCCTCTGCAGTAACGTACGCTGAGAGGTAGGAACACGGCAATTCTATTCAGTCGTCTGTCGAGTGTCTCTGTACTTCAGGAGAAGGTTTTCCACCGAGAGTACTAGGCTCACAGATTAAGTCCACTTTATGCTCAGATAGGCCAATCATAACTGGACTTACAATCCAAAGATAGCACATAGTGGTTCGGATCCCACTTTCAACTGTAGGTCCAGTCCCGATTAGGCTTACTGTGAATAAAGTGAACTTAAAACACCAACTCAACAATTCAAAGTGGGATTCGAACCACTGTGCAATAAGATCGAACCCAGGCCTCCTTAATTAAAAGGCAAAGTCTTTACCATTACGACATCGAGGAACCCCATAGTGTGTCACGCTCAAAATCTCATCCACGAAGGTTCCGAGTACGAGTCTTGGTCTGATTGTGTGTGTTCTTTTTGGACTGCTCAATCATCGATTTCATTCAATCATGATTTATACCAGTCGCGATTAACCTAAAGAGGCAGATAAGCGACGTAAAATATGACAAATGCCAGTCTAGCGTCATCTCGAATAGAAATCTCTCCCTGCAGCCCATTATCAAGTTCATATGTCTCTTTTCAGGCGACCAGAACCTCTTGAGCAAAACTTCTCTTATCATTCAGCCATACAACAAGATGTTGATTTGAAGTTTTCAAAGTCAACGAATATTTTTTTCAAGAACATTGGAATCTTCTGAAGGACACTTGAAAAGGATGCACCAAAAGTTACAACAAAATATAACACTAATATTGCTTTGCGTTGAGGTTAAAGTGAAATATAAATATCAAAAGAAACTCATAAGTGAAACCTGAAAACTTTGGCAAATTTGCTCAACTGAGCCGGTCAAACGAACAACACTGTAACCAATAAACACCAAATTTCACAGTAATAGAACAATCAGCCATATTGCTCCTACATCTCAGTCTCAAAAAACATTGGTTGCAAAGGTTATCGTGTAATCTCTTCAATTACGAAAAATGGTGATGTAATACCTGGCTGTACCCATCATCTCCAGTGGTAGTTTCCCTCTCAAGTTCAAGACATAGAGCTATCACTAACTAGATATGTTTTCGAACAGGTTTCTGCCTCTATGGAAGTTAAAAGCAAACCATTCCAACAGAATGTTTTAGATTCTCGCCCCCTGAACGAAAATATCGAGCGATGCGAGATGTATATAAATAAGCCAAAATTATGACCATCTGTGACTGGAGCCTCATTGATCGCCGCTCGTTGTTACATGGAAATGACCATGTTCAATCTACATGATCGAGTCCACATCAATCTTAGTCTGACAACTTAATGAATCCTGAATAATTCACCTCCCGTTGATTAGAATGAATAATAAACGTCCATATGTTCTCGAAACCAACAGTCCTATTAAGTTGGATCTATTTGAACAGCCGGCATACCGTAAATGCGAAATTATTGTCTCCGAACATAGCGATGGAAAGGAATGACTAATGCTGGATGAAGGGCATTTGCTAGCGGGCACCGATTTATTCTGATTGTCAATCACTGAAAGGTTACTAGTTGCCAAAAACATGGCCTTCAAAAATTTATTGCTATCTCATATGTTACGATATGTTTATGTATGTATGTAATGAACAAGTGTGGTGAAAGGTTATAACCAGAAAAAGAAAGGAATTCAATTGTCTCCAGAAACGAGTCACCTTCCATTTATGAGAAAATCAATTTATTATGGAACAGATATGTCAATAATGAACAAAGAAAGCCTGCAGAAATGTCGGATGATACACAAAGAGTTTAATTTTTATTACACACTGTGTATTTGAGTAATACAGATACAAGCAAACAAACACTTTCCCAGGGGTGCAATGCGTCTTGCTTTCCTGGTTTGGATGCCGCATGACGTATGGGGAACTTTCGCAGATCCACTGTAACTGGCTATGAAAGGAAAGACACCGCTTGATTTGCCTTCTCTGTAAAAACTAGGGTTAGTCTTGCAGTCTATCGTATTTATCATTAGCAGGGGTTGAAATGTCATGCATGCATTCACGTACCGAAAATTTACATGTGAAAAATATTCGGAGAGACAGTCTCTATCTTGTCTCCTGGGAGAGTCCTTGACCACTCTGGATATATCTCTCTCTCGCACACACATACTCACTCACTCACTCACACTCGCACACATTCTGTGTGCGCGTGTCATGTGGCGGTACGAGACATATTCATGTATGACAGACACAGAAACGTGGCTACGCAAATTGTGGATTATAATCCAACTCCCACTGGGGAAATTCAAGAGGTTGCATGGCGAATGGAACTGTTTTTGTGGAGGGTGAAAAGAGAGCAGAATCATCGATAATGCACACTGAATTTATGGCAACATGTCCAGAAAATTAAAAATATCCTGAATTGAAAAAGAAGTGCCATCTAGTTTTGTGGATATAATTTATAACAGGACGTCCAGATCCTCGCATGCACTCACTTAACTCTTTGCATAGGAAAAAAAGGATATTAATGTTTTCCGTTAACGCAACTGAAAATTGGAATTCGATGCTCTTTTGTCTGGTTTCGTTGCAAAATGGAGATTTTTAGCATGTGCAAAAATGTATCTTTGTTTCCGATTCTCTGTTGGTTTTTAAAATTGCGCCTGGCTTTGTAGCTTGATATAATGATGATAAACACAATCCATTACGGAAACTACCTAGAGAAAATTAATAGCATGTAGAGTTCCTATGTTCGTTTGAACAATGCAAAATATAACAAGGAATTCTATTTGTCGAATGCCGAGGTTTGGAATTTCCATTTTCAGAGAATAGATCAACAACTGTTATTCCAACATTAAGTAATTGGATGTCACGTACACATATCCGAGTCTACTAGAACAAATATGATCTACTTTGGTGTACTACAGATTAACATGAATACTTATCAAGAGTAATGTTATTACAAATTAACTGAATCGGTCCGCTGATCTGTCATAGACCAAAACAAAATGAATTATCTAGAAACGTATACCTGTCTCTCTGCACAAGGTATCAAGGATATTTTGGGCATGGTCTGTAGATAGTTCCTTCAGGGTTCTTACAGCCCAAAAGTTCAATTTCCTACGCTGCGTTGTGCGAGCATAAAAAGTGTTCTCGACTAAAATAATTCCGAGTGAATGACGGTTATGCGATTATTATTGGGCTATTCGTAGCATAAGAAATACGGCGCACACGACCTCACGAGCAAGCAGAGAAGAGCTCCAATTACTCACGCTGGAATCCAGGCGAAAATATGCATTTCTACTAAAAATTCACCAGGCAATTAACACGCACCACCACTTATTAAAGGACAAAGTAATTATATCTAGTAATACACATTATCCCAATCTGCGATCCAATAACACAAACAGTATCCGAGTACCAAAATGTAACAAGGCAAGATACGGATCAAAATCCCTGTCATCTCTGGTAAGTAAAGCGTGGGACGAACTGCCTGTAAATTGCAGAAAGGAGAGAAATTTAGCCAAATTCAAACGACAGATTAGGACATTAATCTATGAATACTGACACCGTGCCTCATCTACCTCATTACCTCCTTCATATAGGTCTTGAGCCAGGCAAGTTGTCGGTACCAGTCGGGGGGACTGGTTCAAATATGATTTATTGGTAAGGTTGGGATGCCTAGAGATGGAAAATATGTGATAGCATGTCATAAGTCTTTGCCTTGTGTGTGTTATCACTCCACTCCCCAGATAACCTTGATGTTAATGGAAAGTTTTGATAATTTTTAATATTTTGACTTTTAATATTAGAAATGACTATTACAGTAATTCTGATCTAAATTATTAATAATGATGATCATAAGTAAGATTATAATAATAACACTAATTACTTCTTCTTCTTCTTCTTCTCCCTTGTGCCCACTTAGGCGTCGGGTCCTTTCAGCCACTTCTTGAAAGAAGTTCTATCCTGTGCCAGTCTTTTCACTTCGTCCGGTGTCTTCCCTCTCTTCTGTGCCAGTCCATAAATGTACTGGTTCCAGTTCCACCTGGGTCGTCGGCTTCCTCTCTTTCCTTCTGGTCGGGCCTCAAATATTTGTTTCGGTTTACGCTCTTCCTCCATCCTAATAAGATGTCCCAGCCAGCCTAATTCCCTCTTCTCGATGATTTCAATCAGTGGTTCCTGATTCAGGCACTCTCTTCTTATTGTTGTGTTTCGTATCATATCTCTCCTTGTCTTTCCTACAGTTTTTCTTAAGAATTTCATTTCAGTAGCAGTAAGTCTGCTCTCCAATTTAGTTTGCATTATCCAGCTTTCTGATCCATATAATAGCGTGGGGAGATAGACTGTTTTATATATTTTCATTTTTGTTTCTTTACTAATCTCCTTTTTACCTATAATGGTGTTACTAATATTATAGTACAGATTATTTGCTTTCTGAATTCTGTGATTAATTTCAGAGTCCATTTTCCCGTCCGCAGTTAGTATGGTTCCTAAATATTCAAACTGTTCTACTTGTTCCAAGGTCTTATTATTCCAATGAATGCGCATCCTTGCTGGTTCTTGTTTAGTGAAGTGCATGACTTTCGTCTTGCTAACGTTGATTTCCATCTTTCGTTCTTTGAATGCTCGGCCCCACTCTAGGACAGCATTTTGTAGTCTGTTGCTATCTTTTGCTAGGAGAACAATATCATCAGCGTATACTAATGTTTGTACCCATACCGGTTTCATCTTATAATTTCCAATTTTGCATTTTCTTGTTCTTCTTTTGCATTGCTTTATAATTTGATCCATGAATAATATGAAAAGAAGAGGACTAAGCCCATCACCTTGTTTTACTCCTTTTCCCATATTAAATTCCTTGGAGGATTGTCCATTTATTCTAACCGTTCCTTTAACGTTCTTATATAGACTTTGAATTATTCTAGTCAGTTTTGACGTTACTTGGAACTGATGAAGGGCCTTCCATATTTGTCCTCTTGGTACTCTGTCGAAGGCAGACTTTAAGTCAATAAAAGCTGTAAATATTTCCCCTCCTCTGCTTAATATCTTCTCTATTGCGTTCCTCAGGGAGAAGATTAGATCTTGAGTTTGACGATGAGGCCTGAAACCTGCTTGTTCTTCTTCCAATTTATCTTCCACTTGTTGCCTTAATCTTTTTTCTATAATGTGTGAATATAGTTTCTGGGCCACTGGCGCTAAGCATATTGCTCTATAGTTTGAGCAATCGAGGGTACTTCCTTTTTTATGTATAGGAATTATTACATTCTGTTCCCAATCTTTTGGTATTTTCTCTGTTGCCCATATTAGTCTGTATAAATCCCATATCCATTTTACTATTTAAACACTAATTAAAACGTGAATATGTTAATAATTTTATTGCGAAGTTGGATGGTATTTAACACCATTACAGGAGTCAATTGGCTATTTGCCCATCATTAATGCCGATATCTCTGATATAACAACTGAAGTGCGCAGCTGTGAGAATGCCAGTAGCAGTCCATGGACAGTGTAAGAGTTCGTTGAGGAACGTGGGCAAGTGGTACAATGCCTCTAAAGTGGGATTTACCTGAACAAATGGCGTGGAGAGCCATATGAAGCATGGAAGCTGAACAGACAGTGAGAAGTATCTGTAGCCCTTGGAGTGTCTCGAAATGCCATTTCTTGCCTGTATATTCGGTTCCGAACAACGGGAAATGTGCGACGAAGGCAAGGCCAAAGCCGTCCGCGAGCAACAGCAGCAAAATACAACGGGTACCTCTTGTTAACAACCGATTGGAACAGACGACAGAATGCAACGAAACTATAATATAGAAACTATATATAAACTATAATAGAAACTATATATAAACTATATATAAACTATAATATAAAACTATATATAGAAACTTGGCTGAGGAACATCGCATTGGGGCCACAACGAATGGGTTGAACGGTGTTCTCCGATGAGTCGCGATTCAGCCCCCAGCCTTACAATAGACGTGCCTAATCTGGAGTGAATGTGGAACACGCTATAACCCTGTTTTTGTTCAAGAAACATTCTAAAATGGAGGTGGTTGATCTTGTGGGTTGGAATCAAAATTGTGGGACGTCATCCCAAATGGCAGTTTGACAGCCCTTAGATATGGAGACGAGAACCTCAGACCTCTTGCCATTCCGTGCGCAGATGCGATAGGTGATCGTTTCCTTTTCATCGGCGATAATGCTTGTCCTCACAGAGTTCTGTAGGTGAACAACGTGCCAGAGGACGAGGGAATAGTGAGCATGGAGTGGCCACCGTGATTACTAAACTTAAATCCCATAGAGAATGTCTGGAATGCACTTGGCAGACGCACTCTAGGTAGGATAGCACCTCCCTCAACTCTTCCAGAGCTGAAATTGCCCAAAGTGAAGAGTGGCGAGGAATCCTCCAAGCTCTCATCGATAACCTCCATACCACAAAGATGTGCAGCGGTGTTGGCCGTTCGAGATCACACACCATATTAGGGATGAGTTACTGCTGTGACCATGTCCGTTTCTGAGCTGTTCTATTGGTACACACATTGCTCTATAGTGACGCACATCATGTGAGTATTGGTTCAAGCGACTGTAGGGTCTCTCTGTTACCTGTACTAATCCACACATCTGTTCTCTGAATATTCTTTCAGTTGCACAAAATATTGGCTGTACATGGTTTTTGTCTAGTTCTTTCTGTTCCTCTCTTGATCCAAGAAAAGAGGCTGGTGGATAGTTATGGCAGGTGAATTATCAAACAAGACACTATTTGGTCGAATTATTGTGACAGCACAGAATCGGAATCTTCAAATGGGCTTTCTCTTAGAACCATTATCATGGGCATTAGAGACATACTTGCAGAAAAATGCTATTCCCCCTGAGGAAATATCTGGAAATTCAGCCATGGCGATTGATGCTATGGCTCTTATTCAGAGAGTAAAAGAAGAGAAGTCAAACTTTGGTGAGTTCTATCTGCCTTGTCCATTGCTTTCCAGAAGGAAATACTAATCCAAGAATTGATTTCTGTTTGATACGTACAATGAGACGTCCATAAAGAACACCGAAAGGATAATCACGTGGGAAGAATTCGACCATCAGTCACAGAGCATCTCATCATCCCAGATTGTCAAAGTGAAGGAAATTCCTAGGTCTCGTAATGAATGAAACAACTCGAATTGAATTTCTTGTTAACGAATGTAGGAAAGCAGATAATTTTGTCAATCTTTTGAATAAAACACTTCGCGAACTGTCGAGATAAATGATGGAACATCACATCTGAAGGGAGCCCCAAAGTGCTCAATCTCAACAGTAAACATGAAGAAGAGATGGTAATTTGTTGGTGAATACTGCCGCTGCTAATGAGGGTTATGAAGCGGTAATGAGAGGCTCAGATGACACAGATGTATGTTTGAGTTCTTTCTGAAATATAGTACTAAAATACCCATGCGGATTCTTGACATTACGAAAATAGCTTCAATTCTTATTAAAAATGTTTTTCGAGATATGATAAGCCTCCATGTGCATTTGCAGGAAAATGAAAAGTAAGTGCATCCCTCCTGCCAACAGACAAACACAGGAAATATTTTCGCACCCTCGGAGATGAATGAGATCTCAATGAAATAGTAGTGGACAAACTGTAGTTCTCGTGCTTACTGTATGCTCCAAAATCTTCCGTACATTGTGTGAATGATGACATGTAGTCTATTCTCTGCAAACAAGGGTGAGATAGGCATTTATCAACTTAAAAGAAACATGCTTAACGTGCGATTACCAATCCGCTACAAGCAAGAGATGTCTTCTGAATGATCCACGTACACCTAGACCAAGTGGGAGAAGGTGGACATTGAGAATAACACGGTGGAACAGAGGAGCTGGTAATGGATTGGATGGAATGGCAGCCAGCATCTTAAACTCTGTTAGATCTACTAGCTTGCAACTCCATTAGAAACTGTCTCCCCGATGGTGCAGAGATAGCATCATCGCCTTGTAATCAAGGGATCCCAGGTTCGATACCTGGTGGAGGCACATAGTGGTTCGGATCCCACTTTAAACTGTAGGTCCACTTCCGATTAGGCTTACTGTGCATAAAGTGGACTTGAAACACCAAATCAATCAAACAACCAATCCATTAGATATTACAAACTGAGTCTTCTGTCTAAATAACATCAGTTCCACTGACACCCACATGTGAAAATCATTGAATGGTGACACCTATTCAGAAGATGATGATGATGAATGTAAATAATAAAATTTTGTTTATGTTAAATTATAACATATATGCATATTTAAGACTTAGCCACTGTCGTTATTGAAAATTTTAAGTAAAACGTGTGCATTTAATCTACACTGGTCAAAACAATTAGGGGAGCAAGCAAGAAATCCCAAAACCAAAGTTGGAAAGTCAAAAGTAGCAATGTATGTTGATGAAGTGAGTGTGTCCTCAACCAGTACAATTCATCTGTGATGAATCATCAGCATAAGGCACGTGGCAGAATTTGTGATATGAGGAGCAATCACGAGGTCACTTGGGAACCCCGGTTGTTTGGTGCTGGCAGACCGTAAGTGCAGGTGGGATTGAGTTGAGTAGTGTTGAATAGGAACGATGGCAGAACAACACGATTTAAGGGAATCTCCATTGGGAGGATGGAAGCAGCCCTTGGTGTGTCACGCAGTGTCATTTCCAGGTTGGGGACACGATTTCAACAGACAGGTACAGTACGAAGGAGGCCTAGGCAAGGTCGCCCACGGTCAACAACAGTTAGGGAAGACCGGTACTTAGCATTGTCGGCTCGCAGGAATAGGCAGCAAACTGCAACTGACTTGCAACGCGGCCTTGTTTTGGCAACAGGACGAAGAGTCTCGGGCCAAACTGTACGAAATGGCCTGCGGGAAAGGGGTCTTTATGCAAGAAGACCAATGGTGTGTGTCCCTCTGAATGCGCAACACCGTAGGGCCCGCAGACAGTGGGCTGTGGAACATCGTGAGTGGGGACATGGAGAGTGGAGTTCAGTTTTCTTCTCGGATGAGTCGCGTTTCAGTCTCCAGTCAGATAATCGACGCATTCTCATCTGGAGGGAACGTGAGACTCGCAATTATCCCGCACATATGCGCGAAGTGTCTCAGTATGGTGGCGGTGGCTTAATGGTATGGGCAGGAATCAGTGTTTGTCGACGTACCCCCCCCCCCCCTACCCCGCACATTATCCGGAACGGTACTTTGACAGACTTACGGTACTGGGATGAGATCCTCAGGCCTCATGTTGTCCCAATGGCTGCAGATATCGGTGATCGTTTCATTTTTGTGGACGATAATGCCCGACCTCATCGAGCAGGTCTGGTTGACGCCATGCTACGGGATGAGGGTATCGAACGTATGGTATGGCCAGCATCCTCCCCAGACTTGAATCCCATTGAACATGTGTGGGACACACTCGGAAGACGCATTGCTGCTCGGCCAGCGCCGCCTACATCTCTGCAACAGTTGGAAATGCCCCTTCTGGAGGAATGGGTGAATATCCCGCAGGCTGTCATTGATAACCTTATTGGTTCCATGCAAAACAGATGTGCAGCTGTCATAGCAGTTCATGGCGACCACACGCCTTATTAGAGGTATGGATCTGTTGCGTATCTGTCCATTTCTGTTGTCTTATCACCGTGCTGTTCTCCTGATTTACCTTGCAGAAATCACCCCTAGAACTCTGTTGTGCTAATGACTCAATAGACATGTATTGTACTGGTTGAGGACACACTCACCTAATCAAAATACATTGCTACTTTTGACTTACCAACTTTGGTTTTGGGATTTCTTGCTTGCTCCCCTAATTTTTTTGACCAATGTATGTAAGTATATAAGCAATGTAATAAAGTTTTATTATTATTATTTTAAGGATTATATTAATATTATTACACTTAATAGTTATAATTATTATAAAATAATATTGAATTTTATAGGTCTGATGAAATTAAATGTATTTATTAAAATATTGTGATCAATTTATATGCTTTTTATAAAAAAAAATGAAAAGCCATTATTTGTCGGCTATGTTTACTAATTCAATAATATTATATAAAAAGCAAAGAGTTATGAGATGCTATCACACATTTTCCCGTTCCAGGCATCCACACCTTGAAAGAAAATCATATGATAATAACCCATCCCCCCCGAGTGGTACCGATTGCCTAAATGTGGGGTACTGGCTCATGGACTAATATAATGTATCTGCAAAAATGTTTATTTTATTCTATTTCTTATATTTTCAATTATATATATATTTTTTTTAATATTCCATTTTATGTACAATTATAAACAAATATCATAACTGTATATTAATTCATGTAGGGCAAAAAGCTGTTTTTGTAGTTATAGAATCAATGCAAAGGAAATTGTAAGCTTAATTGTAACCCTACTTTAATAATAATAAATAATAATAATAATCTGTTAAGGATGAATTTAGCTCCCTTCCCAAACATACCCTTTGGAAGTGACATATTGATATTTACAGGGTCGTCGGCTCGGTGTCCGAGCGCGTCAACTGCTCGAGTTTCGATCTTGTCGTAAGGGTTCGAATCCCCACCTAGGCATAGATGTTATTTGAGAGTTCACGGGTTCGAATCCCGGCCTGGACATGGGTGTTCCTTGTAAATACCCCGTCAACAGTTTCATCATATCAGCACTCATCTTCATTTCTGTGAGTAGCTAGAAGTCTCAGAAAAGCTACGCTAAATAACAAAAGTATCTTGGCATTGGCTTTCTTTGTGAGTGTCCCTTCATCAGTTGTATCCACTCATCCTCAAGGGCGCCTGTAGAGGGGGGCCAATGGGGGCATTAGCCTTCCCTGAGATATCTGGAAAAAAAACAATTTGGGGAAAGGTGAAGCGATGCTTGCATGAATCAACAGTGGGGGGATGCAGTGAGTGGGGGGATGCCTACGTAAATTATCCTAGTGGGGTATGTTTCATGGCAATTATCTTAACTGGTAGGATAGCATCACCCAATACTCCCCCCACTTTGACCAACAAAAATGGCACAAAAGCGAAGTAAAATAAACAAAATACCAAAATATGCATACAAATAAATAAAAAATACAAAGTTCAGTATAAAACTCGTAGAAAGGGAAAGATCCGAAACGAAAATGCGTAATTTCGAAATGTGGGTAACGTCCAATGATAGAATGGTGATGATATAATAAAGCTGTGACGTGAAAAGTGTTACCATATTCGGAGAACAAAACACGTGCTGTCTCCAGAGTTCCTCTTAGTGGATAGAAGCACCGACGTGATTGTTCCCAAGGTTTTCCATCAGACAACAGATCACCTTCATTCGGGGAGTCACTGTACCAGGATAAACCTTCTGAACTAAAAAAAAACAAACACTTTTCTACGCTTCCCCCTGAATTCTGTGACCCGCCTTTCAGGTCTGTTCTGCATGTCTGCGTAACAACCCAGACACGAATCCCATGATAAATGAACGAGACTTCAATATAAAGTACGAAATGCATTTATATACACATGCTCGCACTCAAGCCAATGTACAATGGTGGAAAAAAGTTCTTCCCCATAAGACTTTAATGGCAGTAAATAATGCCGGAAAGGTAGGCAACATACATTGCACGTTTAGGTGATCGGGTAATTCTGTCTGTCTCAAGAGCAACTCGTCTTTCATACAGTAACCAACAGACACAGGAAATGTAGGAAAGTCACATGACTTGTCAGGTGAAATGTTTTTCGTCAAAAATATAGCCTGTTCTCAAGCCAAGTCGGAGAACCGAAATGAGCTACACGTTACTAGTCCGAAAATAATTCGCCTAAAACCGTTGAACGAAACGATAAAATAAACATTGCCTTAATTGCAAAGGCTACTATACTATATGTGCCGCGGTAGCTCGGTCGTTAGGGCGTTTGATTACCATGCGAGAGATCTGAGTTCGATCCCCGACTGGGGAGAATTGGAATTTTGTCCACCTGTTCAAGTGGTTTCGGCTCCCACCCAGCGTCGTATGAAGTGGGTACCTGTAGGAAACTCGGGATGGGGAGGTGGCCAGGGGCGTTGTGCTGATAACATTATCCCCACCTTGGGCCGTAACAAGAAAGTGTGGGGTCCTAACTCCACAACCCCTACACGTCTTCATGGCTTGGTGCAAAGCACAAGGTAGCACTTTGCTTTTTCATTTACTATACGCCAGGTTTTGTCGGAACAAAACTTTCTCATCTCTACGTGGACTTTCTTCCAAGTTCCGTAGGGATGTTAATAGGCTCCAGTTTTTCTTGACACAATTCATCCATGTTATGTTTCGTTATAAAAAGCACGCCCGATATCCTGTGTGTGGGGGGGGAAGGGGGGTATAATTCAAACATGTGAGATGATCCTTTCCCACTACTCCATTGTCCGATCCTTCGTATCCAAAATAACTCTCAATTCCACACACTGAAAATGTAGCACTTCCTACATCTTAGCATGCAAATATCTAGTAGCAAAGTAATGTGTAGGCACATAGTGGTTCGGATCCCACTTAAAACTGTAGGTGCATTCCCGATTAGTCTTACTTTGCATAAAGTGGACTCAAGACAGCAAATCAACCAACCAACACAATCCCGTTATTGTCCAAATTATCGAATCCAGAACCTTCGTCGCGAATAACATAAGCAGGAAGACAATGTGAAATTACCGAACAGAAACAGAACCTAAAAACTATAACGGATAGATTGGATTAAATCGACGATACAGCACGCGTTCTGAAATGAAGAAGAATACGAAAGTGTAAGAACCTCGATACACACACACACGTTTGTTTCCCTCAATGGTAAGCTATCCTTCTTGCAGAGAAGCCTTTACGTAGGCCTTCAAGGCCACGACGAGAAAGTGTTCTACATGCAATGACGGGACCAAAACATACTCTAAAAAATTACGAAAGCTGTGTTCCTCCTAATTTCGTACGACATCGATAACAGGAACACGTGGCCTCGTCTGTAACCCTAGTTTTGCAGAGCAGACGCCTGTTTGCCACCCTTTGGTTCAGTGACCTTCGCTCATAGTTAGCAATAGTGAATGACTCACCAGATACCTGTTGCCTGTGAGCTTATACAAGATTAGATATTTCGTTAGCATCTGTAAGTATTGTTTCATCTACAATTATATCAGTTAACGTTTGAATAGTTTCCTAATGGTTACGTTATTTACAAATTAGTTCTCGAGAGTGAGCTTTCTATCTATTTGCACGAGTGTTTTTTATACAGCCTGCATGTATTATTTTTCTTTTCCTGAAACGAGAAGAAATTCCAAGACGCAAAATGAGCCGTTTAAGATTAGTTAACAAAAAGAAAGAAGAAAAAACTAACTAACTAACTAACTCCCTAGCCTTCTTAAACCCGAAGGTTCATGGCTGCAGCAACACAGGCCTTCCATCTTTCCCTATCTTGAGCAAGTTCTATATACTCTTTTGCATCCCTACCGATTTCCCTTAGGTCCATCTCAACATTGTCCCTCCATCTTCGTCTTGGCCTTCCTACAGGTTTCCCAACAAGAATCCTGTGAACTCCTCTTTCCTCTCCCCAAAAAAAAAGAAAAAGAAAAAGAAAATGTCAATGTTGAAATAAATTATTGTAGAGATCGAGTGAATACAATTTTGTCACGGAGCCTCGTCGATGGCGTAATGATAACGTCGTCACCTTGTAATCAAGGGATCCCGGGTTCGATACACGGTGGAGGCACGTAGTGGTTCGTATCCCATGTTAAACTGAAGGTCCAGTCCCGATTAGTTTATCTGTGCACAAAACAAAAACTAAAATAATAAATTGTCACAGTGTAAGAGAATTTCATGTTCAACCACATACGAAACAAAAAATACTAATTTATTCCATGTTGGAGTTCACATCTGTAGCATCTAACCAACAAAGTTATGGATCGCAACATATTTTCTCAAATCCATTTTAATTATACATGTATGATAAAATAACAGAAATAGAAGAAAGATAAAGCCAAGCGAAACACTGATGCCTTCTCCAGAATTTCAAATCTCGTTACATAGGTTCTGGGTTGAAGTCCCGGGCAGGCATGACTTTCTTGTTCTTGCCCTTTTATCTGCTCTACTGTATTTCATCATAAATCGTCGTAATTGTTTACCTACAGGGGAAGAATAATGACAATAATTGCCAATACAAAGCCAATAACAAACAACAACAAAAATGCCTTAAAATTTGTTTATCGCATCGGTAATGCATCGAGATCAAAGTGATGTCTAGGGAGAGAAGTTCGCATGCCATTGCACACGATTTTAATTGGATACATCCACGAAGAGCTGCGCATTATGAATGGTTGTCGCGAACAATTTACAGTGTGACGCTTCCATTGAATTAAAAGTCCTTCACAGTGACAAGGCTAATGTTTATGTTCATAAGGAAGTTCATGAACAGCATATACGACCCTTGTCATCTGATAACTAACTTTGGACAGAAACTGATTCACAACGTTCCCATAGTGTTCTGGTGTTCCTCCCTATTGAAAAAAAAAACTCTGTAAAAAGTACCTTCTTCCATAAGCAAGGATGAAAAAACCTGTTTATTTAACAAATCCAAGTAGCCCTAAGCATTTAAGGTTCCGCTGATTCAAAATTGACTAACTAATCGTGTTCCACACAGCACGACACACCATTAACTTACCAGCACTATCCATTCAGCTATGATCTGTCGAAAATGAGTTATCAGATAAGAAGCATCGAATATTCTGTTTATGAACTTCCTTATGAACATAAACGTTAGCCTTGTCACTGTGAAGGACTTTTAATTCAATGGAAGCGTCACACTGTAAATTGTTCACGACAACCATTCATAATGCGCAGCTCTTCGTGAATGTATCCAATTAAAATCTTGTGCAATGGCATGCGAACTTCTCTCCCTAGACGTCACTTTGATCTCGATGCGTTACCAATGCGCTAAATCAATTTTTAGGCATTTTTGTAACACCTCGAAAAGGAGCAAATTGGTACAATAATTCAGTCATAACTTTTTACTGGTTAAAGTTACATCAAGAAACCTTCACCATTGCATTTCTCGTGAAATCAGGTTGAATTCAAGATGGCGGACATCAAGATGGCCGCCGACCGTGCGGGTGGCGTCAATGTGGTTCCCCCTTGGCCTGGCAACGATTGGTCATCACCATTTTCATGTTGCGCGCTGCAGTGGCCTTGTACCGAGGGTGTTAAATGACTTTTTGAGCCACCCTGTACAGCAATGCTTTCTACTAATGTTTGCAACGTGCTACCACAATCGCAACTCCAGGGTAGGGAGCCACGAATTGGCAACGCACCGCTCCTTCCTCCGGCTGGTCAGTTGGATTAAGACGATCCCCAATCTACCAGGAAGGTAACCACCGATCAACACATCACGCAAATAAAATTAAATAAGTTATAATTAAAATCCCCAAAAACATACTTATTCGCACAAATTAAAGATATATGTTGTGTCCTGCTCGTTCGTTAGGCAGTAATAAGCAACTTATTTAACACGGCATAATCCGCGCACCGCCTTCACCGTTAATAGCAAGACCTCAACTGCTTGCTAACCTCAGGCTCAGCATAATAGATTCTTTCTTACAAACTCATGCCATAAAAACAACGCAAGAAAGCTGATAATGTATATGTCAGATTAATGTTAAAGAGCGATAGTAAGCTTTGGTTAAGGTTGGCAACAATTGAGAATGTCAATGAACTTTTGACGTTGCCATATACACGTAGCGTCATTCCCCACTCCTAAAGTAAACAGGCAATAGGAGAACGATATATTATTGAAAGCGAGAAAGAATTGCTTTGCTATAATGTTATAATATTGCACTAGGAAAACAAATAACGAACCTGATATTATAAAATAATTCACATTTGCCTTTGCACATAAAATGATTAAATAAAGATTTAGTTTACGGATTTATAACGAAGACTAAATTACTTTGATCTTGTGTATTGATGAGAAATATCGGTATTACGTGGGTGACACTAAAAGTTTTTAGATGCGGCAACACTGATTGCAGCAATACATTGTCTCTAGGATATGCTGAAGTTAGTAGTCTGTGAAGTGTGATAATGCTGCAGAATTTATAGTTGTTAATTGTTATGTGCCAGAAATTAGTCAATTATTGTCGTGTGTGTACAGTAAAATGGATTTAACACGGAAGCACTTCAGAGCAATGATTTTTTACGATTTTCGAGCAGGTTTAACGCAGCAGCAATGTTATGAAAGGCTCCGAAATGCATTTCAGGAGGAAGCCCCATGCCGTGCGACTGTGATAATTGGTTTTTAGAATTTCGACGTGGACGTCAGAAACTCAGTGATGAATTACGTGATGGTCGTCCTGTGACAGCAACTTCTCAAGAAAACGTCGACCGAGTGCGTCGCATGATAGAGGAGGATAACCGGGTGACATATGCAGTTATTTGTGCAACACTGGGTATTGGTATGAGTCAGGTTCAAACGATACTGCATGACCGCCTTGGTGTCAGGAAGCTCTGTGCCAGATGGATCCCACACCATCTTACTCAGGAGCAAAAGCAGGCGCGGGTCACATGCTGCATGAAAATGCTGGACAAATTTAACCAAGGACAATCAAATGCAGTGTATGACATCGTAACAGGTGACGAAACTTGGGTGCACTGTTATGAACCCGAGAGCAAACGACAGTCGACGCAGTGGATCTTCCCGGATGAAGACCCACCTACAAAAGTCAGGAAGGGACGAAGTGTTGGCAAACAAATGGTTGCCACTTTCTTCAGTCGGACGGGCCATATTGCAACAGTGCCGCTACAGGGACGTCGGACCGTTAATGCTGAATGGTACACTACGGTTTGTTTACCGGAGATCGTACGGAAAGTTCGTCGCATTATTGTGCATCAAGACAATGCGCGCAGCCATACAGCAGTACGAACAATTGAATTCTTCAAAGCCTCCAACATCGAAGAAATGACTCATCCTCCTTACAGTCCCGACCTCGCCCCTTGTGATTTCTTCCTGTTCCCTAAAATCGAGGATACATTACGAGGTTCTTCATTTCCTACTCCCGAGGAGGCAGTCACCGCCTTCGTTCAGTGCATTCAAGAGGTGCCTGCAGATGTGTGGTCCGAGTGCTTTCACACTTGGTTTGAGCGGATGAACAAGTGTATCAACTGTCATGGAGAATACTTTGAAAAATTATAGCATTCATACTTTTGGTCTCCAGTGTTTTACTTGCGCGTGTCTAAAAACTTTTAGTGTGACCTATCGTAGATAGAAGTATTTAACGTGTGCTTAAACAACAACATTTGCTTGAAAGATCCTAGCCATCTTGTATTTGACAAATAACGAAAACGTTGTATAAACTAGGAAGAATAATTATTAGCCTATAAAATATGCATTAATGTTGCAAAAATAAGCGAATAATATAATAAAATAAGATAAAACAAATATATACGTGAATTATGAAAACAATTAAGTATATATAATTTAATTCAGGTTTTTTTTAATATAAAGAATACGAATAAGATAAATGCAAATATACGACTGAAAATTAGCCTAACATGGCGGTCGTTACATGTTTACCATTGAGCACTGCAGTTACCTTAAGAATTATACACAGAACTTAACGATTTTAGCATTTATAAATCATGTTGCATCAATACGTCATTAAATTCTCTTTCTAGACACTACTCTAGGTACAGAGAAGCTTTTTCTTTTGTTTCTTCTTCGATAAGTAGACATGCGACTACCCCAGCACCCTCTGTTGTTCAATTATCGCGATTGCGTGCGTGCAGTTGTGGCCTCACTCACACCGACGCGGAAATCCCACACACTCACACATGCCAAGCACAATCTCTTCAGGTACGTGCATGTACAACACGCGTTACCATCATCTACACACTCCTTGCACTGCAAAAATGGTGAATTCGTAATGGTAGCATGCAGGTTATGGCACGCATGCTGCATGGTTAACTGACAGCGGACGTCCAATCCAGGCAGCTGAGTACCGATCGGTCAGACATTTGTTCATGCATTATTTTTGCATGTTGGCTGCTGCAGTAATGTGTCTGGGCCTGTCTTAACAGAGGAGAGTATTGCAAAACGCACATGCATGTTATGATCTTGGGTTGAATAAGGAATGATGTCTTTGTAACGACCAATCCCAGCCTGTCTTCTCCTCGACAATTTTACTCATGGGAAAATCTTTAAGGGGTGATCGGAAAGTAATGCAAGTTTTTGCCCCTTAAGGCTCGGCTGGACCTTTGGCCGACGCAAGGGCAGCTTCTTTTCGAATTCATATTCTAAAATCTGAAAAATCACGTCAGCATAGAATAGCAGATTCGAATCTGAACTTGTATAGAATGCCAAAGTATTTTGAATTCAATTTGAATTTTATGATTTGCAAAGTGTAACAATAATAATAACAACAACAGTTTCTATAAGGGCTAGATATGAAATCTTACTCTGCCCCCCCCCCCCCAGAGAAAAATCAGTGGCGGCGATTGTGTTCTAAAACTAGGTGCAAGGACAGTTTACTATCCATGGGGAGATAAGGTTTGGCATAGTTCTGGGGCAAAGGTAACAATAAGTGGGGCAACTGCCCCTCCCCCTAATCGCCGACACTGGTGCTGATAACCGAGTACAGATCAAGTAAATTGAGGGCACGAGAAGCAGTTTTCCCTGCCAACAAGAGTCCGTAGAGAGCATTTACCCCTGTAGCCTCAAACGATAAGCAGCAGTTAAATTTTACACAATATTTTTGAAAGAAAAAGTGCGTCCTATGGTCCGAAAAATACGTTAATAATAATAAACTGGCAACAAGATAACAGTTCATGACAATTATTAGTTGATTATTACATTTCTGCTCCTCAATTGTTATATCAGACCTAATCCCCGCCCATGGATGTTTTTATCCCCTTTGAAGATAATGGAATTGAAAGCCAGTGGCGTATGCTGAGTCTTAAGACCTGGGCTATCTCAAATGACACCTGGTCCTAGGCTATGGAGGAAGGGAGAATACTATACTCATTGTTGACGTCTACAAGGAAGCCACGTTGCCATCCCAACGGTAGTCAGGTTCTAAACTTATAAAAATTCAGGTTGCCAACTCCCAAGAATGCAAGTTGCCAACTCCCAAGAATGCAAGTTGCCAACTCCCAAGAATGCAAGTTGCCAACTCCCAAGAATGCAAGTTGCCAACTCCCAAGAATGCAGGTTGCCAACTCCCAAGAATGCAAGTTGCCAACTCCCAAGAATGCAGGTTGCCAACTCCCAAGAATTAAGGTTGCCAACTCCCAAGAATTCAGGTTGCCAACTCCCAAGAATTAAGGTTGCCAACTCCAACGAATACAGGTTTCCAACTCCCAAGAATTCAGGTTGCCAACTCATAAAAATTCAGGTTGCCAACTCATAAGAATTCAGGGTGCCAACTCATAAGAATTCAGGGTGCCAACTCATAAGAATTCAGGGTGCCAACTCATAAGAATTCAGGGTGCCAACTTCAGAATCGCCATTACCTTATTTTCCAAATCAGCTTAATTCACACAGTTTCTAAGAGATTTCTCTTCAGTATTTTACTTTCTATGCTTCAGGCTTCGCAGATAGCCTGGCTAGCCTAGAATATACGCTCCTGTTGAAATCATATGTATTGCATGCCATTCCTTAAGCATGGAACAAACATGACTGAAAAATCATTCTTGTCCATTAATGGTAAAATTATCAAAGATTTCTCTGCCGAAAAGTGTACAGCCATGAGGATTAAAAGAGGACACCATTCTGCGACAGACTAAACTCAACAACATGCTGTTTTCCACTTAATTTTTCATGGAAGTGCTGGTATTTTACACGTATTAAAGTGTTTACGAGAAACTTGTAGGTAGGTAAGATTGGCATTAAGTATGAACTTGGCAATAGAAATTTGATCACGTTTTCGCTGTCACTCGTTCGATAGCTTTTTTGTGTGTATTCGCTTGGGCTTCCTCCGAATCTCTTTCTAATTTACTTTTAATAAAGGGTGGCACAAAAGTAATCATCCTATTTGAACTCACCTTTATTTTGACATCTTGTTGTCTCTATCAGTAGTGTTTTGTCAGTTAAATATAAGATACTCACGAAATTTATTGTGTACAAAAATGAATAAGTATACCGCACAAGAACGTAACAGTTTTGTGTGACACTTTTCCGGGCAGAGTAATATACCCCCGTTTTGGTGATTTGCCATGGCCGCCCAGGTCCCCAGATTGGTACACTCAGATTATTTCCTTTAGGGATATTTGAAGCCATTGGTTTATGTGAAGTAAAGGACAATATTCAGCATGAAACTGAAAACATTTCCCCACAGATTCTTTCCAACATCACCAACGCAATAAAAAGAGCCCAAATGTGCATCAATTTGAATGGTGGTCATTTATTGGATGTTATCTTTAAAAATTGAGGACATAAAACTTACAAGTATCAATAAAAGTTTAACGCAAAAAACCTACACCCAAGATATAGGCTAAGATAATCAGTTATTGTCTTCTGCGCCACCTTGTACTTAGAATTGCAAGGCAATATTTTAGTATACTGACTGGTAACCTATACATGATTGCATACCCGCCCCAAAAATTTAAATGACAAATACGCCACTGAGTGGTCATCCCCCACAACGCAAAAAGCTTAATTCGCACACTGTTCCCATCCCCCAGTCACCCTACATACTTCTCAAGACGACCACGAACCGTCTCGGTAAGTCAGCCATGTTTGTGTGTCCAGTACACTCCTTCATGTATCGTTAACGCTGATATATTTAGCATTCTCTTATAGGTTCTGTATTGACACACCCAGCCGTTCCTTAAGAATATAATTGCATATATCAAGCACGCGTACGGGAGTAGGGGGTCAAGGACAATTGCGGAGTGAATAGAAAAATATTACCCTTGAGCACGTAAGCACGTGCACAAAATTTCCATTAATAGCTACAATAATATGGAGAGTTGATTGGCCAAATAGCATGTGTCCAATGTTGGCAGATCTTGCTTGCTTGAATTTATCAATAATCGTGTTCAAGTATCAAAAACAATGACAGTAATAGATTGCCCATTATGAATTCATGATCGAGTAATCATTTGTCAACAATTATGCACAAAGTTAGATGGTTATGCTGTTTTGTGTCTAGAGAGAGGGGTCATTCAGTGTTGCAGCCCGTGCACAGGATTTTTTAAGGGAGGCATATGCGAAAATGTGAAAGTAAGAGAAGTACGGAAATGCTGTTTGGGTATTTTTGATTGCTTGACTGAATTAGGTTATTTTACCTCGCTTTTCAACCTCTTTTGTCTAATCGCGACGATGTTGAAGTTTTAGATGTGACTACCAACATTATGATAGTACTGCAGTAAGACGTACAATTGTAAGGTGAGGTAAACTTCCCCGTGCATATAGTACCGTGCAATGAAAGCACACTTAAGAGAACGTGGGTGTAGGGCCTTACATATTCTCGATCTCGGCAACCTTGGAGGTGGTGTGATCAGCACCACGCTCCGGCCACCTTTACCAGGGTTACCGCAGGTACAGTTGATTTGAGGCTGGATGAGCTCCGGGGCCGCTTTATACGGGGACAAGGCCGGAAGAATTCCGACCTTAGATCACCCATCCCGGGATCGAACCCGGGTCTCCAGCGTGGAAGTCAGACGCCCAACCGACTAGACAATTGCATCTTGCAATATTATGGTCCAAAGTAACGAAAAATTTTAATTAAATTGTTGTTTTAAGTCCACGTTATGCACAGATAGGCTACTCGTACAGCAGGAGCAGGAGCGTATATTCCTGGCTAGCTAGGCTAAATGCGAAGCCTGAAGCCTAAAAAGTAAAATACTGAAGAAAAATCGATTAGAAACTGTGAATTAACCTGATTTCAAAGAGAAGATAAAGGCGATTCTGAAGTTGGCAACCTAAATCCTGAGGAATTGGCAACCTGATTGCTTAGTAGTTGGCAATCTAAATCCTTAGGAGTTGGCAACCTGAATCCTTAGGAGTTGGCAACCTGAATCCTTAGGAGTTGGCAACCTGAATCCTTAGGAGTTGGCAACCTGAATCCTTAGGAGTTGGCAACCTGAATTCTTAGGAGTTGGCAACCTGAATTCTTAGGAGTTGGCAACCTGAATTCTTAGGAGTTGGCAACCTGAATTCTTAGGAGTTGGCAACCTGACTTCTTAGAAGTTGGCAACCTGACTTCTTAGAAGTTGGCAACCTGACTTCTTAGAAGTTGGCAACCTGACTTCTTAGAAGTTGGCAACCTGACTTCTTAGAAGTTGGCAACCTGACTACTGTTGGGATGGCAATGAGGCTTCCTTGAAGATGTCAAGAATGAGCCTACTCTTCTCCCTTCCTCCACATCCAGGACTAGGTGTCATAGTGAACTAGTCCAGGTCTTAAGACTCGGCATACTCCACTGTGCTACAGTTTAAAGTGGGATCTGAACCACTATGTTCCTCCACTTGAAATCGAACCCAGGACGCCTTGGTTACAAGACGACGATGTTACCAGTACGCCATCGTGGAAACGCTAGGGGAGGCAAAGGAACTGTAAAAATTCAACCCTCTCCCTGACCCGACAATCAGTGAGTTTATTTAGCTCGTTGCAAAAAAGTTCCCATTGAGGAAGAAACTGTTGTGTCTAAATTTTCTTCCATCTATTGCAGCAGGAGTGGCCCCTCAGCCAGAGAGAGAGAGAGAGACTCAAATACATGGCACGAGCAATTTAATTTTTTTCCACTGCCTCAATGGTATATTGTTCCATCTATAGAACTAGTTTTATTGTGTAAGAATATTTTCCCCAAACAATATCTCCCCTAAGAGAACACATCATTTTATAAATCTCTATAGATTGAATTGTTATATTGAATTGTTGTTGTTTAATACGCTCTGGAGGGAACACGGACGAAAGGCAATTGTTTGAACAATACTTGTACAAGTTCCCCTTCTATACAGTCCTTCAAACAATAATAGAACCATTATCTGAAGATGATGTAGCTCAATTATTGAAAATACTGAAGAACGGAGTACAAGATCATTATTGAAAGCAACAATAGGGGAACAAGGGTGAAGAACAAGTCTCAGACAATGCAGATTTGAGCTAAACTTCAACATAAGCATGTACCTTCTCTTTCTCTAGGGTCACTCCCCCCCATCAAAACAGGTTTCGCCAAGGAGTGCAACACTGCTGAACATTAGGAAAGGGCCATGGGCCCGACCAGTGTTGCCAATCATCAATTAAAATGAAGATCCATTTTTATTCTTTTAAATAATGCAAGAACTTAATATTGTATAACTTTCAATTACTCTTTTTGTAGGAATCAAATTGTTTGTAAATTGTATTTCTCTTTAAACTGTAAGATAACTTTATATATACAGTAAAACCTCGTTAATCCGAACTAATGGGGGGATAAGTTGACCGGTTTAACAAAAGTCCGGATTAACTGAAATAACCTAAAAGAACAGTAGAAAGTGCATTAAAACTTCGTTTATAGCAAACAAAACACATTTATTATGGTGTATTTAAAGGGCATAGGCCTAAATACACTATACAGTACAGTTCAAAGTCTGCGGAAACAGATTTTGATCAGTGGTTGACTGCCTTGTCTTTGGAAAGTTCTCTTGTTGACTTCTAGCAACATTTAAAACCTTGCATTCTGCTTTTTCTTTTCCATTTGTTTGTCCGGATTAAGCAAAGTCCGGTTTATCGGGGTACGGATTAACGAGGTTTTACTCTAAAATTTAAGTAAAGTATTTTATCAAATACTTCATAACCTTACAATATACCTATAGAAGATATTTTTTTGGTTGAGAATCATTAAGACTTTCAACTCGAAGTTATTCTCATAAAATGTTAAACTTATTGATTTTTCTGCAAACCACTACTTTTTACATTTTTTTCAAAAGTTTTATTTATTATGAAAGTTTAGACTATTTGAAGCATTTCTGAAAATACGGGACGTTGATAGGTGCCACCGTTCCCAAGATATATCAAATCAAAAAAGTATCATCCAATATGGTTGACTCTTTTCAAGATGGCGGTCGTCAGCACGCAGATATCGATTGGCTACCCGACTGAAAATATCTTAAATGGTATAAAAATTAATCCTATCAAGTCAATTGTTTCTATTAAGTCGATTCTTCTGAACTTAGCCGCCTGACGGTGCTAATGATCGTCGCTACGAGATTGGTACTGTCCTACATTTGGAGAGACATTTTATGACACATCTTTCATTAAAATATCTTAACTTTTGTATCGTTTAAAAGCTTATAAGTTAGGCTGCAACTTTTATTCCAAATATGCTCATGGCTCTTGATATATTCAAAAGTTGCAAGACAAAAACTTTAACAGGCACTAGAAACAAAAAAGATTGTTTTCTAAATTACAACAACAGAACATTTTTGGTAGTCAATCTAATGAGGATCAAGACTTTAAAAAATCGTCTGCTTTCGACCATTAGTTAAGGAGATATAGGTCAGTAACTTCGTGTCTGCGAACCTTTAGTTTTGCACTTCTAGCAGTTGCCTAACAACGGACCACATATCATCTTTTACGGAAATATTCCCGACATTCGATGTTTTTACCCCTCACTGACTGGGTTATATTTCTGAAGGTGTCGCCTAGGTCTGAAAGTTCTATAAATAATCAGATTGTTATTCTATAAATTTGATTTCGGTATATTTTCCAAATACAGGGTGTCCGGAGTGGGACTGACAGTTTTTAAAAGTGTGTTATTTTAACATGGTAAGGAGTAGCTAGAAACAAAAACATGCAGCTTGAAGGCAAACTCAGCAAGTTTTATTAGAAGCGGTTACAGTAACATGAACTCCGTTTATTGCACGGAGAATGTCAAGCCTGTACTCAATCTCCCTCCACGTGTTCTGCAGCATCTGAGGGGTTACAGAAGCAAGAGCATTCCGAATATGGTCCTGCAGTTCTTGTAGATCATCCATATTATGGCGAGAATACACCATGCCTTTTATGTACCCTCAAAGAAAGAAGTCTAGAGGCGTACCGTCAATCTTCTGCGGAATGCAAATGGATGTCTTTTCTGCATGTCATCTGGCTTAATTTCGTGCAACAGCTGCACCTTGTATGCCACCTTTTGTGCACGACTTGGTGAACAGTGGACCTTGGAATTCCTAGCTGCTTGCTTGCCTTCCGTATTGACTTCCGTGGGCTCCGTGGGCTTTTTCCTGTACCGACGCCATTTTTGTTTGAGCGACACTAGCGCCGCCTCCGCCGCCGCCACTAGTTGTATATGTATGATATTTTGTTGAACCAAACTCATAAATGCACTATTGCTTTTGCAAGGCTTTGTTGAAATGCAATGACTATTTAAAAACTGTCAGTCACAATCCGGACACCCTGTATAATACCAGTTTTGTCTTGATTTTACAGAGGTTTGCCTCATTCTCGGTCTTGCCTCTATTTTTATACGGCCATCTGGATCTCGATCCCGTTCTCTTATACTTCTGCGCAGGCCTTCTCGCAAGAAGGCATCGGCCAGCCCGGACGGTCCCACCTCTGCCAATTCAACCTTTGAACGCGAGGCAGATTTATCTGGCCGTCAAACGCAGCAAATGTCGACGTGATTTTAAAGAATTCTGAAAGCTTCCTCGCATAATTGATAACCAGGCGGAAGAAACGAAGACTGCAACAGCCCATAAAAATACTAGAACGAGAAAACATTCAACACGAGAAAAGGAAAACTGTGTGGCCTTTCTTCTCATTATTCATGACTGGCTTCTTTCACTTGAGTAATTCCTAGCTGGCCCTAAAACCGTGTTCTTATCGCTCGTGAACACGTCATCATGGCACTACTCGGTGTGGCGCGTGATCCCTACCCTCCCCCCAAGCAAACCCCATGTTTTTTTATGACGCATAAAATCCCCGCTGCAGGCCAAAGCCTCATTGCATAACAACACTCGCATTTAACACGAAAACAGTTTTTACACGTTGGTTGTTTTTTCTAGCTTATTTATTTCTCTCTACGCCGTAAGACCTTTCGAAGCAAAATATTTCCTTCACTTACACTTCTTATCGCTTTCCTGTTGCTTATCTTTATGCGTTCGTCGTTTGTTATTTTTGACTGGCCGAGTGCTTGCAAATGTCCTGTAATGGCGAGGGGCATGGATCGTTATAATTCCTTCAGGAACAAACAAATGCATACCGCTATACTGATATTAGCTCTCCCCATCTCAGTAAAATTTTCACTTTTTTTCCTAAACGAGCAGGTGAGGTGGTTGAATGCGAGACATTCCTCAGCGTGGAATTCCATCATTGTTGTAAGAACAAAAATGTTCATTAGATGGAACTGGAGCAATATGGCTTGAGTTCAAGTTCACCCATTCCTAAAAACGCAATAATTCAAGTTCAAGTTAGATCCCAAACGTAATTGATCTTTAATAAAAAAATAATAATAACTTCTAGTTCAAGTTTATCCCGTGTGTCGCCCCAGTCGATACAGACATTTCGAGCATTGGAATCCGGAATTGAAGCATCTGTGTGAATAATCTAATTTATAGAAACGCGTAAAATAGTCAGGCTGTCTAGGCATTGTAAAGCAGTTGAGCCCCCAACCACTTTGTGTCACTTTTGTCCCTGTACAACTCTCTCTGTTAGGAATTAGTTCCACAAACTTTCATCACTTTAAAACAAGAAATAAGTCACAAGTCACATTCATCTATTCCTGGAAGAAATTATTTCTAGTGCACGCTAATTCCTCTCTTAATTGATTAATTATTCCACTTTATGCACAGTAATGCTAATCGGGACTGGACCTACAGTTTATAGTGGGATCCGAACCACTATGTGCCTTCACCGGGTACCGAACCCGGGACCTCTTTATTGCAAGGCGACGACGCTACCACTGCGCCATCGGGGAGGCCCCAGAATTAGTTCGAGATCAGGTTCATTCCTTCCCACTCTAGTTCAAGTTCGCCCGTCCTCTGAAAGGAATTAGGCAAAGGGGGGGGGGGTCAATTCGGAATGCCCAGCCACAAGAACCCATAAATCACCCCAGGAGCAGCCAAGTACTACACCAGAAACGTACTCCCTCCAAGTAAAGAAAGATTTTTTTTCCTCCGTAATAAAAAAAAAACGAAGCGAAATTCTGATCTGGAAACGTATTATTTTTCCTCCCGACTGAAGCGACGAGACGTGCCTGGAAGGACGAACGCTGATCCGACTCAAACCCTCATCTGTCTTCTTCACTGCATCGTTCCTTATCCAATTATTCCAGGAAAAGGAGCGATAGCGGTGCATAGCATTAATAGTTCTATCTTACTAGAATTTCACTCGGGGTAATTATGCAACTACGTCACTCGAAGATCCTATTTCCAAAATAAGAAAGAGAAGGAATGCTGGGAAATTGGGTTAGCGTCCCGTAAGACAGGAACAAAAAAGCATCTTACAAAACTTTCGGCACAAATACAGTTTTTTCCCCCAACTCCTTACCGAGAGCGCTGCTTTTATAATGAATACACTTGGTTTCCTCTCTTTTTGAAACCACGCTCTGTCCTATTTCCCTCTCTCTCGCTATCCCTCCATGACAAGAGGATAAGGGAAGGAGCGTTTTGCGGTGACGAAATCCGGTGACAAATTGCTTTTGTCAATCAGATAAAATCCTCGGGGCCTCCTGAAGCATTTCTTATTCATGTCATGTACTTACGAGGAATGAAAAACGCATTCGCCACAGCGGAGGAAAAGTAATATGTTCAGCTGCCGAATTAAGAAGTTTGAAATGTAATTTTGGCACTTCAGGACAAACAGACACGGGCTGGGCTGCTTTGTTGCATGGGTTTTCTTTCAGACTTCAATGGGCGTAGATTTGCGTTTCGTCTCCAGGGCGCGTGCCAGTTGAGGTGTTCAGCACAACAATGCTCTACAATGACATGAGCTACGATAACCTCAACAGTGCGTTCATATGCATACGTTCACAGATATTTTGTAAAATGTACACCCAATTGCCCATCAGCATTTACATTGTCTGTTTTCCACAATGTCTGATCATGTACTAAAATAAAAAAAAACATCCATGAGCAGAAGACAGCACTGCACCAACAGAATTATATTCCTTAAAACAACACAGGATGTAGAACAAATAAGAATTAACATACCGATGGACAATTTGCCTATTATTATCTTTCCGTTTCTGTACACTCTAACATATCGAATAAGCGTTGCCAGATTACGTACATGAGAAACCAGGACATTTGTCAGAGGAAAATGAACATTATTCTGGTGCTGCAGTGAAAGGAAAAAACACACATCTCCATAAGTAGACAGCAAATCAGGTTATCTGAATACACCTGTTAATCAAAATATAACTTTCCTCCTTTGCCCACAATTTGACAGTTCAGCAGAATCAGCTCAGTGTATATATCAATCTTCTAACAACAACAATTAGGCAAACCTAATGGTAAGAGACCTGTAGGAAGCCCAAGACGAAGATGACGTTGAGATGAACAGACATGAAATCGGTAAGGGGTGGAAAATATTGGATTGATCTTGCCCATGATAGGGACAGGTGGAAGACTTGTGTTGCTGCAGCCACAAACCTACGGGTTTAAGAATGCTAGAGAGTTAGAGTTAGTTATCATAAATATGGATGCTCCCTAGATGAAGAAGTAACGTCACGCAGTACAAAAACATGACTTAGACAGGTTTTAGACAATGCAGTATTACCTGTCCGCTACTTGAAACAAAACCCAAGCTTTTTGTAATACGAGACAGGCAATTTTTAGTGTGGACGCGTATTCCCAAAGATTATCTTCCTCTTCCATGCTATCTCTTCACTGACAGCTTTTTCCCCGGGAAATCCCAATGAATTCTTGTTTCCTTCCGTTCTTTGTTGGACTCGGAAGCTCGCTCTTTTCACGGAATCCGAAAACACATAGCCGGCAGGACTGAGGTTGCATAGATCCAGAATTGAATTCCATCCGGGGGACCGGGGCTCGATGTCTGACCGTTGGATTATTGGCATTTCCAACGTTCCATCGGCAGATCGCCGGAAGTCTTGCACGTTTGAATTTCAGCGAAAAATCGACGGGTCCGAGTGGAGTGTTGGGGAGGAAAGGGGAAAAAGTGGGGGGGGGGGGGAATCGTCTATTCTCAATCCGGCCTGGTCCTGACAGACGTTACGCTGAGGATGAAAGAAAGCCTAGCTCGTTGCAGACGTGGGAGCAGGGTTTTGGAATGGGATATAGCTACGCATATTCAGAAAAATATTCATATTTCAGCGCCGTAGGTGAGGCGGATGGGATTGGTGCGGTAGGCGTCCAGTGAGAAAGGGGTTGAAAAGGAGTAGAGGACACGACACCCCGTGAAGGTAAGGGTAATGCCAACCCTTGTGTAGAGCACCCCAGCATCAAGCTACATGGGCCGACCGTGATGGAGTGGTTAGCACAGGGCGCTACACGCAGAATAGTAAATACATCCCTTGAAAAGAATGCAAAACTTCTGTAGCTCGGACCAAATCGATAAAGATACATGAAGGTGCATAAAAAACGCATCACCGGATGCATTATAGTACAGCTCCACATTGAAAGAAACAGTCACTTGCACTTTGGAACATAGTGTTATTGTTTTCATTCCACTTTATGCACAGATGGGCACATCGGGACTGGACCTACAGTTTAAAGTGGGACCCGAACTACCGCGCAATGTGCCTTCACCGAGAATCGAACCCGGGACCCCTTGATTGCAAGGCGACGACGTTACCATCCGGGAGGAGATGCACTTTGGAACAACCTTTACAAATGATATAGAGAAATGCATGTAACCGTTGATACATTGAAGTCTCTATTATTATTAGATCTGTTGCTTAGTCGTCGTGTTATTCTTATTATTAATAACTCAGTAATACTCAGCGGTGAACGATGAGACTCGGCGAAGTACACAGACTCCTCTCAGGTACAGGGATAGTGTTAGGCAAAGACTATATTCACAGCACAGAGAAATAAAACCACATTACTGCAGTAGACAAAATGAAATGATTTATTCTTTATTTATTGCAATTAGAGTGCAAACAGGCTTAGTACGAAGGCGAGGATTTCGCTTTGTCGATGAATTGACTCATCTAAAACGCATAAACTCAATGCATGTCCATCGGCATACCTATGATCACATAGACCTAGCTTCCGCCCCGAACTATACCACACCAAGAGATATGCAATAAGAACTGAGCCAATATCTGCTCTTTAGCCTTTTATTCAAAATTAATCCTTATTTCTTAATGTAGGATGGTTGCAGTATTGTGCATAGCTTCAATGCAAGTCATCGGCATACCTACGGTCACATAGGCCTAACTTGCGCCCCGGACTACAATACCAAGATGTATGGACAAAACCGAGGAGTTATTTTTAAGTTTAAATCCTCGACGATCCGTGGCGAATGTGTGATATTTCTTACGCGATAACCTCGCTTTTATACTATTTTCGAGAACACAGATTCAAGTACAGATTCACGCACTATCTACAAAAGGATGCTATCAACAAAACTGACATCTATACATGTTTAGAAATACAAATTCACATAGTGCACTCTCGCAAATCTAAAGATACATTGAGCTACTCATAATAGAGCATAAAATACAATAAATATTAAACAAAAGATATACATTACAAACAAGGTGCAATATTACATATAATAACACGGAAATTACGCTTTCTTTGTTGAAAATAAATATATTAGTGACATATTTTAAAGTTGTGACGTCACATAAAAATATGCATCATATCACCGTAAACCTGATTCTTGGTAAATGCCAAAAACACAATTTCGTGTAAAAATCGATGCGTTTCTGATGCGTTTCTGGTACAAGGAATACATTTACTTTTGTGAGTATACGACACCAGGGGTCTCGGGTTCGAATCCCGGCCTGGGGTGGGTATTCTTTGTGAGTCTCCCTTCATCAATTCTATCATAACTCATCCTCATCTTCGCGATTAGCCAAAAGTGACAGAAAAGCGAAGCAAAATAAACCAAATCCAAATCAATCAGTGTCATGAGGGTGTAGAATAAGCTCCACACATTCTCGATGTCAGCCATAGTAAATGTAATGTGATCAGCACGGACAGGTTACATTTACCCTTGCGACCTGGCGTACGCAGGAATTTTTTTTTTCGGGAAAATCTAGCCCCTTTCTAGGGAAGCGGAATACACAAGAAGATATTTCGTATTTTTAGAACTTTCCACTCTTAAATATGGCAGTCAAGGGTCATTTCATAGGATGTTTGCATTTACTACTCTGGTTTTTTTTTGTTTTCAAAATTTTCACTGTTTTTATTCGAAAATGTTGATTTTCTCAAAATTTCAGAGGGAGCTGTAGCCCTATCAGCCCCACCCCATTTCTGCGTACGCCACATAGCAAACAGAGTAGCATTATGTGTGTTTGCAGCGTTATCGGATATTGCAGGCTACAGCCGGATTGCGCACACTTTTCCGGTTTTATCAGTGGTATCTGATAAGCCGTTGACAAGCTGTCACAATGTACAGGATTGCGCACAAAAACATGGGGCGATGTTGTCAGATGTAAAACCCGTTCTCACTTCTGTTGTGTTTGTTTGTATGGGTGTGTGTGTGTGTGTGTGTGTGTGTGTGTGGACTTACACGTGTTTTTGCAGTCATTAACCTAACCTAACTTTTGAGTTTGAGTAAATTGGTATGATTTACTATTTTATTTCTAATTTCTCTCTCTCTCTCTCTCTTCTTGTCTAAATAAAAAAAAACAGTTTTGCGCACAGACTTTAAAGCTATCAAAGTGGCAACGTTCGATCAAAATCTGTGCGCAAAACAGGTCAGTGAGATTTGTGCGCAATCCTGGATCTAAAGTGTGCGCGATGGCGGTATTGCCATGTCAACGCATTTTCCGCCACTGTGACGTCACCTAGTGAGTTTCTGTTTGCCCGGGCAAAATATCTGCACACGCACTGCACAAAGCGAGCATTGCCCCCCCCCCCCCTCCCCCATCACGAGTGCATTTCCGAGGCAATTGCAGCTAATTGCCTGCCAAACGGGTGTAAACGATTATAATGGAAGATCCCGTCTCGTATCTATTGCCCGGCGGGAACTCCTCGAAGCTCCTTTTTTCCTACAAAACGGATCAATAACACTTAACTCAAAAGGGTCTTTGACTGCGACCACGGCGGAGACCATACATCACGTGGATTGAAGCGGGCATACATTTATTAGATTAAATTTTTCCTGCCCCCCGCACCCGGCGAACAATGCATTAGAGAGCATTGTGGGGGGACTGAGGTAAGGTGACTCTTTGGGAGTCAATGAATATTCGACCCATTCCTGAACACGAGGACGGTAATAGCAATGTATATCTTGCGGACAGTACACAAAGGGTATTCCGCTAATCGCAAAAGAACCCTTGAGAGGGGTGGACGAATAGCACTGGGTTCACTATACCTCGGTGAAATTGAGGTGAGAACGACTTCTCGCTCTCAAAGCTTGTTTCAAGTCCGCTTTATGCTCAGGTAGGCTAATCGGGACTGGACTGGAGCCACTGTGCGATCTGGCCCCACCGTATATCAAACTTGGGATACCTTTATTCCACAGCTACAACGTTACGGAGAGAAAGGTTAATCGTGAATGGACCTACAGTTTAAGGTGGGACCCGAACCACTAGGTATAGAACCCAGGATCCTTTGATTACAAGACTAAGACGTTAGCACTAGGTCTAATCAAGGGATCACGGGTTCGATACCTGGTGGAGGCACTTGGCACAGTGGTTCCGACCCCACTTGAAACTGTAGGTCCAGTCCCGATTAGCCTTACTGTGCATAAATGTGACTTAAAACACCAAATCAACAACAACAACAACAGCAGTAGGTCATCGCAGAGGCACACAGAGAGAGAGAGAGAGAGAGATAAGTTGATCGGTTTGATTTATTTTACTTCGCTTTTCTGACACTTTTGGCTAATTGCGAGGATGAGAATGAATAATGATACGATGAAATTGATGAAGGGACACTCACTCACAAAGGACACCCATGCCCAGGCCGGGATTCGAACCCGGGACCCCTGGCGCCATAGCGCGCTATGCTAACCACTCGGCCACTGATGTCCGCGAAAGAGATGGAGGTAGAGAAAAATTCGGAAAGAAGAAAATGAGAGGAAGAAGAAACTGAGAAGACAAAATAGGTAGAGAAAGAAAAAATGAAGGAAACAAATTAGAACACGAAAAAAGAAAGTAAAAGAACGATAGGAATACAGAAAATAAGAAAGAACGAGAGAAGATATAGAAGAAGAATGAAAGAACGGAAGCAAGCAAAAATATAGTGATACTGACTCAGACAAGAAGAAAGAAAGGGATAGTAAGATAGAAAATAAGGGAAAAGAGATAAGGATAGAGTAACAAAGGGAAAGAAAGGGAAGAATAGAAAATAAGGGAGATAGAGATAAGGATAAACCAAGAGAAAGAAAAGTAGAGGAAGATAGGAAGTAAAGGAAAAAGATAAGGGAAGAGAATCAGAAAAAAAGGAAATAGAAAGAGATAAAGTATAATTGGATAAGATAGATCAATTAAGAAAAAGGAAGTTCCCTTAAAATTCCCTGGCGACACCATTAAATGACGACAATATATGCATTTATATTATTTAAAAGACATTGTTTGCACAGGGTAACTGTATTCCCGTTATATAGTAAATGATAATTCAATGATGCTGAACGATGCTCGTGTAGTTCCAAAATAAATTAGCAAATGTTCTCGCATGTTGGCGGAGCGACTCAACTCATTTTGGGGTTGATAGAAGATCGCTGTTTTCCGCTCCCTCATCTCACCAGGGTAGATATGGTCTGAAGGATTGAGCGTTTGAAGTTCTTTCTGGTACACATCACAAATGTGATTTCCACTCCGGAGATGCCGATGGCGTTATTAACTCAGAGAGTAGCCAGATCATGAAGAGGTGAAGCAAATTCTCGTAAGCCATCTTCCAAATTACCAAGCTCCCTTGCAAGAATTGTACACCAAATGCAACAATGGATGTTGACCTTATACTGCCAAGAATGCACGCTGATCTAGTTCTATTGTGGTGGGAAAGACACCCCTAGAGCTCTCTTTAATCCAGGGAAAGAGGTTCCAAAGGAAAATTAGAAAGCACATGTTTTAGAGCGAGTCTTCATCACTGCTGAGGTGCTATTGGGCGAACCTCTCTTGCATCGGATTTCAAATCTGGCAGAACGGTCCTCAGCGAAGTTGATTGAAGAAAGGGAATGGAAGAAACGCAAAGGGGGGTGTGTGAGGAAAGGGTGAAATATTATGAAAGTAGGGAAGGGGAAGAAGTAGCGGATAAAAAGGGATCGGGTACGCACATGTGACAACATATTCGGGGTTCTTGAAAGTAACCTGTTCCTCGTAGTACATCTCCTGTGCGTGCGTAATTCAATATCTGTTCTTGTTTTAGGTCCACTTTATGCACAAATAGGGCTGATTGGGACTGCACCTACAGTTTAATGCGGGACCCGAACCACTATACCCTGTCCAGGTGTATACAGGGTGTTTCCTGGCTGATGATACAAACTTTCAGGGATGATGGAGAAGGGCACGTGTATCAATTTGAGATAAGGAACCCTGGTACGGAAACGACTTAGTAGAAAGTTATAAGCGAAAATCGGTGTACGAGGATGTAATACTTTTATTACCTGGTCGTTCGAACAATGTCACAGGCAGCGATAATTCTTGCCAGGAGATTCTCTTCAGGCTACTCCAAAGGGAACGCAGAACTTTGTGCATCGATGTCATGCCTGCAGCGAAGCTGGGGTGCGCCACTTTGAACAACTGTTGTGAATGTAGCAGCTTGTGAAACTTGTGCAGGTAATGAAAGTATTACACCTTCATCCACCGATTTTCGCTTATAACTTTCGACTAAGACGTTTCCGGACCAAGGTTCCTCATCTCAAATTGATACATGTCCATCATCCCTGAAAGTTTGTATCATCAGCCCGGCAACACCCTGTATATAGCCAGCGAACGCACGCAAGTACACTGCGCAAGTATACCCTGTCCCAGCTAACTGTAGAGCAGGGCCGCGCATATGGGCAGAGGAGGAGGAGAAAAATCGAGTGGTGAAAGCGCAGCCTTGCCAACCGTACGGTCCTGACCATATAGCTATGTATGGTCCGGACCTTAGTTCATACGCTAAATGCACGGCTTGTCAAAATTTGCTCTTGCAGTTTTATCCCTACTATTTCCCTAAGAAATTCTTAAACCAATCGTACGGACCTGGAGACAAATATACGGTCCGTTTGCCATGTGCGTTCGGTATTATCCTTTTCAATAGTTTGCAACGCTTACTGAGAGAACGGGTAACTCCCGTCGCCCATTACGCAATCCCGTTTCTCTCACTGTTCATTGGTGGAGCCGTCTCGCGTCACTACTTGCGCAGGGACTTGTTCTCGTTCGCCTGGTCTACAGTTAGCTGGTACGTTAGTGACTCGAGACGCCTCCACCAATGGAAAAATGAGAGGGAACGGGATTGCGTGTAGGGGAAAAAGACAGCAACTACCAGTCTTTGCAGCAGCGTGTACTGCTTCGCTCCGACCACACACTCTCTCTCCCCCATTTTATACCGCTATGAGCGGACTTGCTCAAGAGATTCCCGCAATAGAGTATGTGTGCCTCCATCAGGTATCGAACCCGGGACTTCTCGCCTACAGGGCGAAGACGTTACTGCTACACCATCGAGAAATCCGCAGTGGAAGGAGAATTTTCCTGGATTCAGTTATTGTAGCTTCAAACCGTCAGAGCTCTACAATACAACAGGATGGCAACACTGCAGATCCTCCAAGGAACGAGACCGGTGACGTAATGAATTTGAGAAGAATCCCGAAGAAGAAGATGGGGAAGATTTCTGAGAACATGGATAAGGAGAGAGAGAGAGGGGTGGGGAGATGCAGGGACAGCAAGAGATTTGATGGATGGCATTCCGAAATCGAAGGAACCTTGACTTCGGTGTCAGCAAAACTTTTTCATTATTAGAATTTTTTCCCGCTATGAGGAAAAGCGTGGAGGGGGGGGGTTCTTTTCCGCTGAGCTGGCCACAGGGAAGATTTTGCATCTGGGGATGATATCTATAAGGAGAAGTGTTATGGGAAACCAGGCGGAAGAGTGAGAGAGGGGGGAGATAAGAAGCTGTCGCCGAGGTGCTAACTACAAGATTTTCTCCCGCGGTTGAGATGACGAAGAGTAAACAAAGAAAGTGGGGGTTGATAACCCCTGTAAGCCTCCGCTGGCAGGACCTGGTGCTGAAAACTCTGGTATAATCCAGTGCAGTCGCGCCTAAGCGATGCTTTCCTCTGATTGGCTGCGGCGGGCGTCAGTCGCACCAATGTTGCCACGAGTTCCCCTTTTTGAATCGGTCACGCACCGCAATGAAAAAGCGACGAAAGAAGTGCAAAGGAGAATAGATGGGGGCCAAATTATAAAAATGCGTACCGAAAGACAAAAATGCGTACCACAAGATAAAAATGCGTACCAAAAGACAAAAATGCGTACCAAAAGATAAAAATCCGTACCAAAAGATAAAAATCCGTACCAAAAGATAAAAATGCGTACCAAAAGATAAAAATGCGTACCGAAAGATAAAAATGCGTACCAAAAGACAAAAATGCGTACCAAAAGATAAAAATCCGTACCAAAGATAAAAGCCCGTACCAAAAGACAAAAATGCGTACCGAAAGATAAAAATGCGTACCGAAAGACAAAAATGCGTACCGAAAGACAAAAATGCGTACCAAAAGACAAAAATGCGTACCAAAAGACAAAAATGTGTACCAAACGACAAAAATCCGTAGCAAAGATAAAAATCCGTACCAAAAGATAAAAATGCGTACCAAAAGATAAAAATGCGTACCAAAATACGAAGAATTGCGTACCAAAAGAAGAAGAATTGAATTGAAGTTAATTTCATTGTTTCAAGTCCACTTCATTCACAGATAGGTTAATCGGGACAGGACCTACAGCTTAAAGTGAGATTCGATCCAATGTGCAATCTGGCTCTACCGGGTATCGAACCCTTGATGACGTTGCCACTACGCTATCGGGGAGGCCCTAAAGGAAGAAGAATTTGAATGGAAAGATATACAATAGGCATTAACATATGAGGATGGCAGACACAATAAAGAGATCGCTAAAAATAATTAAATATAGAAAATGGATATGGAAGGGTGTTACATTGGAACTCAAATAGGATAAAGTGCTACTAAAGAGGGGAAATTAGCACTAAATGAACGTACATGGACACTAAAAGAGACCAATCTCAGAGAGGACAATCACAGGGGAAAATGGCACCCACTGACAAAATGACGTCCACAAATTATCATTACGTCAAATATTAATAGGGAATTTGCACTAATAGAGGGAATACAAGAATAACCTTGGTGGAAATTATCATTAATAGAAAGATCAGAGGCAGGAACATGAAGAAAAATTGCATTAAATGAGGAAATTGTACACAAACAGAGAAAATTAGCATTAACGAACGTAAATTTGCATACACATAGAGGAAATTATGACTAATAGAGGAAATTATGCGCAAATAAAGAGGAAATTGGCATTAACAAAATAAATTTTACATAATGATAGAGGAAATCAAGATTAATAGAGATAATTAGGCATAAACGTCGAGGAAATTGGTATGAACAGCTGAAATTATGCACAAATATAGAGGAAATAGGCACGAACATAGGAAATTATGCACAAGGGAAAAAATTGGCATGAACAGAGGAAATTATGCACAAATATAGAGGAAATTGGCATGAACAGAAAAAGATTATGTACAAATATAGAGGAAATTGGCATGAACAGGAAATTATGCACAAATAAAGGAAATTGGCATGGAAAGGGGAAATTATGCACAAATATAGATAAAATTGGCATCACCAGAGGGAATCCGTTACAAACATAGATAAATTTACCGATCGAATCAGGCACATACATAGAGGAACACACTTAGGGGGGCATTTATAGTCAAAAGGTAGAATATGGGCCATACAATAGGAAAAGTGTGAAGTATGAAGGGAAGCAAGTTAAGTTGCTAATAACTATTGCATGCCGACACACAACCTATGTGAAATTGCCACTAGAAGAGGTAGAAATAGAAAATAAAAAACGGACTACAGGGAACGCCTTAGGGAAATGGATACTAAAGGAAGGGAAGCGGCCATTAAACGTACAGGAATAATGAGACGTCACAGTCTACTTCATTCGGAATTGGAAGTTGAAACAGAAGAAGGGTGGATCATTTCAACGCAGTGCAACTACTTCCAACCCCTCCCATACAATTTGTTACACAGTCGAAACAGGAGCCAGCTAAACCAAACACATAATTGATTGTTTTGTTTCATTTTATCAGCTTCCACGCATCGTACTTACGAATAAACGATATTGTTATAAATGTACAATTATTAGGATGGCAAATGGACCTTCCTTGATTAGCTTGTTTACATAGTGAATGTCGTGAGTACTTAGCATTGCGTGACTAGTGGTCTTACGAAGAAAGCTACTCAATACTCGCACAAGCATGGATAATTACCAGAATGTCTATTGAATTGGGTTCCATGACTTCTACTGTCTGTGTACAGGAACAACCAGTATAATCATGCAAACTTGGGTAGTTTTACTTAGTGTCTGTAATGAGGTTATGCTAGCACTAATCAGACGAATTACCTCTTCTATTTTTCCATATTCATTCTACAAGTAATATTTCAAGCCACTCCTTTCCATTTTCTTTGTCTATTCTTCCATCTTTAGGTCTCCATTTTGACCTGTCTTTGTCTTTTCTTCCATTTCTTTGCTTCTTTACGACCTGTATTTGACTATTCTTCCAGTTCTAGGCTTCCTCCAATCCTATCTGTCTGTTCTTCCATTTCTGAGTGATCTTTTCTGTCTGTCCTTGTCTATTTTTCCAGTTGATTGCTTCTTTTCAACCTGTTTCTGTCTATTCTTCCTAGTCTAGTATTCCTTGCACACTATCTATCTACCCTTTCAGCTCTGAATGTCTCTTTCGGCCTATCATTGTCTATCCTTCCATTTCTGAGCGTTCCCTTCTACCTGTCTTTGCTTATTCTTTCAGCTGTAAGTTTTCTTGCACCATACATGTCTATTCTCCTAGCAATGAGTGTTCCTTTCCGCCAGTCATTTTCAATTCTTTCACTTCTTTACTTATTTCCGATGTGTGTTTATATACTCTTCGATTATAATATTCGATATAATTATAGGTCTTCTTCATTTTGGCCAGAATTACTTTGTTCTTGCAGCTCTTCATGTCTGTCTATTCTTCCAGGTCTGAGATTTATTTTCGACTTCGTGTATTCTTGGCTCTATGTACTTCATGCTCGAGATTTAGGTCTTCTTTTCCATCTCTTCTTATCTTGACCAATGATGGTATCGAAGGGTAACAGGACTGAGCCATGTTTCCATCTCATCTCGGAGCAAACCTCCTTGGCGAGTGGTTACCACAGCGCGCTACGACGACAGTGTTGCCGGGTTCGAATCCCTGCCTGTTATAACATCATTAAGCCCTGTTTCCATGATTATGAAAAACTAAATATGCTGACCAAGGCAGTAATTTATTTTATTAAAAACATAAACTAAACGTAACGTTTCAACCTTCTAGCAATGTCTTCTTCAGACTCTGCACCAAGTACAAATGTAACAAGATACAAAAACAGGGCATTATATATACACAAACATTACTTTCTCCAGATTATTAGAAAGTTGTTCTGGAACTTTCTAGCACGTGGCTTTCCCTTGTCAACTATACTTTCACCTAAAAGACTAAACATATTTACTTCCATTTAGAATGTGGTTGCACTTTTTATCTCACGCTCTTTTTCCTTCATTTTTCTTCCTTCTCCTCTTTCTCTCTTGTCCTTTCCACTCTTTCTAACACCTTCTTCCATTCTTTGTTTAACTTCAGTCCCCCATTCCAGTTCATTGTGTCTTCTTCACCTTTCTTCTCTATTGCCTAAGGTACATACAGTGTCTGAAGAAGACCTTGCTAGAAGGTTGAAACGTTACGTTTAGTGTATGTTTTTAATCAAATAAATTACTGCCTTGTTCAGCATATTTAGTTTTTCATCCTTGCCTGTGTTCTTTGTGAGGGTCCCTTCATCAATTTTATCATATCATCACTCACCCTAATCGTCGCGATGAGCTAAAAGTGGCAGAAAAGCTACTATAAAGAACGAGAATGAAATTAAACCAAACCATTTTCGTCTGAAGACGACTGTAAAATCGAGAGATTCTACCCAATATTCTCGTCCCGTTCTAAAATTCAGTACCTTAAAATGTGAGACACTTGAAGAGACGTGCCAGTGTTGAATGTAAGAAGAAATACCTACCAGATCAACCGTGATTGCTTCAAATTATTCAAAAAACAAAAAATAATTAATAACTTTGTTAACTCCTTTTCTTGATAATAATTAACTTTGTTTCACATCCACAGGAGCTCTGCAAAACTCATTACCATTCAATATCGATTGCAATAAACAAACGTCGGCCTTTCTCGCGCAAAAGCAGATAAACAAGCAGGGAGGGGGGCTGTATGTATACTTGCTGCCTGTCTGAAAAGAGGATTTTTGGCGTCGATCAATTTTGCAATAAATAAATCGCAAGAGAGATCCCAGGGCTTTGAGCCTCTAGGGTTTTGATGAGGATCAAGAAGCAGCTCTCTAATTATTGGTTGGTTGCCGGGGGGAGGGGAGTGGGGGGGAAACTAATTATATGTTAAGTCTTCTTGCTCCCGTAAAGCCAGTCGCTGACTTCTAGCTTATAATTCACAGCAGAGGGACTTACGTATTTCCACGTACCAATTTTCCGGGAAGCTTTTCCTACTTTGCCCGGAGGAATTGTTTTGCAATATCCACATCTGAGTCACTCCCAGGTGGCACTGAATGAAGCCTCGGTATTTCTCTCCCACCCCCTTTCTCTATTTATCTATATCTTATATTTTCTCTTTCTCCCTATTCCAAAACCTTCATTTTCGTTCACTATCTCTTTCTCCCCCAACCCCCTTCTCTCTCTCTCTCTCTCTCTCTCTCTACCTAGCCATCCTCTGTGTTTTCCTATTTCTATCCCAACCTCCACTCTCACTATCTCCTTTTCTTCCAATCTTCTCTCCCTCCCCCCCCCCCCGTCTCTCGCTCTCTCTCTCTCTCTCCTTTATATGGGGTGTAAGGGGAGACCCTTTCTTAAGATCCCCAAATGTCAACCTCACTTCCACATAGTTAGTACACCCTGAACTGCATCTTGTAGACTAACAATGCTCTGGCGTCTGAACCCATGGCCCGTATAATCCTATATTCATGAATCCCCGGTTCGATTTCAGATGGCGACACTCTACACGCTACTTCTGATCCAGCTTTTAAACTGTAGATCTAGGCCTGAATTGTTGAACACGCATAAAATAAACTTGAAATTAAACGTCGCCAATACTTCACATCATCAATAGATCAACATTTGAATTCAGACTGCTCGGAGCCACGCCATCTTTTAAGCAACTTCAAGAACATTATTGAGATGTCAAATATTTAAGGAATTTTGGGATTTTCTTGGCGAAACTTACTTTTTGAATGCCCCTCGTAGATGCACAAAAAAACCTTGTCACACCCAACCAGAAAATTACAAAATTGTGTAATTCTGAATTTTTGAGTTCGTTGATACAACTAGTAAGGCTTGTGCGAGCTGAAAGCACCAATTTGAGGGATCCAGTGTCCACAGACCGCACCAATTGCCCCCAGGTTGAGGCTTAATGGATTGCTTCGGGCATATGCGAAGCTGCAAGCATTGCACTGTGCAATGACAAGGGTCTGCACTTTATAGGACACCAATGAAAACTTCCAATCGGCTCCCAGTCTAGACAAAGATATTCTTCCATTCGAAACGCTGAAACAAGAAAATTACCCCGAATAATATTAATGGAAAATTCACGTTGGTGGCAGAACGAATTAAATGGTCAACTTTAGAGCCAAGTTCTCGGGTTCGAGTCCTGACGCGGACATATTTGTTTGTGGATGTCCCTTCATAAATCATCACATCCTCATCGCAGCGATTAGTCAAAAGAGGCAGGAAAGAGACGTTAAAATTTCATAACGTCCACGTTGTTTCCCAAATTGTAATCACCTAAATCACAGCAATATAAACACCCGCAGGTACCTATTGATTTGAGAGCTGGAGCCGCTTTATGGGGGGACAAGGCCAGAAAAATTCCGACCTTATGGAATCGAACCCTGGTCTCCCGCGTGGCAGTCAGACGCCATTCCGACTAAACCACCGCAGCTCTGTCTGTGTATCAAGTGGAAGAAAGAAGATAGGAAGAAATGATGAAATAAAAACATAAGAGAAGTAGGAAGAAAAATGAAACGAGAGAAAGGGGAGATAAATAAAGTAATATACTGACCAGGGTCGGCGATTAGGGGGCAGTTCCCCCACACACACTTTTTGTCCCGCACTATGGCCTTTTATGCTAACCTTTGTCTAGCAAGAGAAAATAAACTGTCCTTGCCCCCTCCTTTGGCACCCAATCCCCGCCACTAACAGAGTGCAAGGAGAAACGGGGAGATGCAGAAATGAGAAGAGGGAGGGAAATAGAGAATAAAATAATCGAGAGAGAGGGAGAAGGGGTGAAGACAGAGATATAGATATGCAGATAAATAGGAGAATAATAGATGCGAAAGGTCTAAAGTACTAGAAAGCGAGACACGAAAGAGAGAGAGTAGTAACAAAGGTAGTAAAGAATAAGAGACAGCGTCTAAGAAGTAAGCAATTTTTTCAACATTCCAAAGGGGTCAATTGACCCCTTTGACCTTTCTTGTCGACGCCAGTGCATCCATCCAGGATTATAACCAGGGCTCTCTGCCTACGCAGCACATTACTCTGCCCACTACCCCACGGAGGCCAGCAGAGTGCAACAAATCAATACCTTTGCATCTCAAGCTTGAAAAGACCCCCTGAAGAAAAAGTTACTTACAACATCCAGCAGACAAGCATCCTGCCCCCCTCAAGAAACCCTCGGCAACGAAAAATAAGAAAATAACGGTTCTAATTTCAAAGAAAAAACGGGGTAAAGGAAGTGAGAACCCCCCTTACAGCCGAAAGAACTGCATAACGAAAGAGAAAGGGGTGCGAAATAAAATTTAGGAACGAAGGGGGGAAAAACACCAAGTTTGGTAATTCCTGGAAATAGGCCTGGAAAAGACTTTTTTTTCGAAATCAGGTTTCTATTGTCTGCACCCGCTTCCTCACTTTATTGGCAGCGCTGGAGTCGCGTTTGAACGGAAATTGAAGATCGATCTCGCTGAAGAACATGGAGGGGTCGTAAAAAAAATCCTGCTGTTTTTAGACGCAAGTGAATAACACGGGAGAGAGAGGGAGATGATGCAAGGTTTCTTTCCTTCCTGGATGCTGAGGAAGAGGGGGATAGGGTCCCTGACTTGGAAGAGAAAGACACAGAGACGCGAAGATAGGGACTCTAGAGCATCAACATTACGCTCACTTTTCTTAACACAATTCACTTCTAGACACTGTTTCAGCAACTGTTAACAAAGCAACCAATCAGAATTTAATTACCTTCAAATCGACCAATTGGATAACAGTATCACATCTTTTAGTAGCATGTTGTCAAATATACTATTGTATAAATTACGAGAAATTATTATGAATTCCATCACTGTATCAATTTTATAGTAAACTTTTTATTAATTCTTTTGGTATTCAATAGTTGCATATTAAATGTGCAAAAATTCTAAAATGCATCTTCCATCTCTTCACGATTTCAATAGTTTCATTATAAGTCTTTTATGCTGCCATCTGTGGGTGCGATCTGTAAGCACAAGCAACCTGGATATGTATGCTAACAGCACCAACACTTAATAGCAGAAGAAGCATGGGAATAGTTTAGGCAAGTCACGTTTAGTGCTGTTAGCATAACTTGCATTGCAGATCAGACTAATGCGTGACGTCATAACATCTCCTAGTTGCTACAGCTGCTACTACTCGCTTCTTCTATAAGGAAACAATATGTTCCAATGTGAATATAAATATTTAGCTAACAATAATGAGTGAGCACAAATCATGTGGTGTTCGCGTCAAGGATCAAACCTGAGGCTGCTCACACCAAAGATAATTGCTACCTTTTTCGCAATCGGCATTCATTTTTTAAAGTGAATATAGGTTGAACAGAGATGCCACCAATCCCCGCCCTTCTTCGGCACGCCTCTACCAACAAACTCCCAAGACATGAACGGGCTTGGCCAGCGCCTTCTTAAAGCAAGGCCTGCACAGAGGCAACATTTACAACTAACGTCATCATCAGTAGGTCAGGTTCACAGTCGCACATGTGTGTTAGACGAAAAATCGACATACTGAACGTAGTATTTCTAATAGCCCCGTCTAGTTCTCTACACTTTTTGGCACCAGGTGTAGTGCAGGTGCAGGTGCATCCCAGTGTCAGGCTGGTTCATGAAAACTTCGTTCAACCAAGTAGAGGCTGTACCGGTGTAGTCAACAAATGCCTGTCTGCTGCTTTCAAAGGTACATTTCATTGGTTAGCACGCACCATGTGATCATACACCGCACCGTACACCGCTACAGAACATAGTGCAAACGGTGCAGACACCAAATACACTACATGACACCAAATCGACAAAATAGACGGCCTTGTGTAACAGAATTATATTTCGTCTTTGGATATGCAATTCTACAATTAATTCCAAAACTAGGAGGATTGCTAGCATTAATAATATCTATCATAATTTAATTAATTATACCAATACACCACAACTTTGTAACCAACTAGACGCTAGAGTGCAAAGAGAGTCAAAAAGTGCAGCGAAAAGTGTGCTACTTGCGACATCGTGTGACCACGTTACGACCCTTGGCCTACCAATGATGACGTATTTAAACAATCTCTGAACAGGCCTTCTTGTATAAGAAAGCACCGGCTCGGGTTCCCTTTTCGAATCATCAATGAACCAGAACTGGGAGCGTTATTTTCGATTTAGTTTTAAGCGTGGCAGGAAATCGGCCGAAGAATGGAACAGACTCTGTTCAAGCGTCGCTGGAAATGCGGAGAAGCTCTGGAGAACAAGAAACTGGAGGCAACAAGTAGCTGGAGAAGGTAGCATGGCATTGGTCCATAGATCTCTAGTTTCGTTTCACGCAGAAACAGAGGAAACGGAAGAAGAAAAAACTTAAAAAAGAGACTCCGAGGCGAGGAGAAACATGTCGTCTTCCATTCCTCGAAAACTCCGGTCCAGAGAACTTTGTCCAGAAGAGAGAAAAGAGAAAATCTCCGCTAGAGGGAGAAAGCATCCTTCCAGCTGAGTGTGTGAGGCCACTTTAATGTCTCGATAGTTAGTTATCGCCCAGGAACAGCCTTCCCTGCGTAGCCAATAAAGATTGACAAGTTGCCCTATAAAAAAGGGGGAGGGGGGAATCTGGCGGCCGCCCCGTTATGCTTCCAGCGAGAGGCTGGAGTGGGCGGTTGCGATCAAAAGACTTTCCTCCCGAATGATGCAAGATTTGGCTTCCTCCAGGGGACACGTGGCGCCAATAGCTCATTGTCGAAGCAACCGTCTGGTTCAGTGGCGTGGCCGGGATTTTCGAAAGGGAGTGGTTACGCATACTTTTCTTAGTCAGTCCTCATTCTGCCATCTCTTCCTGCCTATAATGGTCTTGTTTTAACGAATACTGGACCAAAAGAGGGAGTAAGACACCCACTGACCCTCTCTTGGGCACGGCACTGTTCGGGTTACCTAGGACATTCTTCCGAGTTTCTGTGTACGCTGGTGAGCATAAGTAATCGGCCACAATCCTTTGCAGTCAGGCAACGCGAGCTGGAGAATGAATTGCCGTGTAGCATACCCCGTCAGGATATTCAGTATGATGGTAAACAACGTGGTGAATCCATTAGTGACACTAGAGTAAGTACTGCAACCCTGGTTGTAAAAGAGAAACATACGAAGTTACCTGTTACTTTCACACTGTTGCACGTAATAGTCATTTCCTTCGTGAAGCTGTAACGCCGTTAAAAGCTACAGTTTCCCTCAAGTTGTTCTAAAGCCGTTAAAAGTAACGGTTTTTCCCTTCGTGAAGCTGCAACATCGTTAGAAATATGTCATTTCCACTGCAGTTTGGCTCAATTAACAACTGTTTCCCTTGAAAAGCAGGTATAATTAACACTTATCTCACTCGAGTAGCTGTAACGCCGTTACATGTAACAGTTATTCCCTTTGAGTATCTGTAACTTACATTTTTTCCACTTCTGCCGACTGTTATCAAACTCGATACAGCGTTGGCAAATCTTGTTACAATAAAATACTTACCAGGCCCTGCCAGAACTAATTTTCCAGGAAGTCATCTAACAGCAGAAAGCCCAGGCAGTGGCTACACTGTAGTCGACTTCCTGTTCCCCCTCAAAAAAGTAAAGGTGACATTTTCCTACATGATATTGCGGACTACAAAACTTTTATTCTGTCTGGACAAGAAAAATGAAAGCTTACAAGTGAAAGCAAGGGGGAGCTGTACAAAGCAACAAAAAATCGAACATAAGAAGGAAGTAAAAGGCACCCTTGGTATTCATACAACACATCGAGCGTGGAAGTAATAACGCCGCAAACCCAGCACCCTCTATCGTCGCTATGTACACATCCCTTACCCGTCGACTGGTGGTGACATCTTGTGATAAATTGAAGGTAAGCACGGGGATGAAAGTGGTTTCCCTTTTTTCTTTCCTTCCCTTGTTTGCCTGCACAATCAAGCCGTCCATCGTGGCGGCCATCTTGGCTTATCCTAATCCCCCCCCTAAAATGTAACCCCTACGGAAACGAGGCGATACTATATTACCCGTAACTCCCGCTATCGGCGACTTATTGAATTAATAACGGCGAACAATCGACGATCAAAATCTAGGATTCGAAATGCTGCTACAGCTGTCGACAAGGGCGACATCTGCAATGACAGTTAAAACAGCAGCCAATAGGCATTCGAGGCTTGATCCTATTGCCCCATTAAATCGCGGGAAACAGCGTTACTACAGAAACGTATAATTACTGTTGAGTTTTTCGCACTGAATGTTTCCTAGACTGAAAAAGAAAGGATGAGGCGATGAAACTGTCTTTCCGCCGCTTAGAGAAAGTGGCGCTAGTGTCGAAAAATCAAATAAATAAAAAAAGGAAAGATAATAAAAATAATAAAAATCGCCAGTTTGCCGTACATGGATATGGCGCGTTTCATCCTTGAAACATGCTATATTGAATCAGAAGGAAGTGTGCCGTACGTAATGTCTTTGGAATGCGTTTCGTCGCAGATGTTAGTCTAGACATAACAATTTTATTGTAAATTTGCAAGAAGTAACATAAATGCAACGACGAAACAAAAACTTTACGGATGGAAGGGTGGAGAAGTGTAAAAATTTAATAAAAACACGCACAGACTCACAATCGGTTACTGTTTTAAAAGAGGAAATGTGTGCAGAGTAATATTAAAATTAAATCATAACAGTGGCATATGTTACAAAAGTTAAATTTCAATATTTAGATTGATGTAAACCAATAACGTTCGACTCTTACCCTTTTCAGCGAATCAAATAGCGTTTTCATATTTTAAAAGTATGGATATATAATACAGGGTGTACACGATGAACCTCCGGTGTTTCGACGCAATGTTAAAAATCAGGGAAAAAAAGTTACGACAATCCATTGTGGTTTCTTTTAGTTCTCGCGCGTCATGCTTGGCGGCGCTGTCGTCGCTTTTGTGAAAATTGCATCTTCTCAAGATAAAGCACATGCTGCGGTATGGTTTGCGGAGTCAAAATCAATTGTTACGGTGCAGCGTAAGTTTCGGCGTGTCTGTAACAAGATGCCGCCAACGGACAAGAGTATAAGGGTGCTTGGTACAGAAGTTTTCTGGAAACGGGGAGGGTGTTGAAGAAGCCAGGGGGGAGGAACGCCACGCGTCTCCGACGATACAGTTGAGCTCTATTCCCTGCCACCACGTAGCCAAGATATCACTTCTTGCTCTGCGGGGTATGTTAAGGACGCAGTTTACTCAACGAAGGTGCCAAAACATCTCTGACGACGTGCTGCTGCGCGAAGTAGAATACCGGCTGAACATTCTTGGTATCACTAAAGGTGCACACATAGAGGTGTGGTAATTTCTTTGTAAGAAACTTTTTTAGTTGCACTTTGTAATAAAATTACCAAAAAATGTGCAGGTGTGTTCGTTTAAATTTCCCATCACTTCAAAATCCCGGAAGCTTTTCGTGTACACCCTGTACATTCAAACTACATTATTATTTGCTGGAGTGGCATTGTGCCTCATATTATGAAATTAAAGTATGAAGTATTGTAAATTTGACACCAGATTAAATGTTTCACCAGTGTACCGTCTGCTATGTAATGAAAAACGTGTTTTAGATGGTCTCCACCTACATAAGGTCACAGGATCGATACCCGGTGGAGGGACATAGTGGTTCGGATCCCACTTTAAGCTTAGGTCCAGTCCCGATCAGCTTTTCTGTGCATAAAATGGGCTTAAAAGCAAACTCAACATCAATATATACGTGTGTGTGTGTGTGTGTGTATATATATATGCTTAATTTCAACGATTTCAACAATAGGAAAGAAAATCTAATTGTTGCCGAAAAGTTTTAATTTTTGGCAGGAAGCAAGCTGAATCCTTCCGCTACCAGAATTAATGCAAGGGAAGCTAACCGCGAAGGCAAGAGCATCTTTTTTTAAGCAAAAATCCGAAGTCTGCCTGTTCGTATACTGTGTTGTACACGCAGAAAAAGGCCTATTTCTCAACGTCAAGTTGCAGAAAACGCTATCCGATAGGCACTGGTGACAAAAAGACGAACGTGGGAAGATAACCTGATGGTAACGTAACAAGGAGTTCCCTTGCATTAATTCTGGTAGCGGATGGATTCATCTTGCTTCCTGCCAAAAAATTAAAACTTTTCGTCAACAATTAGATTTTCTTTCCTATTGTTGAAATCGTTGAAATTAAGCATTTTGACTCAAAATTCACACTTTCCTCGTGACTCGAACCCTCAACCTCCTTGTTACGTTACCGTCAGGAAATCTTCCCACGTTCGTCTTTTGTCATATATATAATGTGTGTGTACACCCAACCACTCACCCCCATACCTCCCCTCCCACACACATGCACATGCAGATTAAGAGGAACTTGGACCTGCTCGGGAAATTGAGATTTCGTTCCAGTCCCGAACGTCAGAATTATTAATATTTCCTTTCCAATCTTGTCCCGGCCAAAATTCTTCCTGCCCGCACACCCCTATTTACTCAGTCAACATGATTCCAATGCGTCTGGTGGAAACATTCTTTTGTTATTTTGTTTGACTTGCTGTAAGTGACAGCCTGTAAATCGAAAAAGATAATATTCTTTGTAATAAAATGTCACTACAAATTCAGCATTTTAATTACGTACATGAACTTCTTTCAAATATCTCAGTGAAGGGCAATTGCCCCTCCCTGCATTGCGTGCGCCCTTGATCGCAGAATTCCTCTCAGCAGCGGTAAATTGATATGTTCGGGTTAGCAGAATAAAAACCATAAGCTTCTAGCGAAAGACAATGCTTGCGCAATGCCATTGTAACGATTTCATGTTGGCAGACTTGTTCAATAATGAAGGTACTTTCGCTACACATATTAAATCGATAAGAGTATATTTTCCGGGTCAAGGACAATTGGTACGCCTGGTGTGCAATGATGATATTGTGCAACAAAACTCGTGGCTGTTTTATATGTAAATCGTTGAAGGATTATTATTTACCGATCGATACTTGAAAACTTCAAGTGTGCATAGTTGTTTTCTGGCTGGCAGTCAAGGTTAAATTTTAAATTTTAAACTGTGTAAGCACGGGAAAGAGTAGGAAATTTTCAAAGTTTGAAAAGGCGTTCCAAAGTATCACGTAAAGCTATACGTCGCACAATGCACGACTGATTGATTTGGTTTACTTTGCTTTGCTAGTCTACCACTTTTGGCTAATCGCGAAGATTATGATGAAGGGAAGCTCGCAAGGAACGCATGCCCTGGCCGGGATTCGAACCCAGAACACCTGGACGTCGCAGCGCGTTGCGGTAACCAGTCCGCCACGAAGGTTGGCTTTGCCGTGAGACCATATTGGAAAAAGGAACGATACAAGTCAGATGTGCCCATCACTCCCCCCACCCCAGGACAATGGCGCCCCCCAAGTAGTGTTGCCCACGGGACGAGGCGGGACAGGCTTTTAAAAATTCGAGACGAGACGAGATTGATCATGTGTCCCTTTGACAAACGAATATTTTCGAGACGAGACAGGCCAAAATCTCGTCTCGTGGGCAACACTACCCCCAATATCATGTCATAATCCCCATAAAATTAGCACCGAGTATCTATTATTATCTTATTACAGAAATCACTTCTTTTAGCTTTGCTGAATGCTTTACTTGATCTGCCCCCTAAATTATTTCCTTTCTTCATCTAACGTATTAAATATTGTGCACCTAGTATAGAAAGCGGCTTGGAACTAGCTAAATTAAAGCCTAAATCACATGGAACTGGATTTCCAGTACGAATGCCCTAGTTGGCGCTGGACTGGCTACCCATTTGCTAGTTTTCGCCTCACACGATTGTTACTGAACTTGTCGATAGACTTTTGTTCCCATAAGACATTGCGCAGAGCAAACCATCTGTAAAGCTGGACGAGCTTTTTGAAGAATGTTGTAGAATTACTGCTTTGGGCTGTTATTAAAAATTAATAAAGAAAAGTACTGACTAGATTGATTGATTGATTGATTTGGTGTTTTAAGTCCACTTTATGCACAGATAGGCTAATTGGGACTGGACCTACAGTTTAAAGTGGGATCCGAACCACTATGTGCCCCCACCGGGTATCGAACCCGGGACCCCTTGGTACTGACTAAAGATTGGCTGGTAAAAGAATATGGTAATCAATGGGTACCGAACAAGCTTATTAATTAACTCGGGTATGCATACTCATATATGAGATTCGCAGGATTCATTCACAAAATTTTAAAAGAAATCAAACATTTAATTTAATACACTTGTAATAATAAGGATTTTCATTTTCGGCTAACCACATTTGTCACGTACACATCTCATTGCTTTGCACAAATACCTAAATATTAATGAACTGAACAGGAATGCACTGCACGCCATCTCTTTTCCTTTTTTATCGAGAAACTAACAAAAATAGCCAACACTCGGAAACCACAGACAAAAAACTCTCCTTTTCAAATTCACAGATTATCTTCAAATAGCCAAACTTTGCTCTGATTGGCTGTTCCACAGAATCCAGTCGAGGAAAGCCAGTAGCAATTAGAACATGGCCTATTCCTCCAAACAAGTCAAGCAGTCAGCCAGGCAGCCACCACATCCGGGCAGGTAGCCAGTTCCCTGTGATTCGGCCTTAAGTGAAATAATAAGGAAATATATTTTGATTAACCCCTCCCCCACCCCAGTCATTTCCTGCTTTCATTTGATTTTTTTTCTATAAATTTCGGAATGGAGTTGTATCCCCATCAGCCCCTGCCCATGCTTACGCCAGTGGTGGGTACCTCTGATGAGAACAGACGCCAGCCACCCTTTGGATCCGACGTGGTACAACGTGACGTAACACGACGACTCATTTTGTTTGTTAGCTAAAATCTGATAGAACATTTCGTCCATGTACACAGCAGGTCTAGGTGTGTCTTTTATAATCTGTGAAGCTGGTAAAGATGCGTTATAAGCATAACAGTTTACAGCAGAATCAATGTATCAATGTGTATGTAGAATCCATGTTCAGTTTATATGTTGTGAATCGAATATATTTCTGGCAAATAATTGGTTAGGAAAGACAATAATAACCATTAATGTAAGATTCAATCACTACAATTGCTGGCTTCAAGTTGTCCCGTTTTCGGTCTGCGATTAGATGTCTGTGGCTGAAGTGGATGGATTGACGCACGCGCAGAGCGTCTTGTCGCAAGCTGCTCCACGCGAGACCAAATTCCACGGACCTTCGTTGTTTTGTCCCAAACCGTCGCAAGGTGTCTCGGGTCAAAGGTTTTGTCCGGTGTGATGGAGACTAATGCTGAACCTTCACTGGGACGGTTTGAAACAAGAATGACGCGTCGTGTCGCGTAAACATTTAGTTTTGGCGTTTGGTGGAAGCTGAGTCTGCCGCGGCTTTTGCCCAAGAGAACGGGCAGTACTTGAAAACAATAAGAGAGGGCGCTGACGTGGCGCAGGAAACCTCTGCAAGTAAAGTGCCGAGGAAGCGGACGCTGGCGATATAATTGCAATCCCGGGTGCTCTTAGGCGAGCGTCAATTCTTAATGCCGAGGACTCGACGACTGGGAGAGGGTCCGTGCATTAAACATGGGTCGTCATTCCGGTGAGTGTATGCAACTTCTGTGTCCCCTCCAGCTTTTGTGGAGCTTGCGTGCTTGTAGTGTTGCCACATGGTGGAAAATTTTAGGTGCGATAAAAAAATCCCAACCAAAGTAAATATATCCCTTACGAAAGTGAATATATCCCCTACGAAAGTAATATAATACATGTTATAATAATAAGAACCTATTTTTATAATTTAAATTAAAGTTTTATTCATATATCCTTACGAAAATAGATATATCCCCTACTTCTAACCAGTGAGTCACGGAGGTCAGCAATAGTTTGTATAATATATATATTATACAAACAACGTGTGTGACAAGGAACTTCTTGAGAGTTAAGCGTTCCTCGGCAGGGGTTTTCATTGTCGGCAGGACCAGCCCAACATCATACAGTACTAACGTTACACATTCATTGCCATAAAAAGCCTTCATTCTCTGATGAATCTCAATTGGGGGACACATTGTCTACAGTTAAAAACTCGGTCACCACCCGCAGTTTCAGGTTCAACGACATAGTATGGTTAAATGTTACCATTTTCGTCGCTCTAGTTCAGCAACCGCTGGTGATAGAAGTTTGAAACTTGGAATGGAGAAGGGGGAAAGTCTGAAGAGTACAATGCATGGTTGCTCAAAATCCAAAATGTCTTTAGACAGTCACAAAAAAATAGGAGGCATTACTTTTCAGCCCGCCCTCGTACCTTGGTAAATATGCGTCTCCGGACATATGTTGATATGAACTTTTTTGTTCCTTTACTTGTCAGGAATCACCTCCTGAAGTTAGTCCCTATAGTTTCTGTACACCCTGTATATATGTATGTATGTATGTATGTATAAAGGTAACGGTCCGACGCTCTACAGACTGGACCATCGAGGTTCTGTCTCCCTCCCTCCCTCTTCCCCCCTCTCTCACACACAAACACACACACATTATATTTATATATTAGGCATGACCAAATCCGGATAAAATTATATCCGGATATCGGATAATTTTCTATCCGGATTTCAAATATCCTGATATCCGGATATCTCCTAATTGCCGGAATATCCGAATTATCCGGATATTCGGATTATCCGAAACGTGTGAAACGTGAAAGTGTGCATTATCCGGGCAGTTTGATCCTTTATCCGTTTTTCGAGCTATCCACATATTCTTTGATTCGTCATATTCGTATTTCACTGTACGGATTTTCTACAAATCCTTCACCAAATCTGTTCTATCCGGACACCAGAATTATTCAGATATCCAAATTCTCCGGATATTCTAATATATTGTTAATACAAGTGGGGCAAAATCCCTCCTTGGAAAGAAATATCCATCTGAGCAGAAAAATATCACTTTGGCAAGGGAAATTTCTCTTGGTGTATTATTGGAAATCCTTTGATGCAGAAAAGTAGCCCAGAAACAAGAAAAAAATTCCAGGAAGCACAAGAATAGAATTCTTGGACAATGAAACTTTTGCACTGGCAGGGTAATATTGCGCAAGGACCACGAACGAGGTATGTCCCACTTTGAAGCCACTTCCGGATTCAACTGTGCGATTTTATGATTTCGTAGTATGGCAACACTGGGTACTTCTTAAATAAAGTCGGCGACGGGATTGTCTCCTCCAGGGACCCAAGTGACGCAGGGAAAGGCGTTCCCAGATAACAAAAGGGACGCTCGCCTCCCGACGGGAGAGGAATTCATATGACGACCAGCTAGCAAGAGGACAGGGGCCAGAGTCCCTCACTTTCAGAAAATGCTCCTCTAAACGGCTACAGAGTGTAGGGTGCGAATATCGCATCATTTCTGCAAGTTGAAGCTGATGATGATTTCGTGCCTGTGTTAGTAACACCGAATTATCAAAATAGGGACCGATCTAGGACTGCAGTCGGGCGTATACCGTCCGGCTAACCTTACTCATTAGCCCAGTCTAGTTCGATGCACTATTCGACTCTCGCTGCACTCACTAGTTGGTTACACGGTGCAACACCGATCAGTCTGCTTCGTTGATTTGGTGCCAATATGGTGTCTGCTCCGTTTTCACTACGTTCTGGAACGGTGTATTCAAATTCAAATTCTTTATTTGCGTGGGCGAGGTTCAGCCTGAGGGTGTTCTGCCACATAACCCGCGTCATCGATTACATTTAAATTTACATTTCTTATGTTATTACAGTATTAATACAGTGTACAATAAACTGTATGATTTAGTTACAAAATCTATTGATAAACTAATTGTAATAAATGTATGAATAAAATGATACAAAAATTGTGAAAAGACAACATAAAAATAAAATAAAATTAACAAAAAATAAATTTATAAAAAAGATGTAGAGAAAATACATAACATTAACATACACTCTGTCAAAAGAAAATTCACTTCATTTCGGAAAGATTCTATTTTACATATGCTTGACATGGTAGGGCACTTCATATTTTTGCAGCAAAATATGAAAACGACGACTGATATGCCTGTGTGTTGCAGAGTGGAAGGTTAAATTTGAAATTATTTATTGTATGGTGGCTGTGAATACTGGTGCGAGGGATCAACATCTCTGCCAGATACGACGGCTTGCCAGATGTAATAATTTTATGTATAAGGCAATATGTATGCAGTAGACACCTACGGTACATATTGAGGATATTCTTATTATTTATGGAAGGTAAAATATGTTCACGCCTAGGGATGCAAAATATGAACCGCATGCACGCAATTTTGGCATTTTTGAATTTTTGCTTGCAAAGTTTTATTTATTCTACAAGAGTACACTACGTCACAATAGTCGAGAAATGGATATATAAGTGTTTCAACTAATCGCTGCTTGATTTCTGAAGATAATAGTTTATAAATTTAAACAAGAATCTAAGTGTTCCAAATGATTTATTGATTTGGCGGCTAATATGCTCATCCCATGATAGACGAGTGTCAAATATTAGTCCAAGACGTTTAAATACTTGAGCTCTAGGTATGACATCATTTATTTTAATTGTTGTATTAGTGTGCTCGACCGAACCAATAGCATTTCGAGTTCCAATAAATGTATAACATGACTTATTAGCATTAATTTTAAGGCCATTTGCATCACACCATGTTCTTATCGCACCCAAATCATTACTTATGTATTCAATACTTATGGCAATTTCTGTTGGATTGAATGATTTGGTTAGTTGGGTGTCATCAGCATATGAATGGTCACGTGGTGCGTGAAACTAATCAAATGAACGTTTGAATCAGCAGACAAGGCATTTGTTGAATCTTCTGAACTTGAACACAGCTATTCGTCTACTTTGTTGGACGTCATTTCCTTTCACCAGCCTGACACCGGAATGCACTTCCACTACACCTAGTGTCAAAAGGTGCAGCGAACTAGATGGAGCTATTGACGAACAAAGCAAACAGCGTTTGCTTTCGTTTCGTTATATCTGTAATTTGGCCAGCACTCCAGTAAGCTTATTAGGATCAAATGCTTCTGGTTTTAAGTGATTGAGAACATCATAATTTCGTACAGTTAATTTCAACAGAACCTTTGCTAGATTGGCTGGTCTCTTTACGCAAGTCTTGAGTAATATGAGATCTGCATTTCGTTATTAAAACCAATGTAGCAGTTTGACTAAGCACGACTTGATATTTCGAAGTATCGAGTAAGCGCCAAGCAAAAGTCTCAACTATATTTTTCTTTTGTTTCTCCTTACCTTAACAGTTGTATTCAAGAATTGAAAAATGAGGAAACGGGTGGGGGGGAATATATTGTTGCTTTTTCTGATCATTTTTCGTTGTTTTATGTGTTTTTCAAGTTTCTTAGTTTACTTAATAGCATTATTAAATTTATTAACAGTATTCAAAGTGGTAAATCACAAAAGTAAATCCGCAATAAACATTCTGGTGTAGCATTTACGTTCCAGACAATCATACGGCTTGTAGTACTTTTATGGAGCAGAATGCTGGTGCATGGCCAAAAAAGATAAGACTGTACTAAACACCTGGGAAAGAAAAGTTCTGAGGAAGATTTTTGGAGCTGTAATGCAGAATGGAGGGTGGCGAATACGAACAAATGCAGAACTCATGAGTCTATATGGAAAACCTGACTTAGTAACTGAAACAAAAGCAAGACTGTTAAAGTGGCTAGGAGAGCAGATGCAGGAGAGAGAAAGAGAGAGAGGGAGAGAGAGAGAGAGAGAGAAAGTTTTCTGCGGAAAACCAGGAGGTAGAAGAATAAAGGGATGAACCAGGAAGAGGTGGCTGGAGGATGCAGAGGCAGATCTAAGGCAGCTGGGAGTGAGGCGATGGAGACAGAAGGCTGCAAACACAGAAGAATCGACCAAGGCCCTTCAAGGGCTGTAGCGCCATGGGGTAAGGAAATGTAAGCATTTACGTTCAAATTCAATCATTAAAAAATGCGTTTCATCATTTAAATCTTTAAAATGCCGTGTCTATTGTCACATGCCTATTTATGCCAATTATGGGTATATCACTATCGTCCTCAGTGTCTTGCCATCCTTTTGTAGGAGTTGAATGATTTTATACATGGCAACATATTCTAAAGTTAATGGAAATAGCCTCCATCTTACGTTTCACGAAGCATTGTATAGCTTGTGAAAACTTGGAGCCACAGCCCTCCCGAGACCCCATTCCGGAAACCCACGCATACACTAGACTGCACAGAGATCCATGAATATGCTTCCTTTAGGTTTCTGAAATCAGACCGTAGTTTCAACAATTATCGAGCGCTTTGGAAGAATCTGGACTCCATCATGGAAAAGATTGGCACGACCTGCTCCTGCCGGGATGGAGAAAAAATGTTTCTCTAATTTAAACAAAACATCACCAGGTGGCAGTTCGCAGAGGCTATTCTTCCTTGTGTTTACTCGCTTCTCCTCCTTCCTTCTTCCTTCAACTTTTATTGATCCGTCCGGCCTTCTCCTTACATTCCTCCTCGACGGGTGTCCTTTTCTTTCTTCATTTGTCAACCGATCCTCTATGACGTCATCAATCCTTGAGGACAAGCGGTTGGGAGCTTTAGCGTGTCGAACATCTTCTATGTGAAGATGAAGATTGGGATGATTGCGGAGGCAGTGAGTGGATTATAATCAAGACGTACGAGCTATTGAAGATTCGACTTCTTATTTCGTTTCTCGGTTGTTCAAAATTACATTTCTTGCATTCACTTTGTATTTTTCCATGAACATTTGCAGAAAAAATATTGTCGATTCAGATTAGTATGTATTAACTCGTTCCAAGACATCAAATCGCCACAAAGGTGCATGAAGTATTGTGCACAATAACACAACACATCGCCAAAAAAAACTCGACATTGTACTTAAGTCTTCTAATAAACAGATTCATGATTTCAAAATTAGAATGTTGGACGAATTTATCATGTAAGAAAAGATGCAGAAGAAGTGTAGACATGCTGGATGGTTTGAACATTGAAGATGCAGAAGAAGTATCGACATGTTGGATGATTTGAACACTGAAGACGCAGAAGAAGTATCGACATGTTGGATGATTTGAGCTTTGAAGATGCAGAAGAAGTATCGACATGTTGGATGATTTGAACATTGAAGATGCAGAAGAAGTATCGACATGTTGGATGATTTGAGCTTTGAAGATGCAGAAGAAGTATCGACATGTTGGATGATTTGAACATTGAAGATGCAGAAGAAGTATCGACATGTTGGATGATTTGAACATTTAAGATGCAGAAGAAGTATCGACATGTTGGATGATTTGAGCTTTGAAGATGCAGAAGAAGTATCGACATGTTGGATGATTTGAACATTTAAGATGCAGAAGAAATATCGACATGTTGGATGATTTGAACATTGAAGATGAAGAAGAAGTATCGACACGTTGGGTGTTTTGAACATTGAAGATGCAGAAGAAGTATCGACATGTTGGATGATTTGAGCTTTGAAGATGCAGAAGAAGTATCGACATGTTGGATGATTTGAACATTGAAGATGCAGAAGAAGTATCGACATGTTGGATGATTTGAACATTGAAGATGAAGAAGTATCGACATGTTGGATGATTTGAACATTGAAGATGAAGAAGAAGAGTAGTGGTAGTGGGCCGGAGCACCAACAGAAAATGAGGCTCGATGAGGCTCGCCTTAATGGATTTTTCTTGTAAGGCATGAGCCTCATTTTCTCGCAGTGTTGCCAACACCTTACTCGAAAAAATCACCAAGGTTTTTTTTTTGGGTCTAACGTAACCTAAAGCAAGGAGCTGGCAATCTTGCTTGAGGTTTTTTAATGGTTTGCTCTTGTAAGGCATAAGCCTTATTTTCTCGCAGTGTTGCCAACACCTTACTCGAAAAAAATCACCAAGGTTTTTTTTTCGGTCTAACCACCTAAAGCAAGGAGCTGGCAACTTTGCTTGAGGCTTGGTTTACAGTGCATAAAGCAAGGAGCTGGCAACCTGGTGGTTTTGCCATAGCTTTTTACAAAAAAAGAGAGTGGAGAGAAATAGAGGGAAGAGATAAACAACCGACAGCCTACCTACAACTTTTTTTTGGTCTAACCTAACCTAAAGCAAGGAGCTGGCAACTTTGCTTGAGGCTTGGCTTACAGTACATAAAGCAATTTTGCCAACCTACATATACTAAACAAGGAGAGTTGGTACTGCCGTAAAAGAGAGAGAGGTGGGTGGATGGCAACACAAGCGCGCGCGTGTGTGTGCGTGTGTGCGTGTGTGTGTATAATATGTAGCATTATTAACTAGAGTGTGTTGGCAATTTACTTCCAACTAAAAAAAATAGAGATGCCAACGTTGCTGTAAGATGAAGAGAGAGAGAGAGATTTATGGCTGGCAACAGTAATAAGCGAATGCGCCATATCGTAATTTTCCAACTCCGTATATCGTGATTTTTGTAAACCTCTCTCGGGGAAACGATGTGCCACACACACACACGCGCGCGCGCGCCGTATTCTTAAATAACTAACAAGAACAATGAATCTTTTTGGCTTCCGCAAACAGATCAACATGGAGACTGCACCGCCAAATTTCAATAACCTCTTACCTTCCGTGTTATCTAAACTCAATGGTTTACTGATCGTTCACCTCAACAGCATTTGGACGAAACTGAATGACGATGTGGGCAAGATGTTTTATGTTTTTAATAACAATTTACATTTCTACGAAATTCCGATCGATGGGAAACTTCAAATCACCGTGAATCCGGTGAACGCAGGCGAAATCAAAATTTCTACCGGCAAGAATATTTTTCGAATCAAGCACGACAAGATGCTTTCTAACATTACGTACGATGTTTCCGCAGGAGATTACCTGTACGTGGAACTCCTCGGAGATTACGACAAACTTATTCCTCTCTTCGTAGAATTACGAATCGTCTATCCTATTATAAATAACCGTTAACCAAAAATGCCTAACGACATTTTCGGCAACACCAAGCGTGTAGACCATGCAGAAGAGATTCTCATGTTGGATATTCGAGTTAAGAAGTTGAGGACCGATTTGATCGCTTTGCAGGAGACCTTAAACAAAAGTTTAGAGTCGGAAATTGCCACGCTCCAAACGCAATGTCTCGACCCCATTCTGAAAATTGATTCCGAACTGAAGACGCTGATAAAAAATTATATCGACGTACCTTCTTACGACAGCGTTCAAAATATACAATTGAGCGTGGATTCGCTTCAAAATGATTTGGCCAAATTACAGCAATTTCAATCGAAAAATGAAGATTTGGAAAAATTGAAACTCGAAATCGAAGAACGAACTTCCGCAATAGAAAAGAATTTCTCTGAACTTCAAACCGTCGTGAACGATATAGACGCAGAACGCTTGCATGTCGTCGTTTCCAAATTACAAGAAGAATTCACCGGCACGTTGGAAGAAATTAAATCCAAGTTACAGACTTTGGAAGATACCATGACGAACTGCAGGTCATCGGTAAAAGCGTCGCGAACATAAAAATTCAATTGGAGGCGTATCGAGATTTCGAACACATTCAAACCACCATCGCTACGCTTCAGGCGTCTCTGGAATTGATCAACGAAGAAATTAAAAATATTCACGCTGAAGCGAGAGCGTTGACGAGCATTCAAGACACGTTGAGCACGGTTCAGCAGAAGATCGAATATTTAGAAAATTTGAACGTCGAAACGAATCTCGCTCATTTTCATCACGTACTCGACAACATACAGGGTGACTTGGAATCGTTACGGACGAGCGTGCCTTCGAGCGAAGATTTGGAAAAATTGAAAACGGCGGTGACGGCACTATCCGATTCGAGCGACATCAAAAGTTCGTTGAGCGAACTCGAGAGTAGGGTGGCCAATCTCCCCACCTCCAAAGAATTGCACGCTTTGAAAAGAAACATATCTCGAATGCTGAAACGACTAGAAACGGAAACGGCGAACGTGGAACAGATTCGAGACGAAATTAGTTCGCTGGTGTCGACGCTGCCCACTTCGCAGAGCGTCGCAGACCTTCACACGCAGTTTACAGAGATGCGAAGCATCGTGAACGATCTTACCGAGAAGAGCTCGAAATTGAATCAAGTCGAGAACCTTCAGAACATCGTCGTCAACGTCAGAGATCAAGTTGGAGTGCTGGAATCCACGCAGGAATCGACGCTGGCCTCTTTCGGTGCCAAGTTGCAAGAACTCAACGAAAACTACAAGCAGTTGAACGTGGAAGTGAAAATCAAACCGTCGTTTTCTACCGTAACGGATACCATAATCGAGCATTTGCTGCCCATCGAAAATAAACTCGGACAAGTTCACAGTAATCTCGTCACCTTCGACACTAAATTCGCCAAATTGTTCACCTTGCAAGCCATCGAAATCAACAGCGATCCCAATCAACAGAGAATCTCCACGTTCGTCGAAGGTAACAAACTGTACATGTTGCATTCTTATCATCCGTACTACAAGTTTCTCCTCGATGGAACAATTCAGATAAACGAATTTTCGTACTGGTCTCACGGCAGAAAAGCTAGCGTTCCCACCATGACCTTAATATCGAATCGTGGTGTCCAGAAAGCAGGAAACATTCCTCTGGCACGTTGGAACGAAACGCGCAACATATATGAAATACACGAAGACGAAGATCTCACTGTTTTCGACGTGAGTGCCGGCGATAAGCTGATCATTCAAAACGCGAGCGAGGTGCCACCTTCTTTGAATCCCATCACGCTGGTGCTTCTCTTGAAACGTAATCTCTAAACAAAAAAAATGTCTAGGCAAGCCATCGTCGAAGAATTGCATAAACCTGCACGCCGCAACTACGAACGTTTGGCTGTGGTAACCAAGGGCATCGACGACCTCTGGCAAAGCGACCTCGTGGAGATGAGCAGCGGCAATTTGAAAAACGTACATAAATGGAACAAGGGCAACAAGTACCTTCTCACCGTCATAGACACGTTTTCGAAATTCGCATGGGCTCTACCTTTGAAGGCGAAAACGGGATCGTGCGTCGCGGAAGCATTCAAATTAATTTTTCGCGAAAGCGGCAGACGACCTCGGTTTCTGCAAACGGACAACGGTAAAGAATTTTACAACGCCCTATTCCAAAAGTTTATTCAAAAACATGGCATTCGATATTATTCGACCTTCAGTCACATCAAAGCCAGCATCGTGGAAAGATTCAATCGAACCTTGAAAACACACATGTGGAAACGATTCACGCTTCGGGGAAATTACAAATGGGTCGACATCCTGCCGGAACTCGTCGACACCTATAATGATACGGTACACAGAACGATAGGCATGAAGCCAGTTGACGTTACCAAGTCTGACGAGCAGCGTTTAATTTCTACAGTTTACTGTCCAAAGTACACGCCCACGACAAAAAAAGCTAAATACAAAATTGGAGACCGGGTGAGGATCAGCAAATTCAAACGCACCTTCGAGAAGGGGTTCACAAAAAATTGGAGCACGGAACTCTTTACGGTGGTTCGAGTTTTACCCGGAAACCGACACACGTATATAATAAAAGATAGTAGCGGCGAGATTTTGAAAGGAAGATTTTACGAAGAGGAACTCTCTAAAACGAAACACCCCGACACGTACCTCATCGAGAAAGTATTGCGTAGGAAAGGTGACAAACTGTTTGTCAAATGGCTGGGACTTCCGGAAAAGAGTTGGATCGACGCGAACGAAGTGATCTTGTGAGTACGTGGAACGTGGTGAAGCGTCTACCGGATCCGGAAAGTCAAACGAAGAAAAAGAACGGCGAGTTGCTTCCCGACAGCATCCGCTGTCTGATCGTAGGTCCTTCGGGGTGTGGGAAAACGACACTGCTCGTGGACAATTTTCTCCTCGCACCGAATTGGTTAGATTGGAAGAACAGGCACCTGTACGTGTTCTCGAAAAGTTTGTAGCAATCCAAATACCAGCAACTGATGAAACTGTACGATGGTCTGGACATTGCAACGTTCGCATCGGAAATAAAACCACTCGACGATTGTCGTGAAAATTCAGTTGTTGTGTTCGACGACGCCATCCTGGAAAATCAAAATGAAATTCGCAACTTTTTCACGCAAGGTCGTCACAAAGGAATGGATTGTTTCTACCTAGCTCAAACGTTTTCCAAAATTCCAAAACAGTTAGTACGCGACAACGCTAATTTCATATGTTTGTTTCGTCAAGATCACACCAACCTCAAGCACGCGTACGATGACTACGTAGGCGGAGACATGAACTACAATCAATTTTCGGAACGCTGCTGCTCTACTTGCTGGAACGGTGACGATTTCGGATTCGCGACGATCGACATGACGAGGAAACCCAACGACGGAAAATACAGAAACAAAATCAACGACTTTCTAAACGTTGCAACGTTGTGAGAAACGACGTGTATAAATAACGTCATGACGAAACGAAAAATCGAGGACGAAAATCTCAAGTTGCGAAAATACCTCGCGAAACGCTTCAAAGGTTGGAAATCCGAGAATCGCGGATTCTACGAAGAGAAGAAACGTCAGGATCAACCTGTGATCGATGCCATCAGCGGTCTAGGTAAAGAAATTAAAAGTGTCACGGAACAAAATAAAAATTTGATCAACGAACTCGTACCGCTCGCAGCTAAAAGTTACGCCGTACCCACGCCCATTTCGAGCATTCCTTCGACACCGTTCGAACTGAAGGATGCACCGGCACGACGCCGAGCTATAGGTAGCACGTCGTCGTCTTCGGATAAAATCGAGTTGGGACCTTTGGCGCGAGACTACCTGAGTACGGGGAAATTCGACAAGGATGAAGTGTTCGGATTGTATCCCAGCATGGAAACCAACGAAGGCGGTGGTGTGGTGTGGAAGATTGGGAAATCGAAGGTGACCTTCGAAGGCAACGACATTAAAGTCAATTTAGGCGAGAAGGATAGTTGGACCAGGTATTCGGGTACGGTGGGACTGTGGGAACTCGTTGCCAAAAAGCAGCCGAAAGATTACACCGACGAAGATTACCAGAGTTACAAGGAAATTCTGATCATGACGGATGCCTTGTAAGAAGTATCGACATGTTGGATGATTTGAACATTGAATATGCAAAAGAAGTATCAATGTTGGATGATGTGAACATTGAAGATGAAGAAGAAATATAGACATGCTGAATGATTTGAACATTGAATATGCAAAAGAAGTATCAATGTTGGATGATGTGAACATTGAAGATGCAGAAGAAGTATAGACATGTTGGATGATTTGAACATTTAAGATGCAGAAGAAATATCGACATGTTGGATGATTTGAACATTGAATATGAAGAAGAAGTATCGACATGTTGGATGATTTGAACTTTCAAGATGCAGAAGAAGTATCGACATGTTGAATGATTTGAACATTGAAGATGCAGAAGAAGTATAGACATGCTGAATGATTTAACATAGAAAGAAAACCTAAAGAAGTACAAACATGCTGGATGGTTTTAACATTGCAGAAGAAGTATCGACATGCTAGATGATGTATACATGAAGAAACGAAGAGGCACAATAATAGAAGTGATGCATGATTTGAACATGGAAATGATTGAGAAACATACCCCAGAAAATGAATAAAAATACTAGACGATTTTAATATAGAAGGAACAAAGAAATGTGATAGAAGAATGAACATGGCGGATGATTTTATGGAAGTGTAAAGGTAGAACGCCAGATAATCATAGAATGATTAACAAATAATGCTAACGGATATTATGATGTATAAACGTGTAGCTCCTACGATAGTTGTTTCCAAAAATCATTTACTACCGCCGCTAAACAAATGCGTGCACAAAGTACGTTACATTCCCAGTGCTTACTGTGCCGCTGAAAGGCTAACAGGGGAAAGGGCTGGTTCAAAGCTCGGTCATCCGTAATGACAATTGATGAAACAAATTAATATTTTCCACTCCAAAGGAAGAGGGTCGAACAATTTCGAACGGGAAATCGTCAAATGCAGGTATGCAGGACAAAGTAGGGGATGGTAGGTGCAAAATTGCATGAATTTGCTTCCCCCAGCGTGCCCTAACACCCCCATCCAAACGCCCGTGGCGTAACCGGAGGGGAAAGAGGGGTCAATTACCACCGGTGCATACTGCTCACAGTGCCATGAACGAGTCGAAATCTCCCACCGATCGACTCAGCTATGCGAAGCTTCCAAATCGAACTGTACAGGCAATACATCTCCCCACCTCCGCGGGAGAAGGATCAAAATGCTGGATAATTTGGAAATTGAAAGAAGAACAGAGGAAGAATCGAAATGCTGGAAAATTGGAACATGAAAGTAACAAAGAAGAGGGGAAGAAGAAGAAAATACTGGATGATTTGAACACGGAAAGGACAGGGTTGAATGTAGAAACGCACAGTCGGAGGTTCACCGGACGATACATGTGGATACGAACAGAGAAAGGCCAATAATTTCTAATATCGGACCACATTTCCAATTATGCAAACATAGATGAAGAAGCTAGTACCGTATTGGCCCAAAAAATAGCCGCGCTCTTATCGAAAATTCAATTGTGAAAAGTTAAGGTGTGGCTTTTATTCAGCAATTTAACAGCAATTTAACAGCAATTTTTTGCTGTTTAAGTCCCCCATTTTGAGTTATTGTTTTTCAACAAATTTCACACACTTATAGCGTGGAAAACATCGAGAATTATCCACTTGAAACAGGTTCACATTTCGCCTTATGCCTTATCAGTACATAAAAACTGTTGGATCTTCGGTAGTGAATTTAAGGCGAAATGGGAAGTTGCTTTCTGCCTTTTCCGTTTCGGCGACTTAAGTCTAGACTTAGCGAATCTCGCCCAAGAATAAAAACCTTACATTCAATTCGATCTAATCATTTTTATTCTAAAGATTAGTGCATACTTAGCACGGATTTCAAGAGTGCTAGGTTCAGTAGAGTTCACAAGCAAAGATCAAAAAAGAAAGTTTCCCTCGTCTTTTATTGATTCGGAACAAACATCTCCAACAAGATCGCAGACCTCTCGTCCATATTTTAACAAGACACCAGGTGGATTTCTAATAAGGATAGGAATTAAGTGAATTAAGGAATCCAGTGATTCTCTCTCTCTCTCTCTCTCTCTCTCTCTCTCTCTCTCTCTCTCTCTCTCTTCTTTCTCTCTCTCTCTCTTTCCCTATCTCTCTCTCTCTCCCTGTCTCTCTCTTTTTTCTCTCCCCTGAATTTTGACCTTTCAAAGTATTTTTCCTTCTCCCTCACCCCTCCCTCCCTCTGCTTTCTCTTCATCTTGTAGCCTTGTCCCTCATTATCCTGCTCTCCCCTTCCCTCGCACCAGTTCTCTTCGGATGACGAGAAACCTCGGAGCATCATTAAAATCAGATTATGAGGAGAATAAAATTGCAGGGAGGGGGAAATCTTTGTTCTTCAGGGTGGACAGGACATGACGCGGGAGTGGAAGAAAATCCTCTTTGTACTCGTGGACCTCAGACAAGAGTCGCTGCACTCCTCAAAGAAAGTTACACGGGGACTTTCTGCTTCGGAAACCCACAAGCTAACCATTGCACGTAAGATGGCGGCACGATCAAGTCTCTCTGATGTTCCTCCTTTCATTTAAGCCACACTAACATTATTGTATTTTATTTTCCTTGGTTCCTGCTCGACCCAGTGGCATTAGCACCCCTAGCCCCCTTTCGGCGCCGCCACTTTAAAAATTGCTGATAGATGGTTCTACAACAGAAAAACAAAAAGGTGCGGAACGGCCAAAGCAAAGAAATAGCCGTTCTCTGTGAGTAAATTAAAATTGCTATCTATAAAATGCATTATCTATTTGGTATAAATCTTACATATGTAATTATAAGCAGGTGAAGAATTCGTGGTATCATGACACATCCTTGCTATATTTGTAACATCTTTCCTATAAGATGCTTCTCGTTCGTACATAACTCGAACTTGAAAATGTTTTATAGATGGCAACAGTACACGCATAAAAAAAACTAAAGAACGACACGTATGTGAGAAAGTGAAAATCGCTCTACGCGCAAAGCCGCCGCGGAAGATATTCCGTACACCTTTTACACGTATGCATATGGACATGAAGGGAATTCGCTAAACGCAGAACGGGAACATGTACACTTCTGTTCACAAAAAGTGGCACACTCGTTTGAGTTGTCCAGCTTCGTGGCCGGAAGTACAGCCGAAGTAAGTGTTCGGAAAGCAGCAGTCTTGCTTACTATCAATCAATTTAACCATATCCAGGGAATTTTGTCTCTCTCAGACTCAAAAAAAAGGGCCTAACAGAAAGATTGCAGCGTAAATATTAATTAACTGGAATTTCCACGTCTACAATCAATGTAATTTAAATGTGAAATATTCCTGAAATTTATTTTAAAAAGAAACCCATTTTTGACGTTCGTGACGAAGTAGTTATCACAATTCGTTAGAATGCGAGGGCCCCGGATTCGAATTTGGCGTGAGCTTGGGTGTTCTTCATCGTCGCGAGTAGCCGAAAATGGAAGAAAAGCAACACTAAATAACGAAAAGGAAAAAACGCAATAAGAATAAGCGAGACAGAAATAGTGCTGTTGCAATTCCTGATTCGGAAATAGTGTTATCCTAGTCCAGGAGAAGGCTTGAAGAATACACTTTTGCAAATAGAATTGCAAAAGTTGGCACTCAATATGCGATGGAAAAAATAATAGAAATCCTAAAGGAAGAAGAGTTTATGTCACAGCCGGGGGGGAACATGAGAGGAGGTAAGCCCCCCCCCCCACATCAGTCATCCAGGCTATTAAAAATAAGTCAATGGTTGTCCTCTCATTTAACTTTAACAGTAAATGGAATTTTTGTAAAATAAAAATTGTCGGGTTATACCCGGTACTTGTTTTACATGCACGTTGGTTTCGTAATGGAGCACAAAAATAGAATTGTGAATCTCGAAAAACTTCTTACCGAATGAATGTCTCCGTAGATTCCAGAATAATGACTCGTCATTTTGAAATAAATAGTTTAAAATAAAATAAAAATATGTGCCGTTGGTTAATGAGATTCGTAGTCACATAGCAGAATCCACTATATTGACGGAAACTAGGGAACTGTTATCATTTACGGTTGCAAACACTAAGCTTCCACAAACGCACAATTTCCCAAAGTCTTCATTAATTTTCATGCACAAGCTTCACTTGTATTTTGTCAGCAATGTGTACAGCATATGAACCCTATCTGATGAAACGTATTGCTTTCAAATTAATGTAATTAGCGAGAAGCGACATCAAAATTTCGAGCTCGACAGGAAAAAATGCAATCTTATGGATAAATTACTCGAACAGCTTGGTTTCTTTTTGGCTTGTGGCCATGTCGGTTAAAGGCCAGCTTTGTAAGCTGAAATCCTAGGTTCGAATCCTCGTGTCTCCAAAATATTTTTTCTTACCAAATGTGTGTTATATAATGTATTTTTTTTTCTCGTCGCACCAATTGCAGCCTGAAACTTTGTTATTGTTTGCGTGCCAATAAGAAAATATGTATTGAAACTACTACTCGTTCAGAGAACGTGACTGTTACTCGAGACTACTTGACATTGAGATTTTTTAGTTGCTGCTAAGCCTCGATATTTACAACAAGTGCTAAAATTGAAAATTGTTGTGTGATAAAACACACCGTTAATATTCTCAAGAAGAAATTAAGTGAGTAAGTTGTGAGGAACATCAGGACATGTATTTTAAGATGATCCGTCATTCACGTGTCACTCTCCTCGTTTTAGGGGTGTAAGGGGTGCTCCTTCCACGTAGTACACCCTGGAATACAGACTAACGAGGCTCTGGCGACTGGCCCTATGGCCAGTATAATTTTGTTTGTGTTGTCCTGTGTTTTGTCCTTATTTGTGCTGAGTGCTGCTTTACAGCCTCAGCTTTTAACGAAAGCCAGAATATTTTAATATTTTATGATTTTAGTTATGCAACGTTAGAGTTGTTATGTGTAACGATAAGGGGCTGGACCCCGTATAATGTGACGGGTGCAAAATAGCCTTAGTGCTGACGCACCCAAAATTTTAAATTCAAATTCAAATTCTCCTCGTTTTATACATAGATAGAGATTTACAAGTGACCCACTCGATGAATGCTCGCACCTTAAGAGTAATTTTCAGATGGGAAGGAATGGAAGCCTGGTCCAAATTGTAAAGTCAAGACGTGCTCAGAATGTAGATGTTATTATCAGAAACAAACAGAATTAGTCAGTAACTACAATTATTTACCTAAACATCACTCATATGGCACTTAGAATAGAGCTGTAAAATATGTATTTTGAATGATTAGCTGTTTGAGTTAATTCATAGTGCACGAGTAAGTGTTTGCATCAACCCTCTGTTCTAAATCTGTAATTTTGTAAACGTCAAGGAATATCATTTGATCCGGTTGGAGGAGTTATGAATAAGAATTTTAAAACAACTACTTTTAACTAAAATTATCGACCAAAGTTGCTTTCTAGTAGTGTTTGTTTAAAAAGGAAGCACTATTTTCGGGGACTATGTATTTCATAAACATGATGAAAAGTTTGCCTGTCTCTTTTTTATCTAGAAATGTGGATTTTTTGATTTTTATGTTCTTGGAAAATGATTAATTTAATTATTTTTTTTGGAGAGTTAATTTTATAGTTCTCCAGCTTAATCGTGACCTAAATTAGAAATTGATAAATTTTGTGACATAAGAGACAGACTTTCGTATATTGTGTTGTAAGTTAGTCCCCTTGTAATAGAGTGGCTCTGGGTTCGATATCAGGTGGCAGGCACATAGTGGTTCAGTTTTCACTTGCAACTGAGAGTCCCGTCCCGAGTTTAATTGAAGTGTGAGTGTGACGTATCCACAGACTTTTGACACATTTTGAAAAAAATCACTTTGCCACGTGCCCTCGTAAAAATCAAGAGATATTTGAAATAAATGTAAAATTTTTCCATCTCTACGTAACCTCTAAAAGCGCAGAAATATAGGTTTCCCCGTTAGCACCATATGTTTTTACATCTGAATGTTTGCTATTGAATTGAAAGTTGGCGGTTTTCGAAATTACATATTATTATATATTATACATCGATGGCCAACATAAATAGAAAAATCAAAATCTACTTTCGAATCTTGCTACACTTCACTGTCTACCGCGTAAATAAAGAGAAGAAAAAATTTCTGATCCTGACAGGATTCGAACTCGCGACAGTTGCAGTTTCTTAATTTATACCAAACCAAATTAATTGTTTCTGCTTCACGGTTGCAAAGAAGAAAAAGCTGTATTGACAGGTTTACGTGACTACGTCACTGGTGCTAATATTACTCGAACACTGCGAATGCTTGATGTTGGCAGTCTAAAGCAGCTCCCGCGAAAGCCAACATACAAGAGGAAGCTTTTATTCAGATAGTTCGTAACAAGGAAACAAACATTCCATGAAATGTGACGTCGAATTTACTTAAAACCAATTCATACGATAAGTTACCCCAGACGATACCTGCATAGTATAATGTGAATGGAACGACACATTTGTCCCTTTCATCTCTCATACTGCAATGGTTGTATTGCTATTAATATTAGATTGCAGTCCGGATTCAGATGTTTCGCTTCAAATTGCACCTCGAAAGAAGTATAATAAGTATAATATGAAAAGAATAATTCAACCAGTTAATAATTCAAAATACATATTTTACAGCTCTATTTTAAGTGCCATATGAGTGATGTTTAGGTAAATAATTGTAGTTACTGACTAATTCTGTTTGTTTCTGATAATAACATCTACAATCTGAGCACGTCTTGACTTTACGATTTGGACCAGGCTTCCATTCCTTCCCATCTGAAAATTACTCTTAAGGTGCGAGCATTCATCGAGTGGGTCACTTGTAAATCTCTATCTATGTATAAAACGAGGAGAATTTGAATTTGAATTTAAAATTTTGGGTGCGTCAGCACTAAGGCTATTTTGCACCCGTCACATTATACGGGGTCCAGCCCCTTATCGTTACACATAACAACTCTAACGTTGCATAACTAAAATCATAAAATATTAAAATCTTCTGGCTTTCGTTAAAAGCTGAGGCTGTAAAGCAGCACTCAGCACAAATAAGGACAAAACACAGGACAACACAAACAAAATTATACTGGCCATAGGGCCAGTCGCCAGAGCCTCGTTAGTCTGTAGTCCAGGGTGTACTACGTGGAAGTGAGGTTGACTATTGGGTGCACTACGTGGAAGGAGCACCCCTTACACCCCTAAAACGAGGAGAGTGACACGTGAATGACGGATCATCTTAAAATACATGTCCTGATGTTCCTCACAACTTACTCACTTAATTTCTTCTTGAGAATATTAACGGTGTGTTTTATCACACAACAATTTTCAATTTTAGCACTTGTTGTAAATATCGAGGCTTAGCAGCAACTAAAAAATCTCAATGTCAAGTAGTCTCGAGTAACAGTCACGTTCTCTGAACGAGTAGTAGTTTCAATACATATTTTCTTATTGGCACGCAAACAATAACAAAGTTTCAGGCTGCAATTGGTGCGACGAGAAAAAAAAATACATTATATAACACACATTTGGTAAGAAAAAATATTTTGGAGACACGAGGATTCGAACCTAGGATTTCAGCTTACAAAGCTGGCCTTTAACCGACATGGCCACAAGCCAAAAAGAAACCAAGCTGTTCGAGTAATTTATCCATAAGATTGCATTTTTTCCTGTCGAGCTCGAAATTTTGATGTCGCTTCTCGCTAATTACATTAATTTGAAAGCAATACGTTTCATCAGATAGGGTTCATATGCTGTACACATTGCTGACAAAATACAAGTGAAGCTTGTGCATGAAAATTAATGAAGACTTTGGGAAATTGTGCGTTTGTGGAAGCTTAGTGTTTGCAACCGTAAATGATAACAGTTCCCTAGTTTCCGTCAATATAGTGGATTCTGCTATGTGACTACGAATCTCATTAACCAACGGCACATATTTTTATTTTATTTTAAACTATTTATTTCAAAATGACGAGTCATTATTCTGGAATCTACGGAGACATTCATTCGGTAAGAATTTTTTCGAGATTCACAATTCTATTTTTGTGCTCCATTACGAAACCAACGTGCATGTAAAACAAGTACCGGGTATAACCCGACAATTTTTATTTTACAAAAATTCCATTTACTGTTAAAGTTAAATGAGAGGACAACCATTGACTTATTTTTAATAGCCTGGATGACTGATGTGGGGGGGGGCTTACCTCCTCTCATGTTCCCCCCCGGCTGTGACATAAACTCTTCTTCCTTTAGGATTTCTATTATTTTTTCCATCGCACATTGAGTGCCAACTTTTGCAATTCTATTTGCAAAAGTGTATTCTTCAAGCCTTCTCCTGGACTAGGATAACACTATTTCCGAATCAGGAATTGCAACAGCACTATTTCTGTCTCGCTTATTCTTATTGCGTTTTTTCCTTTTCGTTATTTAGTGTTGCTTTTCTTCCATTTTCGGCTACTCGCGACGATGAAGAACACCCAAGCTCACGCCAAATTCGAATCCGGGGCCCTCGCATTCTAACGAATTGTGATAACTACTTCGTCACGAACGTCAAAAATGGGTTTCTTTTTAAAATAAATTTCAGGAATATTTCACATTTAAATTACATTGATTGTAGACGTGGAAATTCCAGTTAAGTAATATTTACGCTGCAATCTTTCTGTTAGACCCTTTTTTTTGAGTATGAGAGAGACAAAATTCCCTGGATATGGTTAAATTGATTGATAGTAAGCAAGACTGCTGCTTTCCGAACACTTACTTCGGCTGTACTTCCGGCCACGAAGCTGGACCAACTCAAACGAGTGTGCCACTTTTTGTGAACAGAAGTGTACATAGAAAATATGGTCGTATAGTATAACATATGGAAGTCGGTCCGTGCCGAACAATATATTTCGGGTAAAAACAAATTGTTTGCATGAGTTAGTCGCAGTCCCGCGAACAATGAAAATTACCTCACCGTGGCACTGCGTTACTTCAGGAGGGGCGGGGTGGGGGGTACCCTGAAAGTGACATGAAATTGAAATGGATAGGAGGAGAAGCGAACTGTGTACAAGATTGCTGAATACAGTCGAAAGACACGGTTCAGTTGAAACATTCTTCGTCGCAAGGGCTTTGAGGGGAGAATGGGAAGAGGGAGGGGAGGGCGATTGACCGAGAAGGATCGAAGTATTCGTTCAGGGCTCTTCCTACAGCGATCGATTGCACCTTTTTTATCTTCCTTTTCAGCCATGTTTCCGGTAACAATGGATGATGCCGTTTTGAATTGAAAATATTTTTTCCTCCTTCTTTGCATCTCTCTCTCTCTCTCTCTCTCTCTGTATGTTCCTGTTCTTCTTTCCCTTTTTTTTTGGAAGAAACTTCCAGATATTGGCAGCTTTGCTCTCACAGTGGTAGTCATTTTGTTGACAAGTTTGTTGGGCTCCATCTCATTTCCTGGCATCCGACTGGTCAGACTCGCACACCTGCTAGTGGCAGATTCAATATCCCCCTGCTGCTCTCAGCGAAGCTCGATATTCTTGCTCAAACTGTGGAACAACCGTCTTTCTCACACCTGTCAGGGGATGGAAGTTAGCACGGTTCTTCAGCATCCAACGCCTGGCCAAGAAGGACGAATTTAACGTCTCGGCTAATCAGATTCGGAATTAACACCGCTCTAGGATTTTGATTCTGGGAGTATGAGTGGGTGTGTGTGTGCATAGAAAGCAACATGTATCAATTGATTAGGTGTATTTAACTTGAAGAGAGTACCGTAGAGATTTGAACAGTGGCGTAGGGACATGGGCGTGCACAGGGCGCATTGCACACCACAAAAGTTTATTACTGAGGCTTCTTGGGATGTATGTGTAGTAGTTCAAGTTGATTGATTGCTCCGTTTTATTTTACTTCGCTTTTTTGTCAATTTTGGCTAATCGCGGAGTGATGATGTGGTGAAACTGACGAAGCGACACTCACAAAGAACACCCATGTCCAGGCCAGGATTCGAAACCGAGACCTCTGGCGCCGTAGCGCGCTTGGCAAATCACTCCGCCATTAATGTCAGCGAAATGTATCAATTGACACATATTTATTTATTTATTCCTTGCTTTGGATGGAGAAGTTAAGGCACAAGCCTTTTCTTCCATTTAACCATATCTACTTTACATTTTATAAATAGATTTTTATTGCTAACCGTTTGTGAAATATATAAAAACTAAAAACATTAAGCTACCAAAAAATGAAACATATAAAAACTAAGAACATTAAGATACCAAAAAAGAAAAACACAAAAAGTAAATGAAAAACACAGAGAAATACATACACACTAAGAAAAGAAAAAAATACACGTAAAACAAACACAAATAACAAACATACTCAAATTACAGAAAAAGTCAGTGGGTGTTGGTCCTGCCAGTTTACACGAAGTTTTAATTTTATTTCCCTGTTTTCAGTCCTGATAAGTTGACTCCAGAAGATGATTTCTTAATTTTGATTTGAATTGGCCGAGAGAAGATGAGTTTCTTATGTCATTGGGGAGGTCGTTCCACGCTCTGGTAGCAGAAACCGTTTGGAAATTTCCATAAAACGTTGCCTTGTGGGAGGGGATGGTCAGCAGAGAGTTGTCTCGCGAACGGGTGGCAAAGGTGTGTGCTGCACTTAGGGGTTGAAATCGTCAAAGTAGGTAAGGGTGTAACAGATTGTTTACAGAACGTTCCGGGAAGAAAGAAGCAAAAGGAATCGAAACACCCCTTTTTGAAATAATAGACTGAGTCCGGTACACAAAGGGAAGTAAGCGCTCGTGGATTTGCGCGCGGAGACGTTGAAGCAGTTGGCGCGGAGCAGTTACAGCAGTTGGCGCGGAGATTTTGACTGGAAGGTGGTCGCGCAATTCAGTGCTCTTTCTGTTGAGTTTTGCATACCTCCGGTTACATTTTCTTGGCGAAGTGGTAAAGTAGTCTCTTGAGTCGGAAGACCACGCTAGTCCGCCGTTGTTTGCAGAGGCACAAGAAACGTTAAATCGGCATTAATGCTCTCCGGAAAAGAGATGGTGCGGAAGTGAACTCACTCTGCAGCAGTTAGCAGACTTTCAGTCAGTGACGCCGAGGTTGCAGAGAAGGATTTTCTCCAGCGACAAGACACCAAGGATCGTCGAGAAAAGAAGACGGAACAACGAGGATTTTAGTGAAGTGATCCCCAGTGTCGAGAGCTCTCGTGTTTAACCCCCACAAGCTCGATCTTCTGATGAAAAAATCCTACTAAAGTTTGAAAAGCGCTAATTCCTTCTAAAGGCCGGCCAAGTAATCGTGAGTAAAAAGGTTAAATTTGTTCTTTATATGTAAATATATGTGAGAGTGGTTTTTTTTCTTATATTTCTTTTACCAAGATAATCTAAAGGACTGGTGTCAACTCTTGTATTGGGCTTACTCATGTAAACCAAGAACCACCAGCGAATCAGTGTGAACCTTTAATTATTTTTTTTGTGAAGTTTTTTCTTAGTTTTCTTCTGTAATAAAAGAAAGTAAAGGTAATTGGTTATTCTTTCCTTCAAACATTGAAATCTATAATAATAGTTGAAATCAGTTTATCTCAACCGAACTGTAGTTAAAAAGCAAAGCTAAGTCTAATACTAATAGTAATAACGATAAAATCACGTTATATCGTTATAAGGGGGTTCTCTTGCGTATATTAAAGTGCACAAACAGCTAAGTAATTACTTTTAGTGGATCAAAATACGCGCAGAAATGCATTAAAAGGGTCACCTTTCTCTCAGCAGTTGTTCCGGGTTCTGACAGCATTATTACGTCATCGTAGTTGTCCAATCTCAGAATGCAACCGAGTTATGGGACTCTCCGTTAGGTTACGGCTACACTGAGCCATATTGAAGAAAATAAAAGAAAATTCCTTACTTTTACCAAAGTTTATTCTCGTTTTTTCATAATTAAAATCGCTCACAACGATAGCACTATTATCACAAACACAATTTCGGATGCAATGGATAATGCGGATATTCGGATAATGTGATATCCTGATAGAACAGATTTGATGAAAGAAAATACAGTGAAATATAGAAATGACGAATAAAAGAATATGTGGATAGCCCGTAAAACGGATAAACGATAAAAGTGTCCGGATAATGCACACATTTGGATAATCCGGATATGCAAAAAAAATCGACTATTCGGATATTTGAAAACCGGATGGAAAATTATCCGATATCCGGAAAAAAATATTATCCGGATTTGGCCATCCCTACTGTGGAGGCGGTAACAACCTCAATAAATGAAGCCTATGGAAAGGCATTTCTGTATCTGCGCACCACAGAACTTTCTTTTCTGTTGTTGCTGTCCGACACAGCTCCTTATCAACTACTTAACGCGCAGCTGTGATAACACACTGCGTCAATCCAGGAAATCATCGCCTAGTCCACGTGCGTGGAATACCTTACGCAGAAAGAATTTCGCATTCAGATCTCATTATTTAGTTCGCTAATGGATTTGCCTGATGAGGATTCCTGTCTCGCAAGACTTGGTTTTTCCTTCCCTTCTTTCGCTCTTCCAACCCCTCCCATTGCGTCCGAAACTCTTTCGTTTGTTTTTCTTCCTGCTTCTCTTTGGTGTAATCAACAAATTACTCTGGAAATTGTTTGTTTATCTTACTCGTTCATTTTCTCAGTTTCTCTCTCCCTCTCCCCATTTTCTTTAATTAACTCTTAACAATCGTTCTTTTTTAATTACATTCCGTTAGTTGCTTGGTGACAGGTTTTCACCGTCTCTTGTTTTTCCATGTCATTTTCATGCTCGGCTATGGTTTCGCTTCTCATCAGGTATTATATATATATATATATATATATATATTACTTCTGTAATTACTATCTACTTTCGCTGGAATAGGAATGTTGTTTCTGAGTGAGAGATTGAAATTGGTCTTCTGAGAGAATTATCTTGGAAATCAAGATGTCTTCCAAGAAAACCTTATTTTTTTCTGTTACTACCCTACATGTAAAAGGGAGGTAAAATGACAGGGGAGGAATGAGAGTGTGGTATCAATAACAGAAGCATTAACCTTAAATTCTATAACTAATCGCGTAAGGTCCTGAAGAACAACGACAAGTAATTTCAATAAACAAATTACAACAAAAGCTTGACTTGAATGGATCTCATGGAGAAGAGCTTCTTATCAGGAACAGTGTGAAAAATATCCAAAAAATTGATTGATTAGGTTTATTTTCCGTCGCTATTTTTTCCAATTTTGGCAGATGATGGTGGTGACTGATGACATGATGAATTTGAAGACACTCACAAAGATTACCAAGGTCGGTATTCGAACCCGAAACCTCTGGCGTCGTGGCACCGTTTGTAACAAACCGGATGCACTTTAGTGGGTATTCGGTATCTGAAGCATTCGGGAAATCTTCTTGAAGCTGCAGTTCTTATGGACTTTTCACTTAAATTGAATGCATTTACTTTTTCTATGTGACGTCACTTCACGACGTCAATGCCTAGTGCACTACCAATTGGATAGAGGAGAACTTTGGACTTCACGAGCGTATATTAGTGGTTTTGGAACCTGGAGTTGATGGCAATGGATGTAAGAGGAACACTCATTTGAGTTATTTTATGAGTGTTCGGAGTTTGAATTGGGAAGAAGAGCATAAGAATACTGAAAACCATTAGGGTTCCCTGCAACCCTTGGCAGAAGTCTCCAGAGAAACGCACCCCCTCCCCCACCCCCGTAACTTTTGGAGCCTCAGCAGTCATTGCATTTGCTCCGCTTGGGGAGGCTGCGATTCGATTCTTCGTCACTCCATTTTCATCGCCAATTCTTCAGTTCTCCTTTTTTCATTTCTGGAAAAATCTGAACTTCGTAAGCCTAGCTTGAGTACAAAACAAATATCTAATGAGGTACTTGAAGTTCTAGAAGCAATGCTATGGTCACAAACAGTACACATTGAGAAGACAGCTGAGAAATGATGAGAAAAAGATGAAAGATCGTTACGTACTTACCCTGAACTGGAACCCAGCATCCGCTGTACCACGCAGATCGGCTCTACTTTCAACACCAGCTCTGCAAAGGAAATAATATTGTTTGGGTCCATTTTATGCACTGATAAGCTAATCGGGACAAGACCTACAGTGTAAAGTGGTTCCCGAACCACTACGTACCTGCAACAGCTTCTAGAGCCCGGGATACCACACCATCGGCACACCCAAACGAAATAGCCCAAGAACAAGTTGGAACTGAGTTTAGTGCATGATCACCACATGCTAATTATGCTAATTTGAATCGCGAGACTAGTATTTGATAGGTGTTTCACTTAAGCAAACTTTTCCACCTTGCTTCACGTCAGGTCCTGTACAACCTGTACACTGTACACTGCCAGGTCCTGTACACTAAATTAAATAGGATTTTCATGACAAAATTACCCAAAATATACAAAACAAAAAATTCACTTGTGACTTTAAAATGTTCTCATTAAGCTAAAAACAGTGTAACGCCCATGTCCCTACGCCACTGCAGAAATCCCTGCTGTATCCTCTGTGTCGAAAGGTTAAGGACGTGCGATTATTTTGAACCACCCTGTACAATGGCTCACTTTCTCTACTCTCTCTGCAAGGTATTTTGCAGGATCAACTCTTTTTCTGTCTTTTTTTTCTCATATTTTTTCACCCCCAAGGAGTTCTATTTACACTTATTCTCCCCGACCCCGGCTTCATTAAGAGGATAAGCATCTAGGTTCGGTGTACGTTTTGGAAGATAAAGAGAGAAGTCTGGATATAAAGACAAATTCCCAGTCTCCTCATCAGAGCATTTTTCTTCCTTTCTAATGCCTTCATAAATCTTTGCAGTCGCCCGGCGAATATTTCATCCCGGAAACAAATTTGCTCAGATTTTAAAGTAAACGCAGTCTAATTGAGTTGGTTACAGAGACGGTTATTCACCCCTTTTGATAAAGGGGGGTGGGTGGGGCGGGCAGAGGGATCCTAGGGGAGTGAGGATGATCTTGTGTTATTCCATTCCGCGTCATATCCGACTGCTCAAAGATAAATCTGCTGAGGATCAAAGTATGGAAGTCCTATTCCGGTCCGTTCCTTAGTTTCTCTCGGAGGTATTGTCGGAAGGAACGGTTAAACGAAGTAAAAGACATGGCACTGTTTGTTGACTGAAGTGAAAAGGGTGGTGGAGTAGTTTAGAAGCATTGCTGAGGAAAGTTTCACCTGGAAGAAGGTCTCTCTGCCATGTCCGACCACCTCCTGTGGTTTCAGGTTCAAGTTCAAAATTGTTAGATGACGTAGGAAACTATTTTCCCAAGATTGACTTTCTATAGCAAACAGCAATGTAAAAAGAAACATGTGAAGTGATATTGCCCCGATATCTACTGACTTCCAATCAGCCGAAGATATTTTTCCATGGTTTTCTCATGACTTATAATTAGGAATAATTCTATGAAAGATGATGCAAGGTAATCCGACTGACGAATAACCAGGATACATTGCAGGTAACAGGAGGCGCAAAAGTGATCATCCTATTTGAACTGACCTTTATTTTGACATCTTGTTGTTTATATCAGTAGTGTTTTGTCAGTTAAATAGAAGATACTCACGAAATTTATTGTGCGCGAAAATGAATAAGTATACCCCACAAGAACGTGGAAAAAATGTGACAATACTGTTAAGGAATAATCTATTTGTAATGTTGACAACGAGAATTTAGACATTTTCCCAATCGTCCAGGCCTACACCGCAAACCATTCGACGTCTTCCTTCCTTTGGGGATATTTGAAGTCATTGGTTTATGTGAATTAGCCAGAGACGTTGCAGAAACTAAAGGACAATATTCAGCATGAAATTGAAAACATTTCCCCGCAGATTCGTTTCAACACCATGCAAAACGCAATAAAAAGAGCCCAAACTTGCATCAATTCGAATGGTGGTCATTTATTGGATGTTATCTTTAAAAATTGAGGACATAAAACTTACAAGTATCAATAAAAGTTTAACACAAAAAAAACTACTTTGTTAAATTTAAATCCCAAGCTATAGGGTAAGAAAATCAGGTGATGATGACTCTTGCGCCACCTTGTATAAAAACCCTAGTTAGACCAGTCAGTGTGCTCCAAGGGCCAGTCAGTGTGCGCTGCTGCTATCTAGGTCGTCCAAGAGGCCGACAGAAGATCGCTGGACTTCTCCTCGTCTTGCTAAGTACGAGGCGCACACCAAAAGTACGTGCCGTTTTGTTCTGAAGTCAACATTTCTTCTCTTTTCAGGGAAATAACTATAGCATCGGAGACTTCCATCCTTCGTCTTCAAGCAGTGTCAGTTTTGTGTGCTAGGTGGCAGTAGTTGAGTGACAGTGCCTGTAGGAGTAAGACGTGTTCCTGATACTGCCTGGGGAAATGGAATTTCCACTTGAAGAGCAACGGGTAATTGTGAAATTCCTTACCGCAGCTGGACGTTGTGCAGCCAATATTCATCGCCAACTGGAGGCCGTGTGTGGTGATAGTGCTCTTGCAGAAAACACTGTTAGGAAGTGGGTGCGTGGGTTCAAAGATGGGCGAACGAGTGTGAAAGACGAGCAGAGGTCTGGACGTCCGAAAACAGCATCAACTGATGCTAACATTGACCGTGTTGAACATTTTATCATGGAAGATAGGCGTGTCACCATGCAGGAGATTTGTGATACCCTGGAGCTAACAATGGGAACAGTAGAACGAATAATCACCAAAGATTTGTGCCTAAAGAAAGTTTCCTCTCGCTGGGTTCCACGATTGCTTAGTGACGATCAAAAAGATGCTCGCGTTCGATCCAGTGTTGCAAATTTGACACGATTCAGAAGGGAGGGACACAATTTTTTGGACAGTATTGTGACAATGGATGAAACACAAATTCCATTATTCAATCCAGAAACAAAAAGACAGTCGATGCAGTGGAAACACACGGATTCACCACCCCCGAAAAAATTTCGTCAGGTTGCATCAAATGACAAAGTGCTATACGCAATCTTCTGGGATTCCCAGGGAGTGATATTGTCTCATCCAGTTCCCAAAGGTCATACAATTACGGGCGAGTATTTTCGTAAGCTTTTGGCTACAGAAGTTTTGCCGAAACTGACTATGAAACGACCACAAATGGATATGGCAATTTCATTCTCCACATGGACAATGAACCGCCACATCGTGCTAATGTTGTGACCTCATTCTTGGCTGGCCACGGTATTGAACTTCTGACACATCCACCATACTCACCAGATTTAGCCCCGAGTGACTTCTGGTTGTTCCCAAACCTCAAGAATTCTCTTCGTGGACGCCATTTTGCCAATAGATCATCCCTGGGAAGTGCTGTTTTCCAGTATCTAAAACATACCTCCAAATATGACTATGCCACATGCTACAGAAAATGGACTGAGCGATGGCAACTATGTATCAATAAAGAGGGAGAGTTTGTTGAAAAATAAACACAGGTTATTTCATTTGTAAGCCCATAGTGTAATATTGCTCATGAATGACGGATGGAGACTCAACCGACAGGTGACTCTGGAAGGTTCTGCCATTGGCTGGGCTTCTGCGCTGGTCGAGCGAGAAGTTTAGCGTGGCAGATCCTTGCCGACTACGAGAGACTTCTGACGTACTGGACACTGGCTGGACAGGCTGAGTATACTGCATTACAGTCTATCGCCCTTTATAGGCCCTCATGGCCGGGTGTAATTTACCTAAAGTCTATTGATTTATTTTGAGTTCTTAAAAGTGCAAGAAAAGGAAATTGTTTTAGTTTAGATTTTTTGGTGGATTGCTCCGGGTCATGTTGGCTGTGGGGGGTTTTGGGCTGGGTTGCGATTTGCTCGGACTCGTGTAGCCTTTACTTACTGACTGCTGACTATCAAATGGGACAAATGAAACTAGGTTAACTGGGAGATAATCCATAGACATTTCTGTTGAATTAATTGTATTTGGAAAGTATAAGTACTAATATGTTTTGTAATAAATATTGGTAAACGAATATTAAGTTCCAATTGTATACTTTAAGTACCTAATATATGATCATCCACTGCGCCGATAAGACAATCCTCGTCTCACTTCTTTGGAATTAAAGGGGAAACAAGAGACGTAGAGGATTATACATTGTATTTCATTTTTCTTGAAAATTAGAAAGAAACGGCACGTACTTTTGGTGTACACCTCGTATATGTTCCAATGCAAATATAAATATTTAGCTAACGATATCGAGTGAGCAGAAAAATTATAGTGTTCACATAGAGCACCAAACCCGGGGCTGTTGGTTCCAAAGACGATCTTTTCTACAATCGACATTCATTTTATAAGGAAAATATAGGTTAAAGGGAGAGATACCTTTGGCACGGTGTCTGGTGTGGGCCACACCCAGCTTGCAACAAACGCGAAAATCTAAATGCTGAATGCCCTAAACCTTGCCCTTCCAACCTAATCACATATGTATTATTAGATCTAAGCAGAATTGTTAGGATAGGAAAGCCAGGTTTAGAGATCTTAGAATTTAGTTTTGGTCTTCGTTGCAAGCTCGGTGTGACCCGCACTAGACCTCCCCCCCTCTCTCTCTAACACTGTAGGATACGTAATCTGCATTACATCAGACCCTATCTCTGTAATAAACCTTGTTAGAAGTGTAGGCGATTAGGGGGGAGTTGCCCCCCACTTTTGCCCCCGCACCATGCTAAACCTTACATAACCCCCCCCCCCCCCCAGTTTTGGAACCCAATCGCTGCCACTGCTTGTTAATGTTACTTACGCATTGATTGCGTTCTTCACTACACGCACAACCCATAGTATGTTAAGCCTCTACAAAAGAATAATGTATTCAGTTTTTTCCCAGATCATCTGAGCTACGCCACCCAACCCCCACGTAGGCCCATGGATAATATCCAAGAATTATTTCGTAAATCGACTCTGTCTTCGCAGTTTTTCAAACTTCTTATCTTTTCTTCATGAGCCACAAAATTTACTTCGAGTTCCTATTGGGGCACTCGTAACATGGCGTGCCCGAATGTCGTCAGCATACGACCCACGCCCTGATCATACACTGCCAGGGGGACAAAAAATGTCCCACCACGTTTCAGATGTCCGCAATAGGATAATCAGCGTTCCATATCTGGTAACACTTTCCCCATTGTTGCGCTTGTTCCTCTTCTTCCCGGGTAACAATTAGCTCCGTTTCGTGAACGGAAGCGAAGCCAGTTTGAATTTATTGTTCATGCAACAATGTTGCAGGGTGTTATCAGCCTTCGAAAACCGCGAAAGTTTCCAACTGTTACGGGAGGAAATTGTAGCGCGCTCTTAACACTTTACGACGAGTTCCAAATGAAATTTACAACCTTTGTGCTTGCTTTCTTTCTTGGTCTCTTTCCCCAGTAAGCCTTACTTTAGAATCTGCTGCGTATCCAGTTGGAAATCTCAACCATGCACACGCCATACTTGGCATGCTATTCCTGACCGCTCGCTCAAAATTCTCCTATGGGGGAGGATGGAGAGCAGCATAAGACTTGTGTTGAGAAATCGGATACATGCTGAAAACCGTGACGTCTTGATGGGTCGTTGTAACATATAAAAGTTTTTAGAGAGAAGTCAGAACAAGAGGGGAGATTGAACGAGAAGATAACACTAAAATAATCTGAGAAGGAGAAAGGGTGAGATGGAAAGAGGGAAGGAGAGAGAGACCGTGAAAAACTAAGAGGTGGAAGAACAAGGCATGGAGAAAGAGTGAGATAGAACTAAATAAAAGAGCAAGAGAGAGAGAGGTGATGAAAGACAAGATAACGAGAGAGCGAAACAAATAAGGAACAAAAGAACAAGAGTGGGTAGAGATAGTGCGAGAAAACAAAGAGATAAAAGAGAAAGAAACAGCGAAAAACAAATTGATGAAACAACAAGTAATAGAGAAAGAGGGAGAGCAAAAAAGAACAGATAAAAGAACAAGACGATAGAATGAAAAGATACAAGATTAAGAGATGGAGAGACCGCGAAAGGAAAATATGATGGTGGAGAGAGAGACAGCACGGGGGCGCGCGAAAGAACGAAGATATAAAATAACAAAAGAGGGGGAGCCAATTAACGAAGAGACAGAAAGCTGGAAAGAGAGAGAAAGGAAGAAAAAAAATAAACTCTAGAGCAAGTGTTGGAAATGAACTGGACTCAAGGTGAGTAACAAGGCAAGCAAGAAGTACAGATAGGAAATGAAACTAGAGAGAGAGGGAGTGATAATGAAAGAAAACAAGGTGCAGGAGAGACGGAGAAGGAAATCAAGAAAGGAAGTGTGGTGGGGTGTAACAGAGTGGCAAAGAGGAAGAGGAGTAAATGGGAAAACGAGTTAGAAATTGGGAGAGAAAAGGCAGCAAAATGAATAATATTAATCAAGAAGAAATAAAATTCCAAGACAACAGGGAAGGCGAAATCTAGAAAAATAGAAACCAGATAGAGGGGACGAGTATGCATAATAGAAAAGAATGGGAGAATTAAGTTTCTCTCCACTCCTCCAGGGGACGCTAATGATTGTATTCAGGTCTCTGAAGCGGCGTTTCTTTCGATTTTATTTATTCGAATCACAGACTGGGCATGTGTGTTCTTTGTGAGTGTCCTTTCATCAATTTTATCATCATCACTTATCCTCATCGTCGCGATTAGTCAAAAGTGGCAGAAAAGATATGCTAAATAACAAAAAAAAAACTCTAGCATCACTATCTAATGCGCTCCTGGCGGTAAGCAGCATATACTAATTCGTCGCAAATTAGACCAACAAAAACCTTTTGTATCTTTTAATCCATACCAATTTTGTGCAGCTGGGTTCCATTAAACGTGAGTAATACGTATGTTTCAAATCGGGGAACATCATTTATGCTAGCCCTTCATATGTGTATGTGTGTGCGTGTGTAAATATATATATATATATATATATATATATATATATATATATATATATATATATATGTGTGTGTGTGTGTATTGTATATGTATGCATATATATATATATATATATATATATATATATATAGAGAGAGAGAGAGAGAGAGAGAGAGAGAGAGAGATCAATTTAATATTGTTGCCTTCGGGGGGCGAAAATGCGAATATCGCATTACATTCATTTTTGCATACATTCCATACCGAAATGAAATTAATAACCATCGTTCCGTGGTGTATTAATCCCAAGTTATTGTTTGCTGGCCATGAATAATTGTGGTTCTATGTTTCCGTGGATTCGTTTGATTATTTTCTAATTGGATAATCAACCTCGGTTACGGGCCGGTCTAAATCACATGTTGCGTAACGTCACAGTAAGGGGAGAGGTTGGAACAAACAAGTTTCACAAACACCAAAAAAAAAAATGAATATCGTAGGGCGAAGACTTTTTTGCTGTTTTTAATTGGTTGGAAATCAGTTCCACATCATAGGCTTGCACAAATATTTCCTTCTGTCGATTGTTGTCATCACACGGGGTGTTTTAATTTCGTTGTGCGTCAGTTATTCTACGTCTATAGGTTAATCGCAACGCTGAGAAGTTGATGATAAGTGGAGTCAAAATAATGTTAGGGACGTTTTCTGAAGTTGACGTATGAAAATCTTGAGACGTCTGTTTAAGGTGCATCGTATGTGAAATGTTCTCTGATTGATTGATTTGCTTCATTTTACTTCGCTTTTTTTGTGCCACTTTTTGGCTAATTTGCGAAGATGGGGATGAGTGATGATATGATGAAATTGATGAATGGACACTCACAAACATCCATGCCCAGGTCGGGATTCGAGCCTGGGACACCTGGCGTCGCAGCGCCATATACTAACCACTATGCCACGGGGTCCGCAAATGTTATCCGAGAAGCACAGATGAAGAGAAAATGAAAGGAGAGAAGAAAAGAAAAACAGAAAGGGAGAAAGATAATCAAAATAAGGGGAAATAAAGATGTAAGAAGAGAGAGAGAAGACAAATAGAGAGAAAGTAAAAAGATATAGAAGTGTGAGAGAGAGATATAAATAACAAGAAATAAAGGACGAAAAAAGAGATAAAAGTCAAATAGAGAGAAAGAAGGGAGAGAAGCAACACAAAGAGAAAGAGAGATAGAAGCAACTAGAGAGAAAGAAAAGAGATATAGAAGCGAGAGAAATGTAGAAATAAGAGAGAGAGATATAAAAGGGGATTAGAGAGAAAGAGAAATAGAGAAACGAGGTACAAAAAGAAACTAGAGAGGAAAGGGAGGTATAGAAGGGGAGAGATGAAAGAAAATATAGAAGCGAGAAGGGGGATAAATACATCTAGTGAGAAAGAAGAATGTAATAGCGAGAGAGAGAGAGATATAAATATATACAGAACTAACGCAGAACGTGCTTGTGTGCGTTCTATTGCAGCCGCCACCCCTACTTCGAGACTGGAATCTTCCATTTAGCGCATGCGCACTTAAACTATCTCAGACGGACTGTAAATCCGATACGCAGAAACCCTCCTTTGTCACCAGATACTTTCATCGCAGGTCATAAACCTTACTAAATAAAAGCAAGACAAGACATGGTGTTCACAATTAATAGCAACCCAGAAAAAGATAGGATAAATACAGTTGACATGAATATTTTCGAAACTGGAAAGATGAACACGGCGATAAAAATACAGATTATATTAACGAAAGGTAAAATGTATGTTTTCGTTAACAGAATTTAAAAAATAAAACTACGGAACTATTTGTAAAAAACAAACATATCATTAAATACAGGAAATGCCGCGGGAACAGTTTTAATTAACATTGTGCATTCCAATTGATGGATTCAGGTTAATAACAAGAACTAACCCAACATGTTCTGTACTGTATCTTCTCTTGCTGTGCCCGTCGGAAATATTCCTTAATTGTAGCCTAGTTGGAAAATGTTCCAGACAAATCCATTATCCTAGTCTAGTTGCGATGGGGCAAATTTCCTGTTTTAATAGTACCATATAAGTTATCAATATTGAAACACGAACGCAGAATCTAATCTCACAATTGGCAGGCGCAGATAGAGTGAGGGGCAGATGAATGTTTCAATAACCATGTATGTATGTTAATTGGAAGTATGGCGTTATAAGTTCACTTTATGCACACATAGGCTAATCGGTACTGGACTCACAGTTTAAAGTGGGATCAGAAACAATGTGTAGTGTGCCCACACCGGGTATCGAAGCAGGGACTCCTTGATTACAAGGCGATCGACGATACCACTACGCTATCCGAGACCCGTGTCACGTTATGAGAATGAGGTGTACGAAAGATTACAATGGTTATGAAGTGATGTGATACTGGAGTAGAATAAGGTTGAGGACTTTATCGTGATGTGAGAATGAGAATGAGAGAAGGTTGTCACGTGATGTGAGAATGAGGACGACTAAAAATGACGTGACGGGACGTTTGAATGAGAATAAATCCGTGTTCTAAAGGTCAACACATTAAATATCCTATTGTGAATCTTATTTGTTAATGTTAAGGCAGGTATGAAAGATATTTCGTGATCTTAGACTAAGGTAAAACATACCTAGAGACGTGAGATTTATCTTTAGGAGTGCTTGGTTATAGAACATGATACAACCAAACTAATGTTGATGAGTTGTATGTTCGTGGGTGAGTCTTGGCCAAATCCCGGTGCAGTAGCAAGGGGAGGAGCTACAGGCTGCCTTAGGCACTGTGCGTAATTATTTCTTACTTTGTAAGAGCTACCAACCACTCAAACGTCAAGTAAGTGGAAACTGTGGCAATGTATATATCTCCGTCCGGTGTGTCCAAGGTCACCCGCAAGGATACAGCTCATTAACTCTAGAAACGTGACAGTTAAGCTCATCTCCTTAACCGTGAGTGTGGATTACTGTGTGATGTAACTTTGACAAGGCAGAGGAGGCATAAGACTCGATATCCTGAAAGCCATGGAATCAACTTAGCACAAAACTTGAAACAATCTGTTGCTCGAACTGTACAAGATCAAAACGACTTCATAACTCTAGCGTGTTATGGAAAAGGCACACAAGTTACAAACTGCGATTTTCCGTTGCTTTAAGTCACACTGAATCAAATAAAAGAGAATATTATAACCATAATTTTACTGGCACGTGGAAAGCTTCTAAACAGTGATCCAACATGTATTCCCGAACACCCTACAATTCCGCTAGGCTCTAAACTTATCATATTGCGTCTCCACTACGATTTCCCTCTCCCGAGAACTAAGACAACAGAGGGAAACTTTCTCTTTAAGAAAAATACAATTTCCACCTGATGAGAAACACACACAAGGAAATCCAGAAAGGATTGGATCCAACTGTGTTTTGCTTCTGTGGGGGCACTGTTTCGATAAGATTTAATCCCACTTAAGGAAAACTGCTCTTCCGTATCGAGTGTAACTGCAGGCGCTTCGAACTGACCTCCACAATCCAGGATGCTGGGATCTGTCTGGAAATCTCTGAGATGGAAGCAGTAACTAATCTGAGAGGAGGGGGGAGGACAAAGATAAAGATACGAGAGGGTAAAAGTTTCAGAATCGATATTCGGGCCATGGGTTCCAGATTGCGAGACGAAACTGGATCATCCTCACCTACGTCAGAACCTCGACATGCTCTCCGGTTTCTGGGGGAATCAAACTTCAAACACACTGCTGCGGTTTTCTGTATAAGGGCAGCAGGCAAGGCACCCCTAACCTACCCTTACCTACAGCAGGTTCGCGTATTGGTGAATTAGGGTTGACAGCTATTTAAATTTCGAAAATTTCAAACAAGTATATCTACTCTTCTGTCTCTCTCATTATCTCCCTGTAAACCTTCCCGATGACGCAGTGGTAGCGTCGTTGCCTCGTAATCAAGGGGTCCCGGGTTCGATACCCGGTGAAAGCACATAGTGGTTTGGATCCCACTTTAAACTGTAGGTCCAGTCTCGATTAGCCTTTACATGCATATAGTGGACTCAAAACAAAAACTTTAAATCTCTCTGTCTCTCAATTTTCTCAACTCATTTCATCTTCCTTTGACTTCGGATAAAAATTGACCCTTCTTCTAAGACTCGGCTGGAACATGTAATGACCCCGAGTTTGCTATTACTTCGTGGTTTTATATTATTATTATTAGTATTATACAGTTAATAATTCATATATATATTTATAAATATATTAATGCCTTCAGCCAAATATGGCCGCCTTTATAGTATGAATAGCGGCAAATTTAAACAATTTACATAGTTTCAACATTAATCGTTTGATTTGCTTTTAAATGTTCTAAAGATTGTTGTAAGTTTCATTTTAATCAAGTTCGTGAAGCCTAAGTTAATAATTTCTGAGTTAAATTCTTTATATCTATTTGTTGTTTCATGTTTCTGGCAAACGCCATTCGTTTCTCTTATATTTTGAAAGCCATTGTTGTTTTATTTAAACTCTTGTGGTGTGAGAAGATCACGCGTTTTTCATTGCATTGTTGCCACCACATACCTAAATTCACTGTGCCAGATTACTGTACATTTCTAATATATTACTGTTTGCTTTTATCAGCTTCCTAGTATTAAAAGGTTATTGTGTCTGGTAAGACTGTGTAACTGAGGAGGTGTTTTCGCCTTGCCTTCCAGAGAAAAACGGTTAGGAGTCGCGCGGAGAGATTTGAAGTAGCAAGAGGTGCTTCGCGTTACGGGAAAGATAGGCTTACGCATCTCGTGCTGTACCGTTCAAAAGTATTTGAATTGTAATTTTTAGTCTTACATGATATACGTGCGTGTCTATAATAAACGTAAAGTTGAACATATTGTGGTTCTTCTTTATTTCGAAAGTGTATTTCGTACTTGTGGATACCTATATCAGGAGGACAACCTCGTGGGTTGTCATTGGACTTCACCTGTGGATCCAAGGGGAAGGAACGCAGTATCTCAACCCGATCCCTGGGATTATCCAGCATGCTCTGCTGAGCTTATAAGGTAAGTGTACTTGTGAAGTGCACCGCTACGCGGGACGTATCAAACAACGACAGCGAAGCAGTTTTCAAAATTCCCTCCCCTTTCGAAAAAAAAAAAAAAGCTATGGTATTCCAAAATCTTAAAGATCATATCTGCTTGTAATTTCTTCTAGATCATTCTTTCTAACATTCGTGTGGCTTGGTTTGCTGTTTCTGGATATCTGTGATGGAAAATTGCGAAAGCAAACCAGAGAAGGATGGATTCACGTTAATGCTCTAGAATGAATTATAAGCAGATGTAATTGTAAAGACTTTGGAATATCACAGCGGTTGTTCAAAGGCAAAGGAAATTTTGAAAATACATATAATACAGAAGAGCTAACTTGGAAAGAGTGAGGAATGAGAATCAGAGAAAGGTACAAAGTAGGGATGTGTCGAAGCCGATTACAGATGTATGAAAATCGGCAGAAATTGACATATAAGAATTGGTATCGGAATCGGCAAAAATCCGATATTTAAACCAGTACAGATTATACTAGAGTTTTACCTTCTAACAAGTTTTATATTCTAGTTTTGTAAGATTCATTGAAAATTTGGTTATGATTCGTCATTATTGTAGAGTTTTTGTAATAAAATTACTGCAAACTCTCATTCAGAGGATCAACCTAACTATAAATCGGAAATAAAACAGTACATTGCTGATCCAGAATCTGCTGTTGTATTGGAAATTCAAAAATGAGTATTCAAACCTGAAGCAAGTGCTGAGAAAATACTTGAGCATACCTGCTGCATCAGTATTCAGTGATTGAGTGTTCAGTGTTGCTGAACAGATTTGAGATAAGAGAAGAAGTAGGTTACTTCATGAAGTGCTTTCAAATCTCGTGTTTCTGAAGTTGAATCTGGCAGAACAGGAATTCATTTTGCATTTCAAAGAACTGCTTGTATACTGATGTTAAATCTCTAGGTTCACATAATCTTTTGTAGATGCAAATGTACATTCGCATCTCTTGAGAATATATATGTATATACATATGATATGCAATAGAAATGTACATAGCAAATTTATTTTTGTCATGCAGAAAATAACATCCCATTTCTGTTTAATAATCTTATGTATCGGAATCGGTTAAATATCGGCATGGGTATCGGTTCCAAAAATTATCGGTGAGTACATCGGCATCGGTAAATTTTCAGCTTCGTCACATCCCTAGTATAAAGCGAACAGATAAGGAATGATAGACAGATGAAAAATGCAAGACAGATGACAGATTGGTAGACATAGAAGATATATAAAGGCTAATTGGGACTGGACCTACAGTTTAAAGTGTGGATCAGAACAGCTACGCGTCTACACCGTGTTTGGAACAGTGGATCCCTTGATTACAATGTAACATCGTTGCCACTACGCCTAGATATGGAAAAACCAAAACTAAAGGCGTTTGCTGAGTTACAGAAGAGAGATCCAGATTACTTCAGAAAAAAATGTGGGACAATTATTTTCCAAAATCAGCACGATGTTATAAGAGGGACAAAAGAAGGTGTACTAGTTTCTTGAAGTTTGTCCTGAAGTATATACATACTCGTATTTTGTACTTAATGTGCATAAACATACAGAGAGTTTCCTAATTGTTCATCCACTTTTTAAAATTTTAGCATAAACCTTCTGTGTGCGAACGTATGTCTACATTACTAAGGACTTATGGTCACTGGTTCGAGTCTTAATTATCAACGGTTCTGGTCGTACATTCAAGGAAACTTTGCCATATCTTTCTTGTAATAGCGGTATTGTTTTGATTTTCAGTGCATATTGTCTTACAAAGATGAGAGAAAAAAGTTCAGCAAAGACGTTTCAAACTGCTTTTTGTTAGTATTTTGCTCCATGATTCACGCAGAATGCAAATTTATACTTTGAGGAGTTGCGAAAGTTTCTCCGAAAAGCGGACCCAGATATCACGAAATGAGAAAAAAGCGTCTGCGAGAGAGGAAGTTGTAAGAAAGATTCATCTCGTTGCTCAGCATCCCTGGTCCAGGGATAATTGATACAAATACTTAAAGCTCTTTCACTTCAGCTTGTAAGAAGTTGAAACCTCGCAGGAGGATGAACTTGTAAAGAGGGAAAGAGAAAAAAAAGGGAAAGAAGATCCTAAATTGCAAGGGAACAGCGAGAAGAAGAGGACGAGGGGGAGAGAAAAAACTTGAAGATTGGGTGTGGGAAGGGGAGGGAGGGGGAAAAGACAGTAGCGTGAAGTTCTTGTAGCAGACGAATGTTCATTGTTTTCGGTTTTGTCAAGCTTCCAGATTCTCCGTTGGATGTCGCAGGCTCCGCGGGGGGGCTGAGGGGGGCGCTGTGAGGAAACCACTAGTTGTCGACGACTTCACTAAGTTTGTCGGAAGCTGTCGCCTTCATCATACACTCTCTCTCTTCTCTCTTCTAGAGAGAAGACAGTGGAATCATTTTCTCCTCTCTCTCTCTCTTATCCAGATATTTGCATTCCTGCTACCCGCGTTCTGGCCGCAAATTCGCAACAAGACCCACCCTTCACCCTCAAAAACCTCCAGTTTTGGAAACACCGAAATTCTTGGGCATCCGAATGTACTGTTGTTCGACTTCGGGAAACTTGGTTCCGGGAAGAGTCAGTCACTGGTTAACATCTTGTGCGTTCTCCGACTGTGCGATGAGATGTTGCTTCTCAAGTTTCTTTCGAAGAAAAGCAGAGAATGTGTATTTTCTCCTCTGCATAATTTCTGAACACTGTCGATTCCGCAAAGTGAACTACAAGCAGCGCATTATTTTCCCATTATCATGTCACATTTCTTCCACTTTTGGCGAATTGGGCATGACATTTTGATGTGGCATTGTCCAACATGCAGTAAAATAAGCGTTTTGTATCAGTGTTGTGGTGCATGTCTGCCAGGCCTCATCTGTTGCCTTAGGGCTTTGATTGGTTTTGATATTATGAGCATATCAGCAGTACATAGGCTATTTTGCCTGTATCTCCCGTAGGAGAAGGAGAAAATATAACATTACGCTTATGGGATATATTTTATCTGTTCTCTTGGGACTGTCAAACTTTCGATGGAGTAGAAAAATATATGAATTGAAAGAGGTCACGTTGAAGATATCAGTTGTCAGAGCAAAGGTCGAAACTTCCACTTGATTAACCATAACTTGAAGTTGAAGCTCTTGTGGTTATTTTTCTCCATAAGGAATTCATGGGATTCTGAAAAAAAACTTTATTTTTTAAAACTTAATAATCACTTGCAACATTGGGAGAATTTCATCCTCTTTTTTAAAGCCAAATGACTTTTCAGTAGCAATGCCCATTCCGACGATATTGAAATAAATCCACACCTGGTGTAATTCTTCCCTTTAAAACAACCATTCCAAAACAGCTATTTTTGCCCGTAATGCAATACGGGGTAAGCCCTTTAACTGAAACAAAATCGATGTCCACACCCTTCTGACATGTTGATTCGCCCTAGTATCTTCTGGTAAGGCATCCAAAAGTGAAGTTTCAGCCAACACACTAAATCGTATTTGCGACGGCGAAGCCCACAGACTGGAATGATCATACGCGCAATGCTTGTGATCCTGGAAGTTATGCAACCTGAAGAACGGTACTGTTGGTTGGGTCCTCTAAGCACTAGGATTGGCACGGATCTTGTCAGACGACCGGTTCTATAAAGGGAAATTTTGTCGCGTAAGAAATGGAGGGAGAGACAAAGAAATGGAGAAATAGAAAGAGGAAGAATTAGAAAGAAAGAGAGGGAGAGAGACGGAGGGAGAGATAGAAAGAAGGAGATGGAGAGAGAGGGAAAGGTTGAAAGAAAGAGAGGAAGAGATGTAGAGAGAGGAAGAGATGGATACGGTGAGGCAGAGAGAAAGAGAGGGAAGAGATGTAGAGGGAGGAAGAGATATAGAGAGAGGAAAAGAGAGGGAGAAAAAAGAAAGAGGGGAGAAAGAGAGAATCGATCAGGACTATCAGCACCATCTCCTTATGAAGTATTTATGTGAAGATTTGTCACCATTTTGGAAAACAAATTTGCCATACTGAATTTCTGCACTTGTTCCTAAAACCAGATGTCGCGTGGTAACTGTATGCCTTAAAAACATGGCTGCTAACCTGGTCCTGTGAAACAAAACAACCTTAAGGGAGAATTCACACTGAAGAGACACGCGACACGAGTGTTTCACACCGAAGAGACAAGATGCACGCGACACGCGGCAAGCGACACTGGTTTCTTTGCTCAGTTTGCGTTTTTCAAATTTGTGCAAGTTATTGAAACTCGGGAGAGGCATGTTGTGCTTGAGAAAACTGAGAAATAATATGTACTGACCTCAAACTGTATACGCTAGAGAATACCTAAACACTAGATAAATGGTTCTCAACCTTCGTGAAACTATGTCACGGTATTTTTTTTAAGTCAATGCCCTTAGCCGAAGAATTTTCCTCGTAAATCTTTACAGCATTTAAGATTTTATGCATAAATTAACATGTACCTATGAAATTAAATATTGATAAATAAATCCTAGCATAATAATAAGAGTAATATAGTTTGATTACGTGTGCAGGATTGTTGACAAATATAAAAATATGGAAGACAAAGTGGTAACGTCGTCTCCTTGTAATTAAGTAATCCCGGGTTCGATAACCGGTGGAGGCACAGGGCAGATCCAGTTCTGATTAGTCTATTTCTGCATAAAATGGACTTAAAAAATGAAAACTCACAACTCAAATATGATATTGGGATTATGATGATTGCCACCCACTTTCAGCAGAACATTTCGGTGCTCAGTATAGTTGATACGAGGGCACGGTATCGGATCGCGGCCCGGCGGTTGAGAAACAATGCACTAGAGTACTTTACCATGTTGACTAATATAACTTGGAGTAAAGTGCCTCCATATGCTGGCTTTTTTCAAATAAAAGCAGTCAGGTAAATGGCCAAAACACGGCCTCTTTAAACGATGTTGAAGGCAAATTACAGCCTATAATTGCATCACAAAACTTTATAAAGCGACATGAACGTTGTGTTTAAATATTAAAACATTGTGCATATCGATACTTTATTATATCAGCAAATTAGAGGTTCAAATATGATCCCGGCTGGGTTATCTTCCAGAGTCTAAATATAGCTCGTTACAATTAAGCATTCACTGCACATACGCGAACAACAAACTGAAGCGACACGCTGCACGGTATTGAGAAAACGGCACAGTCCGAGAGACACGCGACACGTGCATCTTGCCGTGTCTCTTCGGTTCGAAAGGTTGCATTGATTACGAGTGTTGGCTTCCAAGCAACACGTGTCTCGTGTCTCTTCGGTGTGAATTCTCCCTAAGATTAGCTGAATTGATGCATCAAGGTACTGGAATTACAGCATCAAAGTAAGCCCGACTGTGGGTAAGGAAACACTTGAGGTACGCAAGAAAAGTAAAAGTAGCAAGAATCTCTCTTTTTATAAAAGTAATATCTGCCTGTGATTTTATCGGAAGTGCCTTACGAAAACAAGCATTTGTTTGTCTGCCGTTCCTTCGGCGAATGTAAACAACTTTGCATTTCACGCGTCGGCAAATTCACTCCGTCCGAAAACAGGAAGAACCACGTCGAGCGAGCAAAATTGCCAGCAATTGGGAGTTTTGGTCGGCGGGCGGCTAGCTCCATCTCTCGGTGCTGGCGGATTCGAATCGAATGACGTTCAATGCTCGTCCACACGTAAACTCCATAATCGTTCCTCCAATCGTGTGTTTTCCTTTTTTTTACATTCTTCTTATTGGGGAAGCAATTTGGACGGGGTGAGGGTGTTTGCTCTGTGAAGAGGAGTACACAGAGTGGCACAAATTCTCTCGCTACCATCGGGTTTATTGAGCGAAACAGCAATGTTAAGAATGACTTTGCAGCCTGTGCAGTCACTAGCCGAAATTTGCATTATTTCTGCATAAACTTGTGATCCACACTAGAGTACTGCATGCGACCATTCATACTCGTTTGAACCTCCCACCCTCGAGCGTATACAATGGAATATAATTTTAATGCGACAATATTCATAAGTAAAATGTCCGTCGTGGCAGTTTCAGCCCACAATCATCTATTTCATTTATCACTGTATTGGTGAAATAGACTAAACTACATTTTAACATGGAGATGATGACTGTGTGTACTAAAGTTTCAATTTTACTGCATCCTTCACTTCACGATCTATATTTCAGCGCCCACCACCACAGACAAATTACGGTTATACGTGTACTACAGGGCTTCAAGCGTATACCGCTCCTTTTGCCTGTTCGAGAGTTATTCGCTCGAGCGAAGAATCTCTCGATTCCGTACGCTATCTAGCGTCAACCATACGAACTATTTCATGCTCGAGCGAAATACTCTCACTGCAGCACTCTAAAACACACAATATGATTACCGGTATATGTTTATTAAGGGTATTAATTTACGATGAATTAATTATTTTTTGGGTACATCAGCACATATGGACAGTTTGCACACTTCTATGTATACGGTAATATCCTCTTATTTAAAATCTTTAACCGAGGGTTAAAAAGGGGTGTAAAAATCCCCTTGGGTGCAGGCTGTAAAGGCACCTACACAGGACAACACATAACAAAACATAATGAAACCCCAAAACTCTAAAGGTTTTGATAACGCTATGAACTAACTGATTACGTTGACATCAAAGCCAAATTGCAAACAATACTGTGATGTTCTGAATTAAGATTAGTCACTGCAAGACAAATAACCATAAAGAAACAACATTGTATGTTATTTTATTTTAAAAAAGCACATTAAACTTTTCACACCCAAGAACAGTCACCGACTCGCATTCATTCTGTTATCTTATTACGCGTTTTAGCGGGCCGTTCAATTAAAGCTGCAGGTGGCCAGAGGATCGCAGGTTGAAGACTACTGGTTTAAAGAAATATAATATATATATTTTGAAAATCTTTTCCGGGCGCCCTGTGAATGGAGAGAATAGATACATGCAACTCCCAGGGCCTCCACAATACGTCGTCGCCTAGTAATCGATATCCAGTTGAGCCCCATTGCACAGTGGTTTAGATCCCACTTTAAACTGTATGCCCAGACCCTATTAACCCCTCTCTGCATAAAGTGAGCTGAAAACACATTTTGTGCATCAAAATACACAGATAAATTAATAAAAGGGCACTTTCATGAGCTGGTGTTCCGTGTGATGCACTGGAATGCATCAATTGGTAAGATCAGACAATATCGTTTCAAAGATAACAAAATTTCAGTATAAATGCATCAATTTACACAGCTAAATGTGTAATTTTGTTATATTTGAAATGATCGTGTCGGATCTTCCAAATTGATTTATTTTAGTGCATCACACGGAACACCAACTGATGAAAGTGCCCTTTTGTCCATTTCTGTGTGTATTTTGCCACACCAAAAAGTCCATCATTTTCAGTTTTTGCACGTTAATGTGTAATTGGAGTCAACATACATGTGTCAGTTGACAAGTTTTGGATTCTGTGTGAGCAAACGGCTCCCCATAAAAACATAAAACGGTAAATGTACAAGGAAAAACAGTGCAGTTGCATTCGCTTAGAGCCCATATGCAGACGACTCAAGCCCAGAGAAGCCGCATAATAGATTCATGAGCCGCCTTACCATCGCCAACAAGTGCAGAAGACTCGCACGGTATATCGGCTAGTGCTCTCAGGACCACGCGGGGTGTTTCCTCAGACCATTGCGATTGGCAGGCATATCAAATCCTGAATGGGATCCCTCTTCCATAGAAATCCAAAACATCTTCCATTTTTCCGGGAGGCCTCGAAGGCGTCTCAATGGGGTTTCACGAGTAGTGTTGGGGAAGGGAAGGGGGAAGGTTGAGGGAGGATAAGTGTTCAGTGGGTGGGAAAGGAGCCGCGAGAAGGGGGAGGGGAGGGGGGAAATCGGCGTTTCCAGAAGTCGTTTCCGGCGCTCTTACCTCAAAGCACTGTTGCCAGATCTACACTAGATTTATTGATCCAGCGATTGGTTAAAAAGAAAGCACACACACATACAAATACTTTTATTGTTTGTGTATGATGCGCTTTCCTCATCATCTACCCCCACCCCTCCCTCCCTCTCTCTCTCTCTCTATCTATCTCTGAATTAGAATACAGAGAATATATTAGGGATTGTCATATCCAAGTAAAATTCTATCCGGACCTCAAATATCCGAATATCGGATATCCGAATTGTCCAGATTATCCGGATATCCATATTATTCTATATCAGATATTCCGACCATCCGGATAATCCTGATATTCTAATTATCCGAATATCAGTATTATCCTGAATGTCCGGGAATCCGAATGTGTGCATTATTTGGGCAGCTTTATCGTTTATTAGTTTTACGGGGTATCCACATATTCGTCATTTTCGCATTTCACTGTAATCCATCATCAAATATGTTCTATCCAGATATCTGAATTATCTGATTATTCGGATTATCCGGATATTCGTATATCTGGATTATCAGTTCCATCCTAAACGGATATCGGATAATTTGAAATCCGGATTTGCAGCCATGCCTACCAATTATATACCGGGTGGTCGAAAAGTCCCGGAACGGTCACATATTGTGAGAAATACCCATCGAATGGGAAAACGAAAAAATACGTGTTTAATAACTGAAAGAAAGCTATTCAATTATATCACACTTGATTCCCCACCCCCGCCCCTAGCTGAATTAGAAACGGAGATATGGCGATTTTAAATTTTCGTAAAAAAAAAAGGTGAAAATTTCATAAAACCCAAAAAATTTCCAAGGGACGCTCTGCCCCTAATTGGTCTAGAGTAAAAGCGATTGCAGATTCGGAATCTGCACTTCAAGACCTTTCAATAGAGTATATGGTAGACCCCCTCTCATTTAAAATTTAAAATCGCCATATCTCCGTTCCTAATTGAGCTAGGAGGATGGTTGATAGCTCGTTGGACTCGGCAAGAAGTCTTCTTTCCGATTCTACAATACAAATGGTGGTTTCCGTTTAAAATTTTACAGTTGCCCAGGGCTGCGGGTGTGGGGAATCAAGTGTGATATCATTGAATAGCTTTCTTTCACTTATTAAACACATATTTTTTCGTTTTCCGATTCGATGTGTATTTCTCACGATATGTGACCGTTCCGGGACTTTTGGATCACCCGGTATATTGTCATGGGAAGGCGAACAGGCTCAGAACCTCAAAGTAAAATCCACGTCTAACTCGAGCACATTGACCCAATCAAGGCAGTGACAATAAGAAATTCCACTGGCTAAACAGAATCCAGCTTGCAACTCCGAGTTGGTCTCTCTGATCGAAAAAGGGAAGCAGTGGCATGGTACCTTGCAAGCTCATCAGAAACACGGCACGTGGTGAGTCCAATAAGTACACCGGATTTTTTGGGAAACATCAGGAGTGTTGAAACGTTATCGTGGTCGACGCACGCCACCTTTAAGGTTATGACAGCCTACGTCTGCCACCCGGGGTAACTATCTCGCTCGTGCCGGGTTCGTCACCAGAGTCCGAGACGCCAGAGGGATCGATGCCCGATTAGGTGAGTATGCTTTGCTCGTCCACCTTCCTTACCTCTTCACCGAGTCAGTGAGAGCTCTCTTCCACAACCTGTAAAACCCAATTGAACATCGTCTTATTGCTACATCCCTAAGTGACATCCTTCGTATCTCAATGACACCCTTGTCAAGCAACAATATATATACAGAGCATTCCCTGACATTCGCTACGAGACTCGGCTGCAAGCGTCCCGGCGTCAGCGCTTGTCTTTATCGATGAACGGGTCCGCGACAGTCGCACGCTACAGTCTGTTTTTTCGCTCTCCCTGCCTTCGCTCTATTTCCCTTTCTGTTGACGTTGCAGACTGACGCCAGTATAATCCTCTCTCGGAAGTTGTGTTGTGTCGTGTCCGTGTGTTGAAGATTGTGGCTTAATATGGCACCACAAAAGTTTACATTACAACAAAAGATTTATCTTGTCGAGTGTTACTTTGGAAAGGAGAATCGTGGAGAAGTGCGACAACGTTTTGCAACGAAATTTTCTGATGTTTCCGTTCCACATAGGACCACTACATTAAACGTCGTAAAAAAGTTTAGAGTAACAGGGTCAGTTCTGAATAAAAGTGGAAAGAAAAACCAAGTATACAAAGACAATCCGCACACCATCCGTGAGTTAAAAGAGAGTATTGTACGAAAAATCTGGGGAATTACAGTAGACGAACTTGCACGTGTAAATGCCAATTTCCTTCGGAGATGCCAGGAATGTGTTGCAGCAGAGGGACATCATTTTCAACACCTTCTGTAGTCAAGGGTAGTACACAATATGAAAACTGCAATTTTAATAGCCGACTCTAGCGACTGTCGCGGACCCGTTCACCAGGAAAGAGAAGCGCTGATGCCGGGCCGCTTGCCGCCGAGTCTCGTCGCGAATGTCAGGGAATGCTCTGTATATATATATATATATATATATATATATATATATATATATATATATATATATATACACACACACACACAGTAGCGCAAAAGTTAGTTTACCCACGTTCAGTTTGGCCCAAGGCCGAGATAGCGCGTGACTGGAGAACGGCGAGGCATGGCGCAGATGCCGGCATTCTCGTCCCGCTTATTTCACGTTTGTGCGAGGTGGAACATGTGAGTCTATAGAAACAATCTCCACATTATAGATGAACTGAAAGACAACATATGAACAAGAAAGAAGAACCCCATACATGGGGGCCTCCACCCGCATACATTCAGGGGGGGTATGCGCTTATGTCCTGGTGCCCTTAAACAATAAATCAGGACGTCATTTTCTCAGAATTTCGGTTCCCCTGTTTACTATATACTAATTTATTTCATTTTTGTTTTACAATTTACATTAAAATAAAAAATAAATTTAAAAAAAAACATTTACACTGGTATTTAAGGTTACACTAATTTGGATTTATAGCTTGGTTGTTCTGGTATCCAAAGCTTCGAAAACAATCAAGGTTTACATATTGTAAATTGTTCGAGTTAAATGCATAAGTAATGTTAAAAGATTAGAATCGAGGTTTACATATGAACAAGTTGGAGATAAAGGGTGAGTAATGTTAGTAGGAATATGATATAGCTAGTGAGATATTATATGGTGACCAATTATTCATTCGGTTGAACAGATCAGTGATTGTTTTACAGAGGGTTATAGGATTGGTTATACAGGGTGAGGCAAAAAGATGTTAACACTGTATGGGAGACTAAATATTCGAAATGGTGAACATTGAGCCTGACATTCTGTTCATGTTTTCTGACGAAGCAACATTCCACATCAGCGGTTGTGTGAACAAACACAACTGTATCATATAGGCGACTGAGCACCCGAAGGAAGTTCGAGAGCACATGCGGGATTCCCCTAAGGTGAACGTTTGGTGTGCCTTGAGCAAATTTGGAGTGATTGGACCGTTCTCTTTTGAAGAACAGACCGTCAGGGGAGAGAATTACCTTGCCATGCTCAGCACGTTCATGGAGGTACCACTTGCCATTCTCCAGCGAGGGTACGGCGCCCCTGCCCATTACAGTCTGCTGGTTCGGGATTACCTGAACGACACGTTCGGTAAACTCTGGATTGGTAGAGGTGGTCCTCTCCCATGGGCAGCACGTTCAACCGACCTGACGCCATGCGATTTTTGGCTGTGGGGCATGCATCACTCACGTCATCGCTGGAATTCCTGCCCAAATGGCCCAGAGGGCCTTACAAACAACAATGAACAGACTCAATGAGTGCATTGATAGGGATGGGTGCCAAATTGAAACCCTGTAACCAAATCCCTGCTTGTAATTGAAAGTGATTAAACACCCATTTATTGTTAACATCTTTTTGCCTCACCCTGTATAGAGAGATTTATGTATGGAATAAGAAAATGATGCTTAAAGTAGGGATAGCAGGAACTGGGAGGAGGATCGTCAGCCCTAGAACAAAGGCCTCCCAAGATAAATATGAAATTGACAATGAACAGAACTTACAAGAATTACAGAAGAGGAACTTTTGCGTGTCAACCAAAATTTCATCAAAAGATGCGGGTAATGTGTGAATGCAGTTCGCCATCTCTTTGAACAACTCTTATAACTAGATCTCGGATATTTAAGTTCCTAAAATAGGCTCTAAAAATCCTAAAATAGGTTCTAAAAATCCTAAAATAGGTTCTAAAATAGGCTCTAAAAACCCTAAAATAGGTTCTAAAATAGGCTCTAAAAACCCTAAAATAGGTCCTAAAAATCTTAAGTCAGACTCCAAAAATCCTGAAGTAGGTCCAAAAAAAAACCTTAAAATAATTTACAAATCCTTAAAAATGCTGATTGGGTACAGTCACCGGCAATGAAAATGGACACCTATATCCTGAAATACGCACTATCTTACATAACGTTATGTGTGTTGCCTAACCCTACGGCGATGGCAGAGCTTACCCTTGGAAATTGCTATTAAAATCCACTCTTGGTAGTATAATTAGGCACCAATCTGTTTTCATGTTATCCCCAGTCAAACTTCGCAATTTTGTCTGTGGGGATCATCTTATATGCTGAAAATAATCTTTCAACAAAAACATAGTCAGTGGTGCAAACTTCAATGCTGAAATGTTAGTTCGCAAGGCGTGAATGCCACAAAGCACCGAAGGGACGCTAAAGTGAGCAAGACCACACAGATCAGACCACTTTGGATTGTAGGGTATCAGTGACACCACACACTTTGCTTTGTTTATAGCTTTGAAAAATCATAATGAAGGGAAATCGACAGAGAGTACGTTTCAAACACGTTTCTCATTGACATTTTTTCGTCACCAAACGAAGCAAATGCATCTGTGTGACATAAAAATCCTGGAAAACCTTTAAAAAACATTTAAAAACCTAAGAAAGGCTTGATTTAGGCGAATAACCCTAAAATAGGTTCTAATAAGCAAAATATGTTTTTTAAGCACTCTAAAACTTCATCAGTTCTTGCGTTTTTTAACGAAACGCTGCCATAAATTATTATTTCTTACATACCTGTAAAGGAAAAAATAGGTTAAAAAACTAAAATCCAAGGTCTACTTATAACACAGGTTACTACTCGTTATGCAATATAAAAACAAACTAAAGATATGTGTGTAAAAATAAGCGGGACGTTACGACAAACTGTAAACTGTAGGTCCATTCCCGATTAACCTATCTGTGCATAAAGTGGACTTGAAACAACAATTAATTCACTCACGAAAGAACAATCATAAACACAGGACGCAATGGGAGTTCAGACGCCAGAGCCCAGTTAGCATGCTATAATGCAGTACAGCGTGTACTACACTCAGAGAACTAAATGCATCATATCGATTGATGCACCAGAATGCATCGATTGATGCACTAAAGTATGTTTTATGGCTTCTTCAAAGACCCAGATTCACATTTGATGCATTCGGGTGCATTTTTGGATGTCGTGAAAGAAACCCCAGTGGATATGCACTGCAATGCATCAGTTGATGCGTTCTGATGCACCAGAATGCATCTTTTTCGATGATGCACTTAAACGTTTCGTCTGAGCTACATGAACTCTGTGACCAAACGTTTAAGTGCATCATCCAGAAACATGCTGGAAGGTGCATCAAGGAACATCAACAGATGCATTGAAGTGCATCTCCACTTACTACAGGTAAGTCCTTACTTGAATCAAATTATGCACTTTGGGTTTTTTTTCACGACATACAAAAATGCACCCAAATGCATCAAATGTGAATCTGGTTCTTTGAAGAAGCCATAAAACATACTTTAGTACATCAATCGATGCATTCTGGTGCATCAATCGATATGATGCATTTAGTTCTCTGAGTGTACGTGGAAATGAGATGGACACGGGTTTCCGAAAGTTTCAGCACTTACACCAATAAAGCTTGACGCCCACTCAGACGCGGCGAAATATGTAAATATCCGGCAACAGAACTTCTGCTTATATTGAAATCAAATTGTGTAACGCTCACTACAGAGAAAAGCACGGAACGGAAGCCGGAATTTTCGTGCCAGAAGTCTGCAGGATATATTAAAGGTTATTGACCACTGAGACGCCGGAAACGCGTCTGTTGCTTTCTGTTGCCGCGTTTCCGCCGTCTCAGTGGGAGTCAGGCTTAAGAAGGAAGAAAAAAATTAATTCGCACATTACTTATATTCTCAAAAAGTAATTCAGTAAGCTTTCAGATGGAACAATTGGACTGGTCTTTGAACCTACCGCATCGGGCAACAATACCACATTGTTGCAGTTTCACGACCCATTGTCTGCATCTTTATTGTGCCACGTCGCAAGGAATCGTAAAGACCACGGCTAAGCACCCAGAGGACCGTGAAACTCAATAATGACACCTGGCGGGAGCTTCTGTAGTTTATTATCAGGTCATGAGGCCACGATATGGACACTTAACATACACTTAATCCTGCACTTAGGTGCCGTTGAAATATTTACAAGCACTCAGAACAACCCCTCCCTCTCCTGGCTGTTTTACTGTGGACACACTGAGAGCGTTTGATTGCATATCAGCGTCCTTATGGGCGTGTTGTGGGGGTCATTGGGATGCCTGTCATAATGGCATCGTCTTGTTTTGGTTCGTTTAAGATGGCGCTTTCTGGAATCCACGGAGATGAAGGAATTGAGCGTTCAAAGCTCTCTCTTGACATAATGACTCACTAACTTGCTGTTATGGACGGTTCTCTAGGTGCGAACAAAGTCAGACGAGACTTGTACAGGATCTCGAATAAGTACATGGTGTCTCAAAGGTCACTGTATTTCTGTGACCTACCGACTACAAGCCTCACTCCCACCTCTGGTGGGAGTGAGATCATTCAACCAGTTATGGGGTAACGTATGGTCAGCACGACGAACCTCCAGACGTGGTTGTAGGTTCCATGACCAGGTTACGCTACTTATTCGTAGCTCCCCAATTTCCTCACGATGGTGGCTGGCCACCGGTCCCACACACAGGCCAAAATCTTAGGAGAAAAGTTGCTACGCTTCCCCCAGGAGACTTGAACCTGCATGTCGTCTTAGATCTTACGGCCACGGTGCGGGACATAAATAGTATGGTGTCATAAAACTATGTATCTTTAGTGCAAACAAAACTTTAAGCTGAACCTCCGTGGCGAAGTGGTTAGCACAGCTGGTTCGAATCCTGAGGTGAGAATGGTACCCCTTTCGAGTTTCCCTTCATGAGAATCATCACTCCTATTCTCGATTAGCCGAGAGAGGCAGAAAGCGAAATGAATCAAATTGATTGATTGATTTGGTGTTTTAAGTCCACTTTATGCACAGTAAGGCTAATTGGGACTGGACCCACAGTTTAAAGTGGGATCCGAACCACTGTGTGGCTACACCTTGATTACAAGGCGACGATGCTACCAGTGCGCCATCTGGGAGGCCCTACAATGAACCAAATAAATCTATTGCAGAGTAGTTATCACAGCGCGCTACGACGCCAGGGGTTAAGGGATTGAATCATGAGCATGGAATGCGTGTTCTTTACGAATGTCCCTTCATCAATTTCATCATATCATCATTCATTTTCATGTTAGTGATTAGTCAAAAGAGGCAGAAACGTGACGCAATATAAACCAAAAATTAACCAGTTAACCAACAAAACTTTAACTGGTTTGTGTCGAATATTGTGTAAAAAGTAAAGTGCTCCCCTGTGCTTTGCACCACGCGCCTAGAGGGTGTGGAGTTAGGGCCCCACACATTCTTCATCACAGTGGGGAAGATGTGCTCAACACCACGCCCCTAGCCGCCTTTACCCCCAGAGCTTCCTCCAGGAACCCACTTTATACGACGCTGGGTGGGCGCCGGAGCCGCTTGAACAGGTAGAAAAAATTCAGGTTCTCCCCCGTCGGAGATCGAACCCGGGTCTCTCGCATGCTAGTAAGACTCCATAACGACCGAGCTACCGCGTCATCATGAATATTGTGTAATAGTTATTTCTTTCCATTTCGGGCCCATATCTCTGATGACGTGTAAGAAGTCCAGATTTATAAAATAACACCAACACCAGAAACGAGATAGATATACACCGATGTGCCAATACATTATGACCATCCCGACCCGGGAGCCTTTAGCACGCCTGGAGCGCGGAGAGTAACACGTGACACGCTGGCAGCATGGTACATATTGGGCAGGTCTACAGGTCACTGTTAGCAGTGCCTCCGGCGTCAGAATGGAAAAAACGGCCGATCTATCCCAGTTTTATAGAGATCAAATTGTGATGGCACGGCACCTTGGTACCGGCATCTCCGAAACGGCACGACACCTTCGTACCAGCATCTCTGAAACGGCACTACATCTTGGTACCAGCGTCTCTGAAACGGCACGACACCTTGGTACCAGCGTCTCTGAAACGGCACGACACCTTGGTACCAGCGTCTCTTAAACGGCACGACACCTTGGTACAAGCGTCTCTCAAACGGCACGACACCTTGGTACCAGCATCTCTGAAACGGCACGACACCTTGGTACCAGCGTCTCTTAAACGGCACGACACCTTGGTACAAGCGTCTCTGAAACGGCATGACACCTTGGTACCAGCGTCTCTGAAACGGCACGACACCTTGGTACCAGCGTCTCTGAAACGGCGCGGCTTTCAGCTGCTCCCGTGCTGCTGTTATGGGCACGTATCGAAAGTGATGAAATGATGGGCAAACAAGGATACGTCGTCCAACCGTGTGTCGACAGTGGCTCATTGATGTCAGCGGAGGCTGTTGCGCATAGTTCGGAGCGACCGCACGGCCACAGTGCGAGAAATCGTACGTACAGCAGTGGTGAACAGGAAAATGTTTCACAGCACACGGTTCAACCAACACTGATGCGCATAGGACTGCGGACATAATGTCATACGTAGCTCATTACGTAGGTGGTCATAATATAATGGCTCATCGGTGTATTGTACAACTTGAGACAAGACCGTCAACGAGGCCTACCTCGCTCATCCCTACTAACGCAACCCGCTATTAGTCCCTTGGTTCCTAGAGAGGACGCGCCTTTCTCTGGGAGCCAGTAGCGACGGATTCACAAACCAAAAAAAATACAGAAAAGGAATTAGACTAACGGAATACATGGAAAAGGAGGGAACGTTAATTTGTCCTCTTAATTATCCCTCTTTCTCTTCCTCGTTGCGAAAATGATTCAGATAGAAACCTGGTTGCTAGGGTGATGCATGACCTGTCAGTTCCCTTTGTCCACAGGAAGCAACTTGGCGGAGATGGTGGTGCCAGAGCAACTTCCGGTCTGTCGTTTAGTAACGCTTGGTATGAACTTGGCGGTTTTCTCAGTCAAAAAAGTGTTTCGAAGATTTGTCGTTTAGGTAAAAACAGTGCCGATATACCTTGGTGGAGACAATTTGGGGCACTTACCCGTCCTAAATTTTCAGGTTTATTTTAATTTACTAGTTAATTGTACTTTCGTTAAAATTTTGGTACCTGGGGAGCAAACTAATAAAGAGCGATTTTAAGACTGATTGTTTGGGTTCATTTTTCTTCGCTTCTCGCCACTTATGGCTAATCGCGAAGATGGGAATGAGTGATGATATGATGAAATTGATGAAACGACACTCGCAAAGAACCTCCATGCCCAGGCCGGGATTCGAACCCGAAACCCATGGATTCTCTGTTTCCGTACATCACTTCTCTCTCTTTACTTAAGCCTCCTATGCTCCCTCCTTTTCTCTGTCTATATCTTTCCATCTCTCTTGCATCCCCTATCTCTCCTTATTTCCTTCTACCATTCTTTCCTTCTCATCCTCTGTTTCTTTGTCACTTTTATCTCTATATTCCTCTCTTATCCTCTATGTTGCTATCTCTTTTCCTTAGTTTGTCCATCTCTTTCTCTCTTATTGCATTTGTCTCTCTATTTCCTTCTACCATTCTCTCTTTCATCCTGTTACTCTTCCCTCTTTCTTTCTCGCTCTTATAATCACTCTCTCTCTCTCTCTCTCTCTCTCTCTCCCTCTCGCTCTTTCCTTCCTTGCATATATTTATCTTCCTTACTTTCTATATTTCGTCTCTAGTTCCTTCTATCAATCTTTCTTTCTCTCTCTCATCCCAGTTTCTGTATTTCACTTTTCTCCTCATATCTTTATCTCTACCTCTTTTTCCTTTCTTTGTTTTTTTCTCTCTCTTACAACCTCTGTTTCTCTATATCCTTCTATCATTCACTCTCTTTCATCCTCTGTCTCCGCATATCACCTTTCCCGCCTTATTTCTACCTCTATCTGTCTCCTCCTTCTGTGTGCGTGCAATTCTTTCACTACGACAATTAATTCTGAAACAAACTATTCGTGTGGGCTAGAGTTTGTGTTAATACTATTTCACTGTGAGCAAGATACCACCCTAGCCCATCCTTTGGCGACGCATCAAGCGGAACCAAAACGATATAGTGCTGTGATTCACTTTTCTCTTTATAGCTATCTTCATTCTATCTCTCTCTCTCTCTCCCCTTCTCTTTCCCTTACTTTCTCCCGTTCCATCTCTCCTATTTCCTCCTATCATTCACTCTCTTCATCCTCTGCTTCTCTACGTAACTTTTCCCGCCTTATTTGTATCGTCCCGACCTTCTCCACTAATTTCAAACACCAGTGTGCTACAATAACAGTAATTGCTCCGTTCAGAAATCTAACATCCCATGAAAACAAAATCCTCATCCAGCTTTCTCCCTCGGTTAAATCGCATCTGCAAAAACGGAAGCTACCCTTGCCTGCATGTTGGTTTCAAATTGAATGCATTACATGAGCGCAGAAGCCAGGAATATATTCTCGACGAGGTGCAGGTAAACATTTGAAGAGACAGAACGGAAATTGCCTCGTGTTGCCCAACCGTGAGAGAAAGATACCCACGTATCTCACCCCCCGTGTCCTTTCCATAGGTGAAGTAGGAGGGATTTTTTTATTGAAGTATAATGACTGTGCCGCTGGTCCTGCATTCGAAATACAAGGCAAGTGGAGCGGGAAAGTAGATTCGGAATTCCCCGCACGGATTGGAATACAAAACAGCTCCGAAAAGATTTTTCTTCCGCTCTTTGCAGATTTCCTCTCTCTCTCTCTCTGTCGGAATATCCCTCTTTCTCTGTTTCTTTCCTTTCTTCTCCAACTATTTCTGTCTTTTATTTCTCTCTTCCTTTCATTCTCTTTATCTTTCGTCTATTTCTTTCTCTCTTTTGTTCTTTCACTGTCTCGTCTCTGTACTTCTTTGCCTCTCCGTCGCTAGTATCTGCAATTCTTCTCTCTCGCTCGTCTCTCTTCAACTTTCTTTCTATTTCTCTTTCTCCCTTTCTCTCTAATTATTTCGGTCTTTCGTGTATCTACCTCTTCTCTTATTCTGAATCTGTTTTTTTTTCATTATCTCTTTCTGTCTCTCGTTTCTGTCAATCTTTCTTCTCTCTCTCTCAGAATAGCCTTTTTTCTCTGGTTTCCCTTTCTTCTCTAGCTCGCTCGCTCTTTTTATTTCTCTCGCTTTCATCCTTTCTCCTCTCTCATTTCTCTCATTCTCACTCTTCCCCCTCCCCCCTATCACTCAATCTTTATCTGTCTACTTCTCTCATTCCTTCCATCTTTTTCTTTCATCTATATACTTTATCTCTCTTCTTGTTGCTCATCTCTGGCAATATTTATCTCTGTCTCTCCATCCTTCTGTCTCTCCTCTCTACTTCTTCATTCCTTCTCTCACTTTCAATTATTCTCACTTTCTCTTTCTCGTGTTCCCACTTCTCTATTTCATTCGTTCTATGTCCCTCGTCTGCCTCCTTGTTTTCCATTCTCTCTCTCTCTCTCTCTCTCTCTCTCTCTCTCTCCCTTTTAATCATTTTATATTTCTCGTGTCTCTAACTCTAACTAATACTAAAAGTATTTGCAATTTAGATCACAACCAAGAATGATACAGGCCTCTTCACACATATCGTCTCGTTACATCGTTATGAAATCTGATACCTCGTTCTCGTCTCGTTTACAACACCACGCTTAGATTTCCTCTCGTGTCCGTTCCCGAGCCTCTTTCTATCCCTCGTCTCTGCCGAGCAGTTCCAAACCGTACATAAAACGCTCGCTGCCCCAAAGGACCGGTCGAAATTAAATTTGCTACTTTTTCCTTCTCCGCATAGATGTAATGCTAATGACACTGATTGCACAGCGTTTCATCGCGTCCCACGAAACGCTGTGCAAAAAAAGGAAAAATCTCCCGGACGGAAGATGCGGCAATAAAACTCCAACCAAATATCCAGTCCCCAGGTTGGCATGCATGCATTATCAACCTTCCCCTCAAAATAGGAAGAAAGAGAAGACCGGAATTTAATCTATAACCCCGTCTCGCTTCGCAGTTCATTGGCTGATTTGGTGAAATGTCCACGAAGCGGATGAGAAGCGATTTGGTTTCTCCTTCCTCCACGTCAATCAAGATAAATTTCGATCTCAGACTTGTGGTTCAAATAAGAACTGTATCCAAGCATTTGGTAGATGAAGGAGTGTACCGTGAAGCTCCGTTTCGCAATGATTCTTTAATTTCTTAACGGTATAGATTTCTTGTAGCTTCCTTGTGCGAAGAAACTTTAGTTGCGGATTTTCTGCCGAAAGTCGAATGTTCCAATAACGTCGGTTTTCTGCGGTTTTCCTCAGCCATTTTTCATACCATGTACTCTGTACTTGTCTTTCTCTTTCACTTTCATTCTTTCTGTCTTTAACCTTCGTTTTCCCTCCCCCCCCCCTTTCTCGCTTTCATTCTCTTCCATATCTCCGTGTCTTTCTCTCGATTTCAATTTCATTCTTTCTCTCTCTCTCTCTCTCTCTCTCTCTCCATCGTGTTTCTACTTCTCTTAGTCTCTCTCCCTCAAAGGGTGTCAGGGGTGCTCCTTCCACGTAGTGCACCCAATAGTCAACCTCACTTCCACGTAGTACACCCTGGACTGCAGACTAACGAGGCTCTGGCGACTGGCCCCATGGCCAGTATAATTTTGTTTGTGTTGTCCTGTGTTTTGTCCTCATTTGTGCTGAGTGCTCCTTTACAGCCTCAGCTTTTAACGAAAGTCAGAAAATTTTAATATTTTATGATTTTAGTTCTGCAACGTTAGAGTTGTTATGTGTAACGATAAGGGGCTGGACCCCGTATAATGTGACGGGTGCAAAATAGCCTTAGCGCTGACGCACCCAAAATTTTAAATTCAAATCAAAATCAAATCTCTCTCCCTCAATTTTTCTCTGTCTTTCTTCTATCTACTTCTTTTCTCTTTCTCTCGTACACACCGTGGTGGCATAAACATAAAACAAACCGTTGTTTTCCAAGTGTTCTCAGGTTCGATTCCCGATGAGGTCTCCTTCGTGTAGCCATGAAGATACGTCGTATTTTGTACTTTTTTTTCACTTCCTACTGTGTTGGCATCGAGATGTATCCACTATTCTTCTGTTTGCTCGTTATCCTTTCTTCTCTTCAACTTTCACAATTCTTCTCTCATCCTGTTCGGGTTCTTCCGTCACTTCTATCTCTTTCCATCTACATTTTATGCGTCTTTCTCCTCGTCCTCTCTCCCTTCACATCATTTTTCTTCCATCTTCATTTCATTACCCTCTCTTTTAGTTCTTCTTTACATCTCTTTCCACATCTCTATTTCATATTTCAATCCCTGGTAACCTTTTCTTCGATATCCTTATACCTCACTTCCATCCATAGACGGATCCAGGATATTTTTCTGGGAGCTGCATATGCTGGAAGTATATAATAGGATGTGTAGATATTTCTACATTACATACAGGCTTATGTTAGTTGTTTTTTTTTTTGTTAAAGTTAGGTAAAGTTTGCTTTAGGTCCATTTGTGCTTCAGTTTGAAAGGGAATCGAAGCAGCGTGCATAGGTCTTTACCAGGAAACAACCTATGGGCTCTTGGTTACGGTGCTTATACGAGGGATGAACGAGAGAAAAGAGAATACAAATCCTGCAAATTCTAGTAGATATTTAATAGATGAATACAAACGAACTCATGTGAAAGAATACGTCATCCAAGCGATTACCATCTCTTCGCTCCTTTGAAGAAGCATCTCAGAGGACTCCAGTTTCACTCGGATGATGTTGTCAAGGATGAAACAAGGGTTGGCCTCCGACAACAGGACCCTGAGTTCTATAAGACAGGCATCATGAACCTCGTGTAGCGCTGGGATAAATGCCTGAATCTGGGAGGAGACTATGTTGAGAAGTAGTATATGAAGTGTCCTTTCACATGAGTCAGTTTGTAGTCGTGTAATAAATACCTACTGGAATTTGCAGGCTTTGTATTCTCTTTTCTCTCCATCATCCCTCGTATTAACAAGGATTAAAAAAGAAATATGTACGTTCCTAGGAAAGATTCCTCCATCCATGTAAATTTACATACTCGTACAATGTTTTCCACTGTCATTCCTTGAGCGCATCCCCACATTATAGTTCTGAATTCAAGATGTTCGGATTGAGTTTCTGGTAGCGGCACAGTTCTGTGTCTGGGGTTAGCATACGTGCTAAACATATTAGAGTACTTTTGCTCGAGCGCCAAATAGTTCAGGAGGGTGCCAATTGGAGCAATAGTTCGCACGCACGACGCTAGATAGCGTACGGAATCGAGAGATTCTTCGATCGAGCGAATAAAGCTCGAACAGACAAAACGAGCGGTATACGCTCCAAGCCCAGTAGTACACGTACAACCGTAATTTGTCTGTGGTAATGGGTCCTCAAATATGGATCGTGAAGTGAGAGACTTAGTGAACACCTCCATGTTAAAATGTAGTTTGGTTTATCGTACCAATACACAGAGATATATGAAAGATATGACTGTGGGCTGAAACTGCCAGAACGTATGCGTACATTTATTGCCACATTAAAATGATATTCCATTGTAAACACTAGAGGTTAGGAGACTCAAACGAGTACAAGCGAGGGAATGTGGTTTCATCCGGTACTCTAATGCATATTGAGAACAATTCTTGCAGAAGTAAAGAAAATTTCTAACATAATCTAATCTAATATATAAAAATGGATGTATGTGTGTGTGTTTGTTGCGGCATAACTCTCGAACGCCTGGAGCGATTTCAACCTAACTTGGCACACGTATCACTTACAATCTTGAGAGAAATACTGTGGGGGTAAGACACCCCTGGCAACCCTAGGGGTGGGGGTGGGAGGGGGTGACATGTAAAAAAAATAAAAAACGACCGATATTAGTGTGGAATCCATAATTTTCGGGGTCGCCAAGATGAATAGCGACTCTCCGAATGCCGTTCGACTGCAAGTTAATCACCTATCGGCATGGGGGTGAGAGGGGGTGAAAAATAAATTGAATTGTCAAAAATGACCTAGATTAGTGTCGAATCCATAGTTTTCGGAGTCGCTAAGCTAATTGGTGAGATTCACAATGACCAAACTTGGTACACATATGACTTACAATCTGGAAAGAAATACTGTGGGAGTAAGACACCCCTGTCACTGCTATGGGTGGGGGTGGGAAGGGGGTGACATGTAAATATAAAAGAAAACGACCGATATTAGTGTAAAATCCATAGTTTTCGGGGTCGCTAAGATGAATAGTGGCACTCGCAATGTCATTCAACGCCAAGACACCCCTGGCACTCCTAGGGTTAAGGGTGGGAAGGGGGTGACATGTAAAACGACCGATATTAGTGTGGAATAAATAGTTCTCTGGGTCGCTAAGATGAATAATGACTCTCCCAATGCCGTTCAACTCCAAGACACCCCTGGCACCCCTAGGGATGGGGGTGGGAAGGGGGTGACATGTAAAAATAATCGAAAACTACCAATATTAGTGTGGAATCCATAGTCGTCGGGGTCGCTAACATGAATAGTGACACTCCCAATGCCGTTCATCTCCAAGTTCATCATCACCTATCGGGATGAAGGGTGAGAGGGGGTGAAAAATAAAATGTCAAAAAATACCTAGATTAGTGTCGAATCCATAGTTTTCGGACTCTCTAAACTAATTGATGACATTCACGATGACCAAACTTGTACACATATGACACGATTCCCAGCTGAACACGATTCCGATAACCTCCATCAGTTGCATTTCGCGGCCTTTCATTCCATTCTCTCACATACCTGAGATTTCTTCAGCTGGGGTTATCTTTACGAGCATGAACAGCCCACGATTGCACAGTACTGATGTCTACACATTCATCCCCATAAAGTGCCCTCAGTCTCAGATGAATGTCAATTTCTAGCACATTTTCTGCGTTTAGAAACTCTTATCACTGCACGCTACTTCAGGTACTTCACCGACATTGCATGGTTACATGCTGCCATTTTCCTCACAATAGTTCAGCACCCCCTGGCGATAGAAGTTTGAAACCTTCAATGGAGAAGCGGGAAAGTCTTATAAGTGCAATGTATGGTTGCTCAAAATCCAAAATGCGTTTACAAGGTAACAAAGAAAATAAAAACATAGGAAGCGTTACTTTTCAGCACGCCCTCGTATATATACTTTATTGTAGATCCATTTCAGGATTGTAATGTTGTTCATTGACATTCCAAATTACAGTTTGCAGAATTTCAACACAAAATGTTAATAAGAAATGAAATTAGGCATGCCATATTTAATGCAAAATGTTGAATTTTTTACGAGTTTTGTATCTCCTAAACCAATTAAATCTCAAACTCAAAATTTTTACTGAAGTTACTTATCATGGAGTACTGTATTGTGTACAAATTTCAGATTTTGAAACAACTGCCCACCAGAGATATTTAACCCTGAACTTGGACTTTTTTAACAAAAAGTACATGTTTATGACCCTGTAGAAAAACAAATATTAAAGTCTCAAGCTTCAAATAATTTTGACGTACTCTATTGGTACACAGGTACTTGCGCAAAAAAATTCAAGTGTCAAGTAAACTGCCTTCCCCCTCAAAAAAATGTCCGAAAATGTCATTTTGAGCTATTAAAATACACAATTTTAACCTTAAAATTTATTATGAAGGAATAATATTTAGAAAATTACACAGAAATATAATTTTAGCCTATAATGTGCTTAACATCACAGATTTTGTCTCATTGTCGTAGGACTTACCAGAGTTGAGAAAAAAAGTTGCCGCTGATGCTTACGAATGGAGAAAATGACGCGCGCCATGATAAAAAAATGCCCGCCATCTTCAAATCGGTGATAGTAAAAATAAAATAAGAGTGGTTCTGAACTGTCAATATATGAGGCTCACACCACTCAAAAAATAAACTTTTTTAAAAAATGGTCAAGCAACCAGCTGGTATGATTTCATATGGATTGACCCTTTGACGATGACTTGACTTAACTAAAACGCATAACCTCAATGCGTGGCTATCGGCATACCTACGGTCACATAGGCTTAGCTTGCGCCCCGAACTACAATACCAAGATGTATGCACAACACCGAGGCGTTCTTTTTAAGTTTAAAAAGCTCGACGATCCGTGGCGAATGTGAGATATTTCTTACGCGATATCCTCGCTTTTATACTATTTTCGAGAACACAGGTTCAAGTACAGATGAATCACTCACTATCTACAAAAGGATGCTATCAACAAAACTGACATCTATACATGTTTAGAAATACAAATTCACATAGTGCACTCTCGCAAATCTAGATACATTGAACTACTCATAATACAGCATAAAATACAATAAATATTAAACAAAAGATATACATTACAAACAAAGTGCAATATTACATATAATAACACGGAAATTACGCTTTGCTCAAAATAAATATATTAGTGACATATTTTAAAGTTGTGACGTCACATAAAAATATGGATCATATCATAGTGACACTCCCAATGCCGTTCAACTCCAAGTTCATTTTACACTATATAATTCATTACATTCCTGTCTAATAGAAGATTGTGAAATCAGCTAGTTCACTCTAAATGCTTTTTGGTGTCATCAATTTGCCACACTTCTTAAGTGATCTATGCATTTAGAAAAGAGAAGTAACTAGTTAGCCCCAGCTAGATGAGGAAGTGAAGTGACGAACGTTCTACAGAGATCCTGCCTCCATATTGGAGGACATATTCCCGAAGATAAATCCCCGTAGGAGTCTGCTGTTTTTCACACCTCGTCTAATTTTCAGAGCTTTCAGCCATTTCAGTGGCGGCTGGAGGTGAAACGGCTTCTGAAATCAATACAAACGTCTCCCAAGCAAGACTTTCCAATAACCTTCATTAGCGTTTATCCCGACCTTTCTCCATTTTCCAATAGTTATTCTGGAAGACTTTGCAGTTCGTGCGCACGTCACATTACCACTAAATTATTCCTTGGAAGTACTGTCACTATCGCATACATCTTCTAAATCCTTCCCTGTACAGGGTGGACACAAAGTGGGCGTACCTCCCCTTTATTTTCGACACTACGATGGTAATAGTTGGATTACTGGATATGAACACATACCTGTGTCATTGACTTCTTGGAGGCCCTTCTTAACGTAATTCAGGGCAACGTCGTGGCCCGGAGAAAGCACACTTGCATCGCGAAGTGTGCCACAATATGGCGCAGAACTCGGCCGTGCTACGAAAAAGACTGTCTCCATACCGATGTTCCGGACAATTAAACCGTCAGGTATGTGCACATATCAAGCATTCAACCATGACCATCGTGGTGTCGAAAATACAAAAGGGGTTACGCCCACTTTGTGACCTCCCTGTACTGTGGTCACTGCATTCATCTTCTAAATTCTTCCTTGAAAATACTGTCACTATCACATACATCTTCTAAATCCTTTCCTGCACTGTGGCCACTGCATTCATCTTCTAAATTATTCGTTGGAAGTACTGTCACTACCACATGTGTCTTTTAAATGCTTTCCTGCACTGTGGTCACTGTATTAATCGTCTAAATTCTTCCTTGGAAGTACTGTCATTTACCACATACATCTTCTAAATCCTTCCCTGCAATGTGCCCACTGCATTCCTCTTCTATATTCTTCCCTTGAAGTACTGCCACTACCACATATGTCTTCTAAATCCTTCCCTGCACTGTGGCCACTGCATTCATATTCTAAATTATTCCTTGGAAGTACTGTCATTTACCACATACATCTTCTAAATCCTTCCCTGCAATGTGCCCACTGCATTCCTCTTCTATATTCTTCCCTTGAAGTACTGCCACTACCACATATGTCTTCTAAATCCTTCCCTGCACTGTGGCCACTGCATTCATATTCTAAATTATTCCTTGGAAGTACTGTCATTTACCACATACATCTTCTAAATCCTTCCCTGCAATGTGCCCACTGCATTCCTCTTCTATATTCTTCCCTTGAAGTACTGCCACTACCACATATGTCTTCTAAATCCTTCCCTGCACTGTGGCCGGATCTGCAACTTTTTGCACCCTCCCGCAAAATATTACTAAAGTCCCTTCTACGACGTGCGTGTGTGTGTGTGTGTGTGTACATATTCTATATTGTTGGATGGGGGGGGTTGAAATCTGAAGGTCAAGACCACAAATATATTCGGAGCTCCTGGTGGGTTGTTCTGAAACGTTCTGAAGCAAACGTCAGGAGAGATTTTTGGCAATTGTGAAAAAACTGGCAGGACCAAAATCTTGTTTCTTTGCGGAAATAACTTTAACAATTATGCAGGGTGAGTCAAAAGTCCGGCACCATGTGACAAACTGACAACCCACACAATTTCAGAACACTAACTAGGAAATGTACAGTAGAACGAATGAAACAACAATTGTGAATATAATAATAACAACTAGATATTTTATCTACTTTTATTCTAATTATTTCTACTATTGAGGTTTCGTCATTGGACTGAACCCCCCCCCCTTAAAAATTTCTGGCGACGCCCCTGGTTTTGGATACGATGAAAATAACTGACTTGGACTGATCTATCGCTCAGTTTTGGTACTCACGGTTTGAATCGCGTACTGGTACGAATTCATTACAATGGCAATCTTTCAAAGAAAAACACTAAAAATATGGGAATATACAGGGTGACCCAAAAGTAGGTATACAGTACCAATGACTTTATTCATCAATGTCCTCCATCAACAAGTTGTGGTAGTACTACGACTGTGTACTTTCAAATTACCAGCCATCATTCATAGTATCAAGATATCTGAAAAGGATAATGAACTTACAAACAACAATGCCAGGCCGACAGTGGTATATACTGTATACCTACTTTTGAGCCACCCTGTATAACACAAAGTTAACAAATTATAAGAATCCTATCAATATTCATTTCATTTTTAACAAAACATTGTTAGCAGCGTTTTCCATTTGTGAAATACATAAAGGTGAATACATCATGATGCTTCAATTCTTATAATGACGTCAACAGACATATGAAAATTCCAAAATGGCATTTTAGTATGAATGCATTCCTTTGAATGTTAATACACAAGGCCTTAACGAGCATCTGATCTAAACCACGTAAACTTCTGTTCCTGAGATAACTCGTTACAGAGTCTCGAATTTCCTCTGTTAGTTTCCACTTCCGGTTTCTTCCACGCTTGGCTTCGCAGGATCCTCATCTCCCGTCGCCAAGTTGAGAACTAGTTTGTTCTGGCACCACTGACTAAACCTTGGGACGTCAGAACTCGCACAGACACCCCCGGCGTAATAAGCTGGCTGTACTGGGGAGTCTATGCCTCAATAACCACAGGAGACCTCAACGAGGATTGCTATTTTGGAACCCCCACCATGGGGGGCCATATTCTAATCTCGTCGATTTCTCCCCTTCGTCCACGTCTTTAAGGCTCGCTTGCACCTTCAGCCGAAACCGCTTTCGACATTTCCGCTCCTCTCGAAGAAACCTCTCTGATATTCCGATCTGAAAAATGACATCTGCTTAGATTTCCTTCTAGAGCAGTGGTTCTTAAACTGTGGTACGCGTACCCCCAGAGGTATGTGAACGACTTGAAGGGGGTACGCGATCAACTCGGAAGAGAAATGTAGAGAAAACCTACACGACAACATTTTATTTTGCTGAATTTGGAGCCGAATCTCCGCTTGAAAGATTCAAGTGCACAACGAGACATCAAGAAACTGTGTCAGGCTATGCAGGCGCATCCTTTTCACTAGAGTTGACGAGCTGTATATTTGCGGGTGAACCCTGCCCAAGCCTGGCTGCGCAGTAGCAAGGGGGAGGAGCTACCGGCTGCGCGTCATTATCCTTGCGTTATGTCCTTGCTGCCGACCACCCAAAGGGCGAGTAGGTGGCAACTATATAAACGTATCTTTCTCACACTCTGGCGGAGTAGCCAAGGCCACCCGCAAAGATACAGCTCGTCAACTCTAGTAACTCTGAGGATTTACAAAAAACCTCCAAAACTGTGCTTGACAGTTTGTTTACTAACTTATTTTGTTGTTTACATCTGTTTTCAATAGCTCTGGAAAAAATATATAAAAATTAAAGTTTGTTATATGCTTCTTAGAATACACGTGCTACACATTTTTATTCTTGTAGCTAATCATAAGGATTGCAAATATCGGAACACCCAATCAAATAATAAACGTATGATTCTAATGTTTATTTGTTTACAATCTTTCCACAAATAGCCCGAAGACCAGTTTGCTCTATTTCAGATACACTCCTTAAAACACAAAAAAGGGGGGGGGGAATCCACAAAACCCTCTATTCTGAGAAAACCTATGTTGGGGTTATAACACCATTAAGCCTTGTTTCCATGATATGAAAAACTCAATATGCTGACCAAGGCAGTAATTCATTTTATTATAAAACATAAACTAAACGTAACGTTTCAACCTTCTAGCAAGGTCTTCTTCAGACTCTGCACCAAGTACAAATGTAACAAGGTACAAAACAGGAATATATATATATACACACAAATCACTCCCCAACAGACACAAGATTATTATAAAGTTGTTTCTGGAACATTCCAGCAGGTGGACTTCCCTTGTCAACTGTACTTTCACCTGACAGGCGATTTAGCTAAACATTTCCTTTCATCTGGAAAGTGGTTGGACTCTTTATCGCTCTTTTTCCTTCTTCTTCCTTCTTCTCTCCTCTTTCTCTCTTGTCCTTTCCACTCTTTCTAACACCTTCTTCCATTCTTTGTTTATCTTCAGTCCCCCGTTCCAGTTCATTGTGTCTTCTTCACCTTTCTTCTCTATTTCCTTGGCCTCCTTCCATTTTCTCACTAGTACTCTCTTCTCCCTTCCTATCTGCTTAGCCTCATCCCACTCTATGTCATGTCCTGTTTCTCTCATGTGTTTAAATATCACATTTCTCTCTCTCTCTTAAGTCGTACATCATCCCTATGTTGTTTCAACTTGTCTTTCAGCCTCTTTGTCGTTTCTCCTATGTACAGACTGACATTCTTTACACTTCACTGCGTAGATAATCCCTTTCTCTTCCTCTTCTGCTAGAAGGTTGAAACGTTACGTTTAGTTTAAGTTTTAAAAAAAAAATCTGCCTTGGTCAGCATATTGAGTTTTTCACTATGTTGGGGATACAATAAACGTTTAGTTAACGACTAAAGCGTACAATGAGAAAAGGGGTTGAGAACCATTGTTCTGGAGCATTCACTTGAAATTTGCTTTCGCTGTCGAAACGAAACAGCCGTGCAACAATGATACATAGAATATATTAGGACGCGATGATAATAATAATATCAATACATACCTTGGATAGAATGAGGCTATGTAACAATACACGGGAAAATATTAAGATTTTGCAGTAAAACAAAACTCAGAATTTAGTTTTGAAATATAGATTCAGGAATCTATTTCTTTGTTTCTATTATCCAGTTAATATTAAAAAAAATCAAAATTTAGATAAGTGTACAAGGGCAAAAAATATATCAACAAATAAATCATTTCAAACTGGCAAAGTAAATATACAGACAATATCATACCCCGCTTCACCCCTATACCCTGTTTAAGCTATATCCGGAGCAGGCAAACGAAAACAAGTAAGTCTCTGTGCAAGTAGTGACGCGACACGGCTCCACCAATGAACACGTGAGAGGAACGGGATTGCGTGTGACAAGTCCTTTCCTCTTCTACAAATGCTTGTTGTTCTTTCCTAATTACCTTTCTAGTTGTACAAATGTGTATTGTTATTAATCTTAATCTCTGTTATTCAATATGCGATTCTTGTGGTATTCAATATTTAGACCTATTACTGATAATATCAGGATAGTGGCTGACCTGTATGTGTATATCTTGTAAGAGCTGATGCCATGGGAATTACGACTGTGTTTTACTTTTAGTTCGAGGGTGGAGTTTTAAAGAGTGGTAATGCTGAATTGTAAGATGTTATTTCTTTGAAATTCCAATGAAATTACGCATATAAGTAGAGTTTTCTTGCTAAGAAGCAAAATATACTTCTTGTTCTTAGTAAAAACTGAACTTTGATTTTATTTGAAAAACTTACGAGGCATCAAGTTAATGCTACGAGTCCTCATGTCCTTTCTTTTTTTAAGTTAAATCATGTTCTTTGGACTAAAAGAACTTGTCACTAGAGGGGGGGACAGACTACAGCTACCAGCCTTCCCAGCAGCGTGTACTGCTTCGCTCTGCCCACTCGATTTCCTCCCCTTGCCTGACGTGGCCATCCTCCATGGAAAGCTGGGACAGAGTATACATGCGAGAGAAACGTATTTTGTGCAATGTTGAACGACGGTGACGTCATCAAAATGGCCGCCACTTGCCGGTGTCTCATCTTGATATTTCAAGGTCCTCTTGGCCGGTTTTGTATATACAGAGTGTTCCAAATAAAAGTATACCCAGATCGAATGCATACTTTTATTTGGGGCACACTGTATTTACCAACCGGAGCCACAATTTCCGTCACCAGTTACGTGGCGTGACGTAAACGGTACGAAATCCTAGCAATAAGCCGATCATTGACCAGTGCCTCTTCAGCAACTTCAACAGCCGTAAACTGTTGAAAAATAATGAATTTCACAAAAGCTGCCAATAGAGATACAATAGTATAGATCATTATCCACATTTACCTGCAAATAGGCAAAGCCGTGGCATGTATTACCTTTACAATCAGTTCAATTCGTGTCACACTATATGCACGATTTCTCAGTTTCGTAATTCACCAGATCCCTCACTACAATCAACTTCATAAAAACATTTATACTCTTATCATGGTATTTAAACATAAAGCACTAGCGAATTCTATTCCTTACACTGATTTTATCAATACTTCAATCACATAATAATAGTTCCTGCGTATCAAGACATAGTCGAGATATTGAACACAGCACTAAAAGCTCAGAGCCTAATCATTCTTCTGGTTGCTTACACGGCAGGTTACAGTCACACACTGCGACGTGGCCCTGTTTAGCAGAGAACAATGACCTCTATCGCGTCTGGCCGGAGCGGCAAGTGCGTTGATTACATGCGACTTACCCTGCCATCTCTTGGCATTATTATCCAATACTAAACCCACAACAAGCTACGTTAAACTTCGTGCTCTAGGATTGCTCGTGGAATATTAAATATATTATAATTGTCTTTACTTGAAAACATTGATTACAATGCTTAATGCACGCTACGCCCCTTAATGTCACTCTCATTGAATATGTAATATTCAGGGCGTCACTTTCAAACAAAAATCTATTTTTTTATCCATCATGTTGAAATATGTCGCAACAAAATATCTATCTGCTGTGATTTCTTACTTTTCAAGATGTGTACAGGGGGATCCACTAGTATTGCTCGGCAAATTGTCCATGACTATTTTCATTAACTTTTTCCTTACATCCTATGTAACAGCTTGTTTTGAGTTTTCTTGAAGCTCTTATTGGGTCAAATAATGTGCATGAACATGGTGATGGACAATTTGCACGGTAATACTCATGGATCCCACTGTACGTGTACATTCCTAGAAAGTTTATGTAATTTTTCTGAATTTTCTTTTACCGGTCATTGATTGAGCATCGCTGCAGCCCCATCTGCTCCCTCGTTGAGTACGCCCTTCGCTGGCGTGACCTGTTAACAGTGATGTGCAGTAGACTATAAGTTTACGTCTACATGCGTTGTCTACACGTAATCTACGCGTAGATTACATTCGGTTGTAGTTTACATAGGCTACGTAGACAATCTAAAGTGCATTAAAATTAATTTTCAAGGGTTTCATGAAGGGAAAGTGACATTTTCAACTATATTGGTTCCTAACAAACTGAAAAGAATCCTATTTACAACAAAATGTATCTTCTCTTCTATTATCAACTATGGAAGAAGATAAATAGTATGCGAAAAACAACAACAGATGGCAGTCGTGAGGCAAGAGTGGTCTTTTTTCCCATAAAACACTAGAATATTTCTTATATTAGGTTTCTTCCTAGGTGAGAAATTGTTCGAATTTGGAGGAAAGAGTATGAAAAGTTTTCTTCACACATCAGCAACTGATACGCAATATAATTTTCTTTTAATTCCATGGCCCCTTTGCTAAGTTATCATGTAGAATGTAGACTATCGTTGTTTACGCGTAGACGCACATCACTGTTAACCTCAACTTCAGAATCAAATTTCCACCACAAGCGGCGCTGACGTAGTTCTTTTTGCCTCTTCAGCCTATTAATAATTCTAACTCGTTGGTACCAACAAAGAACTGCTATTCTCCTCATGCTAGACAAGCAGACGCTATTAGGACAAGCGTTTCACAAACCACAAACAAAGGAATTTATAAAAAGAAACTGAATTTCCTGAACAGGAAACGGATATGAACGTCATGCGAACCAGCCTTATTTCTTCATTCCTGCACGTCCAAAATTTGCCCGTATAATAAAGACGCTATTTCGATCTCCTTGTCGATAGAATTTACAACATCTTTCGATATGAACACGAAGGAGTCGCAGAGGAAGGTTTTTCTCCGTTCAAATTCCTGCGTTCGCTAACAATCGGTCGAAATTGTGCGTGTCCTAATGGCGGACAGCGACGCTTCGTGTGTCTGGGAAGTGAGCGTGTACGACGTGGGGGTTTCAGGAAAGGGTTCGAGAAAAACGAAACTGTTGTGGGGGGGAGCAACCGCCTGAAAGGCTTACCAAGAACAAAAATTAAATAATGAAAATTTACTTTCTTTGCAGTACCAAAGAAAATTTATGCACACTACTAATTATAATAATATGCATAAAATATATTTGGAAGTTTACTTTTCGTCAACTTGTTATAACATCCTTTTATTAAATATATATTCAATTCTTTGTCTATTTGACATTAATTTCTTTGCCAGGGCACTTGTTTTTATTCAAATTATGCCGATCTTAACTTCGGATAAGCTAGGTAATGAATAACATTATGTGCTGTTATATCCGTTTCTACCTATTCGTGTAATAATAACAATACAATAGGGCCCCACACATTCTCGATCTTGGCCATTTTTAGGTGATGTCATCAGCACCACGCTCCGGCAGCCTTTGCCCCTCAAGGTTGCTCCCAGGTACCCATTGATTTGAGGCTGGGTGAGCCCCAGAGCCGCTTTATGCTGGGACAAGGCGGGAAAAATTCCTAGCTTAGATCACCCACTCCTAGAATCGAACCCGGGTCCCCCGAGTGGCAGTCAGCCACCTTACCGACTAGACCACCGCGATTCTTTAAGTATTTTAATGTAAATATTATTATTACTATTATTATTATTATTATTATTATTATTATTATTATTATTGAAACACTTTGTTCCGACGCCCCGCCCCCAAATGTATTTCTAGATACGTACCTGGAAGAATGGTACACTCCTGTTCACTAAAGTGGCACATTTTATAACGTTGGACATTTGAAGTATATGCCACTTTATCTGAACAGGAGTGTACATTTTACATGGTACTGCTATTTTGTTTTCACTTGTTCCTACCACGTCAATTAAGAGGGTTACATTAAAAACTGGTCGACGATAAGAAAGAAGTGAAGGGGAAGGGGAAGATATACATACAAAGAAAGACGAAGAGAAGAGTGCAAGAGGAAACTTGGCACGGACTCAAAACGACAGTTGTAAAGATGTGAGTCGACAGTGCCAGGGAGCATTCTGGCAAGCGCCCCCCTTCCCCCCCATCCACACGCGGCTACGGAGTTTCTCCCCGTCTTCAGAATAAACAAGAATTCTCAGCGGAGCCAAGGAAAACAGGTAGTTTACACAGAATGAAAGGCAGGCCGGAATCGGGGGAAAATATGTTGCAACGTGGCGGAGTGGGTGGAGGGATAAGGGGGGGGGGGGGAGGTTGACGATAAGCAGCAGTGTATTCAGTCCTTTAAAAAAAACTGAATGGAGTCCGGGTGCGTAAAAGAAGCAATGGCGTGAGCACCGTCAAATAATTTGCACACATGCAATTGTACAGGGTGTCACAATGAAACACTTGTACAGGGTGTTCCAACGAAACTACACTTGTACAGGGTGTTCCAAGAAATTGACACTTGTACAGGGTGTTCCAAGGAAACGACACTTATACAGCGTCTTGAATTTTCTGTACTTTTGTTATTTCAGTCGCTTTAGTCTCTCCCTAAATTAATCACGGCAATAATGAAGAATATTTTTTTAGACAAAGATGGTAAATAGACACACAGGAATAATCACCCATCCTCACAAGAAAGCAAGAACTCGAGTCTGGAACCTTCGACGCGAGGTATGTTTCTTGTTCTAACTAGTATATCTCTGATTTTTCGTTAGATTCATGGTATTCCGTGAGTTGACATGAATAAAGTAAATGAATAAGACAAGTGGGTGGAGGGGACTGGAGAATCGTAGCTACGCAACCATTGAGAAGATATCCTTCGCCTAGATAGAGAATCTCTATATCCCCTTGTGATAGAGAACCTATTAGAAGAATGAAAATACAGATTAAAAGAACAAATTCCTTTCGTCAAAATGCATAGAAAACAATATTACATACTTCTTCATTATAGAAAAGAATATAAAATTGTCCTTGGTGGGGATCGAACCTAGATCTCACTGATGAAAGCCAACACTATATCAATATCACCACATTTTCTTTCTTCCAGTCAGTCTGTTTCCTTCCTCAACACCTGAAGACGAAAATGCATCTTAATTTCTATCATAATTGTTTCATTGTCTATTAATAGAAAAACATAAACATACAGAGATGTATACCCGTGACTGGTATACAAGCCGCAGAATTGCAATGTTGGTTGGGTTGTCTAGTCACAAGGGGCTTGGTGGTTAGACATGGATGACTTGCTTCAGTGCTTCTTCAATAGGGTCGTTGCAACCCAGAAGTGTCCGTGACTATACAGGTTGTTTCAACGAAACGACACTTGTACAGGATGTTCCAATAAAACTATACTTGTGCAGCGTGTTCCAATAAAACGAGCTTTTTTTAATGCAACAAAAAGTAATACTGTTTTTAGACATTAACTGCCATGGTGATTTCACGAATTTTGCGTCCTGCGCCAAAGGGGTTATTGGACTTTATTTCGCAATTTCGAAAATTTCGCTTTATATTTCCTGTAAGAAACTTTTAATGTGCACTCGACTCCCACACCTTGTCGGTCATGCTTATGCGCATCATTGTTATACTCGTAACCGACTGCGCGCTAGGAACAAAAGTGAAGCCACATGTTTCGGTCACAAAGACCGACGTGGTGTAAATGGTATGCGCCAGTTTCGGTCAATATGACTGACATGGTAGTTAAGGTGAATGAGGCAAGCATTTGAAATTTGTTTGAATTGATTTGGTTTTTTTGCTACATAGCGTCGCTTTTCTTCAACTCAATGGCTAATCGCAACGATGAGAGATGATATGATGAAATGACACTCAGAAAGATCAACAATGGATTCGAACCCGGGACCCCTGGCGTCGTAGCGTGCTGTGCTATAAACACCCCCCTCCCCCCCCCCCCCCCGCAGTGTTATAATTCAGTGCTGGACATGGCAGGTAACTCAGGAACTTGAAGATTTGGTTCATGTTATTTTGCGTCGATTTTCTTACACTTTTGGGTAATCGCGGCGATGAGGGTGAGTGATAAGATGAAGTTGAGAAAGGAACGCTCACAAATGCCCAGGCCGGATTTCGAACTCTGGATCTCTGGGCGTCGAAGAGCGATGTGCCAACTCCACCACTTTGGTAGCGGTAAAACTTGACGACGTACGCACTGAAACAACCTGAATAGAAGATTCACCGTGATGCGTTACGGATGTTGAAGTTGTGGTCTGTGACCCACTTGGAAGATCCTTGCTTCCTAAGTCCTCTACAAAGGATAAAAACATTTTGTCCCAATTGGGATAAATACTGAAAAAAGGTTTATTGGTCTTGGTATGTTTTAAGACAAGTGACAATAAATAAAAGAAGCTAAAACAGTTAGAGAGAGGAAAAATAAAAGCCAGCTGTAGAAAGGGAGATGGGAGAGAGAAGCAGAGGGAAATAGAAGTAAATACAGGAGACAGAGAGGTGAATAAAAAGAGGTATAACAAAAAAGTGAGAGAGGGAGAGAAAAACATAAAACATTTAGAAAACAGTAGAGAGAAGATGTTAAAGGGATTGAAAACAAGTAAGAGAGTAAACAACACACAATACATTGGACAGAAAGGCGAAAATGAGGAAAGAAGTAAACAGAAAGGATGAAAGTACGTAAACCCAAAAGACACAGATTGATTGAATTTGTTTTTGAGCCCACTTTATGCACAGAAAGGCTAAATTAGATTGGACCTATAGTTTTAAGTCGGATCCGAACCCTTGCAGACGTTACCACTACTCGATCAGTGAGGCACCAAAAACGCAGAATCTCTCTGTATGCAACCACATACGGGAATCACTATATTTATTAAACAGCAAAATATTGTAATTTTAACGATAACTTCTAACAGAATATAACTCGAGTTAATTTTTATGTCAACGGTAACTCCAGTAAATTTGTGTAACAAATAGCTCTGGTGCACTTTAAAGGATAAGTAAGTGTAACTCAGTTGCTGCAGATTGTCTACAAAATACAATTATCATTCCGGGAACTTATTGAGCGCACCATGAAATTTCTCAAGCTTGCGCCGAGAATCAGCAAGGGATTTCTGCTCAGATCAGGATTAAAGTCAGGACCAAGCACACACTACCAGAAACCTACGCAAGTATCGGAGAAGGGCAGTCCCCGAGGTGTTCACATAAAGGGCGGAACTCGAACTCACGACCCAGGAGGAAACATTAATAAGGCAGCCTTTACGGCCGATAGTAATTTCTGATTTAACCTCCCGTGGCTTTTTCCCGCCTCATTTGCGGCGTGCCTCCTGAAGAAGTGCCAAGGCTTGAACCCGCAGCTCCCGTGCAAAACACATAAAGTCTTTACCACGGGGTGGAAGTTGCATAATCTTTCGAGTGGAGCATATAAAAGTAAACTTATGTCCGGGGTCCATGTTAAATGAATATTTTACGGACAATTTGCATTTTATAGTGCCTCGGCTGGAGCCAAGAACGTGGAACATTAGAAACGGTTGCAAAACGGACCACGTTTTATTTTAGCCCGCGGACGAAACCTGGAGAGCGAGAGACCGGGTTCCCATTTCGGCTGTCGCGTTTTTCAGAGTGATTGCGGTAGTAATTCTTCCTTCTTCCCCTCCCTTTCGAGTACCTCCAATCACACGATTTCCTGGCAAGGCTCTCATCTGCATCGGGAACTTTACAGTGGGAGATGCATAAGGGGTGAAAACGGCCGTTGTCTGCACCGTCTCATCTTCTTGCTAATCCAACCATTTCGTATTCCCTCTCCTTGGAATGGCTTGGCATCGAACTCGTCTTTCCGAACCTTCTTTGCTGAGCCGAACGCACCGACGGTTGGGACCGCACAGATACCAACAGATGAGTCATCGTGAACCCGTTCGTCAGGGTTACATATATATTCCATCGTCGGGAAGGAAACGGAGCTCCACTCGGCATGAAAGAGACGTGAGCTCCACTCGGCAGGAAAGAGACGGAGGCTTCACTCGGCTGTATTGGACGAGTACTTCCCTCAGTACAACTATTTTACTGATAAAGAACATCTTGTTTTTCCTATTGTTATTTTTCTAACCAATATATTTTTCTTTTACACATAATTATTTTAGTTGTATAAGAATATGTTGTAAAGTAAAGTGCTCACCTGTGCATAGCACCACGCCATGAAGGCGTATAGGGGGTGTGGGGGTAACGCCCCACACTTTCTTGATCCGGTCGTGAGTGGGGGTCATGTGATCAGCATCACGCCCCTGACCGCCTTTACCCCCCAGGGTTTCACCCAGGTATGTTATTCGACACTGGGTGGCGCCGGGGCCGCTTCCAACGTTAGAAAAGTTCCCGGATTTGAACCGGCCGGGGATCGAACCCGGGTAGTCAGACGCGTTACCGACTGAACCACCGCGGCCACACAAGAATATGTTGAAGATCTTCAAATGGTCGGACGGTTACTGGTGTACTGCTCGTGCTGCGCGAAAAAACACACACACACACACACACACACACAGGATCACTGATCTGTTCACATAGGAGCATCTGTGCGAGTCGAACTATGCTTGAGAAAAGGGGCGGATGCTGTTGAAGCAATGAGGATATCGAAACTACGTCCTTGGATCGAAGAGATATATGTCCTCGATTTGCTGTGTGTTAACAGATCGGGTCCTCGTTAATACAGGTACAGCAACACATACACAAGCGTGTGTATACAATACGAACAATCCAAGGACCTTTCCAATTCCCGTATGAACACAGTAAGATTGTGTGTGTGTGTGCCAGCCTATGGAAGAAAAGTCTTAATTCACAGCCCGAGACAGATAGGCACCTGCGACACTATAAAAGTACAAAAATTGACAATCGATAGGGGGCGCTGTAAAGAAGCCCAGAAATAACACAGAGCGTCTGCTGTTTCATTTCCTTGTTTCGTTCCTAGCGTTATTGAATTAGGAATAAAAATGGAAGCGAAAAGAAGAAGGTGCAGAGGGCGTTACATAACAGCCAAGGAAATAGCTCGCGAGCCGAAGCAAGACACCGCCAGCGGAAATCGACTTGTTACAAAAGTTATAAACGAACTGCTGCATTTTTCACGGATGTGTTACTTTTACGGCTGTTAAAAGTGGGCGATGCTTTCTGATAGCCGTGGCGATCTTATCGCGGAGTTGGGGCGCGGGGGGGGGGCGAAGCTTTCTTTATTTTCGCACGCCATCTTCCAAACTTTCGGACCATTATGCAGTCAGTGACCTCCTTCCGAAGTAACAAAATAACATCAAGTTCTGGGAATATGATGCTAGGAGGGGCAATTTCCTTCTCGAATCAATCGAGAGAAAACAAAAGATGGGGAGGGGGGGTTCTGGAGGTCAAGACTACAAATATATTCGGAGCGCCTGGAAGGTTGTCAATTTGTCTTACCCGAAGGTGGCTCCTGGTTGCGTCATTGTCAGGATACGAGTTGTATAAATCTGAACGTTCTGCGGTAAAGGTTAGGACAGATTGTGCGCAATTGTGGAAAAACTCACAGGATGCAAAGTCTGCTTTGCTCCACCCACTTGCTTTCTCCTCTTCTCTACCGTCTTGCACGGTCTTGCTTCACAGATTACCGAAACAGAATGTAATATTTTTAAAAAAAAGTCAAAGTATCGTCTGTGCATTGTACCGAGCCAAGGAAATGTGGACCACACACAATCTCGATCTCGGATATAGTGATGCGATCAGCACCACTTTCCGGCTTCCTTTATGCCCCCGACTAGATACACCCATTAATTAATGATTGAGCCCCACAGTCAGTCTATGCAGGGATATTATCAGGGAAATCCCCACCCGAAATTACCCATGCAGGGAATCGAACCGGGGTCTCCAGCGTGACAGTCAGACGCCTTACCGACTATACCAGCGCTCCTCTTTAACTCATAATTAGGGAACGGATTTTAAGGTGGAGCATCTTTCCAAAAATATAGCTGTTTTCATGCCGATCGTTTGAGATATGTATTAGGACATGATATCAAGTAAAATGAACACACTTTGTTGCACCTTTTCGTGAGATTAGCACAGTTATCCCCCTTTCACCCCCTCTTTGATGCTTCAGTACCTTTTCCTTCCTTTCCCTTCAAGTTTTGTTAAAACATTGGACAGAAAAATAAATTATTTCAATCTTCTTGAGCAGCTACATAAAATCCTATAGTCTCATATTGTAGAGCAGAACGAGAGCTGTAAAATGGTATAATATAATAATAGCAGCCCCAATAGTTCCCAAGATAATGTAGCAAAACCCGCGAGAGAAAACACAAACTTCAACAAATCTATTCGACAGAATCACAGTTCTCTATGCGGTCCGCGCGCAACCACAGTTCTCTATGCGGTCCGCGCGAATTATATACAGAAGGCGTAAAAAGAGAGAGCATTGAATGAAGGCATTTTATCAGTACATTTTTGAAAACATTTTTTTTCCTTTCCCGACTATAATTTTGCACCTTAAAAATCCTTTCCCTACTCATAATAGTTATTATTGCATAATAACGATTGTAACCGTAATAATATTGTTATTATTTCTACATATTAATCAAGTATTATTAATGGCCTGACTCCCCTCTCCCCTACAAAACTTTCTGGCGACGCCAATGGACCCCTTTTAAACGAAATTCCTGAACACGCCACCGAAGGGGCTACTTTATTGCTTATTTCACCCCCTGGCACAATCAATCCGGCGCTGTTCGTTGTTTCCTGCGGATAACGCCATGCTAAGCCAGCATTTCAGCGGAGAATCATAGATGACTCTGCTAGCTGCTGAGGCAGCCTTTTCAATACAAACAATTGCCGAGCGGTTCAAACTGACGATGCATATTTTAAAATCAGATAACGAATTCCCCTTTCTTCGCTTCTCTACGTGACTACGGTTAATGAAAGCGGAAGCAAACAAAGATCTCATAATTTGTGCATTCCGCAATTCTTATCGTGCGCCTATTGGCCTGTATTTGCCTTCGATGCTTCCGAAGATTTGCCTCATGACCTTCTGTGCTATTTGTAACGCCTTGCTCTGTACAAATTCAGCTTTATTTAAGGGGAAGTGAATCGTGAGGGAACCAGAATTCGGGATGTTACTTAAGGAAAGCAACGGGTTACTTGGATTTGAAAGTAATGCACAAGCAACTTATTACTTTCTGTCATATTGCCTATAATATACAGGGCGATTCTGAAATGACGGTACAAATTGTTAAGGGTGAAAAAAGCTCTAGGAGAAGCAACAGTAATGGTCAAAGCAAAGAAACTAGTTACTTAAGTAAAGTAACGGATTACTTGCCTTTGAAAGTAATGCGTAAGTAACCTCTTACTTCCGGCCATATTGTACATATATACAGGGTGATTCAGAAGTGATACAAAATGTAAACGTGAAAAGTACACACTAGGAAAAGTAACATCAACGATTCAAGTACTTAAGTAAAGTAATTCGTCAGTAACTTCTTACTTTGTCATGTCCCATACAATATACAGGGAGGGGGTACAAATTGTAAAGGTGTAAAGTACACACTAGGTGAAGCAAACAAGTCTGTCGACTTCCAATGCAAAGTAACCCCTCCCGAACTTCTCTCCCCCCTGAATATAAAGTATGGCTAGGAATACGAAATTGGATAGTAAGTAATAGGAGTAATTGTAACGGTGACGCGTTGTTTTATGAAATTAATGATCGTTGCATTATGTTACTAGCATTACCTTATCTAATGAAGAGGAACTTGACATTTTTCCTGTCTGTGCTGATTAATGGAAAAATGGACAGAAGAAAATAAGAAATTAAACTAAACGGAAAAAAGATCTGCTGAAAAAGAAGCTGCAAGATAATATTAAGTGGATCCTACACAAACATGAAGCGTAAGGAGCTTTTCAGACAAAAGCGACAGGCGACATGTGACGAATGACAGGCGACTCAAGCCCCATCCAGTCTGTAGAAAAGCATTCACTGCGCATGCGCCGGCACCAGACAGAGGCGACACTATGCACCATGTCGAGAAAACTGCCCAGTCTGAGCGACCGTGTCACTTTTTTGTGTACCGGTAGTACAGCGCCTTGAATAACGTAGTGTGGAAAACGACCCAAGAAACTGGTTCCCCAGACGGATGAGAAGCATAGATGGCAGTGCGATCAATGTCGGTGCTAATTTTCTTATGAAAGTAATGCGGCTTTGTTAGTTTTTGGAATATATTATGTAGATTTGTTTGTCTTGAAAGGCGGTACGTGAATTGATGGAAACAGTTATATTTGTGGAGTGATTTGCAGTCACGAAATGACATTAATTTGGAAAGAAAAGTAAAATAAAATTAATAAATAAATAGCATGCGTAACACAAGAAGAAACATGGCAAAGTGATTCCGGACGTCAGGTGTTGGATTGTGTACTAGAGTTTTATTTTTCTATGTTATTAGAATATAAATAGTATCCTGAGAGATATTTCATACCGAGGCGACAAACCACAAGTGTCGCTTGGAAGCGAGCAGTCCGTAATCAATGCAGCCTTTCGAACCGTAGGGACACAAGCTCTGACTGCACCGTTTCCTCAAGGAGATTTTACACCAAAGCGACACGCGACAAACGATACGAGGATTTCACAGCAAAGCGACACGGGTCCTTCCGTCCAAGGCAACTTTCACACCGAAGCTACACATCTTGCTTGGAAACGAGTAGTGTTGCCCACGGGACGAGACGGGACAGGCTTTTAAAATTTCGAGACGAGACGAGATTGATCATGTGTCCCGAGAACAAACGAATATTTTCGAAACGAGACAGCATTTCATAGCATTTCCACGAGACGAGACAGGCCAAAGTCTCGTCTCGTGGGCAACACTAGAAACGAGCCAATCAAGAGCAACATTTCACATCGTAGCGGCATGACTGGAAGCCCAGGCCAGCGTTCGGTTGGTGAAATCCTCAAGCGATAAGTGTCGCGTGCCCCTTGTCGCTTTGGTGCGCAATCTCCCTAAAGCAAGACACTCATTGCATCGCGCATGCGCAAACAACAAACCACGGCAACATGTTGCAAGCTATTGAGGAAATGACCCAGTTTGAGCGACGCACAAGCGACACGTGTGACTTATCGTGTCACCTAGATCTGTTGTTGTAATGTGCGGTTTGTCGTGTCGCCTATCTGTTGTTCGCACAATTTGCAGCGAACGCTTGCCAATAGACTGAAGGCACCATGTCGCTTGTCACTTAGTTGGGAACTCCCCCTGTAGCGCGTCGCTTCGGTCTCAGCACCCTTCCTTTTTCCGACCGAAGTAACAAGTAGCACGCGAATACACCATATGAACGTGTCGTTTGCTGTTTGGACCCTCACGTGCAATGAATGTTAGTTTACAGTCTGGAAGTGTGTGTCACTAGTGTGACAGTGTGAACATCCCGTGTCGCTTGTCCCATTGGTTTAAAAGTTTCCTTACACTCATGTCGATGCCACTAAAAAAGTTTTGTGGGGTTCCCCTTGTCGTTTCATGGAATCATCATTATCATCATCGCCGCGATTAGTTTAAAGCGGAAGAAAAGAGACAGTAAATATAAAAAATACAAATGCTTCAGTGTGTATATCTTTAAAAGAAATGATGATGATAATAATGAACCTAATTCATACACAAAAATTTAGTTGCCAAGAGCATTCCACGCGTATTTTTTCTCCCGTATTATTAACGAAAGTATGACGATAACAGGACGTGGTCGACTGTCTACAATGTTTGTTAATATCTTCGCGACCACTGTACCAAATATCATAGCAATTATCACATTCATAGAAATGATTCATGTAAAAGAATCAGACTTGCAGCGAAAACTCCATTTACTTCCATTATAAGCAGACGAATACCAAGCACCGGGTTCAACACCAGCGCCTCTAGCGGATCATTTTCGAGTGGAACCAGCCAGAGCGCGCAGAACTGTGCCGTTTTCCACACTACGTTATTCAAGGCGATGTACCGGTAGCAAAGTAAAGTCCACCTGGTACAGACGCGTAGCCAGAAAGGGGCTCGGTGGGCTGAACACTCCGCCCCTGAAATCCTACAAATATCTCATGTATATAGTGTAAAGTGGAAATAATATTACTTCATTAACAGGATTACACATCTTGCATAATAAAAGAAATCATATAATACTGAGAAATTCATCTTCAGGGTTTCTAACCCCCCCCCCCCCCACCAACACATACACACACTTTCGCCTTTAGATGGCGGTTGCTGATAAATAAAATTCTGGCTACGGGGCTGACCTCACATAATTCCAATCTTGAATACCTCGACTTGTACAAGGAGAAAGCTTCTCTTTGTTGTGTTTTCATTACATATCCTTGCTTTGAGCAGAATGGTAATGCCCTTTACCTGTTCTAATACATCAAGTATTTAAAGTACAACTTTACACACAACCGCAATTCTTTATAATTTTCTATTAGTTAATAACATGAATCAGTTCACGTTTACAAAAAGAGCACTAAATCCACAACACACTATTCGATAACAAACCCATGTTAGTTAAAGCATAATGTATAAATATCACTAGCGTGGAAGCAAACATTATGAAAGATTATTCCAAATAATTGGACACCAGGACAAAAGCGTTGAAAACTTTAACTTAGAACATTTCTTTTGAAAAATTTCTTCAAAATAAAAATACATTTTTAAACTTTGTTTAATAAAAATTTGACATATTATTGGTACCAAATATTTTAGTGCCATCTATTGACACAAAGTATAATTAATTCAGTCTAATTTAGTCAGGATGTGAATATTTTTCCGTTCGTTTTTGTTAAAGTTATTTGAAGAAAATAGTCCAAAGTATCAATTTGTAGCGTATATTGTAGTTGGCGTACAAACAGCATTACAAAAGAAAAAAGAACGAACAAGTAAAAACCAACGTCCTTGCAGTTGAGACAGCTCACACAGAATACTCCGTGGTTCGCACATACTACTCAGCAACAGTCATAAGTTCTACACTCAGCCACCAGGTGGCAGCACCAATCAAATACACATCATACAATGCATTGTTTCTGTAATTCTTAACAGTTTTAAATACCAATTACATAATATATTGTTTTTAAACCAGACTTGAAAATAAAACAATGGTTTATTCGATTATAAAGAAACTAAGGTACCAGTTTCATAGATCGGACACACATTAAAATCGCATATTTTGTGTTTCGCATGGTTCGTACTTACCAATTGTGTATTGCGGAACATAGTTCAGGGTGCCATTATGCTTTTTACACGAAAACAAACGCAATTTTTCACATTCTGAGAGCTGTTTCCTTATTCCCTTCTTCGCTTCCGGAACACACAATATGGCGGGCACATCTTGACTCACGTTGTGGGTATGCAGTGTTTCAATCTTCTTCGCCGAAAAATACCTACTATGGAGTTCGTCACCGGTGGAAATTATACATTATGCACGGGTAGCTGACGGATAGCCCAACGAACCATTCACGGATAGCCCCACGAACCATTTCCGATAAGGTTAGGTTAGGTTTGGTTAGGTTTGGTTACGTTAGGCAAGCATAGTAAAAAAAAAGGGGAGTTGAAACACTGACAGGAGCTTACGTCATCAAACGTACGCAGCATCCGGTTGTCGTAGGGCAAGCAAATGAAATAATGGCAATTGTGCGTCGGTGAGATATTTCTCTTGAAAAATACATGATTTCCCGGTCAAATATATTCCACGATGAAAGAAAATACCTCGACGAACGTTGTAAACCTTGGAGAAACTCATTTCCATAAGTAGTTTCTTGTGTAAAATTGAAGAAATGTGTCTCCGATGTATGAAACTGTTACCGAAACTAATCGCTTAAATACTGCAATTGATAATAAATTTATATAAAATTAAGAATATAATTTGGAATATTTTATTGCACAATATTTTATCTTTGTAGTATTCATAGTTTAATAAATAGCTACATTGAGATAACTAAGAGTTATTAAAATATCCTGTAGACATTTTACCCGTGTATGGAGCCTACATATTGTTTGAGTTATGTTGCTATGATGTCAATTGATATCGAATATCGATATCTATCGGCAAACGAACGACATTCAATTATTTTTTTATGTTTCATTAAATTATCATTTGCTACTTCCTACATTCCAGAAGTAAATAAGTATATCGCTAGTTCACTTCTGATGGACTGTCTCTCACGGCGAGAGAAGGGACCGATAGAGTTGGTATACGATACATGATGATGAGGTAGCAATGGTTGCTTGGTTGATTTGAAGCTTTAAGTCCACTTTATGCACAGATAGGCTAATCCGGACTGGACCTACATGGGCCTCCACCGGGTACCGAACACGGGACCCCTTGATTACAAGGCAACGATGCTATAGTGGAACCACAAGCAAAAAAAAAAAAAGCCTGCGCAGACCCACCACTCCTGTGCGCCGTACTTTCGCGTGGAGGGGAGGGGCAGAGTGGAGCATGCTTCCTTATGGCCACTGCGCCATCAGGGAGGCGAGAGGTAGCAATGGGTAGGTCTATCAATTGATTGATTTGGTTTATTTTACTTCGCATTTGTCACTTTTGGCTAATCGCGAAGATGAGTGATGAAATAGATGAAGGGACACTCACAAAGAACACCCACGCCCAAGCCGGGGTTAGAACTCGGAACCCCTGGCAAGTAGGCCTACCAGACTACGAAATTTTGTCCTTGTAACGTTGGTAGCTCTGTAGATACAGATAGTTGACGCATTATTATCTACAGTTAATTTTGTCCCAATACTTGTTTGACACCCTGTACATATATGATGCCCTTGTTTATATCTCTGGATACTATACATTATACACATGGACATATCCGTGGAAGTGTTGACAATGCGAAATCGCCAATTAACTGATGATGTGATTAAAAGTTATGCTGGCTGAGCGCGTTAAGTAATCTACTCTTAATTTCGCCAGCAAAGGGTTCGTCCGAGTGTGGTCGTTCCCTTAAGATTGTCTCGTCATAAATTTCCCTCCACATTGTCATGAAGTGGACATCTGGAAACGGGGGAAATGTTTCCCTCATGGTGGCAACACTGACCGCAGTGGCGCAGATCCTCTGCCCACTTCCTCACACTTTCAAAGTCCGAAGCTTTTGAAGCCCCAGCTTCCCTCGACCAAGTTCCGTCGTTTCATACAATCGTGCCCAAAGCAGACGGAAACAGCGCCCTTGTAGAAACAGGCGAACGTCGTGTGTTTGTCCAGTTGCACATCGCCCCTTGAAGCGGGTATATGTGCATGTCAGAAGCAACCAGTACGCAGCATTAGGAACGGGACAACGAGTAAAGAGAATTCCCCGTCGAACTTCTGTTCTCAGTTTCACCAAGGCAGTAATGAGGAATGAAGGGTCGCAGTTTTAGCAATAGGCACACTCAGTGGCGGTGATTGGGTTTCAAAACCGGGGGGGCAAGGTGCCCAAACTAGGGGACAAAGACAGTATATTTCCCTTTGTAGATATGATTTAGCATAGTGCGGGGGCAAAAGTGGCAAAAACTGGGGGAATTGCCCCCCTCGCCCCCCATAATCGCCGCCACTGGACACACTGGTGTGTAGTATTCTTTTCTAGAAATAGTATCGAGACGTGGGATTCCACAGTATCGTCTCGTGCAAGCAGTCTCGTTCTCTGTGCCATGGCAATATCTAGACTCAAACCAGTGGCGTAGCGGCCGCCCTCGCAATTCGGTGTAGGGGCCCCGCTATGTTCTCTCTCTCTACTTCTGAAATTTTATGTAATCCCAAAAATCAACAGATAGTATCGGATATTTAAAAAATGGATTTACGAAACAGAAATCTGGTTCCCAGTAACATATAATATGACGACGTCTGCAATAATAAACAGTGGCGTATTACCTCAGCATGAGGGACCCGGGCAACTTGACATATGTGTCTCCTCCGAAGTACAGAATTAACTTACTCGCAAATGGCAATCAGTAGGAAAATTCTCTCATCTCATATCTTTATAGCTACGCAGTTTATCGTAAACGTAGCCTCAATATGAAATTGAAATGAGATCTGAGATACAAATCTCACGTTGTCTACACTTCTTATGTTTAACTTAAAGGGAGCCAAAAACTCAGGAGGAAGGAGCCCAGGGGCAATTATCAATTTTGCCTTTAGGCAGTATCTCAGGAACTATGGAAATTCCAATGAAAACAGCATCATCTCAGGAACTATGGAAATTCCAATGAAAACAGCACCATCTTAGGAACTATTGAAATTCCAATGAAAACAGTGGCACTTCAGGAACTACGGAAATTCCAATGAAAACTGTACTGTCTGAGAAACTGTGGAAATTCCTGTGAAAACAGTGTCATCTCAGGAACTGGTGCTTACCAGTTGAACATTTCAGCAAAATGTCTTCCACACCTGGAAGTCCTACTAATCTCCTCGGGGGAGGATGAATTGGCGTTTGAAATAGCTGACATTACGCACACCTGTGGAACTGCTAACCTACAAGCAAAAGATCTGCAATATACTCAAAATATATTAGAGGAAAGAAGAAACTCCCCGTATAGCACAGTACATTTTCTGCAAATCGACATACATGTAGGTAGTTTTTCTACTGGACATACATGTAGGTAGGGCAATATGCAGTAACGATAAGAACCTCTCAAAAATCGATCCCCACCTATCCCCCTTCCTTCGCTAGGCAATTAGCAGCGGTTCCTTAGTTGGGAACATTCTACTTCAAGCATTCCGCGTAAAAATATCAGTTCTAGAATTGGAAACTTTCGTCATAGTTCGTGAATTGGGACGTTCTAACTTGGAACATAACCATTTTAGCGACCAGATAACGACATCAGCTTCTGCAAAGGTTTTTGACGTCTTGTAAATAACCTTCGTCAATAGGCATCAAGACCATGAGGCTAACTTTTGCGATTGAGTGCATTCAGTTCGCAATTTACCATCCTAATGGCTAGGACAACCAATGAACGCGATATTTGAGTTCAAATGATGCGCAATGCTGCTTCCTTTTTAAACGAAAATCTCAGGCTAAACGGGGACTCGAGCTTGTTTGAGTTTTGTGTAAAGTCCACTTTATGCACAGATAGGCTAATCGTGACGAGCTACAATTCATAGTGGGATTCGAACCACTGTGTGCTTCCACCGAACCAGCTCTGATTTCGCCTGATCTTTCGCTACCGCTGTTTAATCTGTATGGAACTGTTGTCTCTTGCAGTAATATTGCAGATCCTGTTTTCCATACCAGCCAAGCGCAGTGAACAGGCGTGCTCAGGAACTAAGTAATGTCCTGCAAATTCTTCTCACTCTGATCGACTTTCTTATTAAAATATTCTATGAGAGTTGCAGATTACTTCTATTCTTTGTTTTGTATCTCTTTTCTCTTATTGTTTGAAGCTTTCCATCTCTTACAACTATAGACATTTTAACACTCATTAGTTCCAGTGTCTAATTTGTGCCCGAAATGTGGGAAAACTTAATGGAATCCAACTTTTAATATTCAGCGCCATCTATTATCATTTTCTTGAACTATTTGTTCCATGTACTTTGTAACAATCTATTTGTGTGTATCAATACAAATTTTCGCAGGCTGTTTTTCTTTTCTGTTTTTGTTGCCTGTAAATTGTTCTTCTTTTATTCGTACATCCGCAGTCAGCGGAAACTTGCATGCCAAAAAAAAAAAGTCATCCCATTCAGAAAGGGTAAAATATAGGGCTGGGATGGCAGAAAGGGGGGAGGGGGTGGACGTGAAGTCGGGGAAGGAGCACTCACCATACATTCCATTGTACTCCCAGCGTCCACTGCGGTCACACTTGCATAAACACACACAACTTACACGTGTGCTCGGAGGGGGAAGGGGAAAAGAGGGGGCCAGGGAATGAAGAGAATTGAAAGGGGGATTCACACAAAAAGGGGGGAAATAGGTAAACACGGCAGCCGAGTTCCAGTCGCGGGCTTTTCTGCTCTGTCAAGGTTGCGCGCGTCTTTCTTTTGTTTCAAGCCAGCCGCATTCTCTCAATAGAATTTTGGTTCTGCCTTCACCTGCCCAATGTGTGGCATTCCACTCTCGGTAATTTACAAACACCACCCTAACATCCTCTTTTTAAACCAGTTTTCGCGTCTCTTGTCTCCCTCGATGGCCCCCTGTAACTTTTAGGCAGTGTTGCTAACCCACCGCTGTTAACCTACTTGTAGACTTCTTCCAGGTCACTTTTTTACCGTTACGATTCAATTGTCACTGAAACATAGTGTTCAAGGCCCAATAAAATCAAGAATTGAAAGTCGTTCTTATTGGAAGTATTGAAAAGTCTGAAATTTCACTCGAGCCTGATCAAAGCCTTTAGTCCAGTATTCTCTAAAAGAAAATTGTACGCACCCCCTCCTACTGCCATTTCAAAAATCCTGGGAACGCCACTAGATATATTGTAGGTGAAGAATCTTGATCGGGGCTTAAAATAGCATTGCTTCCTAAGATACAATTTGAGAGACGAAGCATTTGGCGTTTATAAACATTTGATAATGAAACACAAAATGCCTACAAAAAATTTCGTTGAATTACAATATAAGAGATTTCCTGCTCACATGAACGTTATCAGCTTCACATAATTGAAAGTGAAAGTTAAAGTAAGATGGGATAACAATGGCCGTATTTTACCTTAAATACATTTCAAACCATACTTCTCAAATGATGAAAGACTTATCAAATGTTATACTCTTTGAACACACTTTGCAGTTTCCTTACCGAAAGAATATAGCGCAGCAGTTTATAATATTGTCAATAGATGGCAAACCAGGTAAATAAAATCCTCGACAGACTTTTCAATGCTTTGATCAACGACAATACGTTCAATTCTATTTAGAAGAGGTCTCGTATTATTAGTACTTAATAAATTTAAAAACTCATGACAACGAAATGCGTAATTTTCCGTAAATAAATGCAAAATTAGTAACTACGCACAGCACATGATCGATTGCACTTGTATAAATAGCTGTCAGTGAGCGCCGCTAGTTTGAAGGTGCATTTTATTTTTTACGAGTCATGATAGATTCCCTCGATGTTTCTCACACCACATATAAAAATGATGCACTATTCATTTCAATAAAGGATAGTTGAATTGAATAGTTTATCATTTTTGGATGTGGTGTGAGAAACATAGAAGCAATCCAATATGTATTAAAACAACCTTCCTATAGCACACATTGCAATAAAGGGACCTGATCCACCATTTTAGGTGGATACATACATGTCCAAAGTGTAATCCAGTATAATTCCCTACAGGGCTTATGTTGTGTAGTCCACATATCATATATTGACAGTGTAACTGTTCTACCTCCAAATTATGAACAAATCGAGATATTTTGGCTATGCTCTACTTACGATGCAATTATTTAATCTCTGCTATCGTCTGATGCCTCCATATACAACCAATTCTGACACATTGCGAGTGTTTTTGGTTCATCTACGAAATTTGGAAGCAGCCACGAGAATGCAAAATCCAACAGCCAATGACACTTTACGTCAATTTTCCTCAATCAACCAGAAGCGCCATCTGTCCATGAGGTAAAACACTTGCATTCTAACCTCAGTCATCTGTAGGAGCTGCTTAGAAGTAGTAGTGGACTTCGGTTCTTAGTTTTATTTTTAACAGACAAAAATTTTGAGTAATAGTCGAATCGAAGAAGTTGATTGACAGAATTGATTTATTTCACTTTGCTACTGAGTGACAAATTTATAATGAGATTAGTTCTTCTGTAATGGAGATGAAACAATCAATCGAATTTCTAAAATGCAATGTTCTATCTGGTAGACAGAAGACTGGCACACTCAAATCAAAGCTAGTGTTGCGTGTATCTCAAATTTCAATAATTAATTACAGCATAAATATCTAATCAAACAACTACTTCTTTATAGAGAGGCTTCAATATATCAGCCTTTGCAATGATACAAACTTTCAACGCAATGTTGACAAAGGTTCAGTAAATATATCATGTCAAACTTTAAAGGTCTCTTCTGAAAAATGAAAAATTGGACATAGAACATTTACATTCTCAGTGAATAATATGTTTTTGATTGTCCCTTCATCCATAGTAAATGTTTACCGAGTTAACAGCTGTTAGCTTTTTAGTATTTAGAACTAAGTTATAAAATTTAGAACTAACTCACAAAATTTAGAATTTATAATATCTAGAACTAAATACTAAAAAGCTAACAGCCGTTAAATCAGTAAGCATATACTACGGCTCTTAGCTTTATAGTATTTAGAAGTAAATTATATTTAGAATTAATTTATAATTTCTAGAACTAAATACTAAAGAGCTAAGAGCAGTTACGTCTGTTAACATCTACTATCCATCTCATCTCATTCATCTCCATCGCCACGGATAGCCAAAAGTGACAGAAAAGCTACGCAATATAAATTAAATCAAACGCCTCGTAATACTTCGAAGGTGGCAACATCTAGCGTTGCTCACTCTTACGCACATTACGCATGTGGAAGCATGTGTGAAATGCGATGGGCGCCAGTGTCAGAAGTGATGGATACCTGAGGAAGGGAACACAAAATAATTTGTTTTTGCTTTCTTTGTTCCTGCAGAGGGAAAAAAGCGTACACGCACATTTACGCATTTTCACACATTCATTCCTCCACCCCTTCACATCCTGCCTTCTCACGAAACAAGAAATATTCATGTTACCCGTACTGAAAAAACTCGTGGGCCACGGGGGCAGGGGGTGGAATGCATTTTTTTCAGAGGGGGAACAGGAGTTATAAAACTCAATTCTCCAGGGTAGAGGAGGAAAAATGTACACGTGTTATTTAGGAGAGTGGAAGCACAGATTAGAAATATGCGTGTTGTTCACGCAAGGTACGCACATACACACATTCCTACTCACCCTCCCGTAAGAGTGAAGAGCCCAGGTTTGGCAAAGTTAAAGTGAGATAAAGAGAACATCTACTTCCCAGCTGCACCATCCTTGATAGCGTATTGGCTAACGTTGTTGCCCTGGCGAGTTGAACCAGTCCGTAGACCCTACGCCTGTAAAACAGATACGAGGTTCAGTTACTACTGGAACACAATAATGCACATAAAAATTGCGTTGGTTCGAAAACAATGAGCGTAAAACACAGAACCACATCATTTTTTCACATTAAGCCAAGAACAAACCCATACAGCACAAATCTTCCTGGGATATCCGTTGGTTATCCACAATGTCCAGATCAGATCCATGGATATTATGGATACCCATTGAATGTCCATTAGATATCCATTTCTGGATATCCAATTCTGAATATCCATTGGACGACTTAGGATATCCAGAACTGGACATCTAAAACTCGACAAATTCTTGATATCTAATACACAGCTTAAACGTGTGTAGAACTGGTTGTAAGAAACATTGTCCAATTCCGAATACCCAACACGTCGCCAGATATCTGCCAAAACTGAATATCGAAAAGACATCCAATTCTGGATATCCAAAACATATCCAGATCTTGTCCAAAACTGGATATCCAAAATACATACAATTCTGGATATCTAATACATGTCTAGAACTGACCCAGAACTTGTTATCCAACAATGAACATATATAGGATATGTTTCGAATATTAGAAAATGGTAGGGGTGTGCGGGATCCCGGAAAGTCTGGACCGGGATAGGGAAACAAAAATTCCCGTCCCAGTCCCGACTTCAGGAAATGAATTCCCGACATTTCGGGATCCCGAGCAGTCGGGAAATACCGAATGGTCATTTTTAAAAGTCGTTAATTCTCAACATTTTCTGCATTGTAAATGTATGGAACGTATCGAAAATTGTTCGTTTTTGTATCAGAAATGCGAAAACAATCACTTAAAGTTAAAATGACGTGTAGAATTCGTGATTTCCAGAGATTCGGGAAATTTTGAACATTTCACATCCCGAAAATTTCCCGACTTTGTCGGTGGCCTGAGCCCCTCTCTCTCTCCCAAATAGTGGCCTGAGCCCCCAAATATATCTGGTGACGCCCATGTTGATGCCTTGTCTCTGAATGAGAACATTTCGTTCCTGTGGTGTTTATTTTAAAACTGTAGGTCTAGTCCTGTAAGTGTAAAATGACTTTGATAAGTAATCTTGTGTCAGCAGAGCTGAAAGCAAAAAGAACAAAAAACAAATACAAGATACAGGCAGGAAAGACTCTTGAAGACAAGATCGAGGCTTAGCATACACGAACCTTGTCTGGTTCGAGATAATAATGTAAAAAATAGCGTAGCCACTGGGTTCTATTTCACCCCTCCAACCCACCCAAGAGGCAATATAAGACATTTTCGGAATCACTTATAGATGAACAAGAATCACACTCAAAGAGAAGCAACAAGAAAAAGAAATAAGTAGAGATATTAAAAAGTGGAAATAGAGAAAGGAATGAAGAGAATGAGGGGCAGAAATTAAGTGAAATAGAAATAGAGAAAGCGCAATGAATAGATAGAATAAAAGACAGAAATAAAAATAGAAAAGACAGTAATAGAGAGATAAAGGAATATATAGAATGCGGGATAGAAATAAAATGAACAGTAAGAGACGGAAATAGAGAGAGAGATGGGAATATATAGAATTAGGGACAGAAAAAAGAGAAAGAGTAAGGTACCGAAATAGAGACAAAAGTGTGGATAGAAATAAGAAGGTGTGAGAGACGAAAATAGAGAGAAAGGAATAGGTAGAATGAATGAATAAAATAAAAGGAAAGAGTAAGGGAAATTGAGAGAATGGAACAGATGAAGTGAGAGAAAGGAAGAGACGGAAATAAAGACAGAGATAGGAAGAATGAATGACAAATAAAGAGAGAGCAGTAATAGAATAAAAAGGGACAGAAATAAAGAGAGAGGGACGGAAATAGAGAAAGAGAAAGGGACGGAAATAGGGGAAGTGAAAGGGGTGGAAATAGGGAAAGAGAAAGGGGTGGAAATAGGGAAAGAGAAAGGGACGGAAATAGGGAAAGAGAAAGGGACGGAAATAGAGAAAGAGAAAGGGATGGAAATGGACAGAGAGAAAGGAATATATAAAATGAAGGGCAGAAATAAAGAAATCGAAAAAACATATATAGAGAGAGACTAGAGAAAGGAATAGAGAGGATGAAGGACAGAAATTAAGAAAAAAGCAAAATATGGAAATTAAAAAAATCTGAACGCGCCACTGTATGCGACACCAGCTCACTTCTGCTTAGCCAGCTGATTTCGTGTCCTCTGCCACGGGCAATCATCTTTAATTGTGCCTGTCGCTTCACCGTCTCGACATCTGAAGGAACCCATGCCATATTAATTGCTTGCTACTTCCTGCCTGTTTGTATAAAACACCTAATACGCCTTGCTGTGCGCTGGATACAACAATCATAAAGGTTGACGGGTCGTTTGTAATTCACAATTAGCGAAGGACGTCCCAGCTCTCTGCTTGTCAGGATTGCATCTCGCGTCCAACCGGCATGGAGACGTTAACTTGTGTGATCTGATACTACGTCTGTTTGGTTTGCAAAGAAGTGACAGAGCAGTGTGCAAAACTTTAGAACAGGGGCAACTGTGGGCAGGGGTTCATAATTGAAGTTGCCCTCTGGAGCCCGTTCGAAGCATCTGATTGCAGTGAAAATTGGTATAGAGGCTATGGAGACAATGGCACAGCGAATGCTGATGGGGAAAAAATAGTTCAAATTATCACCACCAGGTGGAAAAGTGGTGCTGAAATTTAGGGCACGGTGAACAACATACCGGGAAACGCTTCGGCAACCACTGATCACGTATATTTAAGCTTCAAAAGGATCGTTCATGTTGACAAATCCTTATATAAACTTAATAGTTGCGCATGTCCGACTTTTATGGGTGTTATGTCAGCGCCACATTTTCACCTGTTGGTGAAAAATTAAACTCTGGGCGGGGGAAATTCAATTATGACTGCACTCCCCTTCTCCTGTGTATTTTCTTTCCAATCATCTTATGTCAAAATTCGCGGGAAAAGTAATTTTTCCATCTGAGAATAATTTCACTATAGTTATTACTCGTCAATACGCGTAATTTCTAGTGTTAGAACTTAATTTCGAGATGGCGCAGTAATAAATGCACGATGATATATCAAATTCTTTGTGACGTGAGTGGATGTTTTGGAGCTGTAAATTACACAAAATTGTGTTTTTTGTTGTTGTTTTGACCTGTGGCGTTTAATATACAACTTAAACATACACTCTATGAGTTTTAATTACGATACTTATGTACATGGGAATATATGTGGAATTTATGTAGTACCCATTTCCGCAGCTTCTACACAACGTTCTATGCATGTGACTCAATCTCTCTCTCCCTCTCTCTTCCCCTTTTCTACCTACATCAGGGCTCGCCGTAAGGGGCCACATGGGGATGATATCCCAGAAGATAGTGATTTTTTTGTATGTAGGCCTATATGTATTTACAAACGTTAATACAAAGTTTTCCCACCTTTTCATTGTCGTGTTTGAGTTTTTTCTTGTTTAAGTCCACTTCATGCACAGATAGGATAATCGGGACTGGACCTATAGTTTAAAGTGATATATCCGAACTGCTATGTGCCTCCACCAGGTATCGAACCCGGGACGCCTTTAATACAAGGTGACGATGTGTTTCATTGCCATCATGTTAAAGCACAGGAGCGTCCCTTCAGTCAACCACAAACACTTCAACGTAACTCTTTCTTTTCTCCACCATACTAAATATAATTATTTATTGATGGAAGAGAGTGTCAGTTACTTTCTCTTAAGTTGCACACTGCTTCAGAACAATGAGTCCACTTCACTAAGTGGAATATCTGCGTTGATTATGATGTACTGTTGACAATTCCTTTTAATTTTACACGTGTATATTTTTAAAATATCCAGTTCGATCTTGAAAGAGCGCTTTCCCTGCTATTTATACTCGAAAACTCTTCTTCTGGCTGGTGAAAGAGGTTCTCTAGTTGGCATACTGCTTGGCAATATGGAAAATACTCCAAATTTCCATAGTAAATTTAATTAATAAATTCTCATGTAGTTGATGCTGTAAATGAAAATATCAAACAGTGGTTCTCTAGGTACAACCCTTCTCAATACTCAGGTAAAATTTGATAACTTTCCGTCAGCTAGTTATTGAGACAATCATGACCAAAGTCGCCCCACAAGCTTACGAAGGAAAGGCTTCAGCTTTCAGCAGGATACGAAGACCTTAACACACCGTGCGAAAGCAGCCAACAGCACACAAGGGCAAGCAAACGCACCTACTTCCCTACGCCGCAGGAAAAGGATATTCCTCGCCCTTCAGGATGCATTATCCCGGTACAAGGACCAGGATTCGATCTTGAAGGTTAATGATTAGACCCGCCGCAGGGATCGAATGTAAAACTCTTGTATCGGAGAAGGCAAGGGGCGTGGGAAAGACACAGGCCACGCCATATTCACTTCTCTCCTTTCTTTCGTGGACCCCCGCCAGCACTCACACCACCACTCACTGCATCCCTGTACTTTCCTCGCACCGTTGCACATCATCTGTAATTGCTGCAGCAAGTCCAAAATCATGTAAGGTCAATTAAATAACGAACTAAGTTCCACTGCGGATGTAAGCTGCTGGAACTTCAAATATGGCCACAAGATGTCACCGCTGTAAGTGAATCAGATTTTCTTACTGAAATACTACTTTTAGTGGCTTTAATGCACATATGTTTAACAGCATATATTAAAATATACCTTATCTCATATATATCAATTGAACTTGCTTTTAGTTAACTTATCATTGAACTTTATAAAGACAAAATAAAAATGTTGCAGATTCTTCTCAGATGTGAGCAGACAATTTACAAAATTTGAAAAATGTGTGTGTGGTATCACTTCCATTTGCAGCCACCACGCTAAATCTTTGTTATTGTTTGATTTGTACATGTATTAACAGGATGCTCCAAATTGTTATTAATCATTATCACTTGCGTGATCCAAATTATTTTTTAAATTCTAATAATAGTTTGTACTTACATTTTAAATGTCATTATTAATCATACAGTAAAGAAACCCATAGAAGCAGCGCTAGCCCCAAATTTAAAAAAAAAACAAATGTACGCCACTGGTGGGCTCACTATCTTATAAACCATATAATATCAACAATACCAAGAAATCAAATAAATTACTACAAATATTACGTAAGTTCCAACTAAGGTAGTTGTTTGGGGAGTGCAGGAGAAGACGCCTCCTCAATAAAATTGAAAACTGTATTGTGTACAGTCTCGAATACTTCTGGGTTGTAACAATACCACTGAAAATCACAGAAGTGTTATTTTCCTGTAGTTTACGGTTATTACAAGCATAAGAAAACAGTTTTTTCTTTGTGACGTTTCAGGAGAACACACGCTCCTTTCATCAGACATTTATTTTCATTTTGACATCTTTAGTCAAAATGAAAATAAATGTCTGATGAAAGGAGCGTGTGTTCTCCTGAAACGTCACAAAGAAAAAACTGTTTTCTTATGCTTGTAATAACCGTAAACTACAGGAAAATAATTCTATCATGCAAGCAATGCGTACATACAAGAAAAACTATCACAGAAGTGCCTGTGACTCTACACATCTGATATTGGTGTGTTATACACCACGCGCCCCTGATAATTGAAAGTTAATAATACTTCAGAGAGCATTATTTGGTTGATATTCTGGAAAGTAAGGATCAAGACCGAAAAAAGTCAATTCCTGAACATGTCAACTGTTCCACTTATCTTAAGGGTAGAAGTAAGTTGTCTTAAGTGCACTTAATATTAGGCTAACCACCTAACACGCACTTCGACATCGACAGTTTAACGTCCAAGGTACTTCCACATGTCCTTCGGGTCAACGAGAAGTTGAAAGAACACGAAAAGTTGTAACTTTTTTTAATAGATTGTCATCAAATAGGGCAAGGTATATATATATATATTCGAGGGAAAATGCCACGTTTCCTCTTTTCCTAGTAACATTGTTATCTATACCCATTCCTTTTCGACTTGATGAAAATCAGGGGGTGAAATATACCTTGGGCTTCCATTTTCATCCTATTTCCTCTCAACTTCCCGCAAAAGAGTTCAAATTCCTATAATTTTGTTCAGTTAAGGAGAAAAAGGAAGTTTCGTGCTTGCGTCCATAGATGGCACTGACCGTCGCTACACCCTGATTACGTGCTCATTATGTTAGGACTTGTTGTAATTCGAGAAACGCCATACTTTCACGTTCAAGAATTTTCACTTTTATTATTTTATGAATTACGATGCGATTTCCAATGCGGTAAATGTTCATGCAGATAAGTTAGCATCATTACTCGCAATTAGATTATAGGAGTGAGTTTATAAATAAATGTGATTTGTATTCTCGACACGTTAGGTGGGAATGACTCAAAGCAGGAGCTTTCTTTCCCCTCACCCCCAAAAATTGGTAATCGGTGAATTACCTGGAATATCTGTTACCTATTTTGGGGAAGGAGGAAAAGGTTCCACCTTTGATTCATTCTCACTCAACGGGTCGACAGATACAGCAGGCCTTGTCCTGAGTTCACAACTTTTCGGAGATGAGGCTTCCTCGTACACGCACATTATGAGAAAGACTATACAAATGGCAATAGATCCTCCAGAAAAGATACAGGATGTTGAGCCATACCATGACAAAATAAATTTTAAAAATGCAACAGAAGGAGGGGAAAACACATTTGCAGTCTCAGGATGGAGCATACCAAACAAATTGTAAATATGTGAATTGCTAAAGCGACAGAGTAAAACAAAGTTTAAAAAACGCAATATAAATAATACTTTGCTATTAGAAGGGCTGAACAAACTTGAGAAACTTCACTGTATCACTTGTATCAGTTTGGTTGTAATTTTTTTTCTGAAGTTTAAATGTTAATGCAAAATATGAGTGTGATATTAAATATTTTAAATGATGCCAAGGTAAATTATCTTTCGGAGCGAGTCTTGATCTCTCTTGGCACGCCAAGCGATTATAAAAAGAGTTGAGAGGTCTTACTCTTTTGCAATCCTTACATCCTCAACGCTGCAATTATCAGCAAGTGGCAAAGAGGCGACGTAGATAATAAAAAATACAACTGTATCCTTGTAGCGGAGAGTTTGAAAACTGATACTTTTCACCCTTTATCTCGCTCCCAATTCATACACTCTACCTATCTCGCCCTCCCCTTGCTCTAGCACTGCAATAAAAAAAGATCTGTAGTCGGAAGGCTTTATTGAACCTCGCCTCCTTTTCCGTCGGGCTTAAATCCCAGCGTGAAAACTACCTATTGTAAGGAAACGAATCCAAAATTTCAAGACAACAGTGTAGCGTAATGGGATGTCTACAAGGAGTGACCTTGTGCTATTTACGAAACTGTAGGCAATTGTTCAATGTATCAGATGCATTCGTGGCTACTTCACTGATTCACAGTTGGCCACTCTTGCAATGTGTACACACGCAGAACAAGGCAGAAGCAATAGGTATAAAGCCTCGCACACCTCGAAGAATATAACGAGTTCAATCGGATATCGTTGGCGAAAGTTTTCTGTTCACGTTACACGACAAATATCAAAAGGACTTTTTTCTCAATCCAGTCACGTGCGAGAGCAGAGTTGCCACCCATTGTGGGTAAAATACCCTTTTACTGATTCATTTTTCCTTGCTCCTTCATGCTAACAGAAAAAATGGAGTTAATCTGCAAGCATAGAAACCTATGTGGGGGGGGGAATACACTTTATTTTTAAGTTGCACATCATTCCATTTAACACACTCATTTTTGTGAAGAATGGGAATTTTGCATTAGCAAATTTCTCTGCTACATTGACAATTAAATGATATCCCTTACAGGAAATTATATTTAGTTTATCACATCGAAATTGCACCTTTCTCGAGGTGACTTCTCTTCAAAAGGATTCATTTTCCCTTGTTTCCATAAGATTTTTGTAATATAACCCGTGCCTCTACAGTCCTGGAAGGGTCTTAGCCTATCTCCCGACTGCCAATCTCCCTCCCACAATCTTACCTAGAGGTGTGGAGGAGATCTTCAACCGGTAATGGGGTGACGTGGGGTAAGCACGTCGAACCCTCAGCCGTTATAGGATATTTCCTACACCGGGTTACGCTACTCACTCGTACCTCCCCAATTGCCTCACGATGGTGGGTTGCTACCGGTCCTATACACGGACCGAGAACCCAGAGACTGAACCCAGGTAGACTTCCACCCATGCCGTTCCGCAGTCGGAGTCCAAAGCACAGCGCCTTAGACCATACGGCCACGGAGAAGGATTCGTTTGGATCTTTATACTTTTCCAAATATTTGTGTATATTCGTAGAATTCGATTCAAAGTCAAATTTTGTTCCTTATCTAGAGTATTGTAGAAAATTTATGCATTTTCCGATGGATGTTTTCCATTTCCGAAGTTACAGTCGGCTTATGACCAAAGAGGAATTTTGTGTTAGGGTTTGAATTTTTACTTAACTGAAAGAATTTTGTCGAATTTCCATTCTCACTTTTGTGGGAATTTTTATCCTATTTATGGTATTTATTTATTTTCTTGAGGAGGGAAATCTGCATTTTTTAAATAATTTTTCCACTCTCAGACGTAAATTGTTCAGTTTCTCTGAAAAATACCACAGTTCTCCCACGTAAATATTCCTTTCGTGAAATATTTTTGTATTTTACGACTGAAAACCGCCACTTTCTAGGAAATATCCCTGTTTGGAGTAAAATTTATTTCAAGTTTGCAACACTGAGAGACCCCCACGTTCTTATGCTCACAGCACGTCAGCAGGCACCGAGATACAAATCTACGTGCTGCAAATGCTCCCTCCGCCCCCAATTCCTTTTCTCGCCACCTTGCATATCAGCGCCGTGGCAACGAATCCAGTAACACAGTTCGATGCAAGGAATACAAATCGTGGCGGTAACTATAAAGACATCGTTCAGGCGATTGTTGCCAGAAGGCAATTTGGTTTGACACCGGAAGCAGGAAATTACGAGAATCTGAGGGTTTTTTTTCCTCTCCGAGCCGTCGCTGAAAGAGAATCCTACATGATACAGCGGGATTTCGATCTCGGAAACTAGATGGCACCACTAGTGTCTTGCAAATCTCTCTTTGAAGCAAGTTGGCATGTTCTTGCCCTTTGGACTGACGAGCGTCACAAGAAAATTCTATACGCTTTGTAGTCTAAAAGCGATGTGCAGATATGTCAGAAAGAGCGAGAGAAGTTTACGCATGTTGTTTAAAGTTACTATTTAGTATGGAAGACTGTTTGAGGCTTTAGAACATAAAAAAATGACAGACAATTGGTGTGGTGGTGTATCTTTGCCTGATTCGTGTGTTGAGTTGACTCCGGATTTTTATGTAATATCAAAGTACAAAATATGTACATAAATATGTAACAATAATAGTCACTCCGGGGAATACGCCCAACTTTTATTTTTGGCGGTTTATAGCTTCGCGGAATGAAGGGATGTCGCAATGAAAAGGATGTCATATGAAAGCTACATGCTTTGTTATTGTTACCTATAAGTTTTATTACTGTAAGTCATATAGCAAAAGAACCATAGAAAAATAAACAGATGAATGTCACTTTGGGCAATCATCTCGTGTTCAGGGTAAAATGCCCACCTATTAGGGGTAAAATGCCCAATACAAGGAACAATTGTTGTAATACTTGACATATTTAAAGGAAAATAATATACAGACAAGAATAGCGTTTCTAACAACATTTTTTTAAATTTACCATAGCCTCTTTTACTGTTTACATTTGTGAGAAATTGCATTGCTCTTTGGACACATGGACGTGAATTTGATACAGATTTCATGCATCCACATACTACAACGAATACACTTGATCCAGTCACATTGTGGTCCTGTCTGAACATAATAATGCCCATGGGCATATTGTACTTAATTTCTGTGGACATCTCACGCCACGGCTACAAGCAGAAAATTGAATCACTGGGTTGGCAACTCTGAGCACCATGCGGCAGTTCCACTCTGCAGATATGTTTCCCTGACTCTTGATCTTTACACCAAATATAATTCAATTTCTTTCTCTATTGGAAATATTATTCCACACAGTTAATACAAAAACGTTAAAAAAAATTAGTACCTCAAAAATTGTCTTCTTGCCTCATGAAATTAACCCTGGATGGCTTCAGATTCTTCTCAGAAGCTCCAAACCTGCTGCCTCGTCTCACCACGGAGGGCGCTTTCAAACAAGAGTCGCAGAGTTGCCAGAACATTAACGTTGCGCGAGATACGAGAAGGTGGGCCTTTAACCCCGATGGGCATATTCCCCCGAGTGACTCTAATTTATAAAATATGTACCTAAGGATATATTATCAAAGAATATGTAATATTTATAATAATTGAGAATCCAAGCAATTTCAAGAATTCGGTAGGTATTTATCTTATTTGAACATATTCAACATAAAAGTAAAATTTGTATCAAATATATAAACTTAAAAAAGCGCAGCAACATGTACATAATTAAGGAATTTCCCATTGCATTGAGGCAAAGAGAGCTCTTTGTAACTTTCGAAACAGAATTGAAGAAAAAAAAAGCGTCTGCAGAAAGAACAATCGAATGAAAATACATTACTTTTGTAATTTTTGTACAAAGGAACATATTGTGTAAATCGCTTCGTACAGGAAAGTAGCTTTCTTGCCCACCGATGACAAGTATCTAGGGGCTTTGCCTAAACGTAAAGACGATACGAAAATATGTAACCAGAAAGAGGGAGAGGAGAGAGAAGCTGAATATTCGGAGAATACAGATATCCGGATAATCCAGATATCGGGATAGTACGGATATCTGGATAGAACAGATTTGACGAAGGAATTGTAGAAAATCCGTACAGCAAAATACGAAAATGGTGAATAAAGAAAGTGTGGATAGCCCGCATAACGAATAAACGATAAAATTGTCCGGATAAAGCATACATTCAAATATCCGGTAATTTAAGATAATTCGGATAATCCAAATATCGCATATTTGAAACCTGAATAAAATATTGGCAATCCCTACTTTCTACACCCTCTAAATCCGAAACTTAGTAAGTACACTTGTACACGCGCGGGAATTTGGTTTTTTAAAAAATATGGCTCTTGACCTGAATCTTAGGGCTTCGTGAAACTCATATTACGTAATATCCAGCCACTCCAATTTCCCCAAAAGCTCGTATCGGGACGCCAAGTAATTAATTAGTGGAGCGTTCGTTGCCAATCACGATACTCGAGGAGGCTTTCCAGAAGGTGTACGGGATAATAACCACGACAGGCCTCTGGAATTTCGTACGATTATTTTTCTAACTTAGAGAAAAATGCCACGGATCCTCCTATATTCAATCTTAATTACTGAATGTTTGATTTAAAGATTATTGGCTTTTCAGTACACTGGCTACTTGCATCCTAACAACATCAAAATATTGGGCATGGATCTTGCTATTTCACTAGCAGAGTGAAATAAAAACCTTGGAAGTCCAATAAAAATTGCAGGGCAGACTGTATACAACCCAAGTGTACATGAGGTATCAACTGGTATTTACAAAACGACCTCAAGGCTGCAACACTGATCAAGTGAGCTTCAAAATGACATTTTTGTTATTTTTAAGATGGCGCCTCCAAGATACACATGCACCAGTGAAGAGGAGTGGTTTCTCGCCCTCTGTCAGCCTAAAACTTGGTCTAAATATGCCCCCCCCCCTTTTTATGTTGTTATTTTCGGAGGAAACAAATTAATATATCAAGCACCTGCCTTTAAAATGCATATCTATGAAATGTATACTTAAATGTAATAGCATGCTAAAGTATAGAAGGTCTACATTTTTTAAAAAAAGCAATTTCCATAAAATGGCAAAATGATGTATTTCAAAATTGTGGTCTAAATATGGGCTACTAGTGGCAATATCACAAAAAGCAATTAATTTTTTTTAAAAAAAAACAGTCATTTATTGCTAAAACATTATAAAATTCATACTTATGAATAATCTGTTGTTTTGAAAATCACGCGGAATGGGAAAAATCGAAATTAAGAAAAACATCCAAATATTTGTTCAAAATGTGATCTCAACATTAAACCTCATGTCATAGCCCATATTTAGAACACCATGCTACTTTTCTTCTTCAACTTATTTTCGCTCTCTGTGATACATATTTCACAAACTAATCATGGCATTATAAAAGCCCACATTTGTTTCATGTACCGCTAATATCATAACCTATACAAAGCAGATGAGAATTCAGAAAACGCTGAGTTAAAACATACCTGCAAAAAGTTTTCGGAGGTCGCAATTCTAGAACAGCGTCCAAGGCCGAAACTAACCACCACTTTCTCTTTCGAATTGGCGCCGCAACCTTTGTCCTTGACAGATAACCAGTTGCAATAGCCTCTGCCAGGCTGCAGCACCCGGGAGCGCTGATAACTCCAAAACCCATATTTAAACCTTCGCCCATATTTAGACTTTCTCGTGTGTGCATGCTTATCGCACCAGAAAGTGTACTAATGGAGGAGAAAGTTCGACAATGGCCTCAGTTCGCAGGCAGAAGGGTGGAAAGGCCTTCGCAGTGGCTCAGATGTAGGGAGCGGACTTTAGGTTCTAAAATGTGTCCTTTTGGTTCCTAAAATATCCTCTAAAAATCCTAAAATAGGTTCTAAAAATCTTGCATTAGGCTCGAAAAATCCTGAAGTAGGTTGCAAAAAAAATTAAATTGGTACAATATTCCTGAAAAAGACTCATTAGATACAATCGTTAAAAACAAAATTTCCCAAGTACCGTAATATTCAAATATTAATTTTCTAAACAAATTTTCATTTCTTTGTCATCATCAAAATTATTACACTTGTGCTGTTAACAAAAGTTACTTGTTGATATCAAAAATGAATCACGTATGTATAATTTGCTGCACAGTATCAGGGTGGCTATTCACTTGGAATTCCTTGAATTCCGGGAAATATGCATGAATTATTGGCTCTGGAAATTACTCATGAATTTTGGTAAAACATAAGAAAAGGTACAAGCGCATGTTTTCTCTATTCCCATTATTTTCTCCGTAGACGTGAAAAATTGCAACTTTTATCAATCCAAATCCCATTAAATTTATACATGTTTATAAATGTCCTGAGGCAAGTTTTTCTCAGTTTAGTTTTTATTTGTATTTTTTTAGGAAGAAAAAAAGCTACATGGTAAATAAAACAAAATTTTGTCAATCCTTTATTTTTTGGGGGGGGTGAGAGTCCTTAATACGTAAGGTTGGAATAGTTAAAACATCTGCTTGTATCCTTGAATATTTGGAAAGTTCGCCTTGAAAAACAGGAATTATACGTTGGGTGCCAAAACTGAGAGGAGAGGGGGGGCAGTTTACTTACTCTTAGTAGGCAAGGCTTAGCATTAAGAGTCTATAGTGCAGGGGTATAAAGTTAGGGGGAACTGCCCCGCTTAATCGCCGCCACTGTGTGCAGATGACAGTGGCGTCAGACATTTTGTTTTCTTTAGAGCTTTGTTAAACATCATATACTTGGAGGGAGAGAAATCGACAGAAAATATGTTTTAAACACGCCAGTCATTGAATTATTTCGCCACCAAACTTAGTAAATACCTTTGTGATATATAAAAATCCTTTTAAACCTAAAAAAATATATAAAAATGTAAAAGAAGGTTTAATTTAGGCACATAAACCTAAAATAGGTTCTTTTAGGCACTATAAAACTTCGTCAGTTGCGTTTTTAATGAAACCCTGACATAACTTTGTTATTTCTTATTTACCTTCAAAGGAAAGAATAGGTTAAAAACCTTTCATCATCTTTCTGAGTATTTTCCAAAATATATTTAGTTCACTATGCACTTATTTTTCACAAGAAAGAAAGAAAAAATCTAGCAAACAATTTTCTTTCTTTCTTGTGAAAAATAAGTGCATAGTGAACTAATTATATTTTGCAAAATACCCAGAAAGATGACCAAAATCGACTAACAGTTGATAGGGTCAGAAAAAAAGAAGAAGAAGTCCGTTTCATTCCTCCATGATAACAGAAACGCTGACCAAAGTCAACAGCATATTGTTGATAGGGTCATATAAAAGAAGAAGTAGTAAAAACCTAAAATCCAAGGTCTACTCATAAGTGACTGCACGTGGACCCCAAAGACTTCTTCTTAAGGTACACAGGCACTGATTCAAAGTTGAAAATATATGTAGATCAGCAATAGGTATGTGCTCAAATGCAGCAAACATGTGCAATCCTACGTACAGAAATCTACTATAGAGCGTCTCAACCTTAAAAGTCAGTATGGGTTAAATAGAGCGCGGCGTTGCCAGATCAACAAACGGAGAAGCATCGAGTAGCTGTTAATCGCTAATGATTGTAACAAATTTACTTCCTTAATATCGAATAGAAAATCTTCAAAATCTATGAATTTGATGCATTTTGAAAAAAAAATATATAGTTACCTCAATGTTTATATTTCGACGTAACTATTTACTATTTTACATTTGCATTATATGTGTAATACACACAACTATTGTTACTTCTTTCGTTGAATGTTCTATCCTTTACGTAAACAGAATTAAATAAATACAAAAACAAACATTAAGATACATTTTTTTCCGGAAAATAAAGCACACGGCACTTCCTACGAACCGGGGCACATGCCTGCAACGAATTGCAACCTTGGTGGCGCGCAATGAATTTGATACGCGAGACAGCCTGCATAAACAAACTACGATTCCGGAATAAATAACGGTGCTCTGGATTAACAATGCATTCTAAAAATAACTTCAAACAATTGTCAACAGTTTTCTCGCTTGGTCTGCACGTGTATCGCGACAAACCGAAAAGTTTCTCGCTAACCAACTTCTTCTTGCTACGGTCTGATGATTTATACAAAATATCCAATGCATAGGCGTAGCTAGAACATTATATTTGGGTGTGCACAAAGAAGAAAAAAAAAGGTCTTGTACTATTTTAATAGCATATTTTGCAACACAATCACTTGGCTCTTTAACTGCACTGATGTTTGTAAAGGAATATAAATTCACTAAATGACAGTGTTGGAAATTTCTGAATATATGTAGTAGAAACAAAAATCAAATTGCATAGAAATTACACACACAAAAAATGTTCATAAATGTTAGAAACAAATACATCAAAATACACGTCATCTATAACAAGAGACGTCTGTCAAAAGGTACAATGTTCTTAAACTCATCAATAACTTCATTTACATCAATAGACTAAGGTATTTCCTGTTCCACAAATAGCAAGAGCAGGGCTTCCAATCTATCCTGCTTCTGAGTTGCTCTTAATTTAGTTTTAACCTGGGTAAGCTTGGAGAAAGCTCTCTCACACGTGCAGCTTGTGACAGGTATAGAAGAAAAGCGCTGCAGTACAGAGTAGAATGCAGTAAATATCTTCCTTCTCCAATGACCAAAAAATCGAAAATCTATAGACACCCGTTTAATCAGCGATAATGCACACGTTTGTACCAAGTAATGACATTTTCAACTTCTTACAAACTGCCGCTTATTTTCTCTCTCATTGAAATATCTGTCTTTAATTCTCTTTGATAAAGCAGCTTATTAGGGTGTGTCTAGGCACACCCGGCACACCCCGTAGCTACGCCTATGATCCAATGTATACATATATATATATATATATATATATAACTCTTGTCGTAAGCAAATTATTTCACTCGGCGAAGAATATCATATCTACAAACACCATAGATCCCATAGAAAAAAAACTGCTGAAGTTGTTCAAGCGGTTTCATATTTATGGCTTTTGAAGTATTTACTAGAAAAAAAATTAAGCGTTTTGCAAAATTGCATAATTATGGAAATATCAGATCACATGAATTTATGACAGGTTATATAATGTCGTCATTAAATAGAGCATAAAAAACTCTCCAGGATAATGATTTCACTGTTTGAAATATGACTTTTACATTTTCTAAATTTTGTGACATCTTGCAACGCAGCAGTGGTAGAGAAGGACAGAGCTATTGGCAAAACTCATGTATTAGAGAGAGAGGAAAGTACTCAATTTACTTCCATACTGACTTTTAAGGTTGAGACACACTATAGACAAGAAAATAAAACAAATTAAGATTTTTACTTGACTCTCCTTTGTACGTAGATAAATGGCGCCAACTTATATGGGCCTGTGGGGCTCGAGCCCATCCAAGAACGTGCCTGTTATATCTATCTAACTTTAAGAAAATAGAGTCCCCAAACTTAAGAAAACAAGTCTCACAATTTAATTAGTGACTGTGTGTTATCAAAATGTTTCATAATAATTTCTTAAATCTCCAATATGATACTTTTCAATATCACATAGTTATGAGAAAAGTAACGGAGGATAAAGGCTTATAACGAGAATGAGAACCGATAGGCACTGAAAACTCTCAAAATAGGCAGCCATAATTCCGAAAATACAAAATGGGCACTAAAATTAATAAACATCAACAGATCTTGCACTCAAAAAGCAGTTCAACTACAATACGCAAAATCAGCCACTGTAAATTCATGTATTTCTCTCAGAAAGCGTACATTTTCTGGACAAAGAACAAAAGAGGCATCTTAGGGTAAATCCTTAGCTTTCTACTTATGCCTATTGCAGGGCCTCCCCATTGCCGTAGTAGTGCTACATGAGTCGCCTTGTAATCAAGTTGGCCCCGGGCACACAGTGGTTCGGATCTCACTTTGAACTGTAGGTCCAGTTCTGATTAACCTAATCGTACATAAAGTGGACTTAAAACACAATTTCAAACAAATCAATATATTATTGGATAAAGTTCTGAAACAAATCTCCGCCAACATCAGTGTCGGAGTGGTTATCACATCGCGTTACGCGACAGGGTTCCCGGATTGGAATCCTCGCCTGGCCTTCCTTTGTAGAGTATTCCTTCATCAATTTCAACATATCATCACTCATTACCGTCTTCGCAAATTAGCCAAAAGAGGCTCAAATGCGAAGTAAAATAAACCAAATCAATCAATCAATAAGATAAATCTCAGAATACAGCCCTATCAATATGTTTCTAAAAGTTGGCACCACTGGTGTTAAGTATGATTTTGCCTTTCAAAAGTTGGCAACGCTGGTATTGATTGATTTGCTTTAATTTACTTCGCATTTATATCACTTTTGGTTAATTTGCGAAGATGGGGATGAAATTGATGAGTGGACACTCGCAAACATCCATGTCCAGGCCGGGATTCGAACCCGGGACCCCTGGCTAACCACTCCGCCACTGGGGCCGGCGGCCACACTGGTGTTGAGTATGATTCTTGTATTTGAAAAGTTGGCAACACTGGTGGTGAATATGATTCTTGTATTTCAAAATTTGGCAACACTGGTGGTGAGTATGATTCTTGTATTTCAAAAGTTGGCAACACTGGTGTTGAGTATGATTCTTGTATTTCAAAAGTTTGCAACACTGTTGTTGAGTATGGTTCTTGTATTTCAAAAGTTGGCAACACTTGTGTTGAGTATGATTCTCGTATTGTGACAGAGGATGCAATCACCAGACAAACTTGGTTTAGTGAGGGGGAAAATTGCCCCCTCCCCAACCCCTTGCTCTAATTGGCACCCTCCTGTACATGAAAGTGAAGAGAAATAATTCCGACCTAGGCGACGATGAAAGTTCGTGCAGGGATCGGAAATGAACCTAATCAGAGCGTTTAATTCGTCCGCTGCGATGGAAACCGCGCAGAGGATCACGGGAAGACAAGCGCCATCTTGGACCCGATCCAAACTAAAACTGCCTCCGCAAGCCAAACAAATCATGACTGTTCTTACTCTTCGGCTATCACAGGCTTCCGCTTTCGACTTCCTCCCAACGTACCTAAACTTTCTTTCTTCGCTACTCTTCGTCCGATATCGTTTCCCCCTCCGGAGAGACGGAAGCTAACAGCAGGGGGGGAAGCAGCTTCAGCCAGCTATGCATTGCCCCAAGGAGGATACGCGTCTTGGATGATGAATTCGCTACTTAAACACTTCGGCAAAAGTGAATTTGCTCAGGAATTTGGTCCGGATTCAAGTCCTGGCAGGAAACAAGAAAAAAACAAATCCCTGCGCGCCCACTGTTGCCAGAAAGTTTTCAAGTTTTGACGTCCAATGCCAAAGAAGCAATTTCTAGCGAGGAGCTTCTGCAAACGACAGATGCTCTTCTGTTCTGACGCAGGCAGTGACGTATGCTAAGAACTAGCAGGTCTGGCAGTGGTAGACCATTTCATTTCACGAGTCTTCCATATCATACAACGCAAGAGCAACCTTGCGTTCTGACGTCACCGCATAATGCTTTCATTGTTAAGCTAAATGCCTAAGGTTTGCTGCGTATTTATGCTAAGGGAACAAAACCTAACAGACCTAGCCTAACAACGTAGTCATATCTCGTCTGACGTCAGAACACAAGGTTGGTCTCGCGTTGTGCAATAAAGGAGACCCTTCATTTCACACACGTTCTCATCATTTGTGTTCCTGCAACATTTTGTTTGTGTGTATTCATACGGCAAACCAGAAAGTTTTATGGAAATCTTAATCACTTGCTAACAGCAGTGGCGAGAATTAGGGGGACGTTGTGGTAGTTGACTCCCACTTTTTCCTCGCACTATGGCCTCTTTAATGCAAAGCCTTGTCTACCAAGAAAAGTAAACTGTCCTTGTCCCCCTCCTGAATTTTGACACTCAATCGCTGTCACTGGCTAAAATAGTCGAGGAATGTTGTGCAATTTTTTGGCAATCTGAGGAACTAATTGCAACAGAAATTAAACCAACTGCCTCTGTAGAAAACAAAATTGTCAGTCCTGAGTGAATATTTGTAGGATTTCCCTTAGGTATTTTTAAAGGGGGAGAAGTATCTTCCACCTCCCACAAATTTGACGTCCATTGATAGTAAAGGTTTTGTTAACATAACAAGAAATCATGAACGTCCGTAGGATTCTTTTGCAGGGAGAAGCAAGCAAGGTGTTTTTTCAGGGGGGGCAAACGAGGCATGTTCCCCCCCCTAATAATGTTGCCCCCTCAAAACCTACTCCATCAGTAGAAGTTATCATGTTCCTGAAACACCGTTATTATGATTAACATAAATTATTGTGACTGAAATTAAATTATATGTGTGAGGCATATAATTTTAGGTCGATATTAATTTCCCAGGTGGCATAACCCACCCCCTTCCTCACGGACGTTCAAGCGAGAAATGCGGACCAAAGAGAATTATGCACTGTCACCTCACAATAGTTGATGATCGCGACCCCTCTCACGCCACCCCCCTCCCCCCGGTATGGAACAGGGGGGCACACGGGAAAGTTTCGCAAGCAAATAGACACTATAAGACACAATAAATCACCGAGCAGCGCCATTTGCGGTACAATTTAAGAGGCAAAGTTTCCGAAGTGCTCCCTAGATGGAGCTGCACGAGAATGTAATAAAATAGCACGAGGCGATTTCCCTCTGCCGGTATTAAGATATTATCGGGACTCAAGTTACAGCATTACATTTCCAGGGATGTGAAAGTGATGTCAAACTTCCAGGAAAGGGGAGGGAAGTGGGGATACCTGGGTGACACAGGACCTTCTTGTAATAAATTCTACTCAAAATTCCTTGAAATAGGAGGGCCCTCAAAGCTGCTTTGGTAACTGAGGATCGTGGATGTGTTGTACTGGTGTTTGATTTCGATGGTAGGTTGGTTGATTTGTTGTTTCAATTCCACTTTATGCGCAGTAAGGCTAATCTGGACTTGACCTACGGTTAAAGTGGGATCCGAACCATTGTGCCTCCACCGGGTATCGAACCCAGGACCCCTTCATTACAAGGCGACGACGCTATCACTGCGCCATCAGGGAGGCTTCATTTGGATGGATTCGTGCCAGATGCGATAGCTTTTCAAACGGTATTGTGTAATCCAATCTTCTGCACTTCCCGATGGCGTAGTGGTATCGTCGTTTTCATTGTAATCAAGGGATCCGGGTTCGATACCCGGTAGAGGCATATTGCACAATGCTTCGGACTCCACATTAAACTGTATGTCCATTCCCAATTAGCCTATATGTTCATAAAGTGGGCTAAAAACAACAAATAAATCATTGTGCATAATTCAAGCCATCTTCTGACAATCACAATTGAGGTGTTTTTAAGGGCTCACCACGAAAATATCATCACCCTCCCTCCCTCCAAGAAAATATTTGTTTTTTGTTATTTTGAGTCGCTTTTATGCCACTTTTGACTAATCGCGAAATTGAAGATGAGTGGTGATATGATGAAATATACCACCCATGCCCAGGGATTCGAATCATAGATGACCTGGCGTTGCAGCGCCCTCTGCTAACCAGCCTGTCACAGAGGTCGTCGGCCAGACTAGGGGAAGGTCTCATAAATTGTACCGGCATGTAAATTGTACCGCTCGCATACCTGGCGACCTATCCAAGCAGTGGCGCTGCCTATTGGAAGGATTGTGTATTAGAAGAAGTTGAGAAGCTCTTGTCAGTTAGAAGCAGTATTGCCTTGGAAGCAGCAGCTTGTTCATTTTTGTGGTCCACGAAGTAAATAATTCCTCGAACAACTAAGCCTCTATGTGGTAGCGTCATTGCCTTGTAATCAAGGGGTCCCGGGTTCGATACCCGGTGGAGGCACAAGTGGTTCGGATCCCACTTTAAACTGTAGGTCCAGTCCCGATTAGCCTTACTGTGCACAAAGTGGACTTAAAGCAGCAACTCAACCCAAATCTAAGCCTCTACACACGCACAGGTAAGTCTGAATCCAGTCTCATGTCAAATATAAATAACTTATGGTATGTTAATATTTAAGGGCAGGGTAATTTGAAATGGTTTTACTCCGTTGTAAAATGGGCCTGTGCTGGAAAGAAAGTGGCCGTGTCGTTTAAATTGTACCACTAGCTTTCTTCTAATTTGTACCGGTAAATTTTAAAGGAACTTTTTAAAAATAATTAGAGGGGGACATTTTTGCAAGTTTAATCAGCAGAATAGTAAAGAAGGAATTGTTTTTCATTTCATAATAATAATACTGATTATTAGTATTCTTCGTATTCTTCTTCTTATTATTATTAGTATGATTAATATTATTATTTACTGTTGTAGATGGCGAAACCGAAGAAATATGGTTTGTGGTCGCAAGAAGATATGATGAGAGCACTAGATGCCTTTCGAAATTCTGATGCTGGTATTAATGAAATATGCAGAACTTAAGGTGTTCCGAAGCCCACATTGAAGAGGAGGTTGGAGAACAAAAACCAGAAAGCCTGCGAGGATATAAAGAGTTTTGAACGTGGCACCGACGTCCCTAGTGAACTGGAGGATGAGCTGGTAAGTTATGTCCTTCAGATGGAATCCCATATGTTTGGATGATCTCGACAAGATCTTCAGAAATTAGCATATGATTTAGCTGAAGCCAATGGTATCAAACATAGGTTCCAAAAAGGGAAAACTGGAAAACAGTGGTACTACGGTTTCATGTCTCTCGGACAACTGCAAACCTTCAGGGGGTAGTGCAATGAAATCACTAACATTGCCAGAAGCTGACAACTCGACTAGCTGGTATTGCAAAATCTGTGACGAAAACAAGGAAGAAGATATGATCAAATGTTTGAAGTGTAGTGTCTGGTTTCATACAAGGTGTGTGAGAGTAAGTCCAAAGAAGAAAATATTTTACTGTGATAAATGTGGACCAAAATAACCTGGACCGATGGTTACATAAACATAACAATTTGCTTTTGTCAAGTAATTTTATGAGAGCTTACTTATTTTCTTTTTTCAATAGTATATTAATATGTAACAAGCATTTATTGCATGCTATGTCTTAAATAAAGTCCCATTACTGAATCACACTTAATGGTCCTGCATGTTATTATTAGGCCTACTTGTCCGATTTATAAGACTGGTGGTACAATTTATAGTACATGTTCATAAATTGTACCACTTTGCATCTTCACACTTTTTCCGTCACAGGCTTTAAACCCAAAACATATTAATTGTTTACAATTTATATATACATGCCTACATTGCTGGGCTACTGTATGGTATCATTGCATTTTGTTAACTGTTACAGTCTCCACGAAAATCTGAAATATTCTGAAAGTGGTACAATTTATGAGACCTTACCCTACTTGTCACTAGAGGTATTTTTCGCTGAATAGAGAAAAACCTCGAACGAAAAAATACCAAAACCAGAATCTAAAATCATCAAATGTGCACCAAGATCAGGGTTGACAAACTTTGTATCTTTTAAGATACAAAGAAAACATGTTGTAACAAATATAACTTTTAAAGTATATGTCAAGATGACTTATTTTCTAAGAAGAAAGATTGACGAAGAATGTCATCATCCATGGAAGGACTGTTTCTAGTTATAAACTAAACACTTGTCTAACTTCTTAAAATTCCTATTTAAGTTACTTGCAAATCTCACCTGTAGGCTGTCCGAGAAGGTTCAAATATTGCACGGTTGTCAGACTCCGTGGTACCTACTCTGTTTTCCGAAATATCACATTTTATCGTGGTAAATGCAACAAAACACACTGGCATTAACATCAACGTTAAGTGTGGAACAACTCCGTTTTATCTATATATTATTCAGAGCTCTAAATGCTTGTAAAAAATAGGCATTTGTGTAAAACGTTCAAAACATATTTTTTTAAAACACTTTTGTTTTACCCTAAGTTGTAAGCGATCCCCAATGCACAAATTCAAAATACCGGTATGTACACGGATCCCCAATACACAAGTTCTAAATATGTCCACGGATCCCCAATGCACAAGTTCTAAATATGCCCACGGATCCCCATGCACAAGTTCTAAATATGCCCACGGATCCCCAATGCACAAATTCTAAATATGTCCACGGATCCTCAATGCACAAGTTCTAAATATGTCCACGGATCCCCAATGCACAAGTTCTAAATATGCCCACGGATCCCCAATGCACAAGTTCTAAATATGTCCACGGATCCCCAATGCACAAGTTCTAAATATGTCCACGGATCCCCAATGCACAAGTTCTAAATATGTCCACGGATCCCCAATGCACAAGTTCTAAATATGTCCACGGATCCTCAATGCACAATTCTAACTATGTCCATGAATGCCCAATATAAGTCTGTAGAAAATGGAGTTTTCATTAGGGGTGGTACCAAGATAATCCTCGGTCTCGTGTCTAAACTTAAAACGAGAAGTAGAAGAGTTTGTGAAAATCGAGACGAGACTGAGACACTGCCTAGTTTCGTCTCGGTACCAGGTCGAACACGCACCAGGACAAAGTTACGCGGAAAGATACAAAATTTCCCCCTCCCCCCGTCCTGTTCATAGAGTCAACTGCTGTACGCAATTTCCACATGCGTAATTGAAGGGTAATACACACGCACTCCCTTCCTCCCCCCACATCCCGAGCTGCCGCGGACGATAGCACAAGGAGGGAGGGGAGGGAGCCAGAAAGGGGTTTTGTGAAAAGGTGGGCGGAGGGGTTTGTTGCCCCACACTTCACTGTCCCCCGCTCTTCAAATTTGCAAACTGGAACACAATTAAAGGTGATTTGGTGGGGAGGAGCAGATAAATATTGGTTTAGATTGCGGACGCTGTTGATAACGTCGTCACGCTGACGGCTTTATGAATGTCATTTCACGAGGCCCGTAACAAGTCTTGCGGATGCGAGGCTTGCTGGAACACACGGGGAACGCTACGTAACACAGCGTCACAGAAGGTATATTTTGTGTTGTCACAGAACTACTATGACTGTGTCCAATTCGTAGTCTCCGCCACTCCAGTAGAGGAGTCACAGGCGAGGCCGAAAGGAAAAGGTGGAACATGTATAGTCACGGACAATTCTGGGTTGTAATAATCCCATTAACGTCCAACCCAGAAGTGTCCGTGACTGTACTAAGGGCTGGCAACTTCCGAATAAGATTTTATCCGGGTATCCGGAGGTCGGCTATTCCTCTATGGCTGTCATTGGAACAACCAATAGATCTCGGATTCCATGTGCATTTATTAACACTGACTATGTTCTTACAGAAGACAGAGAATAGCATCATCTATTTCGTCGGTCGGTCATTCATAATCAACGAGCTAGCGAGGCTCTGGTCTGAACTCACGGCCAGTATAGGCTAATTCTCTGTGTGGCTCGTGTTGAATCGTTCATAGTTTGTGACCAGGGGCGCCGACTTGTCAAAATTATTGGGGGGGCTCTGATCACTGAAATAAATTAATGAATGACTCACTCTCTCCCTTCTTAAGTTTTGGCCTCAGTGTTCGGAATCTCATAAAAGCCCATGAATTCCTCAAAAATATCATTTTTTTTATTTACAGTTCGAATGCAGAATATTAATTGTCCACGGATGGATATGTCACGACTTTTAATATCTGCTACCACGGAGAGCAAAACAGATCTCCTTAATATATCAATGATTTCGTTCTGAATGTCATCTGAGAGCCATTTGTAGCCCGAAAGTCCCATCCACTACCCTAGTTCATGCACATCGTCTTTTGAAACTCTTTTTAGTAAATATTTTAACAATACTCATAATTACATTATACTTAGTATATAGTAATAAGTCATGTGTTTTGCTGTCTCTGGTCATAGCCTCCCCAAAGTTGATGGTTTAACGGTCTCAGCCCCACAAAGTTGATGGTCTAGAACATTTCAAATGTGTATTTGAAGTTAAGTTCATGTGGCACAATTCAGAGTAAACTTTACAAGAGAAGCAAAATAATACATTAGATCCTCTCAAGCAAAATTATTGGGGGGCTCTGCCCCCACATCGTTAACATTGGGGGAGGGGCTCGAGCCCCCCAAGCCCCATGGAGTCGGCGCCTATGTTTGTGACTGTCCCTTCATTCTTCATCATCATCTTCGCGATTAGCCAAAAGTTGTAGGAAAGTGTAGTCAAACTAAATCAATCAACCAACCTTCGCGATTAACCTAGATATGTCAAAAAGCGACGTATTATACAGACATACATTGTTTCCTTCATAGCACCCTCTAAAAAGACACCTCCGCCCCTCCGGAGGGAGTCACTGAACCCCTAAACGACACACGATTAGCGATGCACAACATTTAACGGCAGAAATCCCGGACACGGACCAGGCTGCAGTAACATGAAGGCAAATTAACTAAGGAACGTCCCCTGGTCCTTTGAAGTCCCATGGCCCACGGCCAAGCCACCTGCGCACCGCACCTGGACACGTACGCGTACACGCACGTGCGCATTCTCCACACGCACGATCTTTTCCCTTCGTCATGCCACCTCTCCGAGTGATGGGGGGGGGGGAGTATTTTCACCTCACTTTTCTTGGAATCGCGTACGTGTTGATCTGCCAACACATGTTTCCGTACGCCAAGAACAAAAGTGTATGTATCCTATTGGCACAACTTGTTTCTCTGCTCACTTCGGTGCTATTCTAAACCGGGTATCCTTATCGCACGTAACACATCAGGTGAAGACATTTTACTAAAAACCGGTGTGTCTGTACGTGCAGCCAAGACACTGTATTGCCGATTGAGTATGTGAAAGCGTTAAGTGATCAACATTCAGATTCACCTCCCAAGTTCCCGGGTTCGAATCTTGACCTGGCCAAGGGTGTTTTCTGTGAGTGCCCATCATCACTTTCATTTAACCAATTATTAATCCTCATCGTACACCCTCGATTTTCCGCACATTTTAAATGTTTTCATGAAAATATTTAGTTCCTCATAACAAACAGTGTTTGTAAATAGCGCGGAAGGTAATTTTTTAGATCTACGTGCTACGAAACTTATGTTTTTTTAAAAATAAAAATTCCTTGCGTAACGTCAAAAAGGTTTTTTCATGGCTTCTATAATAGCGGATGATGGATTCATGTCACAAGCGCAAGTCTGAAGATTTCGGATCATGGATTCATGTCACAGGCGCACATCTGAATTCTTTTATTTTTCTTCTTACGATTGACTTGTGCAATAGGAATATTTGCAATTGCGATATGTTATTTGTGTGATATATTGGCGGGTTGGACATTTCAGACATTGGATTTCATTTATGCGACTTCAGAAATTGGAATTAATTATTTTTTTTTGCAACTGCAGGCCGAAAGGGGGAGGGTTGTATTTTCTAAATGACTTGTGGGATGGGATAATTTGAGACTTCTTATTTTTATGATGGGACGGGAGTGGAGGGTGGTATTCTGTGGAAAAGGACAACAAGGACTTTCACCATAGGAGTTACTTCATTTTTGGACTTTGAAATTTAACTTCGAACCGCAATTCAGTGCCTGGCCTTGGTAAAAAGAGGTAAGTTACCTTCTTAGGTTTAATTTTAGTCTTACTTTTTGGTATCTTCATGTGTCAATGCGGAAAACAGTGAGAAATAGTGTTGGGGGCCGGTGACTTCGACCAATTTCTAACATGCCTTTAAAAGGGACTCTATAGATAAAGGCGGGGCCGCGGTAGCGGATTCGGTGGGAAATTTGGACTCAACAATTTCAAACGACAATATCTCAACTTCAAACGACTGTACATTCGTAAATACTTGTTTCCGCGCTCCAAATTTTTGTTCTTCATAATTAGCATCACATTATCTTCATAAAAAAATCCAAAATCGAGGATGTAGAATGGGACACCGGACCCGTCGCGAACAGCCAAAAGTGGCAGAAAAGCGAGCCTAAACAACAAAAATACGAGTACAGACATTTTATTGTTTAACAAAACGCTTAGAATTTGACTTTCCGTGGAGTTAGGGAATACGAATAAAGGGGGTGGTGGATGTTTTTACCCAAGATAAACAATATAACAGTCACGTTTATAACACAAACATATCCCAAATGTAAACTTCTTCGCAAAGCAACTGTTTCGTGATTTGAAACATCGTTAAGTATTGGAAACAAATCATATTTGCAAATTTATGACCACGGACAAGTCCACATTAGAGAACTATTTTTCCTTCTTTCTTTTATTTATTGTACGTAGACAATATATATGCACCAGTTAACAAATTATTATCAAGTTACAATATTATACTTACATGATTAAATAATTCAACAGAAGCATTGATGGAAAATTATGAGAGAATTAATGTTCAGATAAAAGTATATTCAGGATACGGCACTTTCTTCAGAAGCAGCAAATGCGGAAGTCAATAGCGCCGCCAAACGGACGGAAGAAAATATCAATAATACAGCTAAATTACACTGGGGAACAGAGAAATTGCGGCACAGTGTTTGAGAGCTAATTTAGGGCAATTTCATGCTGCTGAATAATGATATAATAATATATTTCCTGAATTGGCTCTAATTTATGAAATAAATGCAACTAAACCAAAATGGCGGAAACAAGACATACATATAAATGAACTTTCAACACCAATTTAATATTTCTTTTTGTGATTACAATCATTATTATAAAAATAAATTTATATAGGCCTATGATCATAATAATTAAGAAAATATGTACGCAATGAAGTAACAAACTATGTGAAACGTTTTCTATACGATTTCCTGCTGTATTGCTTTTTAGGACGATCCCTCTGTAAGCTCCAACAGTAGTCGGCCATCATGTGGCGATCCCACCGTCCCTGGTACCTTTCTTCCATTATCCTTATATCCTGATGGAACCTTTCTCCCTGTTCTTCACTAAAATCACCAACGTTCTCAGGGAATCTGTCAATGTGGCTATGTAGAAAATGTATCTTCACACTCATATTACCTCCAATTTCTCAAAATTTTTCAACATATTTCCAACTATATCACGGTAGTTTTCTGCTCTGTGATTCCCCAAAAAGTTTTTGACGACGGACACAAAGCTCAGCCAGGCCTCAGATTCGATGTAAGACATGTAAGTTTTAAAATTGGCATCATTTATAAGTGTACGAATTTGTGGTCCGTCAAAGATTCCTGCCATCAATTTTTCAATACTCAGTTCTGGAAAAGTGTGGCATATATATTTGAAACAATCACCACTTGTATCTAAGACCTTGACAAACTGTTTTATCAACCCTAGTTTAATATGCAGTGGCGGAAGGATGATTTTGTCAATATCTATCAGCGGTTCATGAATGATATTAACTTTCCCTTGGGGGCCAAACTTTTATCGTCCAATGCTTTTCTCTAGCACGACTATCCCACAAACATAGGAAACAGGGATGTTTTGTGTACCCACTTTGCTGTCCTAGTAAAATATTCACCATCTTGAAATCCACACACACGAGCCACTTATGTTCAGCATATTCATTTTTTTCTAAAACCTTTCTTATGTTTTGGTATTCTTCCTTAAGCTTTGTTGAGTGTCCGATAGGAACTGAAGGATGTTTATTACCATTGTGTAGTAAAACACATTTCAAACTTCTTTTAGAACTGTCTAGAAATAAACGCCAATCCTCTGCGCGATATGTTGATAGACCTAACAGCATCAAAAGCTGAGGAATATTGTTACAATGTCTTCGCTAATGTAAGGGAGAATATTGTGTTCTCCAGTTCTATATAATGTTACAGTAACGCCAGGCTGAAGACAATGTTTTTATCTTAGTCGCGATGCTAGAATCTCAGATGATTTTTTTGATAAATTTAGGTCACGAATCAAATCATTCAGTTCGCTTTGGGAGAATGCTTGCGGTGTAGAACTACATCCTTCAAAATCACTTTCATTTTTATTGTCACTATCACTTTCATCTGATATCTCAACGTCATCGTCGATATTTTGCGAAAATGTACATACTGGTAAAGGTAAATTTTCACTGTGCAGTATTGGCGACTTTGCTGACTCTACATTAAGGTACACCCAATTACGCTTTTTGAATCTATTCATGCCTTTAACATTCACAGCACAAAAATAGCAATCATGAACATGATTTTTCGGTTCACTCCATGTCATTGGCACTCCAAATTTGAGTCCCTTTCGTCCGCCTTGGCCCCAATAACGAAGTGATTCCAAACAAGTTTTGCAAACTATATGTGGGACCCATTTTTTTATTCTGTTGTCCCAGATTTTTGGCAAAATAAGCCTGATACAAATCTCTCACTACATCCGTGATATTTCTTCGCTGTGATGGTAGACAATATATTCCACATATATATCAAAAAACATTTGGGTTATTGAAAGACTTACTACGTGAGGAACTCATATTTCCAATGTATTCACATTAAACGCATTTCGCTTAGTTATACTACAAAATTCAACATTAAGAGATATATTGTCTAGCAATGCTTCGTAAGTTGCCTAGCAACAATTGACAAATAAATAAATAAGTTTCTTCTTAATGGCAATTTCAGCCCATTATCAAATTTTGATTGTACCGAGAAAAGCGTGGAGTAATTTTACCTCCTACATTTTCCATGGTGTGTTTATTTTTATAACTGGAGTCAATTCAACTGAACCAATCATACAATTGGCAATCACAGCTGTTTTGTGTGCTGAAACTGTTATTAAACTTTATGCCACAAAATAAAATCATTTTTTTGTTCCCCAGTGTTATCGATATAAAACTAATTCGTCTTCCCTCCGCCAGAGTGTTCTGTGTGTATGGCAAGAAAGCATAGTAGCCGAAAACGATAAAAGTCCCATCCTACCCTTCGTTCGACTTTTAAAGCTGTAGGTTCCCCATGCAGATGCCAGCGCCATCTTCTTCCTGCACTGCAACGCCATCTATCAGTAGGGACAGGGAGGAAGAGGAGACGAAGCGATTTGAATACCTGATGGCGTTCAATTACCAACCTACTGAGAAAACTTTTTTACTACGTCTTGCATTGACATTCCTCCATGTCGCTGGCAGTTTTTACAGTTCAACTTTTCTCTTCTCTCCCTCTCTTTTTCTGCCTTCAATTTCCGGTAGGTTCTACTCGACTGCTCTCAACGCCATGGACACCGCTTGTAAGGACCAGTCTTTCATCAGACCCAACAGTCTTTTCTCGGACCTCCCTATTGTCGACCCCCCCTCTTCTCCCCCCTCCTCTTGGGACCCTTTGCTGCTGCATCCAGTCAGAGGAACTTAGGAAAGACATAAAATGCTCAAGAGGAACGAAATTGCAGTGAGACTGATTTGGATGACGCAACTAGCCCCCCCCCTTTTCCTTTCTTAAAAAATTCTACAGCCACTGAAACTGTTCTGGTAGGATTGTAAGTATATCAATGGATTCTAATGTGGTTATGTTTAAGGCAAAGAATTTATGCATACTACTCCTCCCCAAAACATTGCCTTCATAAATATTTGTTGTCAGTTACAAATAACGATCTCAACATAATCGTGTGTATTACATATATTGCATGTGATTATCCTATGTATATATTTATATTCGCCTTATTGTTGCATTGCTTTGAGTTACACCACGATTCTCTAATTAAATAATGTTTTGTCTTCTTGTGTGTGAAAATCAGTATATCATGGATATGTTTCACAACTTACATAATTCGGCCATATATACTCTATCAAGACCAATATATTTACAGCTTTCATCCTGAAAAAGCTAGTTGAGAGAATAACCTGTCCTGAACCTCGCCTGCTTTATAATGTTTCCATTATTACGTAAATTAAATATTCAAAAGGATTTTGATAGCCATAAATATACGGTTAAGGTTTATATATGCAAGCAAGCATAATTGTTGTTTGAGTACGTATGTACATTTCTTTAGTAGGTTAAGAGTGTGATATGTTGCTTTTAGGAATTAAATGAAAACGGCAGAATCAAAACGTGATACAGTGAATGTGCAAGAGAATATAGCCACCGAACCCACTAAGAAAAGTTTAAAAATCTAATGTATGTCCATCCATTATGTGCTGTAAGACCCGGCGCAGATGTGGTACGATTAACATATTTGTGCTCAAAATGGGCTGGCTTAGAGCAATACTTTCTACGCATTTTTTACAAGAAGGTGAACAACGTTTGTTTGCTTCAATAATTTAACAAGCTTAGAGTTTAGGTCCTAGACAATAGTTACAACTTACAAGTAATTAAAATAACATCACATTATTGCACTGCTTTTAGCATAGCATGATTCTCTGATCTTGAGTTCCACATTTGTGTCTTGGGACCCCAGAAAAGGCATAAAAATCAAGTTGTAGACATTTCTTACATCCGTCATACACTTCGATGCTAAATTTAATCCATCCTGATCCTGCCTTTTATTATATTCTCCGTCAACACGTGGCAGATGTTTAGAAGTTCAAATTCAGAGAGTATAGGGCACGGCAGAGTGTAAACTACAAGCAGGGCAAGAGTTTTTCGATATTGTCCCGCAGGAGGCGCGAATAAATATCGGTCTCCCCGCACGGCCTTTCCGGAAATAACCTGCACTGACGACACTGCAGAGCCAGATGTTGGCCGCTCTGGATTCCCCCAAGAAATAACGTTACTCTATACGACACCGAGGCTCGGTATTAGGAATTCTGGCCGTAGAGAACCTTCCCGAAAACGCACAACTGCGCGATCACGATGTAGAGTTTTGAGAACCGTGTAAATCAACGTCTAGGGGCGTTTATCAAGCTCGTAACGCTGCTCGTCCCAATCTTTTCCGTTTACTGTTTCTCTTCCACCCAAAGCATCAGGTGCGGAGAGCGTCTGGTTGAGGACTGAGCGGGGAGCTAAAATAGCGAATTGTGGGAACAAAATGCCCTCTGGAACTACTTTCATACTCTCTACCCCATCCTTCTTGCCTCTCCCTCCCTCCTCGCGACAACACTCGATTTTATCTACGCAACCCTTGCTCTCGCGATATCTTCCGAAATATGACGAGTGGCTGCAAGATGGCAGCACCAGCGACCCCCTTGACGGCAATTCTGCCGTAGAGGCGCTTTATTTTTAATAGATTAAAAAGAAGAAGGGCTGGTCGTAAATTTTGCCGACGCATGTTATTCATTAGTGCTAAAACGCTCTCGTTTCTCCGAAACTGTTTCCGCCGCCATATTTGTGACATGCATGCTTCAGGTTACATAATCTAGGATCATAACCTCTCTTTTCCTGATCATTTTTTTTTTATTCGGGGCGTATTCATCAAGTTGCCCAATTCACTTTGAACTCCAAATGCATTAAGGGAATTAAGTATAAGGTGAAAATACGTTTCGCTGGAATAAAAAAAGTAACTGACGAACAAAGCCCACACGCTGATAATTCATGAGTATGATCCAGTCCACGTGCGCAGCTATTAATTAATCCTCGTTCTCCGCTGCTCTAGCAAACAACCAAATTTATTGCGCTGCCCTCTGCAGTTCTCAAAGAACACCAAATTTACGATTATTTGGATGCATAATCTACAGTTATATCTCCCCATGGCTTTCTTTACAAATCCATTTTCTCTGTTACAAAACTCGTTGAAGCAAACTTCATTTTTTTAACAAAGGTGAATGTTTGGTTGTTTCAATAACTCATCACCTAAGAGTCAAGGTATTAGATTACAACAGCGACGCCAACTTCATGTGTGTGTGTGTGTGTGTGTAATGGAATATATAAGCATTACCAAAAGAAGCGCCAATCAGCTGGAAACCTCCGTACCAGAGTCCATTGCTTAACCCTAGAACACTGCCGTACGTAAAATTGACGTATTCTTTACGCTCAAATCCCTTCCCGTCCTCCCACTTCGCACCCACTCACCCCTCCACCTATCAGTGCCTCAACTTATCTGTCAGACATAATGCAGCACTGTGGTAAGGAGGTTGCAAGCGCTGATCGTCTTGATTTGGTTTGTTATGTTGTGCACTGTACGCCAATTTTACGTAGCTGTAGTACTTACTTGCTTATTCCGATCCTCTTCTACCGATTGGTGTCGAGGTTTTGTAGAGAGCTCGCCATCTGTCACGATCTTCTGCCAACTTCCTTCCTTCACTCCACGAGTTGTTCCTCCTGCTCAGGATATCCTTCATTCCCTCATTCCATGTCCTACGTGGTCTTCCTTTCGGTCTCTTTGCACCCAATACTCCCATTCTTGCTTCCCATACCTGTTTAGGTATTCGATGTTCAGACATTCTGCTGAGGTGTCCAAACCATCTGAGTTGTGCTTGCTCAACATCCTGATATATTGGTTGTGTGTTTAATGTTATTCTGATTGTTTGATTTCTGATTTTGTCCCTTCTGGTCTTTCCCACTGTTCTCCTCAAATCTTTCATTTCTACTGTTTGTAAGTTTTGTTTTTGTTTTTCATTAATTATCCAGGATTCACTTCCATATATCAATGTTGGTACGTAAGTTGATTTGTACACAATCCTTTTTCCCTAAAAATCCTTTGTTTATGGCATAATATAATCTGTTTGTATTCTTTATTCGAGTGTTTAATTCTTCATCTATTTTTCCATTACTATTGATTGTAACACCTAGATACTTAAAACTTTGTACTTGTTTTAGCTCTGAATCTTCCAGGCTTATTATGCAGGGTTTTTCTATTCTCCCTATCCTTAACACAGTTGTTTTATCTTTGTTTATTTTCATATATTTCTTTGACATATTACCATTTATTATTTCTAAATTTCTTTGTAGGTTTGCTTGTGAATTTGCAAACAATACAATATCATCTGCATATAAAAGTTCAGATACAGTTACAGTTTTCAGTTTCCAATTTCCTACCTTGAATTTTCTCATCTTTGGTTTTATTTCTTTCAGAACATCATCCATTAGAATGATAAACAAGTATGGGGATAAAATATCACCTTGTCTTACTCCTGTTGATGTTATGAATTCCTCTGATCTGTTATTGCCAGTTCTGACATAGCATCTATTTGTTCTGTAGAAACTTTGCTTCTACTAATTGTTTGTTTACATTGTTTTTCTTTAGAGTTTTCCATAGCTCTTGCCATGGCACCCTATCGAAAGCCTTTTCCAAATCTATAAAGCATAGGTATAATTCTCTATTGTATTCTATAACTTTCTCTATTATTTGCCTTATTGTAAATATGTGATCTTGGACACCTCTACCTGGTCTGAATCCACTTTGTGTCTCCTCTAATTTATCCCCTATTTCTTGTCTTAGTCTAGTTTCCAAAATTCTTGAATAGACTTTGCCAGGCACACTGAGTAGTGAAATACCTCTGTGATTTCCGCATTCCCTGTTATCTGTAGCTGTAGTAAAACGAGAAAAATATTTGACGTAAATTTGGCATTTGTAAATTTGATTTGGATAGTTCGATTTTAAAAAGGAAAGTTTAGAACCATGCACTATTTTCTTGTAAGACTTTAAAATTACATTCGTGCCTTATTTACAGTGTTATGAATATAATTATTGTTTGCTTTTCATTGTTTGAACTTTTCGCCTTCTTTCTTAATGTACGAAAGGGCTTGTCAATCAAGACCTTCTCTTAAAATATTATATGCTTATTAAAACCATGTTTATGCATTTTAAAATGAAGAATGAAACTCCAATATAAGGAAAATAAGGAAAATAATGTTCACAAAGAATCGTCATTTTGTTTTCATGATGCAGAGGTTGTTTTAAAACTCGATTCCTTCATATACGTAAAATTTACGTAGCGTAAGTGTTCTAGGGTTGAAAACGTAAGATGCAAGGGAAACATTAACAAGAATAGTCGTGGACAAATTGCCGAGCACTATTTGTGCATCTCACTGTATCGTCAACGGCAATAAATATGGCACACCTAGTTCGTGAAATACTCGCTTCCCTGCGAAGGCGTTGTGCGTGTTGCCTAAGCTCTTCCGCGGTGGTAGAAGACGTCAATGAAAATAGCTTTACTTTAAAATATCTTAAGTATATATTTATTTAATGTCTACATAATGATGTCAGAATAACAGTAATATCTTTGCTTAAATTGCTACATGGTGTTTCATTACACTTATTCTGTTAAGCAGCAATAACCTCAATTTATTTTTGTCCACACAAATCCAACTATTTCGAGACAAATAGCCACGCTTATATAATCAGAAATAAAGTTTTTGGCGATACTGAAGGGAGACGATTTGGCGCCCCCGAGGGCAGCGCCCGAAACGGTCGCCCGCGTCGACCGGGCCTTAAGCCATCCCTCTACAAAGAGTTAAAATAAAATGACATATTATTCTTATTTATATATTTAGATATTTTATATGGCGGAAATTAAGGCGTGTACACCCAACGGCAAAAGAAACAGTAGGCGAATTGTCAACCACCATTTTCATTCGGTCTGTATTGCACAATATGATGATAATGACATGAAATAAAGACGTCATTAAGCAGAGGGCAATACTTGTTTCGGGCCAACATAATTTCATTCCTTAAAACAACACAGGATGTAGAATAAAAAGTAATGAAAATAACGGTGGACAATTTGCCTACCATTATCTTTGCCGTTGTCTTACGCTCAAACATAATATTTATATCCATAAGTTGAAGCAAGGACAAGTGACGATCAGAAAGATGACGTCACAACGACTTCGATATGTCGAACTCGACTGTGCAACCTTCATTTTAAACCCTCCCGATCCGAGAAAAGCTGCTTCCGTTGTTCTATAAGCAGAATAACATTGATGTGCAAGGGCTTCGGGCATTTGCCAACAGTTGTCAGTTTTCACAATGCCTTGGCTCGAGTTGAGTGGGAAACAAAAACATGTCTACAACATATTGCATCTGATTAGCTGTTAAACGATCACAGCCACATTAAATGCTGCATCATGAAGCCTACTCCATACGACCATGACGAAATATGACGTAATACTTCAATCACGATGTTCTCACGTTACGAAGAAACGCAAAATGATTAAAATTGCTAATCTTCCGTCGAATACGAGCAGTTAAAATGAAGTCTCGATGGTCTTCAGACAAAAGCCTAACACACCCTCTGGCTGAAATATGCTTTGTCGAACAACAGTGTTGCTAACTCTAATAATACAACTCTAAACATTTTTAGTGTATTGTACCAGTGTGGCAAGCAGAAACAAAATTTACTAGAATACTGCAATTTCACTAAGACATATTTTTTAGCGAAATTATTAAAAGAAGAATATGTGTCATTACGTTGAGCATTGTAATAGATCAGGCAAGGAAATTTCGAGAAATAGTTTGTGGACTTTGACCACCATGAAATAATACAAATTTAATCAAACTGTCCCTCTTGCCACATATATATTGTGGATAGTGAAACTCCTCTCAACTCACCTGCATTTTTTTGGGGGGGGCGCCCCTGAAGCCACGGATATTTTAATTAAGTAGGTAAAATGAAATAAATTACATATTGCTTACTCGTTCATAGATTGATTGATTTGGTTCATTTTACTTCGCATTTCCGCCACTTTTGGCTAATCGCGAAGATGAGTATGAGTGATGATATGATGAAATTGATGAATGAACACTCACAAACATCCATACCCAGGCTGGGATTCGAACTCAGGACTCATGGCGTCGTAGCGCGCTGTACTAACCATTCCGCCACGGGGACCAGCGCTTAACCCTTAATCATATTATCACCCATACTAGTCTTCACGATTAGCCAAAATCGGAAGAAAAGCGAAGTAAAATAAACCAAATGAATCAAACAAAGAAATATACAGATACGGATCTGTCCAACGGCTGTTGCCTTTCAATCAGGTGGTCCCGGGTACAATACCCTGTGGAGGCATTTTACTCAATGGTTCGGATCCCATTTTAAACTGTAGGTCCAGTCTCGACGAACCTATCTGGACGTAAACAAACTTTTGACAAATATACAGATTACTAAGGGTTTAGCTGGGGGTGTACGGTCTTTTTTTAGTGGCGCAAGGGTGAATTTAGTGCCAAAATTGGGCTTTACGAACAAATTTCAGGGTGCACTGGGGGTAAATCAATCACTGTATTACACAATCATTCGCCTGATATAAGCTATTAAAATGTGACATACGTTTGTTTTACGCAAAAAAACAGTTCCAAAGGCCATTAGAGACTACAACTGTGTTACAACAGGGTGGATAAAAAGAGTGATTTTTATTAAAAACTCATTTTTGATATTTTCTTTTAAATTTAAATCGGATTTTTTTTTAAAAAAAAATAGAAACATGCTTAACATTGCATGTATGGTTTTCAGCACCATACATTTTATGTTTTTTTATAGAAAGGCTCTTTCTGTTAAATGGCCCTGTAAAATATTACAGTTATTATTACAGTTTGATTAAAGCAAATAAAAAAAATATACGTAAATATACATTTTGCTGTTTCTGATACTGTAACTGCTATGAAAATGTTTAATGAGCGTGTTAAACCACACAGCACACAAATGTACAAAAGATATCCACTGTACGTACTTTGGATATCCATTGGATATCTTTTGGATATTTGTGTCGGAAGTTCTGGATATCCAATAGATATCCAGGAATGTCCCATTGACATCCACTGGATATCTGCTGTATATCCATTTGTTCCCATACGTGATATCCAAAAGATATCCAGAAAGGATATGTTTTGGACATTTTGGATCACTTTTGGACATCAAGTGGGACGTAATCCCGACATTATACTTTGATTTAGACTTTTTTGTACGTACTTTGGATATTGTATGAACACGAAAAGTACAATTTTTGATCTCATCTGGATATTATTTCGATATGAAAGGATGCATGCAACAGTCAACCACCAATATTTGTTGTTAATTTTCTTCCTCCCGCTTAAAATAGGCACTAAGAGTCACGTTGGATAGTTCAATGAAGTAACCGATCGGTAACTACGCACTGGTAATGAGCAGGCTGGAAAGTTCATATGAACTAACCGAACTCTGAGTGGATAACAAACCTTTTCTCAAGCGAGGCCTCATCTCCAGGAAGCTATCAACTCGCAGCAAGCCACGGCACCTAGCGACCTGTTCAGTGATCTGGACATTGTGGATAACCAATGAATATCCCTGGGAGATTTGTGCTGTATGGGAATGAAATTATAATAATTTCAGTAACTTTTCTTCCAGTGAAAATATAACATTCTGGATGTACTATATAATTGTAACTTAAAATAGTTTCATAGTCTTTATAGCTGAATTTTGGCAATATTTTTTAATGATAGTTTGCTGAATATCAGCTGCCATGTTTATTTACAGTTTAGTAATAATGACACTATTTACTGTTTAACAATTAGTATTTTGTATATTATTCTACATAAAATATTGGTCTTTTTGTCTTTAAAAATTATTGAATTTTAAATCAAGAGAAATTTAAGTGTGTTTACAGTTTACATATTATATTGCATGATCTTCATCCCATCAGTGGGCTACATATATTTGTTTCTTTTCTTCGAGTCTAACAAACATCATTAAATGATTAAGAAATTAATGTACTTTTACCAAACGTTTTTCTGATAACTACAAAATCCTTTTGTACATTATTCTGTAAATTATTTCTTTAAAGTTATTTAAATCAACCTGATTTAAATCAATTCATCTTGTGTTACAGTAAGCATCTTAGGGAATAATCCTGGGGTGTTTGTATTTATATGGAATGTGTACGAACCAGTAGCGGCGATTGATGTCAAAACTGCGGGGGGGGGGGTAGGAGGGACGAGGACTATTTACCTTTTCTTGGTAGACAAGGCTTCTCATTAAAAGTCCATAGCGCAGGGGCAAAAGTTGCAAGAAGTCGTGAGGCAACTGCCACCCACGCTCCCCCTCCCTCTATTCGCCTCCACTGGGACGGATGTATGTACGTAGAGGAAGGTGGGGTGAAAATCTAAACTCAAATGGGAAGTGTTTAGAAATCAAACAAAACGTATCAACCTAAACATAACTAATCTTTCTTATTATTGTATCAGAATTTGCGACGAGTAGCGTTATATTTGTAATGAACTTTCTCAAATCAGTGAGCACCGTATGCATAGCCAATAACGATTAATACAAGTATGCAATTTATTAGTTTCGATAACGAACTTTTTTTGTTCACTGCTGCACGAAGATACTTTTGGCTAATTAGGGATTTTAACGTACGTCCTTAGGGTTATGGCTAATACATGACTTGCAACACTGCTCAAAGGTCATACTGCAAGAACTGGATTTCGTAAGCAATGTTCGTTTTCCTCTTTTTTACAACTGCAAACTGAATGCAGCTAAGAGCTTACGGGTCTTTCAGAACGTCATAAAAACTGAAATTGCATCTGCAGCAGGCTAAAAGGTTGGTTTAGCTTAGAAATAAAAGAGAAGGATTATTAACATGGGGTTGTTTAAGAAGAAAAAGAAGCAAGCATCAATAATATGCTGTGAACGGTTGAACATTGTGCCTTGTTTTAACCTTGGACCAAAAAAAAAGAACATCAATTTTCATAGCATTAAAGCAGTGATGAAAAGACATAGGAAAGGCCTGGATTTCTCACACTCTATCATTAAGTACAGACGAAAAGTAATAAAGCTCATAAGAGCAGGTATTAGAATACAAAAATCAACCCTAAGATGGGGATTAATTGCGAGACATGGTTGTTTTTTTCTCTCTCAAGTTGCACAGGTGTGTGTGTGTGAGAGAGAGGGGGGGGGGGGGTTAGTGGGTTAGTAATGTCTGGAAATTATGTGCAATCTTTATTCCAATATAATCTCATACTGGTTGTTTCGACTTCCGTTTAGAGGCTCTGGTGCATTCCATGAGCGTGCGTAAAACCGAGACTGACTATCTGCTTAGTCACTTAACTTTGGCAAGGTAGCAAGGGGGGGGGGGGCAGAAGGGTCATTTGCCCTTTCCTGAAATATGCAATTCCAATCGTGATATTGTAGCGACATTTTATCACAAACAATACTGTTTTCTGTTATTAACAAGCTGTAAGCTACAGCAATTAAGTGCTACAGAGAACATTTCACCCGAAACATTAGAATCATGTTGACTGCTATAAGGTGACATGAAAGACAGCAGATTAAGTGAGTTTGATATCTGTGCGTCGTTGAAAAGCTCAAAGAGACAAGGAACTGTTCATCGACAAAGTGATAGATGTTTATGGAATGGAAGCAAGACGAATCCAGTTTCTATTTAAACTTGTCAAAAACTCCAAAGTATTTCCAACTCAATTTCAATTTTATGATTCGTAAAATAATAATAATAGTAATAAAAGGCAAAATATATGTTTCTGCAGGGCAAGATATGAAATCTTACTCTGCCCCCCCCCCCCCCGATAACATCCTGTGGGCACCCATTTTCTTTCCAAATGGGCAATCAGGAAACGCTGCACGACCCATGTACGTCTTGACTTAATTCGATTATTGGAGACAATGTAGAATGTTGTGGCTGTCCTCTGTGACAGCATGAATTAATTTTCTTACATTTTCTTTGTAAATTTATTATGTATCGTTCATGTATGTTTTTAAACACCGAATGTGTATTTCGTTGATGAACAATGTTCGATAACATTTTAATCAATGCGTTGTATGAAACACTTGTGCACTTTCAAATGTCGTGAACATATTGCACTATGGTGTTTCTGACACATGCGCGGTTTTGTCTGGCCCACAGATGAGCTAAGAAATGTTTGGGATCATTTATGCTCCACCACAGAATAGCGAATCAGATAATTGAGAACTGAACAATTTCAATTTGTATTCATGTCCAGATATTATTAGAATAATTATATCAAGAATACATGTGGGCAAGCCAGGTGGCACGAATGGGAGAAGAAAGAAGAGTTTACAGGTGAGAAATCTGATGGTAAGAGACCTGTAGGATGGCCAAGACGAAGATGAAGGTATAACGTCGAGATGGTCCTGAAGGAAATCGGTAAGGATGGATAAGATGGGATTGATCTTGCTCAGAATAGGGGCAGATGGAAGGCTTGTGTTGCTGCAGCCATAAACCTTCGGGTTTAAGAATGCTAGCGAGTATGGTATAGTATACATAAAGATATCGTGCACTGAGGAACATCGATCACTTTCCTCGTCCTGACCTTGGGACATTTCTTCGATTTTCGGAGTTCAATTACAGCTCTTATTGTTAGCCTCGCATCTACATTGTTGGGAAGAATGGAGGAAGAAGAAGAAGAATCCAAGAGGCTATCAAGAACATTAGAAGTGTTTTCCTAAGAGACAAGGAGATAACAGCTTGGTCATAATGGATATCAAGTTGTGCCAAGGATGTGAATGGCTCTGCAAACATTCGTACATTATGCTTAAGCCAACAATACTGTTTTAAAACTCTTGCTGGATGACATGGAAGGATTTGTTTCGTTATTTCAACAGCAAGTCACTGTTAAGATAAAGAAAACAACAATAAGCGCCATTTGATATATTGGCCTGCAGAAGTGGCTCCAGTGTCAACTTTTGAAACGGGGGGGGGGGGGGGGGTGCCAGGTAATGTCATCAATTGTTGGAGGTGAGTGTTCGTGATGGCAGTTTTACCGTTATCACCTTTAATTGAATCAAAATACATATTGTTACTTTGCCTCTAAGGCCTAGGGATTAAAAATCACTCTGGCTGAGCAACTTTTCTTTATCACCGGGATAGAACGTAAACGTATGGTAATGAAGGCACGGCGATTAAAAAAGTTACCGTATTCTCAATTTTCAAAGTCACGGAATTGTCCGTAAAACGGAAACATACTGATTGAAAAGTGTGGCGATTTATTTATCACCCCAATCGCTGTTGACTAGCTTTCGGGCAATGGAAGTCCCAGTGTAACGGAATGTTGCTGTTCTGGACGAATGTACAATGTCGTTTGATGCAGAACGCTTGATAAATGAAAGTTGAAAAGAGTCATTTGAAAGAATATTCTAACAAGAACGAGAAGGAAAATTTGTGGCTAGAATTGCGCAAGGTCTTCGTAGACAGAGAATGTGAAAGGGAAGGATAAATTCGGTAATATTTGAAAAATGTTAGCAGATTTTGAGTTTAAAATACAATATAAGAACTGTGTTAGAGTGAATATCAGTTAATATTTGCACAAATTTGTACTCTCTTGCATCTTGTATGTTTGGCAATTATTTCGTGTCGTATGATCTATACAGAACAGAGGGCTAACATTTAGGTTTAATTTTCGTTGAACAGAGTTTGATAAACAGCAATTTCTTTCACTGATAGTTTCAGATTTTTTTCTAGCTCTGACATTTTCCCGATGTTCTAGCCGCAATTATTCATAATGCACTGTTATTTAAAAGAAACACTTCCTTCACAATTACTTCAGTTTGAAAAGAGCTATAAGGAACATAGGTATTTAGTAGTAAAAGAGCGTGATGTGCCCCAAATCGTCCAACTATTTTATGGCTAGTGAGCGTTCGACAAAATTTACAAGCAACTTTTTTTCTCAGTGATTGAAAAATCGCACAACTTTTTAATCGCTAGTGCGCGCTAGGCCTAATTCTGTACAGTGGAATTCACAAGTATTGCTCAGCAAATTGTCCATGACTATTTTAATTAATATTTCTCTTTCATCCTACGGGTTTCTAAAGATTGAGTGTTTACCTATTCTGGTGCTAAGGCTGTTAGGAGCTTGTTTCTGGTTTTGTTTCAATTCTTGACGCTCACACTGCGTAAAACATAGAGAATAAACATGATGATGGGCAATTTGCTTCGTAATACTTATGCATAAGGTGACCATAATATTTTGACCCAAAAACAGGACATCCCAAGGAGGGCCCCCCATCCTGAAAATTTGGTTAGGCCTAATTATAAAATTATTGTTATCATTAAGGTATTATTATTTAGAAATATAATCTCCCGTAGTCAAAAGGTATTATTAGTTATTTATAATCTCGGTGTAACTGGTTCCTACTGAACAGCCTTTTGGAGAAGTTTAGAGCCAAGTAACCTTTTCGTTTGGTTAATCTGTTGGAATTTAACTCTACAAATATCGCAACGTTCACAAAGCATGAAAGTCCTCAAAATGTATACCTAGTTTTCAAGCTAACTCCGAGACCTTTATAAGACGGGACAATTTTGTTATTTTTAATAATATGGACCCGAGACACGACTCAAACGGGACGTATGGTCGCCGTACTTATGCATCCCACTGTACATTATGGGGTAGGATCCGTAACTATCACCAGGCAAATTGTCTATCACGACATTGTACGCAGTGAGAGATTCGAGAACTAAAACCACTAGCATCAGCACAGTTTAATTCCTTGCGAACACGTAGGTGTAGTAATAGTACTAGTAACAGTAATAACACGGCAAATTATTGGGCGAGATCGAGCCCCACGTGCCCATGTAAGTTGACGCCATTTGTCATGATAGTGCCTTGACCTCCCTATGTACAGGCCAGGCATGGAAACAATCCTCCCCCCATATTGCCTTAATACCAGTAGTTTTATGGGGGAAGTATTTCTTTCACGTCTGTACATATTCTATCCCGTTTGAAAGGAGTTTAAAAGGGAATTATGGCAAGTTATCAAGGAATATACTTTTCTCCTTAATCCTTCCGTTGGAGGTAAGAAAGGGAGGAGTAAGCACTGCGCGCTGTTTCTGAAGCAGAGTCACGTGACAGAACGGGAGAAAGACCAAAACATTCGAAGACTCCGTAAGAAAGCATGCAATCTTGTGTACTTTTGAATAAGATTTAGGAAGCAATTGTGCCTGCTCAACACACGGCTGTACTAACAGAAGCGACAGGAAACCTGAAGGAATAATATTCCATAAGCAAATAAATCTATACTTATAGTTTGTTTTGTAGTTCTAACTGTAAAGTAGACCTCGAGTTTTCGTTTGTAGTTGGAACCCACTTCCATGCTCCTTCCAGTCCGCGTGCGCTTGCAGCAACCGATGCGATGTTCTTTTGTCTGTGAAGTCATTGGTTGAAGTAGATGCGGCCATCTAGCGCCGACAAACTTAAGCTCCGCCCACTGGCTTCAAAACGAAAGCAAGGAGTGATACGAGACTGCAGGCACCTGGTTCTAACGCCCATCATTGTAGATCCTACGTAAATTATTATTTTCTGCCCTAATATCTCCAATTCGTCCCGCTTTGCAGTGTACGCATCTATTCTTTAAAAGTATCCTCCACGCTTGCACACTTCCCGTTTTATGATGTAATATTTCGGAGCGACCTTTGAGTTCGTAGTTGCCATTGCACACGCAGAAGGTACAGCCAAATCAGAAACAAGCAAACAGAATTACTGATGGGGGGGGGGAACATCGCAAAAAAAAAAAAAAAAAAGAAAGCATGCGCGGAAAACATTCGAGAGAGACTGTCTGGCACTACTGCCAGGCGGGATGCGGACAACACAGGGTTGCCGATATTTCGTGGAACTTGTTTTAATGAAGATGATCTATTAATGCATTTGTGGTTTGGGTTACAAATGCGTTGGTAGAGGGCGCAAGTCTGGTATGGTGAAATGGGACAAATTACAGAACTCACAGAATAAGTAGAGACCAGAATTTTTCAGCGATATTTTCCCCAAAAATTTACCATTACAAAAATAAGCCATATTCGGCATTAACATAACCATTTCAGTCCATGCGTATCTTGGCCTTTCTGTATTCTCTACAGAATTTGAGGCTAGAATTACTAAATTAGTCACAATGTAACTTCTCATTCGACAGTGGTGCATAGTTAAAGATCGGTTAGTTCATCGAACTATCCAGCCTACCTATTGCCTATTTTGGTGGGAGCAGGAAAAGGTTTATAGTATCCTTGCCTTGACTCATCTCACCCAACAGGTCGTTACGTGCCGGGGCTTGCCCCGAGTTGATAGCTTCCTGGAGATGAGGCCTGCTCGAAAAGGTTTATAGTATCTTCTTCAAAGAGCATTTCTGAAGGTTGAATTTTGAATTCGAATTATTGTTTTAAGTCCACTTTATGCACAGAAAGGCTATCAGGACTGGACCTACAGCTTAAAGTGGGATGAAGTTTATGAAATCAAAAGAATATTTGTTAAACCTTGTTTTATCTTACTTATTATATTCACTGACAAACATGTGACATTTTCTCCATTCATTTAAGATTTAAGGGGTACCCAAAGGACAATTATTAAACAATTATTAAATATATATCAGTCAAGAAGACAAATAACTTCGAACCATTTCATTTACTCTTAAGGGGGAACTATAGCCGATTTTGCGGTAACTTTTCGATAACAGGTGGCAGCACCATTTGTCATGGCAACCGAGTGCCATGTTGCCAGATCTCCACGTAAATATAACCAAGGTAGATACATACAGGTTGGTCGATTAGGATATTCGATGTAAGATGACGCCATATTGGTTAGAGGTAAACTCACAGTAATAAGTGGTAATTTTCAACAATCAAAAGAGGCTTCTCTTCATACGCGTAAAAAAATTAGAAATTTGGTGTACACACTAAAAAGTTATGTACAGTCACGGACACTTCTGTGTTGTAGCAATCCCATTAACGTCCAATGAAATCGTTACAACCCACAAATGTCCGTGACTGTACATCCACGTTATTTCGTAACCGACTATGCATATAAAACGCATTATTATACCAATTTATCCAGTTATAATCATCCTCTCGCAACAATGAACATTTCTCGGTGTAATCACGGCTTCGCTAATTTTAAGATTCTCAGCTGTCAGTATAAGAACGATATGAATAAACGCAGAGCAAAATTTCGCGCTTATTCCAATTCGATATTCTTCCTAGACAATCCTAGAAGCGGCCAATGAGTGCTTTTAACAAAACTTCCGCGGCGAAGACATGGCAACAGTACAGCTCGAGGATGCCAGAGGATAACAATGGCCACATCAGTCAGTCTCAAACAGCTCGGAGGGGGTTGATGAAAAGAAGGCACGCCTGGTGGATGAACTAAGAAAAAATAGATTCGTAAAGCAGAAAATCCCTTGAGGAAAGCAAAGTTTCCCACTTTTTCAAAAATATCCCTCAACGCACACTTCATTCCTAAACCAAACTAGCAAATCAAAGATTAAATATTGGGCGTTTTTTCATCGTAATATAACAGTATTAAGGCTGTCTAACACTGTGGCTATTATTATTGTTATATTTGCCCTTCAAATGAATTTAAGCTGAACGAAATATTCTCTGCTTTGTGAGAAATGTAATATTCTGCAGCGAAATTTATTCATTTTGATTGAACATTCCAAAAGAAATATGTCCAATATGAAGATTATTTTCTTAATTTTATGAAATGTTTTCTGCTCTCGTGGAAAACTAACTCTTTCTAAGAAACAAATTCCCCCTAGCGGGTCTTCGGCATGACGTAGTGGTAACTCTGCCTCGTCTTGTAATCAAGAGGTCCCAGGTTTGATTCCCGGTGGAGACATCGTGGTTTGTGTTGGTTCTGTCTTCATTAGCCTATCTGAGGACAATGTGGGACATCGAAGAAACGGCAATTTTTTACCCTTTCTGGTCAAACAGGCCACTTAGGACTGGGCCATGTGTATACGGAAGGAGGTAGACATCGTTAATTTCAAATTAGGAAAAAGGCAAAACAAGTTAAGGTGTTTAAAACACCAAAAAAGTGTTGTTAATTGGTATTTTAACAGCATATCTACAGTAAAATGTGCGTTAGAAAGGAAATTTAAGTGCAAATTGTAGCAACAAAATCAATATTTCATGTTTTCGTACTTTTCAAATTAATGCATAGTTCCATAAGCTGTCAAAATTCCACCCATGCGATTTTTATGTGATAGACCACACTACTTAACTTTATAACTTAAAATTTCTTCAACTTTCATGGCATTCCTTACTCGAGGTGTGTAAAAGTTAATAACAAAATATAATAACTATGTATTTTAGTATGGTCGTTGTGTAAAATGTACAAAAATTATGGAAAAGAAATATGCTGGATGATCACTCAACTGATGGATCGGGTACATATTACGGAAGAATATGACAAATTTACGATAAAATAATAGTTTATTATTATTATTTTACATTATTATTGTTCATTTTTGTAAACAGCCTCACCCGACCCCTTACAAGATTTCTGGTGAAGCCCATGGACTGGACTGGACTGGACTGGACTTAATGTTTTAATATTAATTCAGTTCGCTGAATATCGAACCAGAACTTCTTGAACAAGGCGACAGCGTTGACAAATCATGATGAGGGAATATTATTCCGTTCAGAGGGAAATTTAGCCAACAAAAATTTCCCTCAACCTAACATTACGGGGGATGACCTTGGCAAATTCGGCAACAACGCCAGAGTTGCCTTTTGCACCTCTGGATTCGGGAGGTATGGGGCCACAAAAAGGGGGAGGAGGGGGGGCATCACCTGATTTGTGGCCAAGATAAGGGAGGAGGTGGGGGAGAATGATGCAGTTCTGGGAAGGCGAAGCGTTCCAGGTATGGTAATCGCTGGAAGAGAACAGGTTCTGCTACACTGAGAAGCGAGCGGTCCAGCCCAAGGTAAAAAAACAAAAGAGAAAGGATGCACGTCTGATTCATAACCACTGTGTTTGTGTGTATGTGGAGGCGGACTGGGGGGAGGGGGAGCTCATTCATATGTATACGCACGCAGACAATGTGTTTGGATCGCCGGGTAGTCAGAGGAAGCATGCCTTTTCACAGACGCGGTACTGTAGAAACCGAGTCTTCCGTAACCAGAAGTTGTACGACGTGTTTTTTTAGCTAAAAAAAAAGTGGGTGAAAAAAAAGAAGGTACTGGCAACTGTGGAAGACGTGTCCTTTTAACTTTGGGTTCTGGTATTTGCATAATTAGAAGCTTCGGCTACTGGTTTTCTAACCATATAGAACGAGTTTCCACTGCAGGAAATCGGAGGATGTCCTTTCGTGGGTGTCTTGCCTTGATGATATGCAGGTGTAAGGGGTAAAGTGTATAAGCATGGAAACCACAATGGTTAGTTCCATCGTTTCCAAATCTACATGCACAGGTCTTCAGTTGTGACCCGCGGTAGCTCAGTCGTTGTCGGCTCCCGTGGCGGAGTAGTTATCTCAGCGCGCTACGACGCCAGGAGTCCCGGGTTCGAATCCCGGTTAGGACATGGATGTTTATGTTTGTGTTTGTCGGAAGATTCTATCGCATATGGGTATTCCTTAATAAAAAGTCGTTGGGGCGTCTGACTACCATGCGAGAGACCTGGGTTCGATCCTCGGCGGAGGAGAATCGGGATTTTTTTCACCTGTTCAAGCTGCTCCTGCGCCCACCCAGGGTCGCATAAAGTTGGTACCTGGAGGAAACTCTGGGGGCTAAAGGCTGCCAGAGGCGTGGTGCTGATCACATCACCCCCAACTTCGATCGTGATCAAGAAAGTGTGGGGCCCTTACTCCACAGCCCCTATACGCCTTCATGGCGTGGTGCAAAACACAGGGGAGCACTTTACTTTTTTTTTATTTTTACAGGTCTTCAGTTACATATATGTATGCATGTTTTTCCCCATAACCCGCCACATGCTTGTTGAAATTAATTATGAAAACAGTTCTTAGGTTCAATAAACGCCATATCCACGAAGCATTTCACTATTTTCAGAATCAAAACTAGTCACATCCGCGACGTCCAATCAGAACGCGGTATTGGATAGCGTTACCCCTTTCAGTTATATCTTTGTGCTTCATAATGATCATTACAGCTGACACAATGCACTCATTACTTACGAAATAAACCTAGTTGTAAATATGTAGATAATTCTACTTGACCCTTCGCGTTTTAGAATAACATAAATCAACAGCAAATATTCATATTTCTAATTTTGGAAACAAAATCCGCTAAATCCTTATTTTAGCATCAGAACCAGCCATGTCCAATCAATATTTCTACGTAGTTTTCTTCTTTATGAACTAAGGCTAATGAAATACTATACACACAATTATTTCCATACATGGAAAACCAATAATTCACCTACACTGCACGGTTCTATTGGGTATAGTTTCTCGCATTTCTGAATGTATTTTCCATTTTAGAACAGGCTTCACGACTTAAATTTTTTTAACGTAAATTTTGCATAACTTTGAACTGTCAATAAAAAGTATATTAAATGGTTAATGTTGGATTTTGTAACCAATTGTTTGCTAGAAATATATTAAATTCCAACATGTATACTTCAATTCTACATACACATTGATACATCGATTCTGCTGTAAACAGTTAGCATGCATCGTTACCCACTTCCCAACTTATAAGGCAAACCTAGACCTACTGTCAATATTGTCAAATATGCAATCATATTTTAGCTAACAAACAAAATTACGCGTCGTGTCGGGTCTGGTGTGCGGCTTTAGACGGAAGCATATTCTCTAACATTATTGCTAGCATAAATGCTATATAATTGCTTCCAACTTTACACAGAAGCATTCCATGGAACATTTCGGTTAGCTTCTGGGATTAGTGTCTCGTACATGTAGCACGAAAGGTTAGTCGAGTTACGCCATCTATGATGAGGGCACGGTGTTCACAATTGAAACAACTGAAATATTCTTCCATACGTGTACGGTAAACGCTATAAAGTATGTACCCGTGCGTCCATTTCGATCTGCAGCCGAGAGATCGGGAGAAGCATGGCGGGCGGCGCTGACGGAGATGCCGACATTTGCGGCCTGTAATGCCCGCTTATTTTTATAGACATATGCAGACATTTATATAAATATTGCAAAACGAGCACTAACCTGTGTTATAACACGCAAAAGTTCTGTAATTCATCCAAGTTCTGCTCTTATATACACAAATAAATACGCTATAGAAACGATGTTAAGAGCCACAGATAAAACATTTTAATCATAGTTTTGACCAGTAACGTCCTGTTTAAGTTTATATCCTTGAAAGAGTTTTGTGGCCATGGGAATCGTTTGGAGGTTTCGAATGTGCAACACTGTATCAGGATTACACTGCAGACGAAACCGATAAAAGTGAATGGTTTTCGTGAGCTTCCTTGCAATCCGAAATCTCCGAGCTCGAGTTTTTTGTTCCTTCGCGACTAGATGAAGACAGAGTTGTAAATATAGTGGCGAGCAATGTAAACCAAGAGCGTGTTAATTTCGTACTGTGCGCAAGAGTGTTATTCTTGGTTACTTGCAGTTACTTGTTTGTGTTATTGTAGTGTGTATGTGTGACGTGTCAGTGAGACGATTGGAATGCCAGCCGCAAGATTCACGTTAGAACAAAGCTTTTTTATGTATGACACGTACGTGAAAACAAACTCGTGTCGAGACGTGTGTAGGTAATTTGTACAGAAATTCCCATGCGTTTCAACTCCACACAGAGATACGGTTAGACATCTTGTCCTTTAATTACGAGAAACTGTATCGTTAAATTTTAAAACACCTAAGCAAAAACGACGGATTCTAACCGAAGCAAAACTCGATGATATTGGTGCAGCGTTAGAACGTTCTCCAAACAAACCTCTACGCCGGGTTTCACAAGAGGTGGGCGTGTCAAAATCATCGGCACATACAGTCACTAAGCTACTAAAATTAAAACCATACTCTTATAACACAGGTTAGTGCTCGTTTTGCAATATTTATATAAATGTCTGCATATGTCCATAAAAATAAGCGGGCATTTCAGGCCGCAAATGTCGGCATCTCCGTCAGCGCCGCCCGCCACGCTTCTCCCGATCTCTCGGCTGCAGATCGAAATGGACGCACGGTATTTAAGCAGCGCCATTCCTTTGTACCTAAAACCATTTAATACGATGTAACGAGTGCACCCACGGTCCCCGAAATGACGTGTCAATCATACCCCGGCACGGGGCCAAACGTCGTTATGTGTACGGGAAACCGGTCGTGACTCACGGTCCAGTTATCAAGTTCGGTACTGAGACGGTCGTTTATTGTCATACTATTGCGAGGCGGAGATTAATACCTTGAAAAGTTACACCGTTTTGTTTACCTTTGATATGTAGATTCGAACATTCATAAAACACTAATAGCATAATATCTGGTACCTGAAAACGTCAAATAACAACACTGACGAACGGTAAAAAGTGAATATATATTGTAACAACAAAAAATATTGCAATCAACAACTGTTTACAAAGCCTCCTCAAACGCTCACTCATTCACTCTCTCTCTCTTTCACACACATGAGGTATTTTTACATGTGAAGTATGGATACAAATCATGGATCTCATTAACATATCATTCCTTTTAATTTTTAAACCTTTATGTGAATTTAGGGCATTTGTCTGCCAGCTCCTGTGCTCTTTTAAATTAACTTAAGTGCCAGCCCTCGGAAAGCGGTTAACTAAGACAATTGGGTCGGCGTGGTTAAATCTTTCGTTCGAATGAACGTATGCGTTGACTCGTAAGAACGACATTATACAAGTTTCTCGGACGGGGGTATTACGCATCAGCCTCTCTCGTCCAATGAGAACAACTACACAATTACATAGTGATGCAAAAACTTAATTGGCTCCAGCTGCCGGAATACACAAATCAATCGTCGGCGCGAGCAAAAATTACCTTAAAAACCACTATGCAACAAATAATACTATTTCACGCACACGACCTTGCAATAAAAACAACTACGCTTTCCACAATTAAAAAGGACTCATCAGTCAACTATTGACCAATTAAATGCCGCGACGGGGCGGTCGGTTACACAAGAAATGGAGCACACTTTGACAATTTATACTAAATATTAAAGAAATGAAATGGAGCTTCTAACCCTGAATGCAGACAATTAAATTAGAACATCTGAACATGAAATTACCCTTTTTTATAACAATACCAAAACAATTTTTAGACGCGGAAGTTAGGTTTGGGTTTTCCTGAGTAACTTTGCAAATAAGTGAGACTTCGGCGTTAACTGTACGGTGTTGATACTGGCGACGCACGTTTACATGTACATGAGACCCTCTGAAGTATACTGTACCAGACTCTGCTACATGGCGTGGTTATTCATCTCTCCTGGACGCAGGACTTGCACACGGTTCCTTTGTGGCGAAATTGTCCTCCGAGGTCGATCGCGACGAAGAATAATTGCGACGATCTGTTGCACTTGCACCTCCTCAGAACTTCGGGCGTTCCTCTTGTCACTAGCGTCGGGTGTACGTGGTCACGCGCCGGTTCGGAATATCTCTAGTGTCGGGCATCAATTGGACGTCGATCTGCAATCATCTCTCTCTGGTGCCGGGCTTCGTTTGGGCGTCGTTCTGGTATCATCCTTCCCTCTCTTTCTCTGGTAACTAGCTTCGGTTGGAACGTCGATCTGGAAACGTCCTTCGGGCTTTGGTTGGGACGTCGATCTGAAAGCGTCCTTCGGGCTTTGGGCAGTGTTTGGTTTTGGCGTCGTCTGACTGGCTTCGGCGTCGTTGCAGGCGTCAGGGAAGCGACGGCCTCCCTTCTCTATCTTCTTTAGCCCTCCATCCTTATGTAGTCCACGCTTGGCAAAAACAAATCACCGCGTAATCTTCACCAAAATAAGGCGCACACTGGTAACTCCCTATCCGCAAGTCGCTCACAGTACGTAAGGAAACAAAGTTCACGGACACAAAACAATAATCACGCGAGAGTGTAGCGCGGAGATGCTCTCTCGGTGAAATCCGGGTAAAAACTGTGTCTGGAATCATAGTACTGCCTATATATAAGAGATTCGAATTCTTCCGTTGAACAGGACGCTCTAGTGGCTTGGCTTCGCTTTCTCAGGGGATGGAAATGACCTCTGTCCATTGTCTTGAAAGGCGCGGTCGGCGACGCGTCCTGAATCCTTGCAGAGTTGGGCTCCAGCTGGTTCTCTTGGTCATCCGTGAACATGGGTTCGAACGCCTGCTGCGACTCAAGCCCGGTAGCGGCGAAAATAATCTTTCCTTATCTCCGCGTTGGTGCAAATATGTCATGTTCTAGGCGGCGGCTGTCACTCAAGAAAAACTCGTCCCCAACTCCCGACGTCTGGCTCGGATACAAGTTTATTCACAAAATAAATCAAACCTCACACTTTCTTGTTTGTGCATCAAATGAATCAATAAACAAAAAATAATTTATATCGAACTGCGTTTAGCATGTCACAAGATACCGTGACAACGAAACGTTATTCCTCTCGGTTGAATAGTTATCGTCTTATAAAAAATTGAAGCGATACATTGTTTACATCTCACGCGGCCGCCATTACAACTGCACTCGTGACCAAGAGGTCGCTTCTGATTGGTTACGCTACGAAAAATGCTACGGACCGAGCCTATCCTTGACAAATGCCATGAAATATGCCACGGCATCTGAAATGCCATAACATCTCTCACTTTACACGGTAGCATGTTGGTCATGGCACAAATGTTGAGAATAATGTTAAGGAACATGCTTTCGTCTAAAGCGGACCTAAGAAAGCCTTTTACAAGAGACCCCGTCCTAATATACGGAGAAAGTATTGTTGGAAATCAGAATGCTCTTCCGTGAAACCAATTCCGAATTCTGTTCCGAGAAGAGAAAGACAGATTGAACGCTCCTTCCGGAAATTGAACGTGTTGGTTCCTCGCGCGGGATAACATTAGATCAGGCCAAGTTCTCCGGAAATATTTTGGAATTCCATTAGTTCCCTCGCGAGACTGGCCGCCCGGGCAGGAAGATACGCAGGGCAGCACGGGAATCAAATTTCCGCCTTTGCTGTACTCGTATACTATTTTTGAGACCCAAAGAGTAACTTTCATTTTTTCTCATTTTCTTTTCGGAAGTCACTTAAAGAATAGGGAAGGAAATGTGTAATGGCAATAAATTTTACACTGTGACGAAATGGAAGATGAGAAACTCTTAGCCAGAATTAAAAGGACCTAGGTATTATCATGGATGAAAAACTCACTTTTAATTATCATATTATCGCTACCACTAAAAAAGCCATGCGCCTTCTCGGTCTTCTATACAGATTTAGCGAAATTCAAAACCCATCATCTCTTGCTTTATTCTTTAAATCTTTCATCTCGCCCATCCTTGAATACTGTTCCCCAATTTGGGCAATGGCCTCAAAAACCAATCTCACCAGAATAGATTCTGTTCTCAGTTTCTTTCTTGCAATTGTTCGCCATAGAATACCTTCCTTTCGACATGTATCCAAATCAGACACCATGGCTGCTCTGAATATTCACGCTCCATCCTTTCGTCGTGATCTAGCTGACATGAAATTTTTATACAAAATAATAAATGGCAAAATCAGAACAGATCTCCTAATCAGTGAATTCTCACTTAGGGTACCCCAAAAGCTAACGCGCAACCTGCAACTCTTCCACAACCCAACCACTAGGCTATCCCTTCTACAACGCTCCTTGTTTTACAGGCTCCCAGAAATCTACAACAAACTTCCCCTGAATGTAGATATATTCCTTCCAGAACGTAACTTTTGTATATTACTGACGAAGAACATGTAAATCTATCCCATCTTGTTATTGTTTTTTATCTTTTGTTATTATTTGTTTCTACTTTATGTTGTTTCAGTGTAAAATGGCCAAATAAGACTGTATCTGAAACTCTGAGTAAATAAATAAATAAATAAATAAATAAATAAATGTGTTTCTGGCAGAATATTTTTTTTCGGAGGAGGCTAGAATTGTAGCGTTCTAGGAGATGGGCGTTATACAATATAAAATATTTCGTAATTAGCATTTTTAGCCTTCGATTTAAAAGTTGTTTAAAGGCAAAAATGGTAATTGGTGTGGGTTTGCATTTACCATTTTACCAAAACAATTTCCACCTCAAACAAGAATGAACAGTCCCTCTTTTTATGAAAGACCCTCGTAGATGTTGTTCACGAACAAATGTCCACGCCATGCATGAATTGAATTTCTCCACCTGAAAGGGAATTGTCACGTTAAGACACAAAATAAACACCACAACATATTGTCATTCACAAGTATGTCACCCACTTAATATTTTAAAATATGTTTATTACTCCAAGCACAAACATACTAAGCATAATAATCGGTGTTCATAACATTATGTACCGGTTACAAATACGTTCTCAAACTATACTCCACTCAGGTTATTTACGAAAATAGCATTCTAGCTTAGATACTTTCATTTGGATAAGTAGGATACACATGACCTTTCTTTGTTTAGGAATGAATTTACCATGCATGGAATATTATTCGACAAGCAGTAGTATGAATACATACGAAAGTAGTACGTGACACTGCACAAATTAATTGTACTTTTTTGTGCGAATATGGAATGTTTTTTTTTTCTAATTGTGACTTTGTTCGGTAAGAATACGTAATGTAAAGAATTTTCCAGCCCTGGCCCAAAACCATGGTAACGGTTGAAGTTTTTGCGTGCGATGACGTGTGACCGGCCAAGTGAATGCATCACTTCAATGTGAAGTCACGTGAAATGACAAAACGACAGTGTTGCAGTATGCAGATATTAAACAGCAGAACAAGAACAATGTCTAGATGAGGATGTGTACTACAGGCTATGAAAAAGGAGATGCGATAACCACTAGCGCCGTCAAACGGTTGGGCGGGAACTTTACGTCACATACCATGAAGAAGTAATAGGATCTGAGCTGATTATGTCCTTTGCGATTAGTCCACTCAGAATTAGTTCACTTCATCAAATGATTTACTAAATCTCATCAATTTACATTGTCGAATTCATTATTTGAGGTTGTTTTTTTTTGTTTAGGTACAACATCTTCACCGAAGACAAAATTATGCTCATTTCTTTGTTTTCCTTGACCCTGTACATCCAGGGTCCAGGAAGTCAGTAATAAGGTGTGTTATATACAGTGTACGTACAACTATAGATTGAATTGTATCTTCTCCAAATATGATGTATAAAGAAACAAACTGCCGGAGAACTAAGTGAGGTGAGTGTACAATTTTATATTACTATTATAGTGGAACCACAAGCAAAGAAACCTGCGCAGACTCGCGCCTCCTGTGCACCGTACTCCAGTGTGGAGGGGAGGGGGAGAGTGGAGCATGCTCTCTTATAGTCCGAGTTGAACAGAAGAGGAGGAAGGTTCTTTTCTTGTGGCCGCTCTTGTAAGTAAGGGGAACTGTGATTGGCCATTCATCTATTTTATCACTTCTTCATAATCTCAATTGACTTAAATGGCCGGAAGAGCAAAGTAAATTTATCAAATATAAATACAAACACGTACCGTTTAATAAATAACCAAAATGGAATAAAAAGTTAGCAGTTTGTTTTTTTATTGCTTTATGTGAATAGGTAGGGAAAGAGCGAGAGAGAATTGTACACCAATGGCAAAGAAATGGTAGGCGAAGTATTTACCAGGATTATACTCCCTACATTCCTGCTCATAATAAGGAGTCGAAGGTATCTTGCTTAAGGACCTTTCTTCGATGTAAACCTAAAAGTTGACTTTTCAGATTACGTACATAATCTTCTGGGCAGAAATGCGCACTTCAGATTCTAGCATTAGCATGATTCACGTTAGCGTTTCCACACGAATCCAAAGCTCGGTGACCGAAGAATCCTTTTGAAAAACGTATATAACGTATATATTATGTTCAACGTACTTGGAAGATGTATCTTGTGCTGAACTAAAATAAATAATAATAACAAGTGGTGTGCGGTATCTCGGAAAGTCGGGACCGGGATAGGAAAGAAAAATTCCGTCCCTATCACGACTTCAGCAAATGACTTCCCTAAATTTCTGGATCCCGAGCAGTCGGGAAATGTCGAATGGTCATTTTAAAATGGTATTAAATCTTGACGTTTTCTACATTGCAAGTGTCTGGAACTTATCGGAAATTGTTAGTTTTCATTCCAGAAATGCAAGGAAAATCACTTAAGGTGAAAATGAGAATTTGAGATTTCCCGACTAGTCGAGAAATTGCGAATATTTCCCGTCCCGAATGTCGGGATTTAAAAAAACATTCCCGTTCCTATCAAAAATATTCTGTCCCGCATAACAATAAGTACCTATCTATATTTATTTTCAATTTGTCTGAAGCCACAAAATGTAAATGGGTGGAAATGCTCATTTGTGTACTCGATTTCGTGTGTTCAGTTTCTGGCATGGTTTCCTATCTGCATAGTGCAACACTAGCGCATAGATTTGGAATTCATTTCATGGATAAATTCACCTCTTACCGTCGTTTCGTCATTACGAGTAAACAACGGATTGGCCCAACCTATACTTCTAATAACCTTGGAATTTTCTACTTGAAGAAACAAATTAATGCCAATGGAATATCGAACCTGTGAAGTAACTCCCCAATGCCTTGCAAATCGTGCTTGTTTCAGCTAATATTCTGTTTGATATGAAAAGAAATCCAGTACTGTTTACTCACGACACGATCTTTCCTCAATTTACTTGGAACGTACGTGATTCTTCCAGGCTACATTTTAAATGAAGCTCGATTCGGAATATAAAATGTAAATAATGCTTCCCAGAGCAGAGCAATGTATTTTGTGTTCGCTTACCTCCGAAGGCTGCTATCGTCATGATGTAGCTATGTTCCACGTTATGCAGATTTTTACGCAAACAAAATTAGATTCTATCTACTCCTACCGTATGTAGTATGATGCAGGCAATGTGCAGAGACACTTCATTATCAGATGTGTAATTCTTGTATCCTCTACTGACGAAAATTCTGCAAAACTGGCAATGCTTTTCACAACAATAATTTTAACTCACTCCTATGCCTACATTCTTTTCACGACAGGCACATTTTACCAGTTCTCTTCTCCTCCTCCGCGTACTCATATTAACAAATTATTCATCCAACATGATTCCAATGATTCAAAGATACCGATAAGTTTCGGACACAATATGCAAGACAACACACAACAATTTTCCTGGAAATAATCACGGAATCCACAATATTTTCCAATTTACCGCGGCACTAATTTTCCTTCAATCCGTCGAAACTCTGAGGTATGATTTAAACACAATATGAAATCAATATCCTACATAAATCAAAATATTACATGTGAGCGTCCAGTACAACAAACCGTTAGGACAGCTACACTAGTGCCATCTATTAACAAGGTATTACGTTCTTGTATGAAATCATGGATCATTATATAGTTTCACAGCAGTGACGCACGTCAGGTCATCTATTGTTAACTAAATCGACATAATACAAATTACAGCACATACGCACACGCACATAAATATTCTTGGGTACAGCCATTACAAACAAGGTTCTTCGAACGGCAGCACCTTGAACCTGTTAATTAAATTATTTGAAGGTGTTACAGGGAATACAGGTCGGATAAAATAATAAGGTGGTCACTTTACTCTTTCCAAAAAAATTGAAAGGTACAATGTAGCCTGTACCCACTCCCCTCCCCCGTTCCTGTGCCACTGGGTGGCGGTATGAAAAACAAGTTCTAAATTCCCTTAATAATTGTTTTGAAAGCTGAAAAAAAATGTTTGACAATTCCAAAATGTGCCTTCAATTCAGTAACTCTCATTCTTGCTTCTTTATGTACCAAGTTGACCATGGACGTGCGTCACTGTACTTGGTAACTAGCAATTGTTCCCACTGGTTCAACACAAAGTGTCGCGATACGTGTCATTTTGCTTCCTGCCCAAGGCGTATTTGACGTCACTCCACAGATCGAAATCTACAAGTAGTTCTGGCGTAATGTATAATTTAAGTATTAAAGCCAGCTGAAAGAATGGCGCGGTGCGTGGGCGTAGTGTTTCCACGAGGAACTTTATTCCGCGATTCCATTAACTGGTAATTCGTGGTTGTTCGACGTGTCATCCGTCACATGAGCAAACATAGAAGCAGGCTGGGAAAATGTCAAGCGTGTGTGTGTGTGTGTGTGGAAGGTATCGCCCGTTGTTTCATATGGCAGAATGGGAAATCTTTCGTTTTTCTCGTGCGACCACGAAAGTTAATCGCGAATTTGATACTTTTCAATATTATCTGTGTAGTTCCGATTAGCCTTACTGTGCATAAAGCGGACTTAAAATAACAAATCAATCAATATTATGTGTGCCTTACAGGGAAGCATATCCTTCAGCATTTTTGCTGGCATAAACGCTTCCAAACATTTAACGGGGACTCCTCAATGGCGTCGCCTTGTAGTCACGGGGTTCCGGGTTCGAAATCCGTAGAGACACAAAGCACAGTGGTGCTTTAAACTGTAGGTCCAGACCCGATTAGCCTACCTGTGCATGAAGTAGACCTAAAATTTCAAATATCTTACAGGATATTTTATTGCAGACAGTACTTTGCACGGAAGCATTTGAGATTTCGAAACGACAAAAAAAATGTATAATAAATCAGTTTTTTCTGCATGCAAATTTTTGGCAGCGTCTAGGTCATTAAAGGAAATATCTTTTCTTGACATTCTGATATCTGACGCCTCTTTCGACGCTAAAAACACTACCAAAAGGAAACTTTATACTAAGTGTAGGCAACCACATTGCGCAGTATGCCTCCACGCTGCACAGTAAGAAACGACGCTGCACAGTACGCAATCACGCTTCACATCACGGTTGCCACCAATGTATTAACTTTGCAATTGTGATAATCAAAGTAAAAGATATCTGCTTGGTATGTCGCAATAAGTCTCATTGTAAAGAACTGGGTGTGCCACAAATAAGTAGTCATTCTTTGCAGTACCCCATGCCAGCGCTTGTTGTTCATTTAAACGGGGACCATTTCCAGAACATGTGAGTACGTTACCAAACGTTTAGGGAGAGCAAAAGATTATTGTAATAATGGTAATAATAAAGTAGTAGTGGGCCTCCTCGATGGCGTAGTGGTAACGTCGTCGCCTTGTAATCAAGGGGTCTCGGGTTCGATACCCGGTGGAGGCATATTGCACAGTGGTTCGGATCCCACTTTAAACTGTAGGTCCAGTCCCGATTAGCCTATCTGTGCATAAAGAGGACTTAAAACATTAATTCAAACAAACAAACAATAAAGTAGTAGTAATACAATATCCATTTGCACGTTTGTTTCTTGGACTACTATTTCGTGGTCCACTTGGTACTTTTGGTTTAGGAAAAATTATCAAGTTTATATTTTACGGTTTACCAGAGCATCGTATTTCGATATAACTTCCCGTTTGTTACATCTTGTGTAGTGTAATTCTTAAACAAAATTTTGCTATTTGGGGATGGGGGAGGGGTGATGCGGTTGCATCCCGTCACTCAAACACGCCCCGCGTAGGCTCAGTTAGTTGAATTTATACATTATTGAACTGCATTCAGCGCTGACGATGAACAACAATAGTGACATTGTTCGCAGCCGCGCATTGTCTTGGTTCAATCAATTGTTGTCTTGGCACACAATGAGCTGTGCAACAATATACGAGAGAGCAGCGCTCGGTGGAGGAAAATTAAAAAAAAGAACTTGGAAATATTATTCCCATGCAGACTGGATATTCTTATGTCGCTATACCCTCGTACGCCGTGGCTTTATTCTTTATAATCGAAAAAAAGTACAAAAAAAAACATCTCGTGGGGGGAAGGGGGGGAGGCTTTTGAGTCAGTTTCTGGAAAATTAAAAGTTTTAGTTTTTCTTTTTTAGATATAAATATTTAACCAACCGAAATAACACGACAAAGCCCACATGGAAGAAACAAAGGCGCAGTCAAAGGGGGGAAGATGGGGGGAGAATACGAGGGGAGGGGAAAAAACAGCGCACCTTTTTCTGGAAGGAGGTTGCAAGGGGAATTGTTTAGCTGAACGCGAGCTGAAAATGTCGTTGAGGTAGCTCGCTGGTTGGCCTGAAAATAAGGACGTAAAAAGGTCGCCTCCCCCCCCCCGCCCCGAGCCCCTTCTGGTTCAACGCTACTGCAGTGGTGGTTCACGTACACTGATGCAACACTCACTCTTTTCTTCGTTATCTTTAACCCAGAGCATAGGTGGGGGGGGGGGCAGGGCACATTCATGCAGAAGGACACATTTTATGTATATTTACATATATAAAGTATTGTTTATGCCGATCTTGTCCCCCAAATTTACCTTTTCCCCCCAAAGATTTATCGTAAGTTGGCACTTCTGCCCCAGGGTGTTCAATTGTGTTGATACTGCAACTGACGATTGATTGAGTTGGTGTCTTAAGTCTACTTTATGCACAGTAAGGCTAATCGGGACTGGACTCCGGGTATCGAACCCGGGACCCCTTGATTACAATGGGACCAATGCGCCATCGGGGAGACTCACAACTGACTGTTACGCGATTCTTAGGCAAGCATTACACTAGCCTATAGTGTAACTGCAACAACGATTAGAGGAAAGGAGCCAAATATGGCATACCATTTACATTTTGGTTCATACGTCAGTCAGATTTATTTTCAAGTGTGTGCAATGTACATAAATAGTTATAGTATTGAATGTTGTGTAATTATTGATAATAGTAGTCACATCGGACAACACAATTAGTCATGATATACGAAAAATACAAACACTGCACAATTTCAGACATGGCAAGTAGGGTTACTAATATGGCATACCTCTAACTTCTGTGAACAAAACAGTTTTAGAACCTGATACACATAAGCACACTGCGTTACATAATATTAGAAAACAGTACGGTCTATGTCATTGTTTTGAAGTTGTGATAGACTCTGCCATAGACCTAACAGAACTCATTCCTAATCTATTGACAAAAGTCACACACATAGCAATCTTTCTCTGATCCAGCACACTCCACGTGGGCCCACAAACGACACAACATACACATAATCCACTGTTCACCATGAACATCGTTTGAAAATTTCCCATTACAGAACATACAGATGGCATGAGAGTCATGTGGTTCGTGATCGCCATTACTGCTGAAACTAGAGCTAGATGAATCATCCCTAATGCTCATAACGTCATCTTCTTCCTCGGAATCTGTTGATTGCTGATCGACGTACTTCATTTTCTTTTTCTTGTTTTTTTGATTCCGCAAGAGGAGTCTGCACAGATTTATCTACTTCCGTAGGACTAATCATTTGCGTCAATTGAAGTTTCTTGTTTGTTGACTTAGCAGGTTCCTTATTTAGTGAAATTTCCAATGTGTTTTTGTATGGGGAAGATGTAAGAACAGCTGAGGAACCAGCCTTCCTTCCACGACTTCCAGCACTTTTCACAAGTTTGGGAATGGGAGAGATGTTCCATGGTGTTACCCTCGAAGTTGAAGGTCCTGCCTCAGCCGTTGCTTTCTGGGATGAAGTGTTGATGTCTGTGGTCAAATCTTCAGCAGAAGCCTCCATATCGGCATTTATGAATTCATCGGCAAAAATGTTGGGGTTGTGAGGATAAATCCCCGTTACCTTAAATCCATTCACAGCAATTGCCCCTGTTTGAACTTTTAAGTACGCATTCCCAAATAGTTCTGCAATATCAAAGTTGTTTAGGGGGCGTGAATTTATTCTCATCCAGAGGCGGATTTCTTCACTGTATCTTGCTTTCAGTGGACTCGTAAAACTCCTATCTAAAGGTTGAAGTTTATGCGACGCATGTGGAGGAAGGCATACAATGCAAACATGATTCTTTCTCGCCAATAGCAACACCTCAAGATTTCTAGAATGGCTGTAATGGCCATCTAATATTAACAGTACAGGAGATTGCGCAGAGGGCTTCGTGTATTGGAGGAAATGCCTGAACCAATCCGTGAAAATATGTGCCTGAATCCACCCAGATGGGTGACATGCAGCAATGGTTCCTGGGGGTGCACCTCTCAATAGTTGAGAATTCATGTTTTTCCTAGGGAAGATCATCATGGGTGGTACATAAATGCTACTGGCACTCATACACGTGACTACCGTCACAAGTGCTCCCCTTTCAGCTGAACTAAGCGATGCCACTTGCCGTTTACCTTTACGGGCCAACACCTGGGGAACTCTCGACTGCACTATGCTTAACCCAGTTTCATCAACGTTAAATATTCTGTCTGGTCCATAGTTTTTCTTTTCCATCTTTTCTTCTAACATGTTGAAAAATTTGTTCACATTTTCTCTATTGAATCCCAGGTTTCGGTGATATGATGTTGCTGTAAGAAAGACAATATTGCTTTGTGCCTCTTTAGAAATAGTCTCAACCAACCTTTCCCTGCACAGTGCTTCAAAAATGGGTGTTTCAGTTCATTTTGTACAGCCAGCTGATATGCCATCTGCCGCACATCTCTTCTCGTGAGACCGAAAAATTGTTTCTCATGTTCAACAGGTAGCGAACTAACTCTTCTTCAAGTCTTGCGCCTAACACTACTTTCCTACCAAGCTTCTGCGTAACAGCATCTGTAATCGGCAAATCAGAGTGTGCGTAATGTTGTGTGTGGTACACTGTACAGCTAGGACGCTTTCAGGAAGCCCATTACTTTATTCCTGCAATCAGCTATTGCTCGACTCATGTTGTCATGGTCCCACTGCTTCCTATTTGGCGGCATGTCTGAAAGAAGAATACAGACCCTATAGAACCTCCACTAGCATGTTTAGCTAGCTGTTATCGTTCCATTATAGAGGTTAACGTTGGTTTTCTTTCATATTCCTTCGTAGGCAGTGTGTGGCGGTTCCCTATTAATGTGGCTGCCTGCATCAATTAGGTCCACGGGTCGTTTTCTAGTTTCACTGTAGCATTTTTCTACCTAAGACTGCGCAATACTCTCTCTCCTTCTCTTGCGAGATTGAACAACGAGCAACAACGGTTCTTTCATATGCCGACGTTAACCTTTACAGTGGGACGAGTACAACTTGCTTTGTATCTGGTATGGCCTGTTACAGGAAATTATTTCATTTTTAAACAAAACACGTAGTTGATATTTATTACCTAGACTAATTGATACATTTATTTATTATTATTTTATACTTATTGCCACTTTTCTTAGTGTTTGTCATGAAAATAATTAATGTATTCCTACAAATGAACATTGAATAGTAGAATACAAATATGGCATGGTATGGGTACAAATATGGCATACTACTATGCCATATTTGTAGTCTCGCCATCTTTGATTTCCTGATCGAAATTTTACTGAACCCTGGCAGCACACATAAAAAACAACTATGCTCATTTGTGCTTCAAACAATAGCTTTTTAAGTGCACACACGGTTATTGCCACTTTGTTGCAACCAAATAAACTGCCGATGGAAATACAACTTACCTTAAAACTTCTGAAATCTTTGAAAAACAAACAAGGTTCTCCTGTCTCAAAATACACGTGCGGTGCTCAACGCGATAACACTCACAATGGAAAGACCTTCCAAGGTTTCGTTCCAGAAAACACCAACAGAGGGTAGTAGTTACCAGCAGAGATAATGCACCATGTCAAATTAGTACCCCTATGCCATATATCTCTCCTTTCCTCTATTGGTGTTACAATCAAGGACCCCCGCTAAAGAATTGCCAAGTACTAATATTAACTAACGAAAATATTTTCTTTTAGCATTTATTGTATCATCGAGGATTATTTATCTCCCTCAAAATTACAGGAAGGAAAATATTATATTGGGATCATATGGTCATGAATGACAGTACCAAAGAAGATTTATGCACATTTCTACCACAGACCTAATACATTTGTCAGTGCTACTACTTACATTACCTTTCGTCAACTGTATCTAACATTCATTTGTGTTATTCAATAAATATTTCATTGTGTTTTTGACAGTAATTTCCGCGCCAGGACAGTTGTCTTTCTACAAATTTTCACAATCTTAACTACAGTTAAACTAGATAATGAACATGTGCTGTTATATCTCCGTTCTTATACCGTCCATTAACCTTTCCATGTAATAATAACAATACAAAATTCATAGGTGCCGATTTCGGGGGAGGGGGTGCAAGCCACTTTCACGTAGAAGGGTAGATATTATATGTTTTTACATACCGGTATATAAAACATTGATTATCCCAACCTTGCCCCCAAATTTATTTTAAGTTGGGGAGCCTTTGAATAATAACTATTATTATTTCTGATAACTTGCATCGGACCCCATAAATATATATCCAGATACGTGTCTGGTTAAAATGTAGTCGGAGGCAAGGAGTACCCAGGTATAAGACCGGTGGATCCTGAGTCCCCATAACCCAAGCAATTTATAGGAATGTCGTAATATACAAAACGTGCAAATTTCACAATGCGTAGAGGACATCAAGAAAAACAACTTTTCTAAGTTACGTTTTACTCGTTGGGGGCTTCGTTTCGACGCTACGAACCCTCGAAAAGCAGCATTTGCTGTCCTGAACTATGCCACAATATACAATATAGAGTAACATGCAAGCTTAAGAAAACAGGAATAGATGGCAGCACAGACTATCAACAGTTCCAAATTGTGAACTTTGGAGGATGAATAAAATATGACATGTAAAGTATGTAACATTATTAGGAACTAATATGATATTGATAACTCTTGAATATAAAGATGTAAGGAAGGTCAGTAATTATATTTATGAAGAATAAAGCAGCAACCTAGCAGGGTATATGAGAATCAGCTGTTCACTTATGAGTCGAATAGGAAATTTCGTATTAGAGAAAATTTGTGCTGGAAGATGACTAGACTATTGGTTACATTTTGCCCTATTCCAGGGAATTATCCAAAAATCTATGAACGGAGCTCATGCAGGTATTCCAAAGTAAATCCTGTTGCACTTTCAGAAAAATTGTGATTGTTATCTGACGCAACAATGCCATTGTTTGCGTAGTGTAGACGCTTTGGCGGAACAATGGATTTACACTTTCCATTTCTCCTTTCTCCCACTTATTTCAACAATGACTCATTTTTCACAAGTTTTCAAAATAATTTTGGGATCCCGGGTTCGAATTCCGACCTCGGATGGGTGCTCTTTGTGAGTGTCTCTCATCCTCATCCAGCGATTAGCAAAACGTGGCAGAAAATCGACGCTAAATAAAAATGTAAAACATCAAAATAGTTTTGTTAAGTTTATTTGTTTGGTTTGTAATAACAAATTTCTTCGATTGACAAAGATATACAAAAAATATAATAATACTAAATCTCGTCATTCCGGGAGATAATATCTTTTCCAGGAGACCGAGTTCGATTCAGGGAGCTCCAAGGCCATTCGTGGAAGGTTGGCGAGCATGTAAGAAAACTGGTGAAAAATTAAAGGTTGTGGCAACCCTGAACGCCCGTGTGAATACATGCAGCTGGCTGGAGCCCCATTAGACCTGGCACGACTTGCTTAACTGGACTCGGATGCTGGTCACGTACTCCAGAGCCTCCAGTGGATGGCATCCTCAAATACTCCAGTTCCAGCGACTAATTTCCCATCGTTTTCCATAAAGCAACAATCGCACCACCTTTCCCTTCGTTCCTCCAGCCCCTTAAAAATCGCCATAGATGGCGTGTACGCTTCTAACAACCTAGCCGAAAACCATATAAAAATTATTATTCCTGGAAACACTTACTGCCTCCCTTTAATATTGAGAAAGAAAATTTTTCACGAACTGAAGGTACTCCCTTGTAAAAGAAGGATACCATAAAATATTTATTTATCTAATTGTAACGACCGTGCAAATGTATCTTACGTTATGAAGTAATTGGAGCAAATCATACATTGATGGTTATCCACCGACCTGTATGTTTCAACTTGTATCATGACTAGATTCTTTATGTTCTAAAAGGTGCAGGGTTTGTTGCTGTTAGCATGTATTTCCCAAGGTGCTAATGCTGTCCCTAGCCGCTCGTTTCCAGGTGAATTAAACATGCGACACTAGCGCCACTACTCCCAGGTCAGAGGTACTAAATATGGCTGACAACTAAAATGCACGGAATTGTACGTGTAATGTAACTCTATGAGTCATTTTTAATATTTCAAATTCATTTTAGATCATTAACTTTCGAATTCATGGTAAGAACGAGGGAATCAAGTATATTTTAATACAATGGCGGAATAGACTGGATTAAAACAACAATGAAGTTGCCTGGAAGATAAACCTTAATCCGCAACCATCCCTCGATCCTTGTTCCGAAAATAATTCAATTCTGGTTCGAATGTTAGTCCTGTAAGATAATAAAACTAGAATTAGAAATATATATATAACCATCATGAGAATCTTTGACACATTCAACAATCAATTCATTTTATTGATCGCATCCATTTTCGCCTAATCGCTTATAACCGCGTGCCAATCAGATCTGACAGCTGTTCGCCATTTTAGGCGAGATGGGCGAGAACAAGACTGAAATTTACAGCCCAATACGAGAGCCAGACTGGAATTTGCAGTCCAATCCGAGAGCGATACTGTGTTTTACAGCCCGTAGGAGAGCGAGACTGTGTTTTACAGCCCGTAGGAGAGCGAGACTGTGTTTTACAGCCCGTAGGAGAGCGATACTGTGTTTTACAGCCCGTAGGAGAGCGAGACTGTGTTTTACAGCCCGTAGGAGAGCGAGACTGTGTTTTACAGCCCGTAGGAGAGCGAGACTGTGTTTTACAGCCCGGAACGATAGCGAGACTGGAATTTACAGTCCGGAACGATAGCGAGACTGGAATTTACAGTCCGGAACGATAGCGAGACTGGAATTTAGAGCCCGGGACGAAAGCGAGACTGGAATTTACAGCACAGATGAAATGGAGACTGGAATTTAAAGCCTGGGGAGAGAGAGAGTCATTTACAAGTGGAGACCCAAACGTCAACCAGTCTCATATCGCCTCGTCTAGACAGCATCCCTACAAGCACAAAAATCAAGGTGCCATACATTATGCAAGATTGTTTTGTTTTTTTCTGTATAAAATATAGGTTTGAGGAAGTTTACAGCATTCTTTTTCTACATGACTTTTTCTTTTGCCTTGACACAAAACTTCAACGTTAACCACTACGCTAACAAGAATATGAAAGGAGTAATGTATCATAATTTGTCAAAAGATACGTCACATTCTTTTATATAAAGAACGAACGTTGTTCGCCTCAGCGAAAGGTGTACAAATGCGTAGAGTGAATTTCATTGTCTGACGTCCGTTTTCCTCCCCCAACCCTGTCGTCCGAAGAAACCCCCTTCCACCCGGGGAAAGGATTTTCTTTTGTGCAGCCCTGAATTCGCTCATCGAGGCAAGAGAAGCGTCCACAGTCCCCGGCTGCATATCACGTGAGAGCGGCGGCTCAACAAGGCGGAATATCGCTGTCCGGGCATTGAGGTCTGCTGGGCTGTGCTTAATGCCATTGCCGCCAAGCGTCGGGGCTTCCAAGTGCGCTTTAATGAGTTGCGCCCGGCGATAAGGCTGGTCGGAGTGGAAGGCATTCAGGAGACGGACTGGCACCACTGCCCTGTCTCTTTGGTAGGGGGCGACAGTGTAGGGGAATGCACGCAGACAGGAACAAGTTGGTGCCTCCTCGGTTGAGTGATCGACCCGCGATTTGGCCAACGCAAGTTCCGGGTTCGAGTCCTTGGTAATCAGTGACGTACGCAGAGTGGGGGCTGATGAGGCTACAGCAACCTCAGAAATTGAGGAAATCGACATTTTCAACTAAAATTCGGGAAAAACCAGAGTGATAAATGCAACCCCCCTTTAAAATGACCCCCTATTGCCATTTCTGAGATTGGAAAGTTCAAATTATATATCCAAATATATTATTGTGTGTACGGCCCCCTTACAAAGCAGCCATGTACTATTTACCTTTACAATTCCAGCTCCAGTGCAGTGGTAATGCTTTGATTCTTTTTCTAATTTAGCTTCGCATGGCTGACACTTTTGATTGATTTTGTTTGATTGTTTGTTTGATTTGGTGTTCTAAGTCCACTTTATGCACAGTAAGGCTAATCGGGACTGAACCTACAGTTTAAAGTGGGATCCGAACCACTATGTGCCTCTACCGGGTATCGAACCCGGGACCCCTTGATTACAAGGCGACGACGCTACCACTGTGCCATCGTGGAGGCCCCTGATTGATTGATTGATTTATACTTCGCTTTTCTGCCACTTTTGGCTAATCGCGAAGATGAGGATGAGTGATGATATGAAATTGCCGAAGGGCCACTCGCAAAGATGCCCAGGCCGGGATTCGAACCTGGACTCATCGCACGTAAGTCAACTCGGTCAAGCGCCGTATTTCATCTTCTGTTTTCGTGGTTAGGTTAGCTTGTTATATTTGAATCTATATTTGGCCTAATATTTATTATTATTATTATTATTATTATTATTATTATTATTAACATTTTTGTTACCATGGTGCTTCACTTCTACTAATTGCATGTTCTGTATTAATAGCACTTGTACACTTTAAAATAAGACACAGCTGATTAAAAATTATTCATTAAACTTCTATAAAACAATGCACTTAGATTTAGCAAGAGAACACTCACATAAAACTGTAATGCAACAAACTCCTGTTATGTGCCAGGAGAGTTCAGTACGTGTAAATAATTACGGGAGTTACACATAGATGTCAGCACTAGGCCGATGACGGAAAAATAAAGTTGTTGCTTAACTGAAGAGTAAAGTTGCTCTCCTGGCACGTAACACTCCTTCCTTCTAGTTTACTTTGTATGTATTGTTTTGTTATCACAATATTAAGGAATAATAATGGTGTTTGTCGCTTCTACGCGTTCAGCGTCTCATTTTTGTGCGGCCTGGAATCTCACATAGCACGGAGCGCTCGCTGGCCTCCACAAGTGCAAACCAGTTGCCCAAGCCTGTTGCAATGTTACAAGAGATAGACGTGTGGAGTTTAAGTTTGCATAATGTCTCATAAAAGTTTACCTGGAGCAAACAAGTCAAACAGAAAACGTTAAAGAAAATTATTATGCCTTATTTGAACTCTAGACACTGCTAAAGCTCGTGGTATGACGCGCTTATATGTTGCCTTTACAATATTATATATTTCGAGACTCACGACAGAACTGAGACGAGATCGATAACGAGAAAAGCTTCCTCATCCAAGAGACGAGACGAGAAAGACAGTGCCATATTTGATAATGATGACTAAGGCCCGGGACTTTACGTTATAAGATATTTTTTTTCAATTGGCTTCGGGTGTATTATTGGGGTGAGATCTTTACGTAGCTGATGAAAATCAGCCGAAATAGACAAACTTGACAAAGCATATTTTGACATATTTCACCAATTTCACATTTTTACAACATATTTCTTCAATTTTGTTGTAATAAGACATAGATATTTCTGTATAATTTTATAATTCTCTCGCACATAATCGGTTATTTCATATTTTTTTCTTCGTAGCTTTAGCACAACGGATAGTTCATATTGTCGATGGCAGGATATGGAAATTTCTTAGTACAGAACAAAAATACCCTCACTTTTTTTATCCCGCCGACAATTGATAGCCATGCAAACATTATTGAGGAAAAATGTTCTCTGTCATTGTTGCACGGGAAGTAAAGATAAAGAAGCGTCGTTCTCATTGCTTTGCCTTTTTCGCTTTCACAAATATCAGTCAAAAGTAAAAAATAACATTCGGTATACGGTATTACAGCCCCTACTGTACTCTATTGGGCATGGGAGGAATTCGAGAGTACTGTTGTGCATATTTCTGACATATTTGTAATTTTTCATGACATAATTACATACATATTTTACAGTTTTATAGGAAACAAAGCCCCAGGCCCTAATGATGACTAAGGAATCTAATTCTCTGTACATTGTGCAGTACTTCTATATACGTGCCAAACTATTGACTATAGGCTTGAACTTATTGTGTGTTCAGAACCACTTACATTTTGCTTTCCGTCTATTATCTACTTTTTATTCATTGCCTTCATCTCTTTCCATATTTCTGTCATACTTTTACTTTCAATAAATCGATACTTATCCTTCAATAATTAATTTATATTATTTCACCTTGTTGCTGCCATCTATGATTCTTTTCCGAAACTCCTTTCTTTCAATATGAAATATCTGCTTTGTAATAATTCTTTATAAAATAAATAGCCACGCTTAAATAATCAAAATTAAAGTTATTGCGCTACTCAAGGAGGATACCCTGGATTGGCGCCCAGGACAGCCTGTATTCACTTTTGACTCGTCGCGACGATGAGAATGAGTGATGATTACTAGGAAACTGATGAGGACATACTCACCCAGACCGGAACTGGAACCCAATAACTTCGGTGCCGAGATCGAAAATCGGCCATTTAAGGCGTAAGACAACATTCAAAAGTACAGATACCGATAAACCTTTCCACAAACATTATAAAGAAGAAATGACAAGGTCTATTTTTGTACCTACTTCCGTGCGAAACTAACATTTTCCCCTCATATCACAGAAACAAAAGATCTAGATTAAATGGAGAGATAGAGATATTTAAGCATTCAAAGAATATGCTTAGACTAGGCCCCCCCCCCCCCCCAAGGTCCGTTTCCAAAACCCCCTCGCCCGCTTTTTTCAAGAGGTTCAGTTTATACACTGTGGACTCCCTCGGTCAAAGCGTGACTGCATTCCCTGCTATCGGATCAGGGTTATCTTTTACCTCCTGGTTGATGGTTTCCAGGAAATTATTTCCATCAAGTTGATAAAAGGCTCCTAGAATTTTTGTGGTTCTTCTATGGAAAGGATCTATCCTATTTACAAGAACCTCACTCAACTCACACCGCTACCACCAGCGGCGAATTTTCCCGACACTGGAATAGTTAATCTCCCACCACAATTTATGGCACAGTGGTGGGATCCAACAGCTTCACGAATTCAAAGAAAACTCAAAACGAGCTGTTGACAACTTCTGCACCAGCATACATAAAGATCCATCGCTTAAAAACACACAGGATGTAAGAGAAAAATTAATGAAAATAGTCATGGACAATTTGCATGGTAATACTCATGGAGCCCACTGTACGATGGGAAAGAATTGTAAAAAAAATGCAACTCTGTGCGTATACTCTCGCGTTGCGATTCGAGATTTTTCTTCTCTCTCTTTAAATGTTGGTAGAAGGCTGGTGATAAGATTCTAATTCTTGCGTTCCAAATCAACAGAACTAGTCGCGATTCAAATTTCCACCACCTTGGCGCTAGTGTCGCTTAAGCAAATAATCCGAGTTTTCCTGACTCCATGGATTGTTTGGACACATAAAAATATCCAAAATTAATGAAACTATATTCTAAATAAAGTACATGAAAAATTGTGTTCAAATATTTGAATCAAAAATAGTTCACATAAACTATTCCTTTAATTTGTATTAATAGAATGAAATAATGAAGTGAAAATATTTGTTTATACTTAACAATGTAAATTCACTACAACCAGGCACAGGGATCAGGTTAAATATTTTAATTTTTTATTGTTATTAATATTTGTATCTCATCTATACACCGAGAAGAGTTGGAGTTTTTGCTTCTAGATTGAAATGCGAATTTAATGTAAGAACTTCATAATTTGTATTCATGTCCAGATATTATTAGAATGATTAAATCAAGAAGGCTTAGGTAGGCAAGCCATGTGGCACGAATGGGAAAGGAAGAAGGGGTTTAGAGAATTCTTCTTGGCAAACCTGATGGTAAGAGACCAGTAGGAAGGTCAAGACGAAGATGGAAGGATAACGTTGAGATGGATGGAAAAGAGTGGATTGAGCTTGCTCTAGATAGGGAGAGACAGAAGGGATGTGTTGCTGCAGCCATAAACCTTCTGGTTTAAGAAGGCTAGTGAGGTACGGGTCTCACTTATGACACAAGTCTCAAACAACCTCACCGCCCTTCGCCTTGTGACGTCAGCGCGGAATAGCTGCGCGAACATAAAAACCTTGTCAAAAATAGTTGCACACGGTTCGACGCGGAAAGAAAGTACAAAGCGGGGAAAAAGCATCGAGCGTTCAATTTGCGAAAGCCGGAAAATGCAGACCAATAAAGTTTCCTTCAAACCAGACCATTCCGTTCTTCAACCTCTGAAATTATTCTCACCGAAACCTTCTCTTTGCAAACACTTATTGGCAGCTTCAGCTCGCACGAAAAACGCCCCAGATCATTCTTCGTCTTTTCTTGTGGCCATTATGGAAAATTTTCACACTCCTTTGATTTACGCTGTACAACGCCCTACCATCGATTCGGAGTAAAAGGAACGGCGGATATATTGTCTTCATAATGGCACCTTACCCCACACGAAAGTCCCAGGATCACGCCATCGCTCTGCAGCTGAAAAATTCTTCAACCTCTTCGCCCCGTTACCAAGGTTTATCTTTCATGCGTAACTTTTCCTTATCTTTGTTTTTAGGAAAGTCTTCATCCCTTTTCTGTTGGGGGTTAGTCTGTCAACACCAACGGGGTACGATTCTGAAGGAAAACTTTTGTAGGAACGAGAAAACGAGGAGGGGTGGGGGCACTCAGTCCCAATCGATGCTACTGGCAATGTACCTCAACAAGAAAAGATAAGCCAGCAATAAAACTGAAGATAAATCACCCCTGAGGATTAATTGAAGTGGTGGTGGTTTGAAGGGAGGGGGGTAGCGATCTTGTTCTTTTCGTGCCGAGGCGACGAAGCAGGATGAGGAGTTTTAGACCGATGAAGGTTGCAAAACTTCTTGTAGATAAGGTTCGGAGACAGTGCTAAACTTTGGAGAATGCAGATTTCGGTTTGCTAGTTTGTGACAAACAACTCGTAAGTAACGCGCCTTGATACCATCGTGGCTTTTTGAGTTCTGAATGACGTCAGTCAGCCTGGGTCTCACTTATCACTAGACCTCTGATTTTAGATTCTTAACCTATTTTTTTCCTTTGCAGGTAAATAAGAAATAACAAGAGTTATATCGGCGTTTCATAAAAAAAACGAAACAACTAAGTTTTATAGTGCCTAAAGTAACCTATTTTGCTTGTTACAACCTATTTTAGGTTTATGTGCCTAAATTAAACCTTTTTTTAGGTTTTACAAGATTTTTATATCTCACAGAGGTATTTGCTAGGTTTGGTGGCGAAATAATTCAATGACTGGCGTGTTTGAAACATGTTTCCTTACGATTTCCCTCCCTCCAAGTATATGATGTTTATCAAAGCTTTAAACAAAACAAAAATGTCTGACCTCACTGTTACCTGCAGACAGTGGCGGCGAAAGGGGACAGTTCCTCCCTACTTTTTACCCCTGCGCTATAGACTCTTAATGCTAAGCATTGCCTACCAAGATAAAGTAAACTGTCCTTGCCCCCTCCTCCCCCTCACTTTTGGCACCCAATCGTCTCTACTGCCTGCACAGTCCCAAGTACAAACTTCTGATCTGTGTGGCCTTGCTCACTTTCGCGTCAGTTTGGTCCTTTTTGGCATTCATGCCTTGCGAAGTAATATCTCAGCATTCAAATTAGCACTACTGACTATGTTTCTGTTGAAAGATAACACTGGGAAACAAAAAAAAAGATTTTATATTGCGGCATAAAGTTTAATAACAGTTTTAGCACACAAAACAGCTGTGATTGCCAATTGTATGATTGGTTCAGTTGAATTGACTCCAGTTATAAAAATAAACACACCATGGAAAATGTAGGAGGTAAAATTACTCTACGCTTTTCTCGGTAATATCAAAATTTGATAATGGGCTGAAATTCACATTAAGAAACTTATTTATCTATTTGTAAATTGTTGCTAGGCAACTTATGAAGCATTGCTAGGCAATATATCGGACACTCAACATAGCTTAAGGAAGAATACCAAAACATAAAAATGGTATTGGAAAAAATTGAATATGCTGAACATAAGTGGCTGGTGTGTGTGGATTTCAAGATGGTGAATTTTTTACTAGGACAGCAAAGTGGGTACACAAAGTATCCCTGTTTCCTATGTTTGTGGGATAGTCGTGCTAGAGAAAAGCATTGGACGATAAAAGTTTGGCCCCCAAGGGAAAATATTAGTGGGAAAAGCTAATATCATTCATGAACCGCTGATAGAAAGAGACAAAATCATCCTTCCGCCACTGCATATTAAACTAGGGTTGATAAAACAGTTTGTCAAGGTCTTAGATACAAGTGGTGATTGTTTCAAATATATATGCCACACTTTTCCAGGACTAAGTATTGAAAAATTGAAGGCAGGAATCTTTGACGGACCACCACAAATTCGTACACTTATAAATGATGCCAATTTTACAACTTACATGTCTTACATCGAATCTGAGGCCTGGCTGAGATTTGTGTCCATCGTCAAAAACTTTTTGGGGAATCACAGAGCAGAAAAGTACCCTGATATAGTTGGAAATATGTTGAAAAATTTTGAGAAATTGGGAGCTAATATGAGTGTGAAGATACATTTTCTACATAGCCACATTGACAGATTCCCTGAGAACGTTGGTGATTTTAGTGAAGAACAGGGAGAAAGGCTCCATCAGGATATAAGGATAATGGAAGAAAGGTACCAGGGACGGTGGGATCGCCACATGATGGCCGACTACTGTTGGAGCTTACAGAGGGATCGTCCTAAAAAGCAATACAGCAGGAAATCGTATAGAAAATGTTTCACACAGTTTGTTACTTCATTGTGTACATATTTTCTTAATTATTATGATCATAGGCCTATATAAATTTATTTTTATAATAATGATTGTAATCACAAAAAGAAATATTAAATTGTTGTTGCAAGTTCATTTATAAGTATGTCTTATGTCTCCACCATTTTGGTTTAGTTGCATTTATTTCATAAATTAGAGCCAATTCAGGAAATAAATTATTATATCATTATTCAGCAGCATGAAATTGCCCTAAATTAGCTCTCAAACACTGTGCCGCAATTTCACTGTTCCCCAATGTAATTTTCAGAACATGAAATGATCCTCACAGACAAAAGGTGGCGTTTGAGTGTGGATAACGCAAAAAATTCATGGTGGTCACTAGGACCATAAAGTATAATTCTCGGTTTTCAAGGTGAACTTTCCAAAACTTCAAGGATACAAGCAGATGTTTTCTCCATTCCTTCCAACCTTACGTATTACCGACTCTCACCCTCCCTTCCATACACAAGAATATTGACAATATAAAGGGTTTGTATGATTCCAATGTAACAAAAAATTTACCTAATCACCCTCAAGATATATTATTTTGTATTAATCTTCCGTTTGTCAAATAGATTGTTCTGTGAAAGACACTAACAAAGTAAACAGATTGAGAAAATTTTGTTTTATTTTCTGTGTAGCTTTCTTTTTCATCCTCAAAAAAATGAATACAATAAAAGCTAATCTGAGAGAAACTTGCCTCAGGGCATTTAGAAACGTGTATAAATTTAATGGGATTTGGATTAATAAAAGTTGCAATTTCTCACGTCTACGGAGAAAGAAATGGAATAGAGAAAACATCCGCTTGTACCTTATTCATGTCTTGCCAAAATTCATAATTAATTTCCAGAGCCAATAATTCACACGCATAATTTCCGGTGCCAATAATTCACGTGTAATTCACGGAATTTAAGGAATTCCAAGTGAGTAGCCAACGTGATATTGTGCAGCAAATTATACATACGTAATTCATTTTTCATATCAACAAGTAACTTTTTCTAACAGCACAAGTGCAGCATTATATTAATTTGTAGATAATTTTGAAAATGATATAAGGAAATGAAAATTTGTTTAGAAAATTAATATTTGGTTATTACGGTTCTTGTGAAATTTTGTTTTTAACGATTGTATCTAATCAGTATTTTTCAGGAATTTTGTACCAAATTATGTCTTTTTGCAACCATTTTCAGGATTTTTCGAGCCTAATTTAAGGTTTTTAGAACCTAATTTAGGATTTTTAGAGCCTATTTTAGGAACCTAAAAGCACACTTTTTACAACATAAAAATCCGAAGTCTACTTACCACCAGGGAACGGATTTCTATGTAAATACATATTTATGTATGAAGCTGAAAACAGCTTTTTTGGTGTTATCTTTGCACATCATGCCATGTAGACCAGAAAAATTCAGTTTTTGTTTTACATATTTGTACATATTTTAGGTTTTGCCTCATATTTTGTATATTTTAGTTAATTTTACATATTATTTCCATATTTCAGAAAATTTCTCAACATACACTCCATTTTCACGCAATAACTATATGTCCCCGTGTGACCGAAAAGGTTGGGTTTTTTGCTAATAACTGACTAAGTTTAAAGCGACGTGAAACAAACGAAAGTTTACGATCTTTTTCATACCCTCCAATTGCGTTAATTGCAAGTTTTCTGTCATGCAACAATAATTATTTCTTTTAAATTTTACACCTCCAAACTGTTTGCATTTGCTATTGTAAAAAACTTGAAATTCCTGTATATTTACAATTGTTGTCAACAATAGAGAATGAGAGCTGAAGGATCGGCTCCTGGTTGTTACAAACGTTATTTTGGCAACGTTGGTATTGAGTCCCAAGTCGATCAGCCCATTGCTAACCCCACCCTCTCTACTAGTTGAGCGCCCTACAGCAGCGCCAGAAGCAACAATATTGTGGCGCAAGTACGGGATTTCTTCTGGTTTCTCTCCAAGACAGACAATGCAACTTTTTTTTCGTTAAACTGAAAAATTTTAAAAATAAAGGAAAACAGTTGTTTTCAAATTCAACTGGAAAGAAGCACGTTGAATTGAATTTAAAGAAGCAATTGAACTTTAGAGAGTTCATACACCCAACGGCAAAAGTAAACGAATTGTCCATCATCACTTTCAGTCAGTCTGTTTCGACAATGTGATGGTCACGGATTGGAACTTAACTGTCAATAAGCAGAGGACAAAATATCTGCTTTTCCACAAAATTTCATTCCTTAAAACACAAGATGTGGAATTAAAATGAATGAAAATAGTGCTAGACAATTTGCCTACTATTATTTTTGCCGTTGACTGTACATTACAAACTCTCTAAAGTTGAATCGCACTATCGTGGACCTTGTGCCAGAACCGAAGCTTCGACAAATGTTTCTTGCACCGGGAAATCAATGTGCAATATTTTTGATACCTTAGTGTTCTACAATTCTTCACAAACATTACTAAAATAAACAGTGCAACACAGACTTTACACAAATAAACTGACAATATTTAAATAATATTTTTCCTCTTTGTCATTCGCATTTATCTCAAATTTTCCTCTTATGTTTTCTTTGCCACTGTCCTCGCATTATGTGCCACAGAAAAAACTTCCAACTATTCTTCTATATTTAAGTTAAATGTATACTGTTATTTCTACGTACATAAATAAGTCTCTCTCTTGTAGCTGTTGCCCTTCTACAATCTATTTCTATTTGTTATTGTAGACATTACAATTCTTTATTTGTTCTCGAAACGTCTCTATTACTTCAGGCAGTTTGAGTGTTTTTTTGTTTGTTTTTTTGCGTTCAGAAAAAGTCGAAATAATATTATTCTATGTTTTCCATTTATCTTCTAAGATCTTAACGTTCACGAGAGTTTTAATCTACTTTTAAACCTTTCAATTCTGCCCTTACATCGCTGAAATACAACCCAGACGGGTTAGAAACTTTGAACATTAGCAGCAGGACAGGAAACGCATTACGATCGGTCAGCAGGGCTAGGCACGGCTCGACACGGCACCGGAAACACTTCATGAAGGTCAGCAGGGTTAAGCACGGCTCAGTACAGGACCAGACACACATCTCGAACGGTTGGCAGGGTTAGTTACGGCCCGGCCCACAGCTGCAATGGAAAGATCTCATCAGAACGAGGAACAGTTGGCCGTTGAGGACAAACGCCAACGCCAACGACCGGTTTTAATTTTCGGGTAGGCATTCCAGCCGTTCCATTCATGTGTGAGTTGAAGTGTATAGATGTGAACCATGCCAAGGGCGCCCGTTATGGGAAGCCAGAGGGACACTTGCCCCCACCCGATATATCTGGGAAGAAACAGTTTTGGGATGGATGAGGGATGCTTGCATGAATCAACATGGAGAAGATGCAGTGAGTGGGGGATGAGTATGCAAATTGTATTGTAAGAATTTTCTTAACTGGGGATACATCGCCACACTTTCCTCCACATTGACCAGTACTGCCCTCTTTAAGGAAAAAATATGCGGCGTGCTTGAACCAGGCGCTTATGGACTACTTCGGGTCTGTGCTGTGACCAGCTGACCGTTCGAAATGGATTTCCTCCTCTGCTGGCTCAAGATTCTGACTTAGGATTCGACTAATGTAAGAATAACTCTAGTTTCAGCCAATAGACGCACGATCTGAGATTCAACAGATCCGTGGTTGGAAATGTAGTAAACGAATTCTGGGTAGCAGATAATGTTCAGCATCATGGATTCGGACTCTTTTTACGTACTGATTCAGCTTGAAACGTTCGCGTACGTACAAGTTCTTGTTCTTATTCTTGATCTCGAGAAAGCTTTTGATCATGACAAGACATTGTAGTCGTTCAGCAAAGACTCAGGGAAGAGGCAGAGAGGGATAAGAAAGCTTGCAAACAAGTCTTGCAGGGCGACTGGTCTTTTGCAAGAGTTCTTTTTAGACTCGGAAGAAGTTAATCCCGGCTCCTGGCAAGCCTTTGACAAAGAGGCATGCCAAGCTCCACTCTCGGCTTTGTGTCGCTGATGAAACGTGCCACAGTTTCTGCATCAGGAGGTTCCAAAGAAAGGATCTGTCGGATCATGAACAGCGTGCCGGAACCGCTGCTGATAACCTGCCACAAGTCATCAGGAGGCCTGCAAGAATGGTAAAAGGGTTCTTCGGGCTGGCTTCCGAGTCGCTTCGACATATCAGCCTTTATTTCATCCGCCTAGTTGGCTTTTGGCAGTGTGCAAATTAAATGTTTTGGCGGAATGAAAGGGGGCGAGGGGGGATGTCGCTCCTTGTTGAATTGATCCGTGGCGTAGGCAGGCGTGGGTTTACAGGGGCCCGGACCCCCCTCCAGAAATTTTGTCAAATTACGCAGCTCTACAATGCAATTTTTAGAGAAAAAAAGGTTAACATTTGGGGGGGGTTAATGTTGGGGTGCTCATTCGAAAATTGTTGATTTACTCTTGCTTATTTCCATGTTTTACGCTGAAATGTAAATACCCGTAAATATTGTGATGAACTTATTTTAGCGATTGAGATAACACCGAAGTGTTATTTCTTGCTAGAAATTGCTTATACGTCGATGGGATGAATTCCTAAAGCACATTTTTCATCAGTACCAAGTCGTGAAATAATGAAAATTTAGCATTTTACGTGATTTTTTTTCTTTTGAGATTTTTTTTTATTTTGCACATATCCTATGAACAACACCGCAAAAATGTTCTCAATATGTTCCATAACATTCGATCAATAGTTAATGGGACAAACAAAAGTTGATTGACGGTATAAGTCTACGACCGAACTGCCGTAAAAATGGCCATAACCGAATTACAGAGAGGAAAAGTTTGTTTGGAATAACCAAATGAATAGTTTCTCGTAACCAAATACTTGCTTAATGAGCGACAAGGAAATCATTGTTCACCGGAAACAAACTCTTCTGGTAATCGTGCACGTTTCGTTAGAATTACCAAAAAATTAGAAAGAATTGCTATATTTAGTAGAGGCTACCAAGTTTTTTGTTACAGTTACTAAAACGCTTGACCAGACCTGTTTCTCTTAATTAATTAGAACAGTCTTTTTCATTTCAACAGCTATAACATTTTAACCAAATTAATGTAATTTCAATGATTCAGTTTTAAAATATATACAGTAGAGCCTTCATAACTCGAACTTGAGGGGAGAAAGAAAAAATCGAAGTATCAAGGATTTCGACTTACCATTAACACATTAACAATGATGGTTACATACGCGGCAGGGTGGGGGAGTTCAAGTCTCGACACGATTATTGATCACCTGACATTGTACGTACGCACCCTACACTTCGACTTATTGAGGTCTGTCCGTGCGACTGAAACTTCGAGTTATAGAGGTGATTAGAATTTAACTTCGACTGAGAGGTTTTTCATACTCTACCTTCGAGTTATTGAGCTCGAACGGCATCCCATAAACTGTACAAAAATTTGTCTTATTAAGGTTTCATTCAAGTTGTTGAGGTAAAACTAGTATTGAGTGTTATGGACAATTCAAGGGGATTACAAAAATGCGACTTATCAAGGTTCCACTGTAGTATTTGTGGTAAACTCAACTGCAATTTATAACGATTCTCTATCTTTATGCAATACAAAATATTTAAATTTAACTAAAAACAGTTGTTCCTTTTGTTGTAAGCAATCGTGCAAACTGTCAAAATTTAACAACAGAATATTGTACAGTTTAATCTAACTTTTGGTCACGAACAAGTCTCGAAGAGTGATATCGATTCCTCGCCTCGGTTTGTAAACTGTGGTCTCGATACTGTCCTTATTTCGTTAGACAAAGGGATCCCTAAACCAAGCTGCAGATTAGGGATTTCCACCTTCGGGCTGATAAAGAGGTATTTCATTTTTTCTCTTTATCTGGCAACTCTGAAGTCAATTAAGTTAACGATGGCAGAAGCCAGGACCGGGGATCTCGCTGCTATCGGCGTGGTGGAGAGATAAGAAGCTACCCGGCTTCAAAATGTAGATTGTTAGGCGCTCACGCAACCACAGCGAAAAGCAAGATAGACAGATACCGTAAGTTATTCTGATGTTTACTACGAGCTTATTTATGTTCCAAGTTCGGAGGAGGCAGCGAGGATGATAAGGTGATGTACGATGGGAGAGAATAAAATTCCGGATGTTTTGGAAACATAAATTTTTAAGTGAAGATGAGGTTTTCTGGAGGGAAAAATGTGAATTGTGCACGCTAGCATGCATGTGGGTCTTGCGTGTATGTGTTTCTCGCAAGTATTGTATCACACACATCGGTGCTTTTTACTAATTAGCTGTAACGTGTTCACTGTAAACAATAGCCAGTTATACTGCCTTTTTTTCCAGAAATGTTATCCTTCTTGAAACAAGTTTATCCGTCTAACACGCTTGATGCAGAATAGAAAGATAAACGTGAGTGTTTGTCTGTTATTCTTATTTATTAATTATTATCTATTATTTAGGACTGTAGAGGAACACTCGGGAGATATATATTGACAACAGGGTGGCTCAAACAAAACTATACCGAACAAAGCGAAGAGTGTTAGTATGTCTAATCAAGTACATCTGTAACTTACATGTTAAAACTTGGGCAAATGTAGTCACAAGAGTGGCACACGTTTCACTGCACAGACCATATGTTGGAAGTGGCTTTGTCCGCATAGAGGCGCCACATGTAGCTTAAAGGTACTGGTGTGCAATATCGTAACTGCGGCTGATATTTTTAAACTCTTCGCAAATTTAAAAAGTAAACCAAAAAAATATCACTCAAGAAGTCTCTGACAACAACTACATAAACATTCTTGATGTTAAAAACTGACATATTATAGCTCGACCACAAGGAAAAAAAAATTCCGTCAAAGCGTTCGCGCATCTTCCATGCCGTTGTCGGTGCTCGGGTCAGTGGTGCCAGGTCAGACTTGAAAAAATCGGGAGATTGATCCTTGCTGAAGATCTGCTACAAAATCCGATGATCCGATAGTAGCTGATGAACGACGTTCTCGGGGTGGGGGGCGGCGGCATAGGCGTGTGCACTTGGGGGGGGGGGGGTCAAGGGGACGTTCGCAGATTTTTTCCAGCGAAGGAGAAACAATGTATTTTTATAAGGCGGGTAAACGAGGCATATTACCCCGTAATAATGTTGCCCTCTCAGAAAACGCCACTTGAGTCTGAAATTATCACGTTCCTATTATAATAATGGATGTAAATTACTGTGACTGACATCAACTCATATGTCTGAAATAGTAGGTACTTTTATGTCAACATTCATTTTCCAGAAGGGGAGGGGGTGGCGACCATCCTTGCACTTCCTTCTGGACGTCCATATCGTTATATAATTTTGTATAGAATAGTATATTAAGGATAGAAAATTAAGTATTTTCAAGCCAACGAAAGTTTCTCTAGCAAATTTCTTGTTATTAACACTCACATGCTTTATTCGTCAGTTATGCTGCCTCTATGTTGCTGTATTCAATACACACACACACACATGTATAAAATAATTTGCCCATATTGTCGTAGCTACTTACCCATAGAGGCACAAAAGCGACGTAAAATAACTAAAATAGAAATACATTTTCGGGTGGGATAAAATACAACCATCGAAAAATAGTAATAGTAATAAAATAATAATAATAATGTCCTAGCACAATTAAGTATCGTTTGGCATAATTTCACAGTTCAAACAGCACTTTTCATGGCTGAGTGGAGTTGCACTCTATCTCTGCCCTCCATATTCAAGTAAGATGAGCAGGAAACGTGTTTTTGAGCAGGCCGTTGGAGGTGCTATAGCAATAATTTATTAAGGAATTCTCCCGATAAATAGTTCTGGCAACACTGACATTGGCCGCTCCGTAGGCTTCTTCCCCCTGTGTTTTTCCCCACCGGCCAGCGCGATGAGGTTCTGCGCAGGTTTCTTTCCTTGTGGTTCCACTATACCACCTTTATTTTGGGTATAGTTGTATTTGGATCACTCTGTACAGTAACATTTGCAGACTACCAGATATGGATAGCAGCAAATGATCTACAGAGGCCTTTTTTTCAAACTTCAATCAATTCTTACAAATTGTAACATGAAAATTTCAGAGGACAAAACAAAGTCAGTCAATGGCAATAAATGGTAAAAAAAATCCTTCTAGTGAAAATAGTGATAAATGATAAAATAACTGAACATGTAACAGACTTTGCGTATTTGGGAAGCCATATTTCACAGTTCGAACATCAAAAACATGTTGAGAAAAATACTATCGCAATTCCTTGCATTGCCGAGCCAAGTGGTGTGGTTCTGGCGCAGATTGAGTGACCACCTACCGTCATACTGGAGCCGTAACATCGGTTAGTTGAAAAAAAAAAGCTGAATCACGAACAGGCGTAGGCCATATGACTTACAATTTAAAATATTAGTTTAAAAGCACAATGAAAGTGTAATTTTTAGGTATATCTTGCAGAAAATTGTGTTAAAAACGCAAATTTTGGAAAAGGTTCTAAAATACATTTCGGCACACACAGGAGGTACATTGTGCGGAAATTTAATCGGGAAAAACAGCCTCTAGCAAACATTGAACCCTTATCTCTTGTCAACGGTCAGAGACTCGGGTTCGAGTACAGATCGAGCCTGCATTTTTCACTTGAATTTCTGCACGATGCCAGTTTGTTCCCCAACGGTCTAAAATGCATTATTTCTGTCTCTCGTTGTGGAAATTTAAGCCTGACGTTGGGATGTCTATTTCCTGGAATTACTACAGGAGAGAGAGAGAGAGAGAGAGAGAGAGAGAGAGAGAGAGAGAGAGAGAGAGAGTTATATACATAGCCAAGTGGCCTTTCGCTTCAAACTGGTGGGGGATTACCCTCCCCCCGTTCCCTAAGAAGCTTTCCTCCAGTCTGGGACAAATGAGCTCGCAATGCATCAGAGAGGGGTCCGTGGCTTGGTCTCTCTATTAGGCGATGTAATTATGGCGGCATTAGCATTAGCTGATATGCCACTGGTAAAGGGGGGGAGGGGGGGCCTGGTTTATGTTTCTCCACTTTTACCCCTGACCTGCCGATGAAGCGGAACTCGAACTGAACTTTCTCTTTCCAGAGGGCTCTGCAAGTTTCCTCTGATCCATTTGCAATTCAAATCTGCCGCCATCTTGCGGGGTCTAACGAGATAGTTCTAGGTACGTCTCTTTTGCCCCTGGTGTTGCGTTCCCGGTTCGCAAGGTGGAAGTGTTACAGTAAAGTCATTTGTCGGTTTTTTTGGAAATGTAGATACCGTACCGGTAGAATCGTTTAAGAATCGAGACGAGGAAGAGATTAGACACTTCGAGAAAGGCACGTACCAAAGGGGGGGCCATGGGAGCCATGGCCCCCTTCGAACTATGAAATATTTCAATGAGAACCTATAAGAATTTCGATTTTGTCCTTGCATACGCAGACTTTTTTTTTCGAACTGCAGTTGTGATGCGAAAATATCCAGTGTTTCTAAAAGTCACTTTCAAACATGTTCTGCATTATAATAATCGCAGACTTCCGTGGTTAGCACAGCGCGCTACAACGCCAGGGGAGTTCCGAGTTCGAATCCCGGCCTGGACTTGGGTATTCTTTGCGAGTGTCCCTTCATCAATTTCATCATATCACTCATCTTCATCTTCGCGATGAGCCGAAAGTGGCAGAAAAGCAAAGCAAAATAAACCAAACCAAAATCAAATAATAATTGCTAATAAGTATTTAATATATTATTTTCTACACATAGAATTATCATAGCTGTTCAATGGCGCTGGTATAAGAAAAGTCAAGTTAATATGAAAATATTGTTAACATGCGGAATATACAGGGTGTCCGAAAAGGTTCTTTACAACTTCAATGTCATATAACGAGACTTGTAATTCACTTAGAGAAACAAGGTAAGCTTTATGTGATGCACCAACTCAAAACGTTTTGTTCTGTTAGGTAATGAATAACTTCCTTGTCTTTGCAGGTGGCAGGAGCAATATAATTTGAGAAATGGAGTCTGGACAGAAGGCGCAGTGTGTGGCTTGGTTTATTGAAACCAAGTCAGACACTCAAGTCCAGAGAAATTTCAGAACGCGATACGGGAAACCACCACCCTCTCGGCCATCCTTAAGAGAATGGTGCAGCAACTTCATGCAGACAGGCAGAGTGGATTTTAAGCACCATGTAGGCAGGCCAAGAACAAGTGAAGAAGATACGGAAAGAATTCGACAGGCTTTCCAGCGTTCACCGCAGAAGTCTATTCGGAAGGCATCACAGGAGCTGCAAATACCTCGCACGACAGTACACAGGGTACTCCGAAAGAGCCTTCAGTTGGGTGTGGTTAGGTTAGGAGGGCTAGGTTTAGAGCCGTTAGCATTTAGTTTTGGCGTTTGGCGGACCCGTTGGTCTTGGGTCACTCTAGCTAACGAATGCAACGCGAACACGATGCAGCGTGTAACATGAGCCCGAAACCTCAATGAGCGCGACACAACATTCGATGACGCTTCTCCCACGTCCATCAGACGGAAATTTCACGAAGTCCATTCGTTCACAAAGAGTCGCACACTCTCCGAACCGCTGCTCGTATCATTTGGACGTCACTCCGAATGAAGAACACTGCAATTTTGAAAGCGATACCCTGCCCCCAAGGACGGTCCGTCAATTAAGGGAGCGCAAATTCCTGGAAAACTGCTAATGGCGATGTCTGTCTGTCTCCGCGCCGTGGGACATTACACGAACAACAAGACTTCTGATGCGTCTCCGAAGAAAGCAAAAAGTGTCTGCATATTCAGAGCTACATTTAGGCCTACGCTTGGATCAATTCCGGTCCAGGACAGAAAATCAGCAAGCGTAAATAGGTTCGTAAAGAACCTTTTTTCCGGATAAATTTGAATACGGTCCAGGAACCGTTTTCCAATGAAACAATACGCAACTTGGACCGAATTTAAATGTTGCGAGGAAAAAGTTTCCGGTCCTATTAGAATTTATGCGTTGCTGGACCTTTTAACAACCCTGATTAAAATTGATACAATTATATTGAAATTACTATATTAAATTGTAATATACCGTGCGTTCATTTCGATCTGCAGCCGAGAGATCGGGAGAAGCGTGGCGGGCGGCGCTGACGGAGATGCCGACATTTGCGGCCTGTAATGCCCGCTTATTTTTATAGACATATGCAGACATTTATATAAATATTGCAAAACGAGCACTAACCTGTGTTATAACACGCAAAAGTTCTTCTGTAATTCATCCAAGTTCTGCTCTTATATACACAAAAAAATACGCTTTAGAAACGATGTTAAGAGCCACAGATAATAAAACATTTTAATCATAGTTTTGACCAGTAACGTCCTGCTTAAGTTTATACCTTGAAAGAGTTTTGTGCCGATGGGGATCGTTTGGAGGTTTTGAATGTGCAACACTGTATCAAGATTACGCTGTAGAAGAAACCGTTAAAAGTCAATAGTGTTCGTGAGCTTCCTTGCAATCCGAAATCTCCGAGCTCGAGTTTTTTGTTCCTTCGCGACTAGATGAAGACAGAGTTGTAAATATAGTGGCGAGCAATGAAACCAAGAGCGTGTTAATTTCGTACTGTGCGCAAGAGTGTTATTCTTGGTTACTTGCAGTTACTTGTTTGTGTTATTGTAGTGTGTATGTGTGACGTGTCAGTGAGACGATTGGAATGCCAGCCGCAAGATTCACGTTAGAACAAAGAATTTTTTATGTATGACACGTACCTACGTGAAAACAAACTCGTGTCGACACGTGTGTAGGTAATTTGTACGGAAATTCCCATGCGTTTCAACTCCACACAGAGATACGGTTAGACATCTTGTCCTTAAATTACGAGAAACTGTATCGTTAAATTTTAAAACACCTAAGCAAAAACGACGGATTCTAACCGAAGCAAAACTCGATGATATTGGTGCAGCGTTAGAACGTTCTCCAAACAAACCTCTACGCCGTGTTTCACAAGAGGTGGGCGTGTCAAAATCATCAGCACATACAGTCACTAAGCTACTAAAATTAAAACCATACTCTTATAACACAGGTTAGTGCTCGTTTTGCAATATTTATATAAATGTCTGCATATGTCCATAAAAATAAGCGGGCATTTCAGGCCGCAAATGTCGGCATCTCCGTCAGTGCCTTCCGATCTCTCGGCAGCAGATCGAAATGGACGCACGGTACTTGCGCGATAGTAAAGGGAACAGATTTGAGCGAGTTAAAAGCCAACATTGAAAAACAATGGAAAAGATGAAAACTTGGTTTGACAGTAACAAATTGCTACTGAACGAACAGAAAACAAATTACCTGCTGTTTCACACTAAAAAAAAAAACAGTGAAACTAAAAATGTAGCCATCTACCAGTAAAATTAGTTAGTGGAACAACATTTTTAGGAGTAACCATACATGAAAATCTAAATTGGCGAAACCACGTAAAAACAATTGTTACAAAATAAATACCAAATATTTGATATTAAAATCAAACTTCCTCCTCCGTGGCCGTGCGTTCTGCGCGTTTTCTTTTTCCAGTCAACTCGTGAATACGGTTTCATTTCTTGCTCTTTGATTGTGAGGATATCTTGTTTGCGCTGTACGTTAGGTTAGGTTAGATTAGAAAGCAGCAAATTAAGCTAAAAATAGGAAATAAGACATTCTCACAATCACAGCACCGTAACTTTCCAACAGCCAATCAGAGAGCAAGAAATAAAACCGCATTCACGAGTTGACTGGAAAAAGAAAATTCGGGTGCGGTCTAAGGGCCCCGATGCGGGACGGCATGGGTTCGAGTCCGCCTGGGTTCTCGGCCTGTGTATAGGACCGGTGACAACCCACCATCGTGAGGACATTGGGGAGCTACGAGTAAGTAGCGTAACCCGGTCACGGATATCTCCTATAACGATTGAGGGTTCGACATGCTGACCCCACGTCGTTGAAGTTCTCCACACCTCTAGATAGGATGAGGGAGATCGGCCTAGGCCCTTCAAGGGCTGTCGAGCCACGGATTATTATTTTAGGGTTATTAAAACAAATAATTAACACAAATTCACTAATTCAGGTATATTATCCAATGTTTCATTCACTTATAAATTATGCAATATAATTTTGGTGGAGCTCACCGGTAAGTTTTGAAGCGTTTAGAAAACAAAAGCAAGCCATTAGGATTATGGCAGGAATAAAGACTAGAGAATCGTGCAAAACGTTGATTAAGAAATACAAAATATTAACCTTCCCTTCACTGTACATAATGAAACGGCATTAATGCGAGAAAATATAGCTATGCAAAGAAGCTCAATAGAACATTCATATAACACCCGAAGTAAACAGCTTCTAAAACCATACTTCACCAGGCTAACATTAGTTCAAGAAGAACCCGAACAGATGGCAGTTAAAATATTCAATAACCTGCCTGATGGTATAAAAGCTGAAAATATGACAACTTTCAAAAGCAAACTAAAAAAAACTATTAATAAATAAGGAATATTACAGTGTTAGTGAATACTTGAATTGTATATTATAGAAATTTTGTAATTATGTGTTTTGTCTGAACTGCGCCTACTGAACCCTCCAAATACTAATGTATATGGTTTATATGGTCATGGAGTAATAAAATTAAAATTATATTAATATTGCATTCTTATTACACGAATAGGTAAAAACACGGTACAAGAATAGAAATATAACATTACGTATTCATTATCTAGCTTACGTGTAGTTAAGGTCGAGGAGAATGGAATATTTATTGTATAACAAAAAAGGATGTAGATCCAGTTGATGAAAAGTAAAAGTTCCTGATTTCCAGAAAGAGCAGTTACAAAATCTTTTGCCAGATGTCATATCAGAGAAAGATGGAATCGCGAATAGCTGTAGCCTACGGGCGGCAAATTTGCGCCATTTTCACTTGATCCGGCTGCTTTCCTTGCTTTCGCGATTTTTACCTTTCACAACTATTTGAACTAATAGTATAGGCGCTGCCATCTGTAAGCAGGCCGAGATACTAAGCAAGGACAAACCGCCTAGTTTGAAACGGGGAAATCTAAACATTCAATGTATGTTGGCAACGTCTATTTCTTTGGATTTACAACCTTGGTGACAATGAAGTTCGACCAGAAAGGAATACGTGATTAAATGCACAGAGGCATAGGTGGTGGAATGGGTGACCCGCAGAAGTGACGCATGTGTGTAAGAGGAGGCGTGTGAGCAGGCAAGAATCGTGATCCCAGCATGTTGCACCCAAGGTCACCTAAAGAACGAAAACGGGGAACTATACGCGTGACATTGAACTTCAACCAGTCACCAGACACATACGGAAAATTCCAGATAGTGGCGCATTCGACGGAAGCATGACGTCACGGACACGATAAGGGAGTCCGCCGTATATAAGCGCGTGCTGTGCACCGAGGAACCGCAGTGCATCGTCACCATGGCCAGGGGCAAACCTATTGACAACACCGTGAGGAGAAGAGTGGTGGAGTTGCAACGGGATGGACTCAGTGAACGGGAAATAGGGCGCCAACTGAACTTACCCAAGTCAACCGTCCACTGCATCATCAAACACCACCAAAATACGGGTACTACAGAGCCAGGTAAGGCCCCCGGTCGAAAACGCCTGCTGAGCGTGCGTGACCTACGGATATTTAGGGGCTATATCCAGACCAACAATCATGTTTCTGTTGCCGAATTACGACTGTGGACTCGAGAACGCTTTCACATTGAAGTGTCAACCAGAACCATTCGCCGTTACCTACAGCGATGCGGTTACCGAGTGTACAAGGCGAAACGTAAACTCTTCCTTTCCATGTTGAACAAAGGCAATCGACTACGGTGGACACGAATGTACCGGGGATGGACATTTCGGCAGTGGAACAGGGTTTTGTGGACGGACGAATCCATTTTCAATGTTGTGTACGGGAAAATACGGAAAACAGTCATTTGTCGGAAGGAGGAACAGAATGAAGCAAAATGTTATGCACGTCGGGTACAGAAACCTGCGTCAGTGATGGTATAGGGATGCATGACGGCATCTGGGGTTGGCCCACTACACGTCTGTGAGGGCATTGTGAATGCACACGCCTATACACGCATATTGGAGCGGCATCTTCCCACAGTGCGAAGGCACCTGTTCCACAGGCGGCGTCTCATCTTTCAACACGACAATGCCAGGCCTCATACAGCGCGGCTGACAAGAGAATGGTTGACTCGCCATCACGTGCGAACTCTGCCATGGCCACCATCGAGTCCCGACCTCTCGCCCATTGAGAATGTGTGGCGTGTTCTTAAGCGACGTGTGCAACAGAGGAGACCCACGACAGTGGCTGCTCTTATCGCCTGCCTGCAGGAGGAATGGCACCGCATCGATGTGGAATACCTTGAACGACTCGTCCGCAGCATGCTCCGACGCATTGCCACAGTTATTCGCCGACGGGGCGGCGTCACACCATGGTAAACAGGATCCCCTCTAACAGTGGTCGAACTTCAATGTCACTTGTAGATGGACGAAAATGTTTTATTTTGTGTGGACACCATACATTGCTGCGTTGCAGCGGAAATTTATGTTTTCCTTTGTTCCATGTAGCCTGCTGAATAAAATATGTTCAGCATATGCATGTGTTCTCCTTCTTTCACAACGCACTCCTGTATTTGTTACTGGTCGAACTTCATTGTCACTAAGCTTGTATCTAGTTGCAAGCATAAAAGACTTTGCAAAAAAGACAAATACTATTATTTTTATTTAAGTTTATGCTGTGTATGTAACGGTTATGAAAATTGTTGCAATCGTTTACACACCAAGTGCATTTCTTTATATATAGTCATATCGTAAATACTGTCACAACTTTGGAGACTGGCTCCTTCAGGGCAAGGGCAGCACTTGCCCACGGCGAGCTGTAAGACCTGAGTCATTGTGTAGTGAGATGCGGAAGGCTGAAGGTGATTGTGATACAGGTCAGGATGAAATGAGGCGAGTATGAAAATCGAGTGACTGTCATTGCACTACATAAGCTAGGGAAAGCAGCAGGTGAGATTTTCAAACTTCTCCTGAAGCTTCAAATCTCAAAGAGGTTCGTTTATCGCACTATCCAGCGATACACTGAAACTGGAGCTGTGATTGAACGACCGGTCCAGGGCAGAGCGGCCTTGAACAGTACGGACGCCAGAGGTTGTGAAAGCAGTGGCGGCACGTGCGCAACGAAATCCTGTCAGGAGACAGTCAGTGCTGGCTCAGGACCACAAGATGTCCAAAATGTATGTCTTATGTGTTGCGTTGTGGCCTGGGACTGCAAGCTTACAAACGACATACAGGTAATTTCCTCACTGATGCGTTCAAGCGTCAGAGGTTGATCAAAGCAAAACGCCTACCAACGCGGTACGCAGCAAATGGGCACAGGCGAATTCTTTTCATCGATGAAAAGCTGTTCAATGCTGAGGAGGCATTCAATGCCCAAAACGACAGGGTAGGAGTTCACGAGAAGCAGCCGACAAGATACCGAGGGTCCAGAGGGTTCATCATCCAGTGTCAGTTATGGTGTGGTGGTGGTGGTGGTGGGGTTGGGGGTTGGGTTGAGCTACGAGGGCAGAACTGAGCTGCATTTCTCCGAGCAAGGCATCAACACATCAGCGAAGGTGTACCAAGAGACTGTTCTTGATGGTGTGGTCAAGGGTCTCACGAACACCCTCTCTCGCAGTCACGCCTGGCGTTTACAGCAGGATTCGGCACCAGCCCACAAGGCTAAGACGACCAGCAGTGGCTCCAGACGAATGTGCAGGGCTTCATTTCCACTTCTGATTGGCTCTCTGGACTACAACTTGTGGGCTGTGCTTCAGGAAATGGCATGCAAGAAAAGACACCCAACATGGCCTGTTTGAAGTGCTCTCGTGTAAAGGCAGTGGAGGATGTCATGCGAATGCAAGTGATGCGTGGCAACAAAGACTAAAGGACAGCGTGCGTGCTAAAGGTGGTCATTTTGAGTAGATATAGGTGTTGTGTTCCTCACATATCCATGTACCACATATTATATGGATATTACACTATCCCCAACAATCTTATTTCCTGGAAACCTTGTGACAGTATTTATGATATGACAGTCAGTCTGCCTTAGTTGCTACCATAAAACAACAGCAAACTAATGGCAACGTTGGCGCAGTATGTGCTTAATTTTGCATGGCAAGTCTTTCAAGTGTCACGCCCTCTGAAAGACAGGAGGTGCTTCAAGAAGAAACGTTTCTTTCTCCCCCTCCCATTTTACCTTCCAGAAAGAGGGTGGAATTTGCCTACGTTTCTTGAGCTGTGTAAACAATGTGTACCTTGATGGCCATGCGTGATATCCTTGAAGCTTTAGGGGGGATTTCCCCAATCAATATTTATGTGGGACATTCCCCAACAATGTAAATTTACCGGTCGTGTCCCACGTGCTCTTCTTAAGAAATTACTTATTTCTTGTTCTCTGCTATTAGCCTTTCTGCGCGGTGACGTCCTCTTGTGAATTTCAGAGTCTATCTTCTGTTAATGCAGTTTTCATTTTTCGCCCATTGCTCTCTTCAAGTTAACCTGGTCCTTTCTGTTTGTCCAGTAATTAAAATTTCATCCGCTTGGAGGCGCTGGTGGCGGTAGCTGTCATTTTGAGTTAACGATATGTCTCAATAGCATGATGCTACTTTTGTCAGAGAAGGTCAAACCATTATGCGTTTCCTAAAGATGTCCAGTCTCGTTAGCAGGCTATTTAAGGGTGTCTTACACCAGTTCAAGCTTTGAGCGAGTCTTTTCTCCAGCTTACGGAGGACGGGTTGGTCATGATTATCTCGAGAACCAGTAGACATATAATCTTCTGATTTTACCTGAGTATTCAAAACGGACCTTTCTCACAACTCATTGTTTCAAATTTCCAATTATTGTACAGGGCTACTACAAATGATTCATTCTATTTCAAAACACAGTATTTTTACAAAGTACTGCACATACAGATATGAATGATACATGAAAATAACTGTAAACTCAACAAGCTTTCCTCACATCCTACTAATGTTCTATGTGTGTTCCTCTGGCCACACGAAACACACCCAAGCGGTAGTCCGAGTCCCACCCATACCTTTGTAGGATTGATGCGTTCCCTGAGCCATCCCCTGGTTCTTTTCTGAACTCTCATCTGAATGCACGCTGCACTGCAATAACAGATGAACATCTCGCATATTCCAACACACAAAACCTCTCTTCTCGGTTTGTCGCCATTTTGTACAGTCACCGCACTCGTGCTGCCAACTGGTGTGTCACGATGCAAACTCGGTGAGTTTACAGTTACTTTCATGTATCGTTCATATCTGTATGTGCAATACTTTGGAAAATACAGTGTTTTGAAATCGAATGGATCGTTTACAGTATCCCTGTATTACTTTTTCTGGAATTAAATAATAATTTTAGGCTTTTAATTAACACTGCCAGTGGTCCATTCTACGTATGATTTAGGTGCAGATAGATCAATTTCAGAAGGACAGGTCCTGCAGAAAAATTCGAATCGTAAAGATAGAGTAATATAAAAGGTACTTTTCGAAAAAGTAACTTCAACTGTGTTACTTTTAAAAAACATAACTTTCCGATCACTGAACAATCCTAACCCTTCCCGACGGCATAGTGGTGACGTCGTCGCTTTGTAATCAAGGGGTCCCGGATTCGATATGCTGTAGGGGCGCACGGTGGTTCGTATGCAACTTTAAACTGTAGGTCCAGTAGGATTAACCTATCTGCGCATAAAAGTATAGCCCGAATATAGCCCTTGTATAGCCCGAAATTGCTCAAACATTAGTTTCCATGAAGTACTGGCAGGGATTGCACTTTCCCACCTCTTTCCCTAGCCTTGGTTGAACGTCATTTCCTTGCACCGGGATACACCTGCACTACACCTAGTGTCAAAAAAGCGAAGCGAACTAGACGGGACCAATCAGTGTGGTCTGTGTTCGATTTCCGGTGGATGGAGAAGCACTAGTTTCGACTTACCTAAGCACAGTGGCGGCGATTAGGTGGGGAAGGGGGCGAGAAGGGGCACTTGCTCCCCCAGCACTTTTTTGTCACTTTTGCCCCCACACTATGCTAAACCTTATCTGCCATGACACGTTCTTTCAGTGAAGAGAACATGATTTAAACCAAACACAATAAAAATGATCACATGAAGACTCGTAGCATCCAGTGTATTGGGTAATAATCTCTCTGTTCATTCGTTGGTCGAATAATAATAAAAGTCAAGTTTTCACTAAGAGAAAAGAAGTATATTTTGCTTCTTAATGTGCACAAACCCATTGGAATTTCAAAGAAAAAACAGCACCTTACAATTCAACATCACTTTTTAAAACTCAAAACCCGAACTCCAAAAGTAAAGACCAAAACCAGTGATGTGCCGTAGACTATAAGTTTACGTCTACATGCGTTGTCTACACGTAATCTATGCGTAGATTACATTGGGTTGTAGTTTACATAGACTACGTAGACAATCTAAAGTGCACTAAAATTAATTTTCAAGGGTTTCATGAAAACAAAGTGACATTTTCAACTATATTGGTTCCTAACGAACTGAAAAGAATTCTATTTACAACAAAATTTCTCTTCCCTTCTATTATCAACTATGGAAGAAGATAAATAGTATGCAAAAGAAACAACAGATGGCAGTCGTGAGGCAAAATTAGTCTTTTTTCCATAAAACGCTAGAATATTTCCTATCTTAGGTTTTTCCTAGGTAAGAAATTGTTCGAATTTGGAAGAAAGAGTATGAAAAGTTCTCCTCACACACCAGCAACTGATACGCAGTATAATTTTCTTTTTATTATACGGCGCCCTTTGCTAAGTTATCACCATTCGCCATGTTGTTTACATAGATTACGTCGTCTACGTGTAGAATGTAGACTATCGTTGTTTACGCGTAGACGCACATCACTGACTAAAACACAATCGTAATTCCATTATACAAGATATGTACATAAAGCTCAGTCACTATCCTGATATTATCAGTGATAGGTTGAAATATTAAAACCGCCAGAATTACAAAATTAATAACAGATATTATTAATAATAACAATGAACATTTGTACAATAGGAAAGGACGTGTCAACCAAGGGAAAGTAAACTGTCCTTGCCCCCCCCCCCCAGTTTTTCAACCCAATCGCCGCCACTGCCTAAGCATAGTCTTAGCTTTCCTGCTATGTAGAGCTGTCCCCGAATCAGGAACAAAATATGAAAGTGCTTCTTCAAGATGTTGGACGAGATTCGAGAAAGGAGATTCCAAAAAGAGATGATGGTTGTCGTCTTAAGGAGCAGAGGACTCGGCGAGAGTGGATCAAAGTCGAACTCGGAACCCTCTGCTTATTTATTCGTTGCTTGAAAATCGTTGCTCTCCAATTACTGGCTTCTCTAGCAACTTGACCTCGGCGGATGTGAAGATACGAAGCACATGGAGAGGGTCCTCGGTGACAGGAGCTTTGTGGGGGGAGTCTCAACCATACACAAAAATGTCTGCATTCGCTTTGTTGAGGGATAAAGAGGGAAGGACGCTTTTATCAAACCATCCTTCTCAGCTACAAAGTGTGTTATTTTTCTAGCTTCTTTTGTTATTTTTGGAGCGGTTTTTCTTGCTGATTTTGCTTGTTAGAGTCATCGTTGACGGAAATTTGGCTCGAAGAACTTTCAGAACGAGACCTTTAGGCGGTTGGTTACCCACAACCAGAGTAATCACAAATTCAGTTTTGGTTCCCTTCTGATCTCGTTCTCAAGAGATAAGGGATCGAAGTAAACAACAAGGTCAGTGGCGGCGATTGGGTTCCAAAACCAGGGGGGGAGGGCAAGGTGCCAAAACTGGGTGGCAAAGACAGCATATTTCCCTTTGTAGATAAGGTTTAGCATAGTGCGGGGGCAAAAATGGCAGTTGCCCCCCTCGCCCCCCCTAATCGCCGCCACTGAACATGGCGGTGAGGATAATGACGTCACCCACAATTGAGGATGGGGCAAAGACTAATCGGGACTGGACCTACAGTTTAAAGTGGGATCCGAACCGCTATGTGCCTCCACCGGGTATCAAAGTTTCTACGAGACTTCGAGATCACCTTACGAGGTCGAATTCGAAATTGCCTAAAACGAAAACTAACTTTACTATTCAGACATACCAAGCGGATATCTACCTGATAATTTCGAAAGACGAATCAAATGAAAGTGAGCCAGTCTTTTCCTAGGTGGAAAGTTCCCAAGGGCACCCGCAGAGGGGCGCCACAGGGGCACTTGCCCTTCCTTAGTTTGTAGCGCGAGAACGTTGAAGTGGGGTGCCATGAAAGACAGCAGAATAAGTGGACTCTGTGCATCGCGAAAAAGTGCAAAAAGACCAGAACTGATCATCAACAAAGTGATAGGTGTTCATGGAAAGGAAAGAAGTCAAATCCAGTTTCTATTTAAACAATGGACTCAAATCTGCATTTTAAATTTAATTTCAATTTTTTGATTTGTAAAGAAAAAATGTAAAATATGAGCCTTTATGATCGAAGGTCACATGAATGAGGGGAGGCCTTGCCCACTTTGGAGAAAGTGCTTGTATGGATCAACGTAGAGAGAATACAGTGCGCCAAGGGATCCTTACGCAAATTATCATCATTTTGTGGGATACTTTATGAGAATTTTCTTAACTGGGGATAGGATCCCCCATGTTGCCCCCAATTTGGGTACTGCTGCTCCCCCGAGGAAAAAATTCTCCGGGCAATCTTGAATATCCTATTATCAATTTCATCATATCATTATTCATCCTCATCGTCGCGATTAGTCTAAAGTGACAGAAGTAAAAATAATCTGATTCGATCCATTAATTTAATAACTCAAGTTTTTAAAAGTATATGTATGGCACACGCACCTCCAATCATTATCTATCTTTATGCATGTGATTTTTTTTAACAACTGAAAAAAAAACCGTTGTTATCCGTATTTGTAACTTAACGGGCAGTGCTGAAAAGACCGTACAATTTACAATATTCTACCGTTAAAATTTAACGGTCTGGCTGTTAATTTATAATACGGGAATCAACCGTCTTATTTTACGTAAGTGAGCGCATTCGTGACGTCACCTGTCTGTGATGTGGCTAGAGAATAGAATAAGTAAACAGGGTGACAGAATAGCTTGGAATATTAAATACACACACACGCTCATACGAGTTGTATACATGGGCAGTGGCGTGCCCAAAGGGGAGTTTTGGTGGCAGGGGCGGCTTTGGAAAAAATGTGGATTCTTGGCGTCACCTTGACATTCCTAATTTTCCATTGGTCCTCTTACTTTGCACTCCCAATAAAAACCTTGACCATATTACATGCTTACGGTTTTAAGTAACAAAATAATAACGTTATTTTCAAATACTTTAAGCATTACTATTCAAGTCTTCTAACTTCCTTTATTACTTATTTATGCCTACCTTACCATTGACCATAGACTTGAACTTGTTGAATGATAAAAACCACTTTCATTTTCCTTTACATCTATTATCTATTTCTTATACATCGCTCTAATCTCTTATGCATATTTCTACCATATTTTTACTTTCACTAAGTTGTTACTTATCCATCAAAACTTTACTTATGTTCTTTTATCTTGTGCTGACATCTACTTTTCTTTTTTGAAACTTGTTCCTTTCTCTCTCTTGTTCCAAATGAAAAATCTGATTTGTACAGTAACAGCTTTCTAAAAACAAGATATGCTTATATAATCAAAATTAAGGTCTTGACTACTCTTGGCGTCTGCCCGAGGGAGGCGAACTGACTACTAAAATAGGTATACTCCCCCCCCCCCCGTTTACAAAATCCTGGACACGCCACTGTGCCTGTAATACGGAGCTGAGACACAATGTTATAAATTTCAGGTGTGTACGACATGTATATATTGTAAAAATAAATCATTAAAAATTCATGAATTAAAGTTTGTTATTACTTTTAGACTCTGACATCCCCCCCCCCCCAGTTTCTGGATGGTAGTGGAAATTGACGGTTTCAGACCATTTCTTCAGTCAACTCTGCTTCTCTTACCTTCACTTGTGCGTCTACAAGAATCGATATATTAATCCAAAGAAGTTGGCGGTAGCCGGGGTGTAATAATAGCTCTCGATCCGCATGCCTCAATATCAAGAAAAAAACTTGCTTTCGCCAATGATATGAGCGATGTTATCGAGCCCAAGGCATGAGGGTTGGCGCTTAATATTTCCCCCGCATGCGACTACACGTCCAAAGGATTGGGATAATTGCTGCCTCGGCCCACGACACTTGACTCGGGAGGTTGTTGACACTCGTCATCGTTAAAGTCTTTTCATTCAACTCCGCCCAGTTCTGTAATGATACAGGGTGTTTCTAAAGTTGCGCCTCCTTTCGAATCGCTCACTGTTAAGCCCACTTTAGACTCAAGGATTTCACTGACCATTTTTGCTATCATAAATGCTTCCAAGAATCTCATAGCAATTTTTATAGCAGACAATACTTTACACCGAAGCATTTCCTGTAACATTCCAGTTAAAAATGGCGGCGATTGGGTTCCAAACTGGGGGGGTGTCAGTCAAAGGTGTCAAAACTAGGACGGGTAAAGGACAGTTTACTTCCCTTTGCAGATAAGGTTTACCATAGTGCGGGGGCCAAAAATGGCAAAGAGTGGGGGGGCAACTGTCCCCACGTCCCCCTCTAATCGCTGCCACTGTCGGTTAGCATTTGCGATTGCGATGCGAAGCGTGCAGAGAACGTTAGATAATATATACAGCACGAAAGGGATACGAGAGGAGCCAGTGCCCTGTGTTTACAATTAAAACAACTAATTTATTCGTCCATACGTGTACTGTATACGCTATAAAGTATGTATTTAAGCTGTGCCATTGATTTGTACCTAATACCTTTTTGTAGGAAACGTTATACCTCTCAGTTGAATAGTTATAGCCTTTTAAAAGCGTGAAGTGATATATTGTTTGCATCTCACTCGGCCGCCATTACATGTGCACTCGTGACCTAGAGCTCGCTTCTGATTGGCTATGGTACGGGAATAGGACCGATTCTATCCTTGAGAAATGCCATGAAATATGTCATGCCATAAGATTTTTCACTTTACACGCTAGCATGGTATAAATGTTCAAAACAAATGGTAAGGAAAATACTTTCGTCTAAAGCGGGCTTTGTACGAGATATCTTTACACTGGGTTACATATTAACTAGGATTGCCAGGGCGTGCGATACTGATCTATCAAGATGAGATCTGGCGATGTAATCGAATTTCCAATCTTACGAGTGCGTGGGTGATGCAATCAGCTGCTTACATCTAATCCTCTCTAAAATTGTTATAATTGATGTTCATTTTGGCAGACAAGTCAGGTAACGGGAAAGTTGTGGGGATGTCAACGAGTCAATGAGTCAATAAGTCCCTAGAAAGGTAAATTTCTCCTGACTTAACATGGACACCCTGTATATAAATCTGGGAGCAATATGGATTAATTAAACATCATAAAACCATCGCTAGGGCACGGCGAGAGGTAACTTTCAATCTCCTGATTGGCTGATTATCCTACAAGGAGACTTACGTGTTAAAATCAACGAAACAATTCAAAACCCAGCAGAATTCCTAGTCCCTAAGCCTCGCCGTTCGGACATGGGAGTACCGAATGAATAATTCAAAGGTAATTTGCAAATTGCATATCAGAAAGATGCGAGCACATTTAACGCTGATGGTTTTGTCCGAGGGAAGAAGAAAAGAAAAGATTCTGGCGGCTGCCCAAAGAACCCGGACATATGTTTCCGTGGAAACGAGGAGACCCGGGGCTCGAGGGATGATAAGTTGCGAGGCTTGAGTTGGTCAAAGGATGATCACTCCGTACATAAAAAAATATGAGTGAAGGGTATGTGTGCGTATGCATTGAGGCCACAGCTCCTCTCGGGCCCTGTTAAGCTTCTGTCTGCAAAAGCTTGCCCTGCTGCGAGATGCACTGGGCGCAATTGGAGACTTGGAATTTAGAGCGTTGCATATAGATGTGCCCTAACCAGCTTACGTTGTTTACTTGCTCCCAGTGCTTGTATGATTTCACGGGGAGCATTTTAAGGGGGGTGCTCCCCCCTTTCTGTGTGTTCAAACGTTCATCACGACGCCAGGGGTCCCGGGTTCGAATCCAGGCCTGGGCATGGATGTTTGTGAGTTTCCATTCATCAATTTCATCATATCGTCACTCATCACCATCTTTGCAAATTAGTCAAAAAGTGGCACAAAAGACGAAGTAAAATAAAGCAAATCAAATCATAACTATCTTGGTTATTTTTTTGGTCGCTAGATGGCAGCCGAAATTGATGGTCTCACATTATCATTTCTCCAAGCAAATTTTTACAGTATAGATTAAATAAACAAAACATAGTACAAATGAAGATTTGGTAACAGTAGTATAAGCCGGAGACAAATTAAACTCGTTTCTTTTCAAATAAAAATCATTGCTACTTACTTCATATGCATAGCGGAAGATTTTTCAAGCTGGAAATCACTTTTTTTTTCCATGAAAAAAGCGTTATTTTTAACATTATAATCATTTATTGGTCGTTGCTAATTCGGCGGGCAAATTTTGACTCACGTTGTCTATCGTCAGCTGATATGCAGTATCGTCAGCTGATGTGCAGTGTTTCAAAACTTATGAACCGATAAATGCCGCACAAACTATTCACAAAAGGTTTTTAAGCGAAAATTGAGGCACCCGGCATCTCTTCGGGTAAGTACCTTTTTGTTTTTACATTTTCTGTTCACGATAGCCCCACTATCCATTCACGGGGTCGAGGTATGCCTACGAGGTTAGGTTAGGCCTGTTAGGTTAGGTTTCATTAGCACTCATTTCACCCCTAAATATGTGCTTCATCATCTAAAAAATTCTAAAAATATCCGGACAACATCGGTTTTTCTCGATTTACTCCTTCAGAAAATTTTTGTTCGCTTTGAGATTTACGTTGTTGAATTCCTTATAAAATAAGCTTTCCAACGATACCTATATGACACGTATTCCTTATGAAAAGGACGTAAACTAGAGTCTTACCTTATATTGAAAAAAAACCGCTCACACGTCATCTTGTCAAACTTCCGCGTGGTTGCTACACTGTGAGGGGGTTACATAACCGAACGCACGGAACATTTGATTCACGTAGTCGACGGTAATGGCGGCACGAGCTATCGTACAACGGAGATGCATGATTGACGAAAAATACCTTATTTACAGGCAAAATACGTTGCATGATTCTAAAAAACAATTTCCCCGGCTTCAGAAAGTCCTCAAGAACGCAATTCCGTAAGTACTTTCTCGTCTTTTCTCCTGTAAATTTTAAGAAATCCGTCTCCGGCTTATACTACTGTTACCGAAGATTTTTCTTAATTAATAAATAAACACACAACTGCAATTTTAAAAATCTGCAATTAAACCGAAACATTTTTCACTTAATCCCCCTCGTCTAATCGTAACAGCTGGTATTACTTTAACTGGACATGTTGAAATTTGAGTCCATTCTATTTCACATCGATAAGAAACATTTATAATTATTTTATTTTCATCCCACAGCCAAAGCAACTACAGTTGTCGAAAGAGCACAGTTCAAAATTTTTTTAACAATATTTTTTTGTTACGAACTGACGCCATCACATCACCCCCACTCACGACCGGATCAAGAAAGTGTGGGGCGTTACCCCCACACCCCCTATACGCCTTCATGGCGTGGTGCTATGCACAGGGGAACACTTTACCTTTTTTTTACCTTTACTGACGCCATCAGTGTGTGATCCGAACAAGGAGAGTGTTGAACGGACATGATGGGTGCTTTGAACATATAATGTAAATACATTTTGAGCTATGCTCTTTCGACAACTTTAGTTGCTTTGTCTGTGGGTTGAAAATAAGATTAATTATAATTTTTTGTTATCGGGGCGTTTAATTTGAAAGACTATGTTATTGTATAATACATGCGGAGCCTAAACCTATAAAAATTCATGCCACCAAGGCAAAACCATTTCTGTCTGTGTACTAATTGCATATTAAAGTTCAATTAAAGAAGTACAAGCCTAGATAAACGTTAATTGTTCAATTGAAGAGAGAAGTAGATTTTCTAAACTCTACAATTATAATTAGAAATGACTTTACGAAAACTGTAAGTCGCTTTTTTAAAAGTTACTTTTCATAGACTGATGATACTTGTATTTACATAATAAACTTTGAAAATGTAGTTTCTCTACCGACCAAGCAGACATATCCCATGGCGCCTGTTTAGGTGACAGTTTCCCAGCCAAATCAACCCCACCCCGTAATGTAATCCCCACACAGCGCAATTGGTGGACACAACTGTGACGTAATCCCTCCCCAAAAGACATCTGTACACTCGGTAATGCTGGCTGGCAAACAGTTAAATCGACAGCCTTGGGGGAAAAAAATATTTCGGGCGATAATTGTTATTCGGACTGGTTTAACGATAATTCACTATGCTTCCGACGATCATAAATATATTCGTCAGAAGGAATAAAATTTTAGCAAATTATTTTTTCTGCCCAGCTGATATATTTTGCAAACGGAGTGGCACATGTGTTTAATGGTTGAGTCGTAGCAGAATTGTATCATCAGCAAATTGGTGGTACAGTGGGATGCATAAGTATTATAAAGCAATTTTGTCGACCAATATGTTTATTCTCGTGTTTTTGCTTCGGGAATTTGAACAAAATATCAAACGGCTGAAAACCTCTGCACAAGCATATGTAAAAATCGAGTCCCTAGAAATATGTAGTGTCAATTGTTTCGGGAAAAAGAAAACATTATTTAGATAGATATCACACCGAACGTGTTGCTTGAGTATTATATGCTCACTGAAGTAATGGCCAATTTACATAAACGAAACGAAATTACAAATATGCGCATTGTAACAGATGTATATGCTAAGGAGTGCGGTTAACCACAGGGTGTACGGCGTATACTACCTAGGTACAGTATACCCTCGACTACAGTCCTGAGTGTCTATCCGCACCTCTGTCTATTTCTGTCTCTTGTCTATCTCACTCTCTCTCTCTCTGTTTAAATATATTTCTCTCCCTCCCTCTCTGTCTACCTCTCTCTCTCTGTCTCTGTTTACCTCTCTCTCTCCCCCTCCCTCTCTGTCTCTGTTTCTCTCTCTCTCCCCCTCCCTCTCTGTCTCTGTTTAACTCTCTCTCTCTCTGTTTAACTCTCTCTCCCCCCTCCCTCTCTGTCTCTGTTAAACTCTCTCTCTCTCTCTCTCTCTCTCTCTCTCTCTCTGTTTAAATATATTTCTCTCCCTCCCTATCTGTCTCTGTTTACCTCTCTCTCTGTCTCTGTTTAACTCTCTCTCTCCCCCTCCCTCTCTGTCTCTAACTCTCTCTCACTCTGTTTAAATATCTTTCTCTTCCTCCCTCTCTGTCTCTGTTTAACTCTCTCTCTCTCTGTTTAAATATCTTTCTCTTCCTCCCTCTCTGTCTCTGTTTAACTCTCTCTCTGTCTCTGTTTAACTCTCTCTCTCTCTGTTTAAATATTTTTTCTTCCTCCCTCTCTGTCTCTGTTTAACTCTCTCTCTGTCTCTGTTTAACTCTCTCTCTCTCTCTGTTTAAATATATTTCTCTTCCTCCCTCTCTGTCTCTGTTTACCTCTCTCTCTGTCTCTGTTTAACTCTCTCTCTCCCCCTCCCTCTCTGTCTCTGTTTAACTCTGTCTCTCTCTGTTTAAATATATTTCTCTCCCTCCCTATCTGTCTCTGTTTACCTCTCTCTCTCTGTCTCTGTTTAACTCTCTCTCTCCCCTCCCTCTCTGTCTCTGTTTACCTCTGTCTCTGTTTAACTCTCTCTCTGTCTCTGTTTAACTCTCTCTCTCCCCCTCCCTCTCTGTCTCTGTTTAACTCTCTCTCTCCTCCTCCCTCTCTGTCTCTGTTTAACTCTTTCTCTCTCTCTCTGTTTAAATATATTTCTCTCCCTGCCTATCTGTCTCTGTTTACCTCTCTCTCTGTCTCTGTTTAACTATCTCTCTCCCCCTCCCTCTCTGTCTCTGTTTAACTCTCTCTCCCCTCCATCTCTGTCTCTGTTTAACTCTCTCTCTCTCTCTGTTTAAATATATTTCTCTCCCTCCCTATCTGTCTCTGTTTACCTCTCTCTCTGTCTCTGTTTAACTCTCTCCCTCCCCCTCCCTCTCTGTCTCTGTTTAACTCTCTCTCTCTCTGTTTAAATATATTTCTCTCCCTCCCTATCTGTCTCTGTTTATCTCTCTCTCTCTGTCTCTGTTTAACTCTCTATCTCTCTCCCCATCCCTCTCTGTCTCTCTTCAACTCTCTCTCTCTCTCTCTCCCTCTATCTGTCTCTGTTTAATTTTCTCTCTCCCTCTATCTGTCTCTGTTTAACTCTCTCTCTCTCTCTCTCTCTCTGTCTCTGTTTCTCCCTCTATGTCTCTGCCTGTCTGTGTGTCTGTCTCCCTCTCTGTCTCTAGTTGGGAGGGAGAGAAAGATAGAGAGAGATAAAATGAGAAAAGAGGAGAAAGGAAGAAAAATAGAATTGAAGTTAGGTGAGGGAGTGGGGGAGAAAGAGAGGGGAGAGAAAAACAGAAGAGGGGAGACTAAAGAGAGAGAGAGATGGGGAGAGAGGCTCAAAGAGAGAAAGAACGAAAAGAGAGAGAAAAGAAGAAAAAAAGAAGAAGGGTCATCCGAAGCAAATAATTTAATATTCCTCTCTACCAGTGAGCGTCAGACATTTCAAACTTTTCCTCGTAGCTCTTGCCTATTGACCTTGTCTAACGTAGGTAGCTCTTTCTTTACCGATTGCAAAACGGGAACATTAAAGAAAAATCCATTTCTGGGCATTATCAGCCGCCAAGGCTGGGTTGCTCTGACGTCATCAAAATGGCGTGCTTTAATTCATTGCGGCGACCTTTCTGCCACGCATTCCGGACGAAGCGTCGTTTAGTAGCATCGTGCATGTTTGATGCGAGTGGAAAATGAGGGTAAACAATAGCCAATCGGTTTCCTTCCTGCATAAATAATATAACGGGAAAAAAACAAGTGAGTTCGGCCTACGTTTAAAGTGCATGAGCTCCATGTGCTAGATCGTCGAAACGTGCTTTAAGTGGGGAAGAGGTGCAACGTTACGAAACAATGAAGTTTCACCATCGTTTGTCATCACTTAGAAAAGCTCTTGGGGTGTAACCTGAAAGTCCGGTCACCTCGTTCCATTTGGAAAATTATCAATCTTCCGTCAGGTGGCGGCACTGTACCCTGGCACAGGATTGAGCTATTTTCAACTGAGGGGATATACTCTTTGGTCAAGATTATCTCGAGAACAAGTAGAGAGAATTTTCAAATTTCACGTGTGCACTGAGAATGAATATTAGAGGTGATTGTTCGAATTTTCAATTTACTGATTTGTCTTCCCGGAAGAAGATTGATTGAAATTAATCTTGAAATTTCTAGTTTTTTTTTTCCTTTTCCTGAACAGGGTAACCATGTTACAACCAGTTAGAAAGCCAAGGAACTGGCACTCTTCCGATTATATTGTTTGAAAATATCCATTCACCGTGGTTGGACGAGACGAGACATACTGTCAGAAACTTCGGTCTCCTTGGAGAGTGTCTTGAATAAATAGATCCTCCTCAGTGCATCCTTCTTTACAAATAACATTTTGTTCAAGATTACACACGTGTGATTAAAGTTCACTTTATTAATCAACACTGCTCTCAAAGTTTGTACTGAGCGTTTTTGTCACTTGTCTACAAACCACACATGTACGAAAACACTTGTTCAGAGAGCATTAGTTCCATGTAAACAGAGAAGAGACTCCCAATATTTTAAGAAAATTGAGATATTGCACATTGTTGACATTCAAATGTGAAATAATTGAAGACTACAGGGGAAAAATGAGGCAAGTCAGTTTTTCTTAATTGTACAGAATAGCAAATTTAAAGTTTGAAACCAAATAATCTTTATTCTTATTGATGTATGTTCTTCATTACATGTATGATGAAGCAAGCGAATATTTCTTTGTATGAAAATGAAATATGAAAGAATTTCATTCAAGAAGAATATAAAAGTTATGGCAAAAACTTTCTCAATGTGACAGTTTACAGCATTATGAAGTGGTGCACAAATTCACTTGTTCAGGTTTGGACAGTTATTGTTTCTGCCCCGTAGGTCCATGTGGTAGGTTTGTGTAGTAAACCTGAGCTTCTCTTGCTCAGAACACTTTCAATTCCTGGAGATCTTGGAACTTTTCGGCTGATATTTGTAGAAGTCCCTCATAAGATCTATCAGGGTGTAGAAATTTGTAAGATTCCAGATGAGGTGCGAGGCTTCTGTTTTTTTTTTCTTCCCGCGCACGATTGTGGATATCCATGCTGCATTGTAGTGTTCCAGATGCATGATCAGACGGTAAAGTTACTTTCGTAAAATGACTTGCCTCCTTTTCCCCTTGTATTCAACTGACTTACCTCCTTCTTCTCATGTAGGCGAAATTTTCAAGATTAAATTTCTCAGTGACTAACGTCGTAGCGCGATGTTCTAACCACTCCGTCACGGGGGCCGCCACTTACAACGTTTTGTTGCAGTTTTGTCTTCGTTAATAAATTTTGCTACAGTTAAGAGACAAGAGTTTTGTTGTCCTGACATAATTTTTACTAAGGGCTCCCGGTTTCGGAATGGAGTTTGCACACGGATATTAAAAGTGTGCGTAAACATAGAGAATAATAACATTTATGTACATAGGGTAGGGAGAAATATCTAGCTTCGGTTCTGCTAATACACGTACTCGTGTCTGCATTTAAAAAACACAATGTGTTCATGAGTGCAAAGTGAATATTTACACTTGTCCCCGAATTAGCGAGTGCGAGACATCTGAACTGTGAAATCCGATACTCAAACAGTCGCAATTGGTCCAGCATGGAATCATATTTCTTTTTAATGCTTCGGAACGGCTGTTCCATTAGAAGCAATGGATATTCAACCATCATAATTAGGTACACTTTCACAGAAAAAAAATAACATCTTTTTACTCCAAGTGAAATAAAACAGGTACAAACAATAGAAATGCGACACTTTACTGTCGAATCGACAATGAATGTTTTTTTTTTAACAAAGAGATTGGCATTGTTACCGCAACATCCCATTGTTAAGGTAGGAATCACCTCATGCATTAAAGTCTCAAAACGAACAAAACAGCAAAACAATGACGTGACGTAATCATGCTAACAACTTTCTTCCTTTGCTCGCTTTTTCCCCTCTGATTGGGTGTTGTTTTACTTGGTTAATTACTGAATGCAGGTGTATACTTTTGTGGTACAATGAATGCTTTTTATCGTTAGTTTTAATGAAAAGCATAAACAGGAGCGGCAAGCACATGGCAGTGCTCACAACGAGCCCCTACGCACTGTTGCCAACTTGTCTCTTTCGGAACCATATCTGCCTCTTTTACATGGTTACCAACCTACGGTCTTGACTTGTCAATTTCATGTTCCCATTGTTGATACATTGAACTAGTAATTATGGCAATACTACCCAGAGTTCTGCTTCTGATATGGTGAAAGGTATCAAATTACCACTGAATTCAAAAGCTGCCAATCATCAAGTTCCTTCAGCCGACGCGCTAAACATGGGTTCCAGGTTCGATTCCCAGCTTGGACATAGGTGTTCTTTGTGAGTGTTCCTTCACCAATTTCACCATATTATCACTCATTCTCATCTTCGCAATTAAGCAAAAGTTTAAGAAAAGCGAAGTAAAATAAACAAAATCAAACAATCAATCAATGAAGTTCCTTCAGCCAATAGGCTAACCCTTACAAACACCGAATGGGACTAAGAAATAATTGCCAGCACACAAGTTGCAACAATTGGAAAATAAAATAAATCGTTCAAGAACACAGCAACTGCAACAATTCTGACAACAATTTAGCTCACACTTCAGAAGTATTTTTGAAGATTCACGCACGACTACGATACCTTCAGGGTCATATATTACATATGCGTCCGTAAAAATGCAAGTCTGTCCGATTTGGCAACACTGGTTGGAAAATAACTTTCAGTTCATACCACTCGGCGACCACTCGATGGAGCTTTTGCCCCTTGTGAAGAAATTCTTACAAGTGCATGTACGGGTGAGTCAATTAAAATGAGTGCACCATCATTGGTTGAGGATATGACATCATTTTGGAGGCACGTAGGAGAAAGATATAACAAATAGAAGCTTATTTTTGCACTAAACATATCATTTAAACTGCAATGTGACCAAACAGCACTAAAATTATGCACTCATTTTCTTTGCCCTATGCTTTCATGACGAGAGCTTGTTCAAACCATCCGCTTGGTGGCGCTAGTAACTTCCGAATTAATCTTTGAGGCTTAAGTGACATATCCCATTTTAGAATCTAGCCAATTATTTAAGTGAAACATTAATTTGAGTTCTCAAATTATGTTCCTTGATGTATATCAGGCTTGGATAGGTTCGAAATGTTCTAGATCGAGACTCAACAAGAAGTCGAAAATATGTGATCTAAACACGTAAAAATATGCTTCAGAACTCCATTCTAACAAGTGGACCAAAAAGTAGTTAAAAAACTGTAAAAAAGTGTACTTCATTTAATATTCGTGCAAAATATGATCCTCAATATATATACGAGTGAAGATATAATATGGACTGACAACTTAAAATTGCACGACATGGACTATGAAAATTCGACAAAGTGATCCTATTTCATAGTTTACATTTTCCTATTCAAAGAACTGAACAATTGACTGACTGACTAAACTGTAAGTGACGCTAGCTGTGAAAAAACATGGGCTTTGCCGCTAGGCAATTGTAAATCTAGCTTCACTTTAGGCAATATTTCGTTCCTTTTTCTTAATATGGTTTGGCAACACTGGGGAGCAAATGAAACTGGTCTTCAGGTGAGAGGAAATAACGTCGACTCGTGGCAAAGGAACCGAACAATACAAGGAAATGGGTTTCCAGCAGGTTTTTTACATTCTGGACGTTGGAGAATTACACGGTTGCTTGGTGTCAGCTTCGAAGAAGCCAGTATTGGTTAGACGCAGGAGTGAGTTCATTTGATGAGGAACTGCAATGCAGCCATGCCTTTTAAAAGGGAGAAACTTGAAGTGGCGAATAATCAAGGGCGACAAAGAAAAAAGCAGTCAACCCAGAATATGCAGACTTTGAAAAACTTCACCAAAGAGAGATTTGATTTTGATGTTTTAGTTTTAAAACTTTGGAATTTTTCAAATCGTAATCTTCAAAATTTTACTTCAAAAATGAGAAATTTCCTGGTCTTACTTAAAAGTTGCAGACTTTGAAAAGCCTTGCTTAAAAATGGCAGACTTTGGAAAGTCTTGCTTAACAATGGTAGACTTTGAAAAGTCTTGCTTCAAAGTGGCAGACTTTGAAAAGTCTTGCTTCAAAGTGGCAGACTTTGAAAAGTCTTGCTTCAAAGTGGCAGACTTTGAAAAGTCTTGCTTCAAAGTGGCAGACTTTGAAAAGTCTTGCTTCAAAGTGGCAGACTTTGAAAAGTCTTGCTTCAAAGTGGCAGACTTTGAAAAGTCTTGCTTCAAAGTGGCAGACTTTGAAAAGTCTTGCTTCAAAGTGGCAGACTTTGAAAAGTCTTGCTTCAAAGTGGCAGACTTTGAAAAGTCTTGCTTCAAAGTGGCAGACTTTGAAAAGTCTTGCTTCAAATTGGCAGACTTTGAAAAGTCTTGCTTCAAAGTGGCAGACTTTGAAAAGCCTTAGTTAAATAATGTTAGGCCGATTAGCTTTGGTTTAAAAATGAAAAATTTGAAAACTTTTATTCCAAAACAGGTTGAAAAGTTTAGCTTGAAAATGAAGATTTTGAAAAACCTTGTCCCCTCTATAAAAAAATGTTAACTGGATTTTACCCTCCATGGTTTAGGATATAATTTTACTTATATTTTTGCAAAACGTCGCCTGAAACAAAAAAAAAGGGGGAGGGAGATTTTGTAACGCACGCTTCCAGCTGAAGCAATGTCCATATTGTTCATGAGGACTTCGAATCGCGTGTACGGAATATTTTTTTCTGGAATCGGGTTCTTCGGTCTGGGACCCCTCGCTTTGAATACGTTCCCTAAAAGATTGAAAGTCGGTTCTGTGACTCACAGAGGCCCGGGAGGTCTTTGTCTCGTGCTTTGACAAGCCACATACTCCGACGGAGGTGCATCGACCTGCTTCTATCCTGAAGAGCGATTGTCAGTAGCCGTGTACACGCGATGATCATTGGATCTCGGGAGAGGATACGATGGTTCCATTGTAAGGTCCGTCTAGTTAAGAAATGCAAGTCATTCTGGACTTCTAATCTCAATCTCTGTTTCAGACAGTGCCGGCGATTAGGGGAAGGGGGTTGTTACCTCCTCCTTCCATTTCTTGCTACTTTTGCACCCGCAATATGCTTATCTACCAAGGAGAAGTAAACTGTCCTTGCCCCCCCTTACTCCCGTTTTGGAAACCAATCGCCGCCACTGGTTTCAGATATACATGGAATTTACAATACAGGGTCCGTAAAGGGTGTTTAAAATTTCAATCCATAAAGGGTGTTTACAGTTTTACACTTTAAGAAAAAGAATTGGGCCTTTAATTGACATACGGAAGGAAACTACAGTTTGTATGATACAGGAACTGATTTTTTTGTAGGCTTTGTCCGAAAGATCCAAAAATCACGTTTGGTGTACGGTATTGGAAGTAACGTCACCTAGTGCAGTTTGAAAGCACCAATTAAACAAGCATTCGAGTTCGTTACTTCCCTCCTGTGCTCCTTATTCACTTGTTTGAAATCGTGGAAACCGAAAGACGTCAAATTATTGGTTGTAATTTTTCTATTGTGTGGAAGATGATGGAAATACAGGGTGTCCGAATTGAAACGCCCTAATGCCAACTGTCTGTAATTCCACATGTATTTGATGAGGAATGATGAAATATACATCAATGAATATACAGGGTGTACCAAAAATCCCATTACGATCCAGGTGCGATGTGAAATCCTCCGTACCATGGCTGGCGTGAGGGAAGCAAACGCACTGCGAACAGCTTCTTGAAGTTCCTCAGTTGTCTGATAACGATTATGGGCGACTTTCTGTTTGATGTGTCCCCATAGCGCATTATCACAAGATGTTAGATTTGGACTTCGGGGTGGCAATTTTAAAGGTGCTGGTAAATTTGGCGATCCTCGTCCAATCCATTTGTCTCTGAACACATCATTGAGGAATTCTCTTAAAATGGCCACCTCGAAATCCAGATCTGTCATCTTATGTTACGGAGGATTTCACATCGCACCTGGAGGCGAATAATACTGTGCCATGAAAATGGCGGTGTGTACACAGATCGTCTGGAGTAAATGGTGGCCATTGGTCTGATTTAATGGTATACCATCCTCTCGTCATACGCATGCTGTTAAAAATAACATTTTGCAGGTTTGTCTACAATTCAAAACGGAGGGGGGGGTAATGGAACTTTTGGTACATCCTGTATAATACATAGACATAAATAGGGCGCGGATTTAAAGGCGCAGCATCTTTTTTAAAACATAGCTGTTTTCATACCGATCGTTTGAGATATGTATTTTAAGCCATGACATTAAGTAAAATGAACACACTTTAATGCACCTTATTAGCACATTATACCCTTTTTACCGAATTTAGGTAAAAATGGCAAAGGAAAAAATGGCAACGGAAAAAATGGCAACGGAAAAAATGGCAACGGTAAAAATGGCAACGGAAAAAATGGCAAAGTGAAAATGGCAAGCGGAAGAAATGGCAAAGGGAAAAAATGGCAAAAGGAAAAAATGGCAACGGTAAAAATGGCAACGGTAGAAATGGCAAGAATAAAAATGGCAAATACAATATAGGCTACCTATTACGATTTTACGTGAAAATTGAGAAATTATGTGTCTTGCATTTCACAGTTTGAAATTAAAATTTAATATAATTTAATGTCTTTTAACATTAATTTGTCTTTGAATGGAAACATTTTATTTGATGTTTCCAAAAATAATGCCCTTTATTTCTTTTGGCAGGAGTTACTGCCGCTATAGAATCACATACTAATAAAAGTTAACCTTTGTAAATAATTTGAAACATGTGTGATTGATGTAACGTAAGAGGAGTGCAGCATTGAATGGGTTTTCATCTTGACTGAAAACAAGTTTATGCTTTGCGCGCACCTGCTGACCAGTCACACATGTTTGTTAGTAGTAGGACTTCAAGTCAGCCCTTATCTAACCCCCTCGCACTAAGAGGGACGAACTTGTTTACTTTTTTAAAATGAAAATTGTTAAATCTTGGAAAGCCTGTGTGTTCCTATGACCATAATCATTCGTCTGAATATGATGCTGTGAAGGTTTAAGAAATTCAAAATATTAACCCTCCCTTCATATGAAATGTCATTATATGCGAGAAAAAATATTGCGCTACGAAGTTCAATAGAATATACATATAACACCCGAAATAATGAGCTTCTAAGGCCATACTTCACAACACGTTGACTGCCATCAGACCCAAAAATGAGTCTCAAGTATCGTCATTCATGAAGCCGTGAAACCCACTTGTGTGTCTCACCTCGGCAATTGCTTCAGGCCGCGATACCCCTATATGGGTTTCACTTGTCATTTGCTAACATGATCAAAGATATTGTTTTGGCTCCAGAATGTTACACTATACTCGTAGCCTGGCCCTAGATAGCAACAGACGATTACAACAATGGCGTACAAATGGCCGTAACATTGTAGTAATAAGCCTAGGGCTCTGTGATTATTTATGATGACTTTACTTTGTTGATTTTCAATACAACCGGCCACATTAAAAAATGCATCGTTGTTTGACATTTGTTGTATTTCAGGCAAGAATTAAACAAAGAAGGAGAAAAATAAAGGAAGAAGAAGAAATTAAGACTATATTCAGTGTGAGTGATTGAACGTGTAGATTGCATTTCGTGCAATATTTTATGGAAGAAGCACTTCTGTTGTTGTATGTTCTGTTGACGATGTATGAACAAGAAACAGAAAATATGCGTGCAACACTGGACGAGGTTGATAGTTCAAGTGATTGAATTTCGTTATTTGAAGAAACGAAGTCATTTACAAAAAAAAAGTGAGACACAGAAATGGGTCTCATGGCCTTCTGATCAAAATTCTCTTCTCCAGGCCACGATACCCAAAATTGGGTCTCAAATTTAAATTGAATTTTCAACGGTTTTTTGGATTGTTTTGAAATTTCTTGTGCTTCACAGATCTAATGACACCAACTTGATCCATTTTCACATTTTTTTTACTTGGCCTCACGATGTCATTCAGACAATCTGGCCTTGGCAGTCAACGTTTAACATTAGTTCAAGAGGAACCCGAACATATGGCAATTAAAATATTCAATAACCTACCAAATGATATTAAAGCAGGAAATATGACAAGTTTCAAAAACAAATTTAAAAAAAACCTATTAGTTAATAACGAATATTATAGAGTAAATTCTAAATTATAGAAATTTTGTAACTATATTTTTTATCTGAACTGTACTGAACCCTCCAAATACCAATGTATATGGTTTATATGGAGTAATGCAATTCAAATTCAAACATCCTACAGAGTAAAGACTGTAGGCTTTATTGTGGAAGCTAATCAGGTGCATCTAGCAAGAAAATGAAGCAGTGAAAGCGATCATTCTGCACCTGAGAGAGGACAACTGCCAAAGAAGAAAACTTGCCATTTTCACTTTGGCCATTTTTTCCGTTTGCCATTTTTACTTTTGCCATTTTTTCCGTTTGCCATTTTTACTTGGCCATTTTTTCCGTTGCCATTTTTACCGGACACCTTTTTACCCCCTTCTTTGAAACTTCAGCACCTTTTCCCCTCATTTCCCTTCATGTTTTGTTAAAACATTGGACAGAAAAATAAATAAAATAAAAATAAATGATTTTTCCTTCTTCTTGAGCAGCTACATAAAGTCCTACAGTCTCATTTTGTAGAGCAGAACGAGAACAAAAAAATGGTATAATATAATCATTGCAGCCCCAATAGTTCCCAAGATAATTTAGCAAAATCCGCGAGAGAAAATACAAACTTCAACAAAACCTATTCGGCAGAACCACAGTTCTCTATGCGGTCCGCGCGCAACTTCAGTTCTCTATGCGGTCCGCGCGAATTATATACAGAAGGCGTAAAAAGAGAGAGCATTGAATGAAGGCATTTTATCAGCACCTTTTTTAAAACATTTTCAGAACCTTTCTCTCCCTTTCTCGACCATAATTAAAAATATTTTCCCTAGTCATAAAGTTTCTGTGAGCAAAGTAGTACATTTTTAGTACATTTCTACATGCGCCCCACGAGTCGCACGGAATTTGTCCAGCCGATTCCCGATTTCCCGCCAGGTGGTGTGACTGTCCCAATGGCAACTGTCATCCTTTCAAGAAGCTGTTTCGCCCGACCCTGTGGCCGAATGGTTAGCACATCGGGCTGCGACGCCAAGGGTCCCGGGTTCGAATCCCGGTCGGTTGTTTGTGAATGTCCATTCATCAATTTCATCATTTCATCACTCATCCCCATCTTCGCAAATTAGCCAAGAGGCACAAAACGCGAAGTAAAATAAAACTAAATCAAATCAAATCAAGAAGTTGTTTCATACTTGTCACTTTGGTTCAATACACTCGGCATGCACGTATCTATGTACTAAATGTACTAAAAATGTACTAGATTACTGCTTTGCTCACAGAAACTATGACAATGTATAATCATTGATGTATAATTCATTTGGATACATCAAATACATGTGGGATTACAGACAGTTGCCATTAGGGCGTTTCAATTCGGACACCCTGTATAATAACTTTTGCTACGTAATTTCTATGGTGGATAACAAGTGTTTATAACGAGGGAGAAACAATGTGTTCGTAGTTTTGTCTACTGCAATTGAAGTATAATCCGAAAAATGTTTCTTTCCAGTCCAAGACTGAATTGCGACACCATTCTCGAATTATGCTCGTTTCAAATACGGTCTTCCACCTTTTGCACATGGCCCTTGAGACCATTTTCTTGCAGAGTAGTGTGAGCTTTGCAGTAGGAAGAAATCTCAAGTAAGTTTTTTCCAGCAGCAAAGTAGTGCCAAACGGAAACTAGTCCACAAGAGATAAATCGGCTCAAGTGATTTCTGCGCCGCTTCTCTCTTCCAGGACAGATAAGATTGCCGAGGGAACGCACAAAGAGCGGGGAAAACTGCGCGCATCGCGTCCTGCATTTTTAGCCAGCCAAGGTCAGAGGGAGATTACGCGTCTAGTTAAAATTCTGGAACCAGCTGTGCGATGACTGTCCCAGCGCCCTTGAAGAGACCCGAGAAGGGGATAGAGGAGGAAGGGGGTGGTTGTTGGAAATAGGAAAACAGTGTCAAGTATCTATGCCACATGGGGATTGTTAATCATTGCGCGTTTTAAAGCTGAAAATGTATGTGTGTGTGGGAGGGTGTGGAGTCCTTTAATCTTCCAAACGTCCATTTAAACGCTACTCAACGCTTGGGACACTCAAATAACCTGCCATCCTGGCAATACACTCTTGAATCTGCCTAGATAGTATTTTTACGTGTTTTGTCAGTTCACGGAGAGGAGAATCTGCATCTGAGACTCACTGAGCCGACTCCCGTAGCGGAGTGGATAGCACAGAGCGTTACGACGTCACGGGTCGCCGGTTCGAATCCCTGCCTGGGCATGGGAGTAGTTCTCAGAGTTTCATCATACCATCACTCACCTTCATCTTAAGAAACATTTGTCAAACAAACATTTCTAACATTCGTTAGAAAAACCTCACCAGATTTCAAAATACCGGAATTTTACAAATAACTTCACTTCAAAATTGAAAATTGTGCAATATTATACTAGATTCTTTTTTTAATTCCTATTTTGCATGTTTTTATTTATTGATTGATTTATTGATTTGCTTTATTTTACTTCGCTTCTTGTGCCACTTTTGGCTAATTTACGAAGATGGGGATGAGTGATGACATGATGAAATTGATGAATGGACACTCACAAACATATATGCCCAGACCAGGATTCGAACCCGGGACCCCTGGCATGTTTTTACAAATAGTTAAGAAAGCTATGTTCATGGTCACATGTAAAGTGCATAACCCTAATTGTAAAGTTGTTTAAACTAAAAGTTATACTAATATTACAATACGCAACTGTTATTGGAAACTAGAATTGCACAAAGGGTAATACTCAACTATTAAAGATGAATAGTGTTTTCTATTCCTTAATATGTGACTTTAACATTAGATTATTCCATGCTACCATTCATGTTTTTATGTATTTCTTGTCCTTGTCAAACAGTTAGTGTATTATTATTATTTCACTTTGTTCGTTTTCCTCTTTCATTTTGTGATATCTGATTATAAGTGTAAGGGTGAAAGTACTGTTGAAGGTATTTTCTGTATATAGCACGAGAAATTATCGAGAACTTGACAATAATCATTTGGAACAGAAATAATTTCCTAAGAAATCAGCAGAACGGTGGCTCGTGAGAAATCCGATTGGTTGTCTCAATGTCAACTGTGCAGGAACCTTCCTCGCGGGAATATAGTGCATGTGATAAAGCCATAGCATTCAACTAGCTGCTCTATTGCGGTTGTGGGATCTTGTATCAGGGGGTGCTCGTTGCTATGTGAAGTACGTATGCATTACGTCATCTGGGAGGATCGGGTTTGACGGTGCTCATTGCTATGTGCAGTAAGTTTGGTGCGGGGTACATTTAGCTACTAACACGTCGCAAAAATCGGAACAAGCAGGTTGTTGATTTTGTAGCGTTCCATTTATTTTTATTGTATTTTTGTACTTCTAGACTGCAATCATGTCTAATTGTGCTGTAGCAAGCTATGAAAACTATAACCAGAAAACTAAAGCAACTGACATAAAATATCATAATTTCCAGTCGATAATTGCGTAAGTAAACAGTGAATTCATGCTTGTAGACGAAATGTAAAAAATGCAAGTGTGCAGTGCCAATTATTGTGAAGAAGACTATGTGCGAGATCTCAAAGCAGAATTTCTGTATTTTCCACCAAAGAACGTGCTGAAGCCAACTGCAGTGCCATCGCTAAAATTACATCCAATTACTTTAGTACCAAATAATCGAGGAAATAGTGTAGTTCTCCTAAACACTTATCTTCACAATATGCTTCGCTTGTAGGACGTGCTGATAAGGTTTGCAGAGCTGTACGCTACGAAAGATATGCAATAAGGAGACGTGCCCTAAAGAAGCTAAAGACTATGCTGCCAGAAAAGAGAAAAATATATAGACGAAGGTATATGCACAAACTGCAAGCAATGTTTCGTTGTTGGAAAACATATTCGATGGTTTACAAAGGAGAAACACACGTCTGCATAACGAAGCAAATAAATTAAAGATTACAAACAACCTCTATCAACCTGCTTTAACTGAATAAAGAAGTCCAAAATCTACAACGTAACCTAACCGACAGTAGCACAAGAAAAGTCATCAATATCTTGAAAATGTGTTCAACTAGTGCGAAGTACGTAGTGAGCCTAACTGATTTGTTATGTACATTTTATGTAAGTCGGTTTTATAATTATTAACAAATTCATTTAACACAGACCGATGTTGATTGTGATTCGTATGTTCACATTATCGTGAAGAACGTTGTCGGAAATATGCATTTCGAAGATCGCGTACTAACTTCCAAGCTATTGGAAATTAAATTCACTTAGTACATCTTCAATTCGAGTTACATAGAGTTGTATGCACGATGGTAAATATTGCATGAGTGAATATTACACCCATCATTAAAATGTTTCAACTTTGTTCAATTTTGGTATTTCACAAATATATTGTGAATAATTTTGTACCCTTGTACTCAATATAAACCAATGGATGTTACATTATTTCTTTGTAGTACATTTCTGTCAAAAAGAGCAAGATCTAAGATTAGTGTAATGCAAGTTACATCGTTAATGTACAAATGTGTGTCGCATATCAGCCTTGGAGTATATTTTCGGGTTATACAACTCAGACACACATGGGAATGGAAATGGAAAATCTGCGGACAAAGTCCTTTAACGAATAATAATTCGTACACTTGCACGGTCAATCATTGTCAGTTCATGTAACTTTTCTCCTTTATTGTTTAATTAAACTAAGATATTTTCATCGATATTCTCAAAGCGTTTAATTTACCGTGTGATCAAAAATCTATTTCTATAGGCTTGAATTAGTAGGTTAAGACATTTAAGTTTGATGTTCCTAGTACTCATCAAGTATTTCGAGTAGGTTAACTTAGTTAAATTAGTACTTGTACACTTTGACTCATCTTCAGCACGCGTTTGTATGTAAAGTTCTAAATACGAAAAAATACTTTTTAGAACTATGACAACGATAACTTGCAGCCAAATTTGAACCAGAGAAATTAAAAATATCTGCAAATTACAAACTGGAATTGCGTTTTCAAAGTCTGAAACTACTATCTTACAAACTATTTCATCATTCTTCCTCCACATAAAACTTTTCAAAACATTTTTGCATGTGGAACTTTGATCCGTACGTAAATTATTGTACAGTAAATAAATATATGAAGAAGGTTGGGAATTCTTTCGAATTTAGAGTAAGTATCAAATGCAGAGTAAAAATTTATCTAGATTGTATGTTGCTTCTTTCACTTGATAACTTCAAAAATAAAGTTACATTATGGTGAATGGTAAAGATTGGATTTTAAGTATATCAGTATAATTTTAATACTTTCTGATGTTATGTAAAATTTGAAATGTTCCTGGAAATGATTGCAACGTTCTGAATGAATAAGAAGGAACTATTTAGTCAGAAAACTAAATATTAGGCATTTGTACTGCGTTGTGTTAAATGTTGTAAATAGATTATACCGGGCTACTATCGCATTAGAAATTACGGTTATTCAAGTTTGGACTCCAATTAAAAGTTAATCAGTAGAACCACATAAAAACGAGTTACATCAAAATTCAGCTTATTCCATTCTGTGTCAATCTATAGTTACCAATTTATTTTTGATTATGCCTTCTATTTTTATTATCGTGAGAACCAGATAGGATTATTTTTTAGTTTGGCAAACTATCGCTCTCTTTGAGATTCTATAAATAAAGAACGGGTGTTTTTTTTATTTATAGATTATATATTATATAATTTATTTATTTATTATCCAAACTCTAATATCCATAATTTATAATCCGATAGTACTCCTGTGACTCTCTGTGAGCCCGTAGTACCTCGGAGGCCTCTGTCGATCTCCTTGGCGTAGTGCTTAGCACATCGCGCTTCGACGCCAGGGGTCCCGGATTCGAATCCAATCGGGCAAGATATTGATTTGTCCTTAATGGGAAAATTGAGAATTTAGTAAATGTGATAGTATATGTGAAAACAAATATTGATTGATTGATTTGCTTCATTTTACTTCGCTTCTTGTGCCACTTTTGGCTAATTTGCGAAGATAGGGATGAGTGATGAAATGATGAATGAACACTCACAAACATCCATGTCCAAGCCAGGATTCGAACCCAAACCTCTGGCGTTGAAGTGCGATGTGCTAACCACTACGCCAAGGAGGCCGGTTTGTGGAACAAAGAAAGAGATAGAAAGGGGGGACTATCTCTTATGGGTTTTCCTTTCATATTTAAAAAAGACAGAAAAGCAAAAATAAACCAAATCTGTCAATCAATTCTTTCCTTGTAACTTTTTCACTATGCAATTCTTCTTTAGCATGCAACGTTTCTTATTAAAATCATAATACGATTTATGAAATGATGAAATCTGAAATTCTAATTAGAACACGGACAACCTTCTTTGTAATATATCGATGATGTTTCAGAAAAATGAATTTTTACAATACTTTTGCATGTGCAATTTTCCCCTCTTTTAAAAGTAGCATGTTTTAAATATGTTACTAATCATTAAAGGAATACCTCAATACCATCCCGAAGTATGATAATTAATATTTACCCCTCAAAGTAATGAAACACTTTCCCTCTCTGAAACTCGCATAGAAATGATAGCGGCCGTTTGCTTCTGCCAAGCCCCGAACGAACATAACCGAAGGGGCACCGAGCATAACCGATCCTCCCACATGACGTCACGCGTTCGTGCATGATCGGCAATTTTCGGATGGCGCTACCTTATAGTATATTAAGTTACCTTGATCTTGTATTACAAGCTGGACAGCTACGACCAATGTATTCATGGGCAAAATAACACCAGAATTAACACATGGAAAATGAACTATTTTTTCAGAAATGGAGGATGGATAGTATTTGTTTTTTGTCTTTTATCTGAATGTAAGAGTCTGTTAAGGTTTTATGGTGGCCACTCCCGGACCATGATAAAATTCAAGTACAATTCCCGGTTTTCAAGGCGAACTCGACAAAAATTCAAGGGTACAAATACATACATTTAAAATATATAATTAAAGGTGAAGTTTGCATTTACCATTTCACATACTCAGATTCGAAATACATTTACAAACGCAAGCCACAAACGTTATAGGATAAACTAATTTAAAATATATAGCTATATATTAATATTAAAATAATTTCAAACGCAAATTTACCTAATCAACTACAAGATATCTTACCTTGCAATAATGCTCCACCTGTCGGTGTTCTTTACAGAATAATCTATCTAACAAAGTTAACGGATTGCGAGAATTCTGTTTCATTTTCCACGCATCTTCCTTTTCTTTCCTCTATAAAAATAAACGCTAAACTGTGAAATACTTGCCTCAGGGTATTTATAAATATGTGTAAATACAATGACTTAGGGATTAATAAAAGTTGCAATTTTTCACGTCTACGAGAGAAATTCCCGGAGCCAATAATTCACCCGGAATTCAAGGAATTCCCGGTGGGTAGCCACCCTAGGTGTACATCGTATAACATTTTTCCTTCATTCTTCAAAATAATTACATTCTTCCTTTTAGATTCTGGAAGACCTTCAAAATACGTTAGAAGAAACAAAAAAAAGAAAAGGACCATTAGCGTAACAAAGATGTTATTCTGCAGGATGGGGGCCAATCTCCAAACAATAGGCTGTAGACCAAGTCTCCCCGCCTCCCCCAAGCTTCACGCCAATTGAACACGCATCACAATTAGTAGTTTGGTGAGGACCGTACAATGCTATCTCGAATAGCATCTCCTCAGAATGCTCTCGTATGCTAGCACACACAGAGGAGCGACTCAAGAAGGAATACAAGAAATGACTCGGTTTGTAGTGCAGACTCTGTGCCCGTCCAAACTCTACAACAGCAGCTACGTGTAATTCAGTTCTTAGGTAGTGACATCTAGCGGTCAAGTCGAAATGCTGAGGATCAAAACTCCAGCACGGATGTTGTTTGTTTTCTTAGTTTGGTGTTACTCTTGTTGCTGACGAGGATTATGCTGTTGATGGTCCCATTTCTGTTGTTCATGAAATTGCTACTGGTGGTGTCATTGTTGCTGTTGCTCCTGTTAAAGTTGTTACTGCATTTGCTATTTTCTCTGTTGTTCCTCCTAGTGCTGTTGTCATTGTAGCTACTGCTGTGGCTATTGTTGCTACTGCTCTTAAAAATTCGCCTGCCTATTCTTCAGTTCTTCCTTTTATTTGTGTTATCTTCTTCCTTGTATTCTCATTCGATCTTCTTTCCTAACTAGCTCTCTCCTTGATCAATTCTCTTTATATTTTCTTTTCCGCTTTCTGACCCGTTCTCTCTCTCTCTCTCTCTCTCGCTTCTATATTTACCTTCCTCGCTCTGTATTGCTTCTTTGGTTCTATCTTTCTAGCATTTTTTATTTCTCTTGGTGTTCCTTCCTTCTTCTCTCACCCTCTCTGTCTTTGTAAGTTATCTTCCTCATTTTTCTTTCTAAATCTTCGTTAATTATCTTTCTCTTTATTTACTTCTTTCTCTGGCTGTGTGTATGTCTTTATCTCTTCTTGATTTCATTTCCCTCTCGCCACTCACTCTCTTGCTTTATCTTTCTTTATGATCTTTCTCTCTCTCATCTTTATTTCCCTTCCCTTTCTCTCTGTATGTTACTTCTTTTATACATCTTACATTCTCTATTGTTTCACTCATGTCTTTCTTACCCTTTCTTTTAAACATCTTCGGTAGGAAGTTTTCTGCCAGTGCCAGTAGTCAACTGTGTTTCATTTTCCTAATTAAAAGAGAGGGAGGTTTCAACCTGCCCACCAACACTTCCAGAGTACGCCACTGCTCTTTCGCCAATAACACACACACAACACTGCTTCAGTTTACTACATCATGCGTCTGTTAGCTGCTGGCACTGCTCCATACATCAGAAAATCCTTCTTTTTTTTCTGTCCCTGTTGACTGTTGGAAAGTTAGTTTCCAGTTCGATTCACGAACATAACGGTTTGTTTGGGGTTCGACTCCCACCTCTCTGCCATAGATTGCCCTGCTGCCCAACAATGGAGACTTGTTTGTCGAATGATATATGGGCCCGGAGCCGTACGTGACAACAATGCGCCGGAGTGATCTCCAGGGACCTGGATCCGGGGGACAAACCGGGACACAATTGAACTCCGTCCCTATCTTGAATTCTCTGCTTGTCCTAGCTTAGGAAAGTCGAAAGGAGATTAAATGTGTCTTTGAAGGGGGTATCGCTTGTCGAGACTAGGAAAAGGTACGCCATGCATATCGCTTCGTTGAGTCAGTGAATTGTTTAACGCCAAGTCATTCTTCTGTTGACGATGGAAGGCAGATATGATGTACGAGGGTTGGTCGGAAAGCAAGGGTCTTCTATTTGCCCGGCGTTCTCGACAGCGATGCGAGTCGTAAAGATCCAGTAACATTTCTGTAGTCTTCACCTTTTCCTTCCCGCTTTCTGACCCCATTTTCTATTTCTGTCTCTTGCTTCTATATATACCTTCATTCCATTGTTTCTCTGTATTTTTATTTATATCTGGCTTCTTTATTTCTCTTGGTGTTTGTTCCTTCCTCTTTCTCTCTCTGTCTCTCTCTCTCTCTCAATCGTTTTCTTTCCCTTATCTTTCTCTTTTCTTTATATTTCTCTCCCTCCCTTTCGTCGTAAATTATCTTTCCCTCTCATTTTCCTTCTCTAACTTCCTTAATTAAATTTCCTCTCTTTTCTTAATTTATTTCTTTCTCACTTTGTTTACGTGCATTTTTTCTCTCATTTCTGTACTCCCTTTATCTCTCTCCACTCACTTTCTTCTTAATTTATCTCTGTTATCTTTCTCCCTCTCTGTTTCTCATTTCTTTATTTCCCTTTCCTTTCTCTCTCTGTACGCTGATACTACTTCTAATACTGCATAAACGTACCTTCTTCTGGTGTAGATGGAAAGAAAATTTGATGTACGAGGGTTAGTCCGGAAGTAAGTGTCGTTTTGCAACATATCTCTAGTTTCGACCTTGAAGCAGTGTTGAACGTGTAACTCTCAGTAGTGAGCGCCATTATTATTTTTAATATTGTATAAATGTACTTTCCTGTTCACATAAAGTGCCATATTTTATATGGTCGGGCAGTTAAAGTATGTGCCACTTTATCTGAACACGACTGTACCTTCAGTAGATTAACGGCCTGCAGAACGTTAAAATATTCATAAAACAACTGTCTTATTTTGGAGGCGACAAGCTTTTTGAAGGCAGGATTCCATATTGGGTATACATATTCCTAAAGTAGATTGACTGTACTTTTGCAAATAAGAGTGCATGGAGAGGAAAAGTTCCGAGATAAAACAGAGCTCTTGTTGCTATGGAAACAGATGATGTGTGCTCATAAAATTGCAGCCTCGAATATTACGTGTTATGATTCAAGACTGGGTCAAAAACTGTGAGTCCTAACATAATTGGTTGAATCACTATGAATGAATCTCTCCACGTATATTAAACATTTATGTCACTTTCTGATATCCAGTACTGGATATCCCATGGACGCCTTGGATATCCTATGAATACCTCTTCGAGATTTGTGGTGTATGGGTCAGTTCATATAGCAATGGCACGGTATGCCAGAGACCCGGGTTCGCGTCCTGATCGAGCTTGTATTATATCTCTGCTTAGGATAATTCTTATTTGGCAGATCATATGGAAATTTCAGTTTGTATTCATTATTTTCAAGTAAAGCAAATATCCTCTTACACATGTGCATTCATTATACTGAAAACAAGAGGTTATTTCACGATTGGTAAAATTTGGTTTATTTCACTTCGCTTTTCTGACAGTTTTGACTAAGATGAGGATTGAGTGATGAAGGGACATTCACAAATAGTGCCGAGGTCCAGGGCTGGATTCGAATCCAGGGCCCCTGGCGTCGTAGCCCACTGTACTATCCACTCCACCACGGAGGTGGGCATTATTTTACGAATATGTCTTTGTCTATTGATAGGATATACCCGGGTCTCCCCGATGGCGTAGTGGTAACGTCGCCGCCTTATAGGTAATGAAGGGGTTCCTGGTTCGATACCCGATGGAGGCACACTGGACAGTGGTTCGCGTACCAGTTTCTGTAGGCCAAGTCCCGATTAGCTATCTGTACATAAAACGGATTAAAAACAAAAAATTCAAATTAGTTACACCCCTCCCTAATTTGTCAATACACCGTGTATATCTGCAACCTTACCACTCAAAATTTTCTGCTGCTGCCCCCTGTTCATATCTGGCGTGCTGGAGAAACACGAGGGGGGGCATCCCTGCAACTCTGTAATAAACTCTTCTGGGAGAAGCGAGAAGGGGATTTGATTTGTCTCTGCCACGTGGCTCATTTGGAGTCGCTGAATGCGATTGAGAGATAACGCAGATCCGGGTTGACACGTGGAAATGTAATCAATGCGAAACAGTGAGAAGCCATGAAATCCCAAGGAAGCGGAGCAATATCGAATGAAAATTGAGTACGGAATCAAATATCGACCCATTATGCGAGCTTATGGTGTGCAACCACATGAGGCATGAATGGGCAAACACATTAAAAACGAATGCTTTTCTTTTTAAGTGGTAGCTCCACTTTGTGTATGTGGTAAGTACTGTCATCGCGGGGAGAACAACGCGACGTTACGGGGCTAAGGGCACGGGTGCACCCACAGGGAGGGTCAAGGAGCTCGCTTGCCCCCCCCCCCCCATCATTTCTTTATTGAGTTTGAAGTGCCCCCTCCACCCTTGCTATTTTTCTATCTCTAGACCTTCGTTTTCCTCTATGTCTTACAACATATTTTCTCTTTTCTTTGTTATTATTTCCTTTACTTTCTCTTCCGTTTCTCTGTTTTCTCCTTTATTCGTTCTCTGTCTCTTTATATCACCTTTCTCTTTCTCCCCCACTTGATTTCATTTCTGTCTTTATTCACCAAACAGCTCACTATATGCAGTTATTATATTTCTCCTTCTATTTCCTTCCATCATACGATTTTCACCATAATCCCACTTCAAAACAACTTTTTTATTATTATTATTATTTTGGTCTACCTTTCGAAAAAAAAATTCTACAAGGTGTGACAATAAAGTTCGGTGAATGATCCTGAATATCGAAAGTAGACGAATTCTTAATGAAACCTACCTTACTGTCCTTCGAAGTAGTCCCCTCCCATGGCTATGCACCGTTGAGAACGGCTGTACATGTCCTGGAAACTTTTAGAAAAGTCTTCTTTCGGGATGGTGTTCAAGACCCTCGTCACGTTCCGTTTTATGTCCGGAATATCCCCAAATCTCTGAAATGTCAAAGCGATTTTGAGTCGTGGGAAGAGAAAGAAATCTGGAGGATTCAGATCCAAATTTCTTGCAATGCATTGCTACAGAGGATGAGAGCTGGTGTGTGAGGTACGACCCTGAAACGAAACGCCAAAAAATGGAATTGCGTTCTTCTGGATCACCCAATCGGAAGAAGGTCAAGGCGTAAAAATCACGCTTCAAGACGATGCTTATCACTTTCTTTGACAGTGATGGCACGATCCAAAAGGAATTCCTGCCGGAGGGAACAACAATTTTTCCGCCTTGGCCTTCTTCCGACGGGGTGATGCAGGAGAACGCCATTCCATGCTTTGGCGTTTCGTTTCAGGGTCGTACCTCACACACCAGCTCTCATCCTCTGTAGCAATGCATTGCAAGAAATTTGGATCTGAATCCTCCAGATTTCTTTCTCTTCCCACGACTCAAAATCGCTTTGAAAGGTCAGAGATTTAAGGATATTCCGGACATCCAACGGAACGTGACGAGGGTCTTGAACACCATCCCGAAAGAAGACTTTTCTAAAAGTTTCCAGGACATGTAAAGCCATTCTCAACGGTGCATAGCAATGGGAGGGGACTACTTTGAAGGACAGTAAGGTAGGTTTCACTAAGAATTCGTCTACTTTCGATATTCAGGATCATTCACCGAACTTTATTGTCACGCCTTGTATGCTCTCATAACTGATGCTCCTTTTTTTATTTCGGACATGTCTTACTTTTTAAGTCCATCGTCGGGAGGAATTCGAAAACGCAAATACCGGGGGGAAAAAACTGCGGTGAAGCATACCAGAAAGATGTAGCGATAGATAGTTTAAGTTCAGAGTGTCCAAGAAATTCTGAACCATAGGCGAAATCACACTAGAGGTTGACTGTAGCGCCGCCAAACGGGGAAAGCTAAAGATGAGCACCATAACCGTGGACAATTTCGACATTACAAACGACAACAATTATAACAAAGATGACGGACTCCTCTATGCCAATTCCACTTTACTTTTTATATCAAAATTTTATTTCCACTTCTCAGCAAATCATATCTTTGTTTTCTTTTACTGCTACTGTCAGTAAGAAATGAAGAAAAAAATGTATTAAAACGAAAATAATTAAGTGTAAAATTGAAAAACCAGTTTATGTTTTCATACTCTGTCATTTAAACCAAAGAATAAATGATTTTCGGTTTTCAAAAATTCCAAAGTTACAGTTTTATCCGAGGCGTTATGGTTAAAATTTTATCCTTTTAAAGTTTTTCTTTGAAATAGGTGTGTAAAAGTTGGTGATAAAATAGAATAACTATGCATTTAGGCTAACTGTGTGCAACGTAACAGTTGGGCTGAAAAGTTCGTAGGCTAACATAGTAAAAAATATTTTTTTGACAAAATTCGATTTTATTATTCAATATAGTTGCCTTCGAGGGCGATACAACGATTGTAGCGGTCATACAATTTTTCGATGCCATTTTTATAGTACGATTTCTCTTTAGCCTCAAAATAGGCCTCAGTTTCGGCGATTACCTCTTCATCAGTGCTAAATTTCTTTCCAGCGAGCATTCTTTTAAGGTCTGCAAACAGGAAAAAGTCACTGGGGGCCAGATCTGGAGAATATGGTGGATGGGGAAGCAATTCGTAGTCTAATTCATATAATTTTGCCATAGTTTTCATTGATTTGTGACACGGTGCATTGTCGATTGTGAGCACGCGCGGCACCCATTTTGCACACAGCTTTCGCATGTTCAAATATTCATGCACAATATGTCCAACACGTTCCTTCGATATCTTTAAAGTCTCAGCTATCTCGATCAACTTCACTTTACGATCATTTAAAATTATTTTGTGGACTTTTTTGATGTTTTCGTCGGTAACAGCCTCTTTGGGGCGTCCACTGCGTGCATCGTCTTCGATGCTCATTTCGCCTCGTTTAAATTTAGCAAACCACTTCTGAACGGTTGATTTTCCTGGTGCAGAGTCCGAATAATGTTTATCAAGCCAAGCCTTGGCTTCAACAGTATTTTTTTCGCCAAAAAGCAATGCTTTATTAACACACGAAATTCTTTTTTATCCATTTTTTCACAATAACAAAAGCTGCTTCACTCACAATGATATATCTCACGAACTTATTATCCGGCAGCTGTGAAATTTATACACGTATCTTTTGAAGGTTAGTACAAAGAAAAATCACATGGATTTAATTCTAGTAACGCCATCTATGAGTCAGCCTACGAACTTTTCAGCCCAACTGTTAAATAACAAAAAGCAGTTGTGCTGGAAATTTACTCATTTCGTGGATCTAGTTGAAAAGTCTCCCCTCGGATATAATAATAATAATAATAATAATAATAATAATAATATGCAGTTACTTTTTGAACGTTTCAACAGTATGATTTCCACACGTTCCTCCTACATCATCATTCACTGGAACAAAAGAACAAAACATTGCCATTTGACTTATGGACCGGGACTTTTGGAACACCCTGCACTTTAATTAGCGTGTGTTTCTGTAAGATGTGCGTTCACGTTGAGACAATGTATTGTGTTCGCTGTACACTTTGTTTTGTTTTTTTCAAGTCCCTTGCGATTCAACGGAAACCCCAAGAAACTTCACTATTGATGAGGTCTTCACGTCCGAGATTTCTTGCCCCCCCCACTCCTTCCCTTTTCAAACGTGAAAAAAAGAAAGCTTCTCCCTCCCTCTGTCCTCATGGGGTTAGAAGTAATGGATTTCTTATTGCGAACCATCGCTTCTAATGCGTGGGGGAAAAAAAAGAGGAACGTTTCGGATTGGTTCCGAAGATAAATTTTATACTTGACTGCGTATGACAGAAAACTCATATATTTCCCTCGCGTTTCCCTTCAAGGCTTGACGCAGGCGTCGCTTCCTCCAAAACCACGCATGCCGCACTTGGAGGTTAATTCGTTTCTCTTAAACTCCCTACCGACACTGTCTGTTTATGGGGAGACGGTGAAGCGAAAAGCAATACACCGTCAAACACTTTCAGCTTGCATGCTGAACAGGGCCGTGGCATTTGGTTCAGTTGTACTGATTACACTCGCGGTCACTTTGCGAATTAAGCTTTTAGCTTGGAGGGGTGGTTAGCTCATCGATGCCAGGGGTCCCAGTTTGGAATCCCGGCCTGGGCATGGATGTTTGTGTGTCCATTCATCAATTTCATCATATCATCACCCATCTTCGCAATGAGCGAACAATATAAAATTGCCATTAGCATAAAAATTCAAGTATTATACATAATTAAGTTAGAAGGTATTTTACATATCGTATCGCAACGCTAAAACTGCGTTGGGATCGAACCATGAACCTTTAGATTGTATTTAGATGTAGTTATTCCTCATTCATCTTTCAGATGGTTATCGCTCGCTTGGCCTAAATGTGATAAATGCAAGAGGTTACATTTAAAGGAATGGCGATAGAAATTAACTTGTCAGATTTGGGTTTTTGTACTTTCCATGACTGAACCGACATGGATTGGTTTAGAAACGGATATTACTTGCCTTACAAATAGATGAAGATTATTCCCACACTTGTCTTCTCAAATGTCACTTGTCTGACCTCCATGTCAAACATCAATCTCATCACACACCATTGTCCAATAATTGTTCTCCACTTCGCTTCTCTCTCACAATCTCACTCCATGTCAATTCCAACACTCCAAGCCTCCTCGTCTCCCAAGTCAATAACCTCACGTTTCCCTCATTGCTTATTCCGCATTCCTATCTGTTTCCTACTATGCTAAGAATGACATAACACTTGTCATATCTATCCAAAATCCCTTTGGTACGATACGATTTTGTTCGTTTATTTAAACTTTTTGATATACTTTTGTTTTATATTATGTCCAACACGTGACACTAAAAAACAATTATAAACAATAATCTAACTGCTACATTCCCCCTCAACTCCACTAGAATACTCAAAGGTCAATTACATCTCTCTTTGTCTTAAAAAAAATAATTTTCATCATGTGCCAATTCACAGAAAATAAAATAAATTCCTTATTAAAAGGCAGTGTTTTGTTTGTCTCACCCGTGACGCAAAATTGTTCACTATCAATCCGAGAGAGTATTTGAAGGGTAGTTATGTTTAATCTACAGTGTTAAGTTTCATATTTCATTACAGAAACTGTAAGAAAAATGTTGCTTAACTATCAGTAGAATAGTTACTATAATACCAAAAATGTAGTCCGCCTGTCCCACCCCTGACAGTGGAATTCCCATGCAAATTTGTGTTACAAGTCACTAAACTAACTATTGCCTTGCGGATCTAAGTACTTTAGAATATTGGTCTTAACGTGGGTCAATAAATCTTATGATTATATTCATACGTAATTTAGAAACAGTATGTTTCTATTCGAAGAAAACCCAAACTCATACATAAAAAGAACTTGACCAAATTTCTATTCCAAGTTCAAACTTATCGTCCGTCTAACTTACAAGTTTCTTGTGAACACTTTAATACGTGTAAAATATCAACACCACGCCATGAAAATGTAAGTGGAAAACAGCATGTCGTTGAGGTTAGTCAGGTGCAGAATAATGTCCTCTTTTAATCCTCAAGTCTGCTTACTTTTCGGCAGGGAAATCTTTGATGACTGGGCCATTAACTGACACGAATGATTTTTCAGTTCAAGCACAAGATTAATTTTATTTTGACGGCGAATTTGTGTGCAGCCAAAAGTTTCATTTTGGCCCTTGTACACTTTTGAACATGAATAGTCTTGGAATTTAAAACATGTTCAAAAGTGTACAAGGGCAAAAACTGAAGCAGGAAATAAGTTGGTTAAATCGCAAGCTCTTTAACAGGCTATACAGGAAATGTAAAATCGTACCGTACAAGAGGAGATAATGAAATAAAATTCTGAATTTATTGTTGAAAATTAGTTATGAGTTTGTTGGATTAGATATTTTTAAAGTTCGCTTTCTGCTCTGAGAGTAGTGTTATCCTACTAAATTATTGACTTGCCTAACTTTCTGCTTCATCATTCTTTACAGAAACAAAATAAGTCAGTTTCTCTTACAAATAGATCTGAATTCGAAAATGCCACGAACTGTTGTTGTTTTAATTGCTTACAAAAAAGTATGCTAAACATTTTTCTCACTTATACCAAGACGCGAAATAATGCAAATTTAGCATCATACGAGATTTTTAGCGTTTCCCGCGAATTTTATAGCAAATGTAGTACCTGTACTTTATGAATACAGTAGTCACAATTAATATACAGGGAATGAAAAATTAATGGTGCAACGTTTTTGTGTTTTTTTTATAAAATATTTATTGGTTGTGGACAAAATCCATGCACCAGTTAACAATTTATCAATTGGTATTATATACATGTATGCACTTAATATTTACTCACAATTATTCCTTTCATAATAAATAGTTTCCAAATTGCATTACACTTTTACAGAATTATATTAGACTTATTAAGATATTTTGTAAGAATATGGATTACCGAGGATGAAGGTGAAGTCAGTAAACAAGGCAGTGTCAGTGGTGCTTGATGTCCACTCCTGTACAATTCCTGTAAAAATGGTTCTCTGTAAGTTTCATAAAGTTTGCATTGAAATATAATGTGGTTTGGAGTTGCAGTACATTCATTGCACAAACAAACTGGTGAAGTCACTACATTCTTCTTGTAAAGGTGAGCTGCGGCGATAGTGTGATTTAACCTGCAGCGCATTATAGTTGTGAGGGAACTCCGGAAGAGCTGAATCTGTTTAAACCAACATTCCTTTGGAATTCTTTCTTGTATAGAATAGTAGGCCTTACCGCATTGAGTGCCAGTATTTGTCCACAAGCTTTGCCAGTCAGTAAATAGTATTTTTCTAGTGTGTGATTCCAAAACTACGGACGGAATCTTTATTAAAAGCGGCCGTTGGATTGTTTGATTCGCTGCATATTTTGCCAAAGTATCTGCTATATTGTTCCCTTCTATTAAAGAATGTCCAGGTGTCCAAATAAAGTTGATATCATATCGTATTGCAAAAGCTTCTGCAGTGTAAATGGACAGATACGATGGCAAAGGAAAAATTTTGAATTCTGCAGAATTATCACAGTAAAATGCTGCTCCTGTTTTTCCAGACGTTGATTTTGAAGCATCTGTATATATGTGATATTCACATTGTAATTTTGAATGTATGTAGTCTTGATATATATTATTTGAAATTGTAGGGATTGTCTTTCTGAAAACTCTACTTGGGTAGGCAGGAAAATGAATCCTCATGGGAGATATCATATTGAAGTAGTCTGTCATGAAGCATGGTGCATTAGGTAAACGAATAATATTAGCTTGAAATTTATTAATGTCCTTATAAGCATAATATAGTATAGGTAATCTGGATTTATATTTTGCTGTACGTCTGTTGAGCATCAAAGAGTCTAACAATTGAAGTTTTGGTATGATCGGAGATGTCGTGTTGGCAATTTTCTTAAGTAAAAATTTGCTCGCAAGATATTTAACTCTAAGTTTGTATGGTGGATCTCCCACTTCTACGAAAGTTGCTTGTTTTGGAGTTCCTTTCCAAAGGCCATAAATCCTGGATAAACTGCTATATTGGATAGAAGATAGCGTGTTAAAAGCCCAACTTAGATTATCATTGTACATAAAGGAACCATACTCTAGTCTTGAGTTTAGCATCTGTTTATGGATCTGATGTAATAATTTAGGATCAGCACCCCACTTTTTCTTAACTGTCAACATTTTTATTATGTTAAACACTTGAGATCCCTTACATTGTGCCAGTTCAACTTGTGACTTCCATTTAAGTTTTTCATCTAATATAAGTCCCAAAAATTTATGACTTCTTTGTTGACTGATAGTTTTTCCGTTTATATTTATTGATATGCATGAATGAGATCTCTTCTTATTAAAAACTACCACCGAAGACTTATCTGGATTTACTTCAATTCCATTGATATCACACCATGATAATTCATCCAGAGATTTTTGAATTTTTTGAGCCCCTTCTTGAATATTTTTACTACTAGTGTATATAACAATATCATCTGCATATTGTAATAGACGAGTGTGTTGAAGAATTTTTGAGCCTAAATCTGCCGTGTACATATTAAATAGCATGGGACTCAGCACTGCGCCTTGTGGTAGACCTTTATGTGTATAACGTGCGGTGGATAACTGTCCTCCATATCGAATGTACAACTTACGTGCCAATAATAATCCAAGAATACTTTTTATAAAATTACGTGGAACGTTCATTTTCTCCAATTTTTGTAACAGTATATTTGGAAGGACAGAATCATAGGCGCTACTTAGATCGAGAAAAACTACGAAACAAAATTCCCGCCGTATGAAAGATAGCCATATATCTAAAATTAGTGTCGCTAATACATCTACTGTTCCAGTTCCTTTCCTAAATCCCATCCTATGTTTCGGTAATTTCTGATTATATTCGACCCACCATGTGAGTCTGTTCAGTATTAAATGTTCATATAATTTAGCAAGGCATGATGACATTGCAATAGGTCTATAGTTCGTATGTATTCCTGATTGTTTACCTGGTTTTAATATGGGTATTATCACCACTTCTTTCCACTGTGATGGAATTTCTCCACTATTCCATATTGAATTGTATGTATTTAGTAAAATTTCATATCCATTCAAAGGCCAGTGTCGAATACATTCGTATGTAATACCATCTAAACCCGGAGACGTTTTCTTTCGTTTATGAACAACATATTCTAATTCATCCATAGTGAATAGCGATTCTAACGTGGATGTTTCTGGATATTTCATAGAGTTTAACAAATGACAAAGATTAGTTTCAACCGTATCTGGTGTCAACTTGCGGTGAAATTCTTTTATCCAGGCTGAATTGATATCTCCTCCAAAATAATGACAAGTATTATTATTGGACATACTTCTTATTATTTTCCAAGTCATTGAAATAGAAGAATCTTTAGTTAATGTAGAGCAAAATGACTTCCAAAAGTATGATTTTGATTTCTTTAGGAACCTCTGAGTTTTTGCTGCAATTTCTTTATATCTAATAAAATTATTGATGGTAGGATTCTCCTTATAATTTATGTATGCTTTTTGTCGTTCGTTTACCCATTTCTGGCAATCCGTTGTCCACCACGGAGTCACTTTTCTTCTAGATCCAAAATTAGATACTGTTGCATTTATTTGTTCTTGTCGAATGACAGACACCAATGTGTCATACGATACTTCTTGTTTCAACAATTTATTCTTTATTGCATTGTTTACATTTCCGGAGAATTTCTGCCATTCAACCCTTCTTGTAATATATTGACTATTGTTTTGTTCAAAGCGCATAGTAAACCACGTTATATTTTTATTATGTTGAAAGGTTATCATAATTGGCATGTGATTACTGTTGTAACACTTCTCTAATACACTCCAATGGATTTTTGAAGCTATATCATTTGAGGTAATAGTTATGTCTGGAGCACTCGGCTGTTCATTAGGTCTTGAGATTATTGTAGGTGTTCCGTCGTTGAGTAATACAGCTGAGGAATCTTGCAAGTAATTATACAAATCTTTACCTGATCGATCAGTTAGAGAACAGCCCCACATAGGGTGGTGTGCATTAATGTCCCCTGCCAGCACAAATGAAGTGTTTGGTGGAAGCTGCCCAACGATATTCTGCCACATTGTAACAGGGAGGTGCACTGTGGGAGGGCAGTAAATTGATACATAAGACGTAGAAGCAATCCGAACACCTGTAATCTGAATTTGACTGTTTATATTTTGAAACAAAATAATGTCATACTGTATATTTCTTTTAACACCTATAGCTGAACCACCGTACCCATCTAAACGATCATCTCTTATCCAATTGTAACCTTTAAACTTCAATGTCGAGTCAGTTTTCAACCACGTTTCTTGTATAAGAAGGACATCTGCAGAAAAATAAGATAAAACATGTTGTAAATTATGTCAATTAGGAATTAAACTTCGTATATTCCATTGTAATATTTTCAAGACTTTGTCTGGCATGCTGGTTGTTGAAATAAGTATTGCAAAATACTTGTAGCAATGCAAGTCCAGTCCTGGTTAACGTTCAATGTCGAAGTCCCTTCTAGGCTACATAATTGTTCTATAAATAATGAAAAATTATTTAGGAATTTTGTAGAATTTTGTTCTTGTGCCCGATTTGGCTGGATAGCTTGAGCCGCCTCTGCAAGAACAAATAGTTTATTTTGTTGGCATGTTGTCGACAAATCCGGAGCATTGTCTTTTCGAGATCCTGACAAAGAATAATCAGGGTTTGTCATTCTCTTTTTATATTCATTTTGTCCAGATGGTTTCAATGTTTGAGAAGATTTCTGGCGTTTTCCTTGAGAAGACTCAGTCTCTTCCAAATATTTTCCAGCTTTCTTTGAACTGTATAATGGCCTTTTATTAGATACACTGTATTGATCTTGTATTATATTATTATGATATGAGGTGCTACTCGAATTGTTAGATATCGAAGCATATGTAAATGGCATTACTGTCTTTTCTATTTCCTGAACATGGCCAGTAGATATCTGTTCATATCCATACATATTGTTGACTGCCCTTTGAAACTGCGTCACATACAGCGACAGCGATATCTTTAATAATTGTAGGGACTATCTTATTTTTATTAATTTTTTGTTTTGTTCGTAAAATTAAATCCTGTTTTTGTTGTCGTCCCCTTGCACAACAAACAACCAGTCGACAAAAACCTACCCCTCAAGTTCGCAGTATAAATGTCACAAATGAAGAACAAATAATTCCTGTAAGAATAGCACAAAATAAACATATCAGACCATCAACGGCACCACCCCCTATTCCTTCTTCTTCCAAAGCGCTGGCTAAACAATCTTGTATCGATATCCCATCACATCACTTTGACAGTATCTGTTAAGGCACATCACCACCGACTTGCACTTAGCCAATGGATTAGACACCCTGTCCAGCAGGCAGACAGTGAACTTCTAAAGCCGCCCTACAATTGGCTGAGTACATGTCGATTGGTGTATGTCCAATATCTACTACATTCCTATCCTTATTTTCTCTTTCTCCTTCCTTTCAATGGATCAGACCACCTCTAACAGGTACCTACAACACCAGAGCATCGTCGAAGATCGACAGAGGAAAACTCGAGGACCAACGCCTCCAAATTGTCTTCCACCTTCTACAGAATACACCTCCAGATTAAATCCAATTTCGGAGCATCCCTCCCCCCCCCCCTCCCAGATTTTGATGGACGATGGACTTGCCGTATTGGAGAATAGAAAGATGAAAGACAAGTCAAGAGGAATGTTCCGGAGGCTACACTTTGTTTGGACAGGACAAAGAAGGCACAGCATTCATTGAATGTGTGTCTATTACATTCAAATTGATACTGCTAAGACAGGACAATGCATCCAAGACGAACCTTCTGTCCCAGTTGCGGAAGTTGGAGAAGAAGTGTAAGAGGTTTCTCACCTAGGACAACATGTGATTCTCCCACTGTGATCTGATTCCCAGCTTACAACACCTTAGTATAGCAGGCAAGTATTTCACGAACTTGGAAATCCTTCACAGCAGGACCGATTAGTAGCATTACATGTTCCAAACGCCAATTCACCAGAGCATCCCAGCTGCCCAGGTGTCATCAATCATTACAAGTTACAACAAGGTGTGAAAATGCAGAAGTTCGAGGAACTGGAAACGCCAAGTTCACCACTTCAATCCCTAGTGAAGTCCCAATAGACTACATAAAGTACAGGAACTAGGTTCGTTTCAATTGTGCTACGAAGTCAGATACATTTCTATGCATGGACAAACGTGAACATTTCAGAAAACGGGAAATCGACATGATACTGATCTGCAATCATTGCGTGAATTCTTTTAGAAGAAACTGGTACTTTCAAAATGATCAAAACAAAGTGATTGAGTGAAAATAAACACAATGATATGAAATAATGTCGTATTGAACCCTTAAGGTTTGCACACAATGTGTTTAAACAGTGAATATTCTTTAAGTGATTACAGTGTAATTATGGCATGCAGTGTAAACTATGCCTTGTCAAAAGTGAATATTTTTTCATTCAGATTTGTAAATAATTATAAACTTTGGTTCCAGGATAGTGTATAGTGCATCATGATTTAAGTTTTCATTGTCGATACCAAGAACACCAGTGATAACGTAATATTAAAATAATCAATTTAAGGGACAAAAACATCGTAAAACAAACAAAAAAAACAACTATTGTGCTGGTAATGGTTATGATTATGTATTATAATGAAAAAAAAAAAAGGTAAAAGGTAAAGTGTTCCCCTGTGCATAGCACCACGCCATGAAGGCGTATAGGGGGTGTGGGGGTAACGCCCCACACTTTCTTGATCCGGTCGTGAGTGGGGGTGATGTGATCAGCATCACGCCCCTGACCGCCTTTACCCCCCAGGGTTTCCCCCAGGTACCCATGTTATTCGACGCTGGGTAGGCGCCGGGGCCGCTTCGACCGTTAGAAAAGTTCCCGGATTTGAACCGGCCGGGGATCGAACCCGGAACTATACTAATTTCATATTCATATGTTTAGTTAATCAACTTACTGCTTTTTGGTTCTTAATGGGTATTTAGTTGTTTATGCATTATTTATGCATAATAATAAGTATTATGGATTGGTACTGGTAAAAGTTTTCTGCTTACCAGGTTTGATAGTTTCTTCATGTACTACTATATCGTTTCAAAGGAATTTCTAACATGTATGAACCAATAAATGATACACTCAGACAAGCGACCATCGGAGATGACGCTTCTTGACAGGGAGGTATGTTGACTTGTAGGTAAAAATTAGAAGGTGTACTTGAAACGAAACATTACGGAGACAGGATGTTCTCGTCGGTTTGGAATGCAGACCTTACAAATTCCATTACTTGCCTCGTCCGTGGAAAGGTACCAGCCTGACAGACGGATATGAATCGACAGGTATTGGAATTTGTATAGCAACCGAACCGATCTGAGAAGATCGGAAGGGAATTTCGGGATCAGTATTGGATTTGGTTTTGGTGTGTGTACATCGAGGAAGACAGCGCAGGTATGTACCTGGAGGACGGAGGCGTCTCTCCGAACATAGAATGGTCTGAGCCTTGTTACTGAACCTCTCGCTAGTACCTTTTCTTACTTACACCCCGGTAATAAAATAATGAAATAAGGGAAGGAGGAAACAATATAGTTAATTTTTGGGACTTTCTTCATAGCTTCGTTAAACGTAACATTCTGAACTGTCATAATTTTGATTATTTCCTTTTGGCGTTGTTTTTCAGGACAGTTTTTGTCAATTGCAGTGTGCTCCTGATTACAATGGAAATACTTGATCTTATTTGTGCAAGAGGACGATTCGTGATTCTCACCACAGCGTTTGCATTTTAATTTACTTTTGCAATTAGCCCTGAAGTGCCCATAATAAAAACAATTAGTGCACTGTTTAATCAAGAGAATGTACCTATCAATATCAAACTTTTTGTAAAACAGTGTGACATATTGTGGTAACGATTGCGAGTCGAATGTTACAATTATCGTTCGAGTTGGAACAGCAACTCGAGTACCATCCTCGTACTTATACTTCACAATGCGTTTTACCTTCATTACTTTGGCTGTTGATGAATTTATATTTTGCAAAATTTCATCTTCACTTATTGACTGATGTACATCTTTCATAATTCCCATTCTTCGTACTCGGTGTGATGGAACAAAACCTTCCCAATTATTCTGTAACAGTAATGGATTCGAAAGGAAATCATTTGCATAATTAGATGTCGTAAATGTAAGTCTAGCTAGATTTTTCCCAAGGCTATCTATCTCTTTCAAACCTCTAATATTTTCTTTGCTGACTATTTGGCCTAATTTTAAAATGTGAAGTTGACCAATGTTTCCTTTGCCATTTCCACCTGAGGCATCCTGATGTTTAGATTTCACAAATATTTCATACGGACCTAAATGATTACTTCTGTACTTCAATACCTGTTGCTCATAAACTTTTTTGGAACTTGATTTAGTAATTTGTTGGGTGTAATCTATATTATTACACTGAGAATTCAACTTATTAATTTCTTCTACAGAAGTTATGATTTCCACGTTGCTGGAAAGTTCCATGGCACTAATGTCCGTGTCCATGTTGGATTCAGCTCGTTTTGTACCAGCAAATTTGGCTTTACGGCCTTTAGATTTTTTCATGAATTAATGTTCACATTGTCGCACATATATTTAGAACGACACTAATATTCAAACAGTAAGCTATAAAGTCTCAACTTCTAACTTAGAACACAAAATTATCCTTGCAACAAATCACATCTGTAACCACAGACTCAATCCCTGGTGCAACGTTAAGCATGACGTTACTATTTATGATAGAAAATCAGACAAGGCCTCAATATAAAGAAAAACTCTGGAAGTTTTATTCCCACTTGGCGCGATTATTCTGCTTTGCCGCTGTTCCACCAGGATCGCCAGTGTTTCAAAATGGCTAGTGAGAGTAGAAGGTGTATTGTGTGTTGAAGCTATCAAGAACTGATTCACTCACAATGGTGCAAAGGCATTTCCACGTGCGTTTTGATAGTAATGCGCATGTTTCACCCTTCCGAAAGATTTGCCAAAGTTACAACTGTGAATTGCTAGTGTTTTCGAAACTGTGGACAATGACTTGATGTCTCGTGCATAGCATGTAAGTACTTGATTATCGTTTGGATGTTTACCGCATTACACGTGGTTCCCATGTTGAATCTTTGTAATGTGAGTCATGTGAGTAAAACTTCCAGTTTTTCTTCATGTTGATGCCTTGTCTCATTTTCTATCAAATAGTAACGTCATAATAACTGAGTAACTTTGCACCATTCATTTTGAATTACCCTGTGCATATTGACATATACACTTGTAGGTTGGTATTTCAGTACAATTGTTGTACTTGAATTGATGTTTTAATCGACTTCACGCGCAGATAGGTTAATCGGGACTCGACATACAGTTTAAAGTTGGATCAGAACCACTGTGCAACGTGCCTCCACTGGGTATCGAACCCGGGACCCCTTGATTACAAGGCGACGACGCTGCCATCGGGTCGGGGAGGCCCCATTGTTGTACTGTTTGTGACCGTAATAATTGATTTTGTTCTGATGGCTCTTGCACTGGTAAAGAAGTATATTGCAATGTATTGGAAAACGATAAAACTTTCATTCTCATAATCCACTCTGGAAACCAATATGGCGTTTGGGAGTGAGCAGAAGAGAGAGTGTCAATATGTAATGCCACCATCATGACCATGCACAATATACCCCCTCATTTTCCAGTCTCCCCAACCCTTTGGTCCATTTTTCTTCCTCTCTTTTCATTGTCTTTACTGATCATCCATTCGTTGAAGAATCTTCGTTCTGAAACCAGACCTCTACGGACGTAAATGTCCAAAGCCTGATAACAAGTATCACGTGATCAAACTGTCTCCGTTTCTTTCCTTGATAAGGAGTTGTTTTGGTGCTTTTAGCGTGCGTAAGGGAACGCGTTTTACAAACGATGGCACGCACACCTCACTCCCTTTGTCTCTCAGCGTGTGTGTGTGCGTCTCCAAGATCCTAGCCAACAGAATTGTCTTGTTTACTCTGGCCAAATTAAGGTCATCCTGATACTAGAACGTCATCAAACGAAATTGTTTTTGTCGTTCAATTTGTGTGTGCTTTGAGAAAACTTTCAGGGGCAAGTGTAACACCGAGAGGGGACATTGAGCGTGAAATGCCTGTTCCTTTATAAAGTTGGAGCTGCGTTTAAGGTAAGTTAAGGTACAGTTCCTCGTGCATATATCACAGTGCCATGAAGGCACATTTAGGGGATATTGGGGTAGGGCGCCACACATTCTTGATCTCTGTCATTTTGGAGGTGATGTAATCAGCACCAGGCTCCGTCCGCCCCCAGGTACCCATTAATTTGATGCTGGATGAGTCCCAGAGCCGCTTTTTGCAGGGACATGGCCTGAAAAATCCGACCTTAGATCACCCACCCCGGGAATCGAACGCGGGTCTCCCAAGTGGCAGTCAGACGCCCTACCTACCGACTCGACGACCGTGGCTCTTAGAGTGCATATTATAACTGCATTCAAATGTTGGCTTATACTGTTTCTTTTCCGGGTCAGTGAAGACTGCAGTTGGATTAAGCTGCTCCACATCACGAAGGAAAAGTGCTAAATTTTCTTTTAATATATTTTAACCACTAAAGTTTAAGTCCACTTTATGCGCAAATAGGATAATCGGGACTAGATCTGCAGTTTGTATGTGCCTCCATCAGGTTTCGAACCTCGAACCCATGAATACAAGGCGTCGCACATGTTCGGATTCTCTGTAATTTTTTTCAGGCTGCTTCTGTTTATATATTGGGCCACCCCGGTGTTGTAGTGGTAACCTAACGTCGTAGCCTTGTAATCAAGGTGTCCCTGGTTCGATACGTAGTGGTTAGCACAGCACTTTAAACTGTAGGTCCAGTCCCGATTAGCCTATCTGTGCACAAAGTGGACTTAAAGTATCATCAAAAACATGTCTATTTTGTTGTTCCACGCCCGGAAGACAGAACTTGCAACACAGCAAGCGGAACAAGAAAATGTACACACAATTTGACCACGATGAAACTAGACAGGTTTTAACAAGGATAAGATGAATCTGTACTTGTATAAATCCATATTTCGCAAGAGGTAGCGGGGGAAAAATAGAAAAAAAAAGAATTAGAAAAAATCATTGTTTCAATAAAGATACCTTCGGACAAGGGTACTTCAAAGTTAGTTGTTATCTTAAGGTTAAAACAATATTGACTCATCTGACTTAGGTTTGATAGAAAGAGAAAGGGCGGGTTTCTTTAACGTGCCCCCCCACCCTCCGTCACGCACACCCAGAACTTTTCAGTAATACTTGTTGGTCTGCGGTGCTATAATAAAGCTATGACGTACTGGCTTTAAATTTTTTATATATTAAATTGAAAATTGGCTCACTCGTGTGGCTTCTCGGCATTATAAATACACACGTAAAGGGCTAATGTATATATTAAGGATAAGGGTTCTAAATTGCATCGCAGTTCTCAAAAATAAAATGTTTTCAGATAGCAGAGCATTGTATGTGAAATACTTCTCATTTGTATCTTACATTCTCCTGTATTTCTCTCTCTCTCCCCCTTTATTTCTTCTTCCCCCTATCAGTTTCTCTCTTTTCCATGTTTTTATTATTTTCCCCTCGCTGTCCCTCTATTTCATTTTCGCTCTCTCTTTTCTATCTCTTTCATGTTCTTTTCCTCTTCTTTTCTCTCCTATTTCTTCTTCGGATCTCGTGTTCTCTCTTATTTGTGTTTGTTTTCCTTCCCGCGTCTTCTATTTCTTCTTCCCCCTTCTCTGTGTGTGTGTGTGTGTGAGCGGGTGTTTCGTTTTTCCTATTTCTTTTCTTTTCTTTCCCTTCATTTTCTATATATCTTCGGTCTCTCTTTCTGTCCTTTCCATTTCTTATTTTCGTCTTCTCTATCTCTCTCTCTCTCTCTCTCTCTCTCTCCGAGTTCCTCTTTCTTTTTATCTTCCTTGCTTGCATTTCTCCTTTGAAGTCTCGATAGCTTGGGGCGTTGAGTGGTGGACGCAAGCTCTCGCCACCGAAATTCCTGGTTCGAGACCTCGCCTGTGCGTGGGTGTTCCTCGAGTCTTCATGAATTTCCTCTGATCTTCAAAAATATCTTCAAAAAATAAAAATATTTCCTCCTGTCCATTTCTCCTCTCTTTTCTTTCCTCTCTCTCTTCGCACTATACTGTTACTGAATACAGTGGCGTGCCCAGAATTTTATAAAGGGAGGGGGTACGTATGCTTTTTTATATATATATACTCTGTTCCGGCTATCTCTGGAGAAAGGCCGCGCATAGTGGCAAAGAGGAGGGGCGCAGAGCGAAGCAGTACAGCTCACCGCTCAGGAGATGATCCCCAACGGAAGTGGAGTGACGTAGCAACAGGCAACTCCACTATTTGGGTTGGGGGACTGCACCCTGCGTGAGAAACACTCGTGGGCTCGTTTTAACGTGCAGGGACGCAAGTCGTTTAGGGTTATTTTTCCCAGGCGTCCTCTTTTACCCAAAAAAACAACAACTTTTTCGGGGACCGGTCGGCCGGGTTTTTAGGGAAATTTGGGAATATCCTCTTTTCTGGGATAAAGACAACTGCTCAACTTCAAGATTAGTAACAAAATGTTATTTGTAAATAATTGTTAATATTGTCTCCCTTTTCAATTTCAAAGTAAGAAAATACAACACCCTCAGTTGCACCTTTGCGCCTCTTATGTTGTCACCGCCGTGCCACGTGACGTTTTGATTTCAAAGCATTTGTCACATTCACCGCAGCTCGTGGTGAGCATCAAGTTTCTAATATGCGATATGCCGCGGCTTACTTTGATTTGAGTTTCATGACAGAATTCACTTATAAACAATAATTTTTAACTGTGCTTTTAGTGACGACTTCCAAAAATGGTTTCCTGACTTTAGGCCTGGAAGACACAACTCCGAGGCAAAATGTCAATTTATGCTATTCTTTTAATGTAAGAGACCAAGTTTCACAACCGTATAATATTACGAGCATAGTGAATAAATATTAGAATATTCAGACATTTGCTTATAATGAGACCAATTATTAGTTATACGGAAACGGTGCCAAATTGTTTTACAGGGGTGTGTGATCTATAAGCTCACCAAAACATCAGTAAGCACGAAACTTGTGTTCTAAGTGCTGCATCTTCGTCGAAAGTTAACTTTTTGTAATCTAAATATGTCCTGTTCTTTAAAGTTTGTTATCTGGTAACCGAGGAGCGTATACTCTACGCCAGCTAGGCTATCTGCGAAGCCTGAAGTCTAGAGTATAAAATTCAGGAGAAAAATTGATCAGAAATTGTAAATATTATTATTCATATCAGTGGCTGATTCTGGAGTTGGCAACCTGATTTCCTACGAGTTGGCAACCTGATTTCCTACGAGTTGGCAACCTGATTTCTTAATTGGTAAATTTATTTCTATGCATAGCCTAGGACCACGTGACAGTGAGATAGCCCAGATCTTGGGCTCCAGCCTTGCCGCCTCTCTTGTCTCTCTCACTCGTCCGTCAGCGCCAAACCCGTCAGACTGGTCCGTCCACGTTTTTGCATTCCACATTCGTGGTTGTGTAGTAGCTTCCAAGGTGCACAAGCATGCAAGAGATTATTTGCTTTTTGTTTTGCTCTTTACGGACCGCGACCCGATGCAAAGCTGCCCGTGCCTGCTACCGTGTGCCTAGTTCCGACACGAATATTTCATCAATCAATCGCCAGTCCCCCTTCAACATGCACCAGAAGTTAAAAACAATTTCAAAACCAACTTAAAACCTCAAAAGCAAGGCACGGAAATGAAATGGACATGAAAAGATTGAACATAGACGAATATGGTGGAGCTGTGTTTACCGACTGTAAATCCAATCTGTGCCTAATATTGAATTTAACTCTAGCTTACCCGAGGAGGGGGGGGGGGGGGCTGTCAGGCCCACCAATTCTATTTTTTCGATTTTTCAACTGTGAAAATTTTTATAAAAAATTACAAATAAATTACATTGTTCCCCAGGGTGTTCCCAATATTTCTGTATTACTTTTGGAGACAAAATGCACTTGGTGGGCATATCTTGCGCCATCTTTGAATGCCTGTTATTCTCATGAGTACAATTTGTTGGTAATGATGGTAATTTTGGTATTTCTCTATATATATAAATTGATGGTGTGTGGGTGTGTGTATATTGTTTCTTCCGGCATAACTCTCGAACGCCTGGAGCAATTTCAACCAAACTTGGTACGCGTATCACTTGCAATCTGGAAATAAATACTGTAGGGGTAAGACAACCATGGCACCCCTAGGGGTGCGGTGGGAAGAGGTCAGATGTAAAAATAATCAAGAACCACCGATATTAAATTCCGTGACTCTATGCAATCCGCACAACGATAGTGTTTCTCGGGTTGTCTAACATCCAGGCTGTGTTGCGAATGGAATCCATAGTTTTCGTGAACCTCCCAATGGTTCAACTCCAAGTTCATCACCTATCGGCATTGGGGGGTGAGAGGGGGTGAAAAATAAAATTCCACAAATGACCTAGATTAGTGTTGAATCCATAGTTTTCGGAGTCGCTAAGCTAATTGGTGACATTCACGATCACATTTTACACTATAGTTAGAATTCATTATTTTCCTGTCTAATAGAAGATTGGGATAAATAAATACCCAGGGAACGCCGGGCAATCAGCTAGTTAGTATAATTAATGAACATCTCCACCTCTATAAATAAAAAAAGCATTAATGAAAAATTGTTTCTTGCGAGTTTTAGTGAATGGTAAACTATGTGTGCGCAATCCCTTTAAGTTTCCTCCGCACTACCCCCTTTTCAAAACCTATTTTGAACCGAATTCGCTATTCACTCTCTGTTTGGGAGGGTAGCAGGGTGGGATACGACTATTTTACAACGGGGGGATGAGCTAGAGGCACCATCGAAGTCCATACAGTAAAATCTTGTTTTAATCTCCGCTCGAACAAGCCTTGCTTTGATCCCCATTTGTATAAGTGTTCTCGATGCAACTTTACGAACAACCTGTACATTATAAAAGCTTCCAATAGGTTTCGTGGAGTACCTTCGGTTCCTTGCAGTCGCCAGATCTACTTGCAACCTGAGTCTTAGGCTGAAGAGGGAGAGAGGACTGAGCCAGTGGAAGAGCCGTAACATCATCCAGCCTCTAATTCGAAAACATCTATTGAAACTCGAGAAATTCCCGGTGGGTTATTAAAAGGCTTCAGATATCGGATGACGTCAAGAGAGTATGACGTTTGCAATTACTATAGTTGCACTGGGGAGGGGTGCTTATTAGTGCGCAAAAATAAATGAGCAAGAAGCTGCATTAGAACATGTGCTGGGGGGTATATCGTATGTTTTCAAAACCTCTCCTTGAGTGTGCACATATACTTATTTTCTATACATAACCGCGTAGACAATTTGGGGGCAAGGGGGCGTTTGCCCCGACTCAAATTTGTTTATTTACTTCGTTCTTCTGAAACTTTTGGCTAATCTTGAAGATGAGGATGAATGATGATATGATGAAATTGATGAAGGGACACTCACTAAAAACAGCCCCGCCCAGGCGGGGATTCGAACCCGGGACAGATGTCATCGTAGCGGCCTGTGCAAACCACTCAGCCACGGAGCTCGGCTGCTAAAACTTGCCAAATCATAAACATTACCCTTCATTTCCTTGTTCCTCGGGCCCAAGGAGGTTAACAAAAATACAATTACTTGCAAATGTTAATAAACAAAAAAATGGAGGCCCCCGCCAAGAAAACGCGCTCGATCACCGAGGCGACGAAAGACATTAGTTGCAAAGTAAGAAACTGCAGTACAGCGCAGTCCTCTCCTAATGAACATTTGTCATGGGTAAAGTTATTGAACGCTCTCGTGCCTCTTTTCTAATGGCCTCCAGCACACGTGCAACTCATCATATACGTTCACAGAGCGTGGCTGCAGCCCCCCAGTCCATAATGGCCACGTAGGAAGATAAATCTAGCAGAACTGCTTAAATGTGACTCGAAAAAGTAGGGAAGGGATATTTTTACTGTTTCCGCCTGCAAGTTGACTCGATGGATTCGTAATGGCTGGGTTTTGCTTCAATAGTTTTCGCATTGTATTGCGACTTGCAAGTTTTACATGTATCCTCACACGAACATATACACGTATCCAATACGTGGGTGCATTTAAAGACATACGCAGTGTGCGAATTAGCGGAGGGGGTGCCGGGGATTGTGTGCGTAGACTTACACGTATTTTTGCAGTCATTAACCTAACCTAACTTTTGAGTTTGAGTAAATTGGTATGATTTACTATTTTATTTCTAATTTCTCTCTCTCTTCTTGTCTAAAGAAAAAAAAACAGTTTTGCGCACAGACTTTAAAGCTATCAAAGTGGCAACGTTCGATCAAAATATGTGCGCAAAACAGGTCAGTGAGATTTGTGCGCAATCCAGGATCTAAAGTGTGCGCAATTCGGTTGCGGCGAAAAATAGACGTAGAATACACATAGAATTCCAGGAATTCAAGGAATTCCCGGTGAGTAGCCACGCCTCTAAAAAAAATTGAATTGAAAGTATACCATTTCTTAACTAGATAACAAGCACAATTCAAAAATCATTCGTGTAATGATGCAGCCATCAAAGATTTCCCTGCCGAAAAGTATGCAGCCTTGAGGACTAAAGAACGACACACCATTCTTCAACTGACTAGCCTCAACAACAGGCTGTTCTCCACTTACGATCTCAAGACGTAGCGCTTTTATTTTACATGTAAGTGTTCACAGGTTAAATGGGATTCCGTGGACGAGACGCACGTGGGCGAAGCGCCCAAAGGGAATTCGGTGGGTCACGTCGTGGGTTACTCTTCTGTACAAGCAACTTGTATATTACTAGAATGACTAAGCCTAATCCACAAATACAGTCAGAAAATATACAAATATTTACAAAATGGTATCCCATCTACAGAGATAACTTTTACTTTTCTGTAGAATAGTACAACCAACTTGTACAAGCGGCCTCGTGGCCTTGTCAATTGTCATGCTATAGACTTAAAATGATGGCACCATATTTAAAAATGTATATACAAGTACAATATGGCGTTTTTCGTGTCGTGTCGCACAATATGTCATAAGTAATTACAAAATGACACCGTTTACAGAGATAACCCTTATTCTAGCTTCCTAATATACGCCAGTGTACGTAAGCATTTCAGCAAATCTCCTTGCAAGTACATATTCAGAAGCCTTCGTATTCGTTGGTCAACCCTATTAATAGGGACACAAATTTATGGTAAATAAAAACTGAGGAGAGCGGTAAATAAAATGTTAGATCAGCGGTATATACCAGCGGTGGAAAAAAAAATTGCACACACTTTTTCATCATGAGAGGAAACAACATACAAAAGAGCTATAACTTAATAAACTACTTCATTTTTATATACTGTACACATGCACAAGTACTTAGCTGTCCAACCAAAAAGAAAACATCAACACAAAATCACTTCATTTCTAAATTGCATATCTCAAGTAAATTATTCATTGCATGTATTTAAAGGATATCCTTGCTGTCCAACAAATAAAATAATCACTACTGTACATACACAAACACATGTTGAAAATCACATGATGGTAAACAAAATTCATTCATGACTGAACACCAATGACACCATTGTTTCCCTTGATGTGCGGGAACAGACTAATCTTATCGCTGCTACAGCTAGCAAGTTCAACGAAACTGGAAGTTGAGTAGACATTCGGCGGAAGAAAGGAATGCAGCTTGACAGGGAACGAAGTTTTCGAACTAAGATTATGTGCATGGGAAATCCCAATTTGCAGCGTCTTCCTGATGTGATCGAAGATAAAACGTGGTAGGAAACTTTAGGCAAACGTTTCGTTACAAATCGACAGTTTGCGCGCGCAACCTCGATTGCCGGTTTTTGCGTGTTTTCTACTTAATTTGATGATATTTCACGGTTATTTCGCGAAAAAGCGTTCATTTCGTGGAAAAGCACACATTTCGCATTACTTCGCGAATAAAACTCCTGCATATTTCATCATTGGGGGTGTATTTACTTGCAGAATGTTCAAAATTGAATCTTTTTTTCACATTTCGCGATTTCGCGCATCGCGAAAATTCAATGTCCCTACCTATTAATAATATTCACGGGCTCAGGTTCAGTCCGGGTTAGCCTCACTGTGCATGAAGTGAACTTAAGTCACCAAATCCATTAATCAGTCCATAACAATATTGTTTCTATACTATAATTATAATAATAATACTAATAGCACTCCTACGACTGACAACTCCTCCACTCTACTATGTTAGTCATACGACCGGTTCCGCGAACCGTGCAGTCAAGGCCACGAAGTCAGATGCGCTTCAACCACGGCATCTTAGATGGTCGCTAAGTTTTTGTGTATAAGTTTGGGTTAGCTTAGAATGCAAATGTGAAATCAACCGGGGTCTGAACCTTGGCATTTCAAAAAATAGAGAATTGTTGTAGTGCCAGTAAAGCTGACGAAAACTGCCATTAAGATTTTTTCGGATCTTGAGTTATTGACTTTAAAGAAAGCAAAAATCCAAAAATTTGACGACATTTTGAAATCTCTAAACAGCTGTATATCAAAAACTATTGGACCTAGAGAGCTCAAATTGGTGTCATTCTCTTCTGCTTTTAATGAGCTTTAATTTGAAATGCAACATGACTGAGGTATTTGAAGTTTGTAATTTTTAAAACACTTGAAATAAGTTTTTTTGAAAATCTCAAAAACACCATTTTAAATTTTTTTGAAAAAAATATATGCTCTGAAGACATGAATTCACTATTAGTGTGCAAAATTTCATAATGGGACGGCAATGGGTTCGTATGGAAATTATTTTTTTGTTGTATTGTAATGGGTGCGAAATTTGCTAAATTAGTTGACATCCATGTTAAAAGCATAATTTGAGTTGTTGATGTTGAAGACTTCATATTAGTCCATTTTATAATTTTTGGACTACAAATAACATTAAAGTACATAAAAATTATCACTTTTAATATCAGGTAAGCAAATTGAAAATGTACGAGGGAAAGTCATTAATAAATTTTATTCAAAACTTCATGGAGATTTAGGCACAACAAAAATTTGTTTCAGCACTCCAAAAGGTTCCTTAGCAACACGCCATAAAGGTGTCATGACGATCGAGCAGGAAGAGAAAGAAAAGCATTTTCTTCTATAAATCAGTGGTTCTCAACCTTTGTGTGCCCGCGTCCCGGTAAATTCGTTTTCTAAAAGTCGATGCCTCGATACCAACAATTGTGCTCTTAATTAGCGTACTAATTTTGTTTAACTGTATGCGTTAATTTATATGTACCTTTGTAATTTATTAATAGATACATTATGGAATAATCCTGTGTTTCTCAACCGCTGGGCTCTGACGTCAATTATGCCATTCCGCGAAAGGTTCCCGTGAAGCTTGAGACTTGCAGCCAGAGCTGGCAACCACTGGAAAGATGACCTTTCGTTCGTCTCTCACTATATAGTAGGGTGAAAAGGGTAAAGTGACTTGTAGCATGAGGTGAGCTTTGATTTCTCAGCTCGGGCTGCAAGTCGGTTCACCCTTTCCGCTCTATCTTGAGAAACACTCAACCGTTAAAATTCAAATTCCGAAGCTACACGGGGGAAAAGGGGAGCAGTCCCCTCTCAGCAGCTTTGATTTGAGGAAGAATATTCGATTGTCGCAAGCATCCGTGTGCTTTGCGCTTCATAAAGATATTAACAAACAGAAATTTTCTCCATAGATATTTTCTTCTAGAACAAAACACAAACGAAAACAGAAAATTAATGCAAATAAAAAAAATTGGCAAACGCAGAAAGCTACAATTAATTTAATAGTAATAGCCTTATTTTTGAATAGTTTAAATAATACTGTCAAAGAATGAGTTTATTGTAGGTATACATTTATTTAATGCTTACATAATGATAACAAAATAACAGTAATATTTTAGATTAAATTGCTACATGATTTTGCAATGTATGTATTATGTTATGCAGCAGTAAATTCAAATATTTCTTGCTTAGATGGATGATCTGTGCCTCAGGGTACCAAAATTCACTGCATTGAATACATTTGAAGTTGTGAAGTTGTGTTATCGGGGTTGGTTGGGCCCCTGACTCTATGAAAACTGAGTAATTTGATTTGTGGCAAGAATGAATAGAAAGTGGCTGTGCCTAAGCGTGTCGCTTGTGTCTACAACTGCACAAGCAATTTTGACATGGCTCAATGATTGAAGTTTTGTTTTCATGGGCGTAGCATTCGATACGTTTGACTGAGGGGATTCGCTGTTCCCATATTTCGTATTGTCAGATTTGTGTGAGGAACGTTGCCACGAATTTTTCGTTTGTCACGAAGTTGTAGATCGAAGTACACACTGTATATAGTTTGTAGCAATTGCCTTAATTGGTTCTAATTTTATCAATCCCTAAGTTCTTATTTCGTTAAATACTTCCTCATGTGCGCCTAAAAATTAATTATAGGTTTGAACTTCTTGAATGATGAAAGCTACTTCTACCATATTTTCAAATCGCTTTCATTTTTTTCCACATGTTCCTACCAAAATTTTACTTTCACTAAATCCATATATATCCTCCAACAATTTATTAATATTATTTCACCTTATGCTGCCATCTATGATTCATTTGCAGAAACCAGGGTTCTCTACGGTCCAGAACCCATTTACGCTTGCTGATTTTCTCTCCTGGACCGGAATTGAATTTATTTAAAATCCTGGACCTTTAATAACCTCCTTTCCATCTCTTGTTAGTGTTTCCAATATGAAACATCTGGTTTAGTCATGCTTACATAATCAATATTAAATTTTTGGCGCTACTCAAGAAGGCCAACCCGGTTTGGCGCCCCGAGCAGACGCCCGGCCGCTAAGCCGCCCCTGGTCTAGACAGTAAGTAAACATTGTTCAAGTAAATGTATTTTGTGTGTGTGTGTGGGGGGGGTGCAAAGTATTCTTGTCTCATGTAGAGAATTTAAGCAACCTCGTTTAATTGACCATTAGTATGCGAAAGCAGCATTACGTTTTTGTTACCTAAGAAACGAGAAATGCATAGAATACAACGTCAGCTGTTGTCTTAACGAAATAGAGTAGAGATCTTGTAAAAGCATGTAACTACTTTTAAATTACGAGCAATTGTAGGACTGAATAATGTGTTGTAATTTTCTGGCGCTTAGCCTGAAGCTAATTATCTTGCGCTGCACCAGAAATGCAGCTCCAAGGTCATAGTAAAATGTTTCTTGAGGGTTTTCAGCTTGAGGTGTGTTTCAGTAAAACTACACGTGGAGCGCTGTGCACAATGTAAGCCAATGCGAGATAAGGTAAGATAACATTCAGGAGCTTCACTTCGTACAAGGCGCCTAGCCAAAGAATGTATCAGAATACAGCAAACGGCAACGTATTAAGTAGGGGGTAAGGGGGCTTGAGACCCTCCAGTTTTCAAAATTAGAAAAAACTAGGATTTTATGAGAGAGGTTACACAGCATAAGCTTTACGAGTAACATTTCCCACCAATATTTAAAGCTTTTTCTTGAAGGAGGTGTGAAAAAATTCATAACAAAATATAATAACTATGTCGTTTAGTATATTAACTGCAATAAATGTAAGCAAAGAGAAAAAAAGAAACATGGCTTTGATGGAAATTTACTCATCCGGAGGATGGAGTAGAAATTATGTAATAAATTTGGAATAACAATGGGTTCTTTTTATTTTTTAACATCATAATTATTATTGTTGATATTATTTCCAGGGATGCATTTAGGGGAGAGTCCAAGGGCGTGCCCTGTACTAAATTTAAATTATGAAAATATACTTGTTTAGCTTTGTTGTATAATCAATTATTTGTACGCTCGTCACAAAAAGTTTGTAATATTGTTATATTAGGTAATACGTAGGTGATAGGCACGGTGCCATATGTCGGCGAAAAGACAAGAACGTCCACCAGACAGATACCACGTGTTATTGCATTCCAAGGCCGTGTCTATCACCTATTGTTTAATATAATAATATTCCAAACTTTTTGTAATGAGTGTTCCGCCGAACTTATCGGAAGGCAAGGATTTTATTGGGATCATGCGGCTTTGAAAGAAAGTACCAAAGATTTATGCACACTACTACTTATGATAAAATACATAAAATATTAATCAGGAACTTTACTTTTCGTCAACTGCATCCAATCTTTTCTTTGTTTTTCAATTCCTTATCTATCTGCAATTAATTTCCTTGTCAGGACAGTTGTTTTTATACAAATTTTGGCGATTTTAACCACACGTAAGCTAGATATATCTCTATTATTATAATGTTTTTTTTACCGATCCATGTAATAATAATAATACAATATTAGTTCATTTACATGCTTTAATTAATATTATTTTAATTTAAATATTATAATTATTGTTTCCAAGATACTTTGTCTGGGCCCCTAGAAACATGTGGCCGATAATTTCTACTGAAGTTTTATCCATGGGCTCACCTCCCCCGTACAAAAATTTCTGGCGACGCCCGAACTGCGTCATTCAATTTTCAAACGCTCTTTCTGAACGCACCCCAAACTGTCAGTTAACCACTACGCCGTTGGGAGTATCAGGGGATACCGATAAAGTGGCCCACACAATTTATATTTACTTCATACTGATAAAATGTGAAAATAGACTTATTTTATACGAGACTCTCTCCTCTCGTTCCCTGGAAGTCGATATTGAAGAATAACAGCATGTTCTTTGCCTCGACCAACCACAAGAAATGTCAAGTCTGCTCAATCTCACTCAACCTGGCAACATTGCTTGTCACGAAGAAATGTGAAGAAGAGATCTGTTGACGAAACCGGTTTTATCTTATCCGCTGAGCGGAGAATGAGATTGTATTTGAAAGGCGGGTGCTGGATACAGACGCAGTTAAGGTTAGTTAATAACATGTTTGCCTTGAGGCAATAACTATGTCGAACTTCTATCATTTGGGAATTGAGATGAACAGGGGCGGCATTAATATTTTGCAGATCGGCGGTCAAAGGTTTGTATTGCACCAAAGAAAAAATGAAATTGCATTAGCTTAGTTCAAGTGATCAAGCAAGCCCTTTCGTTATCATACAATATTGTTTTGGAATTTTCTTTTTCCTTTTACGTCGCTTTTCTGCCACTTTCGCTTAATCGTTACGATTAGAATGAATGATGATTTGATGAAATTGATGCAGGACTCGAACCTGGACCGTCGTTAATGAGACCACAGCAGTCAACACAATCAGCCACCATGGTGACAACCACAAAATATTAATTGGACAATGTCAATTGTCTATTCTAATACTACACATTGAGAGAGCGTCTTTGGTTAGTTAGAAATCACTACATTTTTAGTGCGCGAAAAAACTCTGGGGTAGGAATACTTCTGGATAAAACTTAAGTTATTTTTCAGTAAATCGTACGACTTCGCTCCAGTGTTGCCACAACCAGTAAGCACGATATTCCTTTCCTAGGTACAAAACTTCCCTTCATCATCCAAATCAAATTAGAAATTTTAATTAATTTTAAATTTTAATCTAATCGCGTTACTGGCTTACTTATATTCTGTTATTACGTTTCGATGTTATTTGCCGTACATTCCAATACGAGTGACCACTTTAGAAAAATAAAAGTTCTGTTTATCTTAGTTTTCTAACGTACATTTAAAGTAAGGTTATCTTGTCAACCAATGATCGGCTATTGCCTTCAATTGACCCTCCTGTATGCACCTGTCATGGATAACTAACTTCGTGTTTCCTCGCGCGAATGTATATGTTGCATTTCTTCATTTGTTCCTGCATTTTGTTACAGACTTTATCTCTCGTCATCTCATTAAAATTGGCCAAAGTCGACAGTCTTTTGTTTGACAGGGTCAAAGAAGAAGAAGAGAAGATCTCTCGTTAGTTCTACTCTTTCTTCAAGAATATTTCATTTCTTAGGATATATCCGTCCATTCTGCATATTCTATGGACGATCTATTTGCCAGTCTTCTCTCGAAACGTCATTTACTAATCTAGCCATTTGACCTTGAAAATTCTTTGGTGGCACCTCATTTCAAACCCTTCCAAACCATTGTAAAGTCAATTCGACGAAACTAGAGGTTTCATAGATTTAGCCCTATCTCTTAGCGGGAACGTTGGATGCCAAAAGGCAGATAAATTAAGTCAGTACAATATTCATAACCATTAACTCTTATCCTGTTGGAACAGTACCAAAGGACGCAAAATTTCATTTCACAATCTACAGAAATCAGTAACCTTGGAGATACGCCATATTTGACGAAGATTTCTAAACCAGCATATCAAATCAAATTATCTTAAGTTTAGTTTTTATATTTGTTTGATTTAGTCGAATGAATTTCATTTCCTGTGCTGTGTTGACCTGATACTGTGTATAGCCTACACAAAAGTTTATTTGGAATTGCAAAAAAAAAAAAAAACTTGGTCGAAGTTACAAACAAATGAAGCACTCTAGAGAAAATCTGTGTTCGTATTCGAAATCGGAATTTGAAAAACCTAAGAATACACCAAAGTTATTCATTTAACAAAATCAAGCAGTGTTATTCTTATTAATATGTTAAGCAGTAACGGTATGTAAAAGAATCGCGCACTTTGGCGTGGCGGTTGAAATGGAGTATATTTTGCCTCCGGGGCTTCCTCCGCGGTGAACATTTGTCAGTGAGCGAGTGGGTGGGATTGGGGATATAGGCTATATACAGGGTGTCTCAAAAGTAATAGCGCAAACTGACACAGCACACAAATGTCCAAAAGATATCCACTGGATATCTTTTGGATATTTGTGTCGGAATTTCTGGATATCCAATATATATCCAGGAATGTCCAATTGACATCCACTGGATATGTGCTGGATATCCATTTGTCCGCATACGTGATATCCAAAAGATATCCAGAAAAGATATGTTTTGGACATTTTCGGATCACTTTTGGACATCAAGTGGGACGTAATCTGGACATTATGCTTTGATTTAGACTTTCTGTACGTACTTTGCATATTGTATGAAGACGAAAAGTACAATTCTTGACCTCATCTGGATATTATTTCGATATGAAAGGATGCATGCAACAGTCAACCACCAATGTTTGTTGTTAATTTTCTTGCTCCCCCTTAAAATAGGTACTAGTCAAGTTGGATAGTTCGAACTAACCGATCTGTAACTACGCATTGGTAATGAGCAGGCTGGAAAGTTCACATGAACTAACCGAACAGACGTGACATATAGCTCCTGATTATAATGTCATGAAAAGAAGGGTTGGTCATGGGAGATTCACTTTTATTCATTGCATTACATTTTCTTCTCATCCTTGTACGTCAATGTTCACACATCTTTCGAAGGATATTAAAACACAATGTTTCATTATATTTATAATCAAATATACCATTGTTTGTGTTACGCAAACTTAAGTTTCTTGTATACATTTTGCGAGTGCCATCTAGTGACTACAGGTAACATCATCAACCACATAATGTATCCACATTTCACTTCATAACACTGTATTTCAGTTTTATTTCATTTTGTCATTATTGTTTATGTCTAACGAGTATCTCTATTGTTATATTAAATGGGTGTGCCTATTGTCATATTTTTAAAAAATGTACCCACCCACGCTAAGTACCACATAATTACTTCAAACTTGCGTCCAGCTTACCATATCAAGCTTGGTATCGTAAGCTTTTGTACTATCTGGGTATATTCCTTGGAGATTTGTGATGCTATAAGCGAGCATTGGCCCGATTCTTGTATGCAGTGCATTGTAGCGTTTCTGATTCTAAGATTTTAAAAAGTTTCAATCGCTAATAGTAGCAAATAACGAGACGCTCACTAACAAGGAAAACAGTCACAAGCTTCTGATTCACTCTAGCCTCTGGCGTAAAACACACGAACTGAAAATGATGTGCATAGGAACGGGTTTTCCCGGTTGAGCTAAGTAGGATTTACTCGATTTTAGTCTCAATTGTATTGTAGCGTTTAGTAAGACTAAATCGAAATTTTCTGATTCTAAGAAGAAAAATATTAAATCACTAATCATAAGTAAATAAGTTGAGAAATGCTAATGCTTCAATGCAATTATTGTTTCAATTACAAGATAAAGTATAAAAAAGTATACACAACGGGAATACTATGACAATTTTCTAGGGGTGTGTAGGACAAAATTTTTTGGGTCGGGACGAGAATTTTTTTAAATCCTGACATTTGGGACGGGAAAAATTCGCCATTTACCGACAAAGTCGGGAAATTTTCGGGATGGGAAATGTTCAAAATTTCCCGAAGCTCTGGAAATCTCGAATTCTACACGTCATTTTCACTTTAAGTGATTGTTTTCGCATTTCTGGTACAAAAACGAACAATTTTCGATAAGTTCCGGATAAATTTACAATGCAGAAAACGTCTAGAATTAACGAATTTTAAAAGTGACCATTCGGTATTGTCCGACTGCTCGGGATCCCGAAAAGTCGGGAATTTATTTCCCGAAGTCGGGATTGGGATGGGAAACTTTCCCGGTCCCGACTTTCCGGGATCCAGTACACAACTACCATTTTCTAATATTCGAAACACATCCTATTTTTGTTCATTGTTGGATAACAAGTTCGGGATCAGTTCTAGACATGTATTAGATATCCAGAATTGTATGTATTTTGGATATCCAGTTTTGGACAAGATCTGGATATGTTTTGGATATCCAGAATTGGATGTGTTTTTGATATTCAGTTTTGGAAGAGATCTGGCGACGTATTGGATATTCGGAATTGGACAATGTTTCTTAAAATCAGTTCTACCCACGTTTAGGCTGTGTATTAGATATCAAGAAATTGTCGAGTTTTAGATGTCCAGTTCTGGATATCCTAAGACGTCCAATGGATATTGAGAATTGGATATCCAGAAATGGATATCTAATGGACATTCAATGGATATCCATAATATCCATGGATCTGATCTGGACATTGTGGATAACCAATGGATATCCCTTGGAGATTTGTGCTGTATGGGAGGGGATAGTACACGATAATAGAAGCAAAAAAGTATCAGTAAACATGGGTCTGCAAACGAGCCGTTTTCTAGATAATCGGGAATGTGTGATTACAAGCCGCCACTGACTGCATTGTTTGTTTGTTGACTGATTTTCTTTGAAAATCCGTGCGTACGAATAAGAATGTTACATACTGTATATTGGATGGACCAAGCACTTTATGTAAGGAATGGATTTAGGCAAAACTTCCAACTCTTAACACCGTAACTTCAACATTTCAAAAGAGAAGTGCTAGTTACGCAGTTCTGAATATGACAGCTATTGAGTAGTCCGGAAAGGAACAAAAACTTCCTGCACTGACATCTAACAACACAAAGCCAGAATGCATCTAAACCAAACAGACACTGACAGAGGTTCACATGTGGCTAAATAAAGAACGCACGTTTGTAGAGGAACAGAAGGATTTATGATTCTATTAGATAAGCATGTTACTACTGCAAAGAATCAACATGAGTGCATAAAAAGTGGTTATTTGAAACCTTGTCACACTTGAGGCAACACTTGAGGCAGATATCAGCCGAAGGCATATTCATGTTTGCTAAGCACATCTGCAGTAACCTTGACTAAAAAGAATAAGTTCATAGATGAATCACATAACCAAGAATACATCAACGCCGTATTGAGGCACTACGGTCCAGCTCTGGATTAAGACTGACGTCATATTGAATCACTAGCGCCGCCAAACGGGGGAAGTTAAAGATCAGCCCCATAACGAGATTACAAACGACAACAATGTAACAAATATGACGGGCGGACTCCTCTATGCCAATTCCACTTTATTTTTTACGATGTAGGAAAAATGTATATGATTTTTCATATTTATCAAGATATTATTAATACGTTTCCAATGTACAGGGCTAGACGGTTCAACTTTCTTTGGAATTTGGCAGATTTGTTTTATTATAAAAAAGTGGGTGCAAACAAATTATTAATCTTAGAGGATGAAACACATTAAACTGGTTTAGTGATTGATTTTATCAGTAATGTGACATTTTTAAAATGTATCCATTTCACAAATTTGTTGACGTCACACCCTAGCGTCTAGAAAACTGTTGTAATATCTTGACCTAGAATAATTCTATATTATTCGCCAATTATTGATGATTGGACAGTATATCCGCCGAGAATTGACAAAATTATTTTTAATAAAAGAGGTCGGTGATAGATGTTCTGTATTGGGAAATTGTCCTTTGCGTGTCTTTGCCCTTTGGTGATGGGTTGGAAGACATCCTTAGGGGGGAAATGGTTGATGAGGGGGCCAAGGGAGAGGGAGGGGGTGCCAGTCATCATGTTCTCTCTCCTTTCGTCATAAGACCAGAAGCCACATCCATAACCGAGGGGTCCTCTCAGTTAAGTTGATCCCCCTCCCCCCCCCCTCGGGCCAAGTTACGATCTCGTAACTTTGGCTTATGCTTCGTCTGGGGCCCGTGCAGAATCGATACAAGAGCTTATCACAGTTCGAAATTAGAGGAACGGGTAGCTACGATACAGAGTTATGAGGTCGTAACTTTTCACGAGTTCTGGATATTGGAAGCGACACGCCTGCATTGCGGCTGAAAGTGATTGGCTGGAGTCATTCCATCCGTGTGACATCATCGCTCTCATCATGACGTTGGGCGCTGGGTTTCGCCAGGGGGAGCCACTTAATAAACCGTCCTCCGTACCTTTGGCTTGGTATGCCGTTTAATGGGACAAGTAATGTTAGACACCTGTTACGTCACAAGAGCATTTTTGTTGTGAACTGTGATGGTTTTGTCTAGCTGTGATGGTTTTGTCTAGCATGCATATTGGCATGAGTCAAAGGTGACAGGTACTTACCCAATGGCAGCATAGGTTCACCGGAAGTTCATGTTTCTCTCGTCCCCGAGGTGAGCACAAAGTCTTGTAAGTAAACACCAGCTCAATAGATGGCGCTGATAGTTCTACTGATTGACTGAGTCCTTGAAGGAAACAAATGAAAGATGTTAAGACAATGAATATTATCAATTTCTTTGAAACAAAACAGTAGATATATACGCCAAAAGAGGAAGGGAAATTGAACCTCTCCTGGAATTGAAACCACAGTACACAGACATTTGACCGAGGATAAGTCGAAGGAAAACTGAAAGGAATGATGTAATACAGAATTTGAAAACCTGGGCAGCAGATATTATCAGATTATACCTTATTGTGGGCAGATATTATCAGAATATACCTTATTATAATACAATCAAACCCTGGTTTACAAAAGCGAAAGGTACAGCCAACGGCAAAGATAATAGGTAAATTGTCCATCGCTATTAATTCTTTTTATTCCACATCTTGTGTTGTTAAAAGGAACGGAATTCTGCTGATTCGAAGCAGATGTTGTCCTGTACTTATTGACGTCTCTATTTCAACTCATCATCATCACAATGTTGAAAACAGACTGAATGTAAATGGTCATGGACAATTTGCCTACTATTTCTTTTGCCGTTGGGTGTACAAGGAATGTGGTAGTATTACTACATCGCATTCGGTCAGGACATACAACTACAAACAGTCATTTACATAAGATTCAAATTGTACAAAACCCTAATTGTATGTGTGGCAAGAAGGAAGACAGACATCATATACAGGAAACAGGCATTCTACAGAAAAATACTTATAAACTGTACAATTCCTCTTTCACAGTGTCTGGAATCGTTGATATATGAACCTAACCTTACAGTGGAAGGTTATAATGTGGAATTTCAAAATTCAAATTATGGCGTATTCTTGAAAAAACACAGATATTTGCATTTCTCGCATAGGCTGTACTGCAGTGTGTATCGGCTGGTTATTGAGAATTGAGATTTCTGCTGCTATGTGCGTATTCAAGGTCTCCGATCAATTTTAAGTTGGGGGAAGGGATTCTGGATTTTCCCTGAGTCATATAATCTCCCAACTTCCCCCTTGGCTTGCATTGTGGGGTCTTCAGACAGAAGAAGGGGAGCGAATGAGACATTACAATAAGTGTCCACACACACACACTGACACCCTCACACACGGCACGCATGCTGTAAGGAGGAAGGCGTACAGCTGGCGACGCACCCTCTAATATTGGGTACGAGAGACATTGCAAACCTCAGCGCTTGGAAGAATGAATGTCGTTCCCGCGTACCACGTGTGTGTTGTGTATCCAAACGTGTGTAGATCGTACTCAAGGTATCGAGATGACAATGAAAAGTATCAAATTATCACACATTTATTGCTCCATCGAAAATGTCACCGCAGCTTTATAACAAACAGCATGTTTAAAACACAAGTAAATATCCGTTACTACAAATCGCTTTCCACCTTTTAAGGTATTGCCTATATATACCGTTCAGTTCATTTACATTCTGAACGACCGTAGCGCCGCTCAGCGAGGTTTATTTTCGCTTATACATCTTCACTCCCTTGCCATTCCTAAACTATAAAAAATGAAACATTACTGCATTAAAACAATAAACATGGCGATGGACATTTTGCTTGGTAATACTTATGAGAGTCCTTGGTATTTATGTATTAACTATGGATATTGATAAAATAGACAAGCATCGTGAAAGATTGTCAATGAATTAGCATGATGTGATATGTGGTAGAGTTAAGGTAAAATAATTATTCATTTGAGATATTTTACAAAAATAAATTAACAGATTGCAGTTCAAAATAACACGTGAAAGTGAAACTATTAATTCTTTTTCTTTTCAACAAATGAAAGATTCAAAATTTTTTACATAAGTCTTATTTGTAACGAAATTAAATATATTTTCCAACCAATGGAGATACGAGTCATTCCATGCCAAATCAACACAGATATGTGCAATTTTCAACCTAACCATCTCCGATTTTCATGAAATTTGGGGAGTTGAAACTATACATGGAACTTAGTAACTATGAAAATTTTAGTCTCGTGCGTCTTGTAATTGTTAAATTATTCAAGGTCAAAGTTAGCAGAAATTGCCCTTTTTGAGTCCGCTTAGCTATACTAAATGTGCTGTAACTCCGCCACTATTTCGCCTAGAAAGCACAAATAAAGCTTATTGTACAGGGAATTGAACAAGCTTTCCAGTGATATATAACAAGCCTACCTTTCGATAAAAATATAATTTTGACACGTGACCTTGACTTTTGACCTTTAATATCTCAAAACATGTCATCACCAAAAATCGTGAAAAAAATATATTTGGTCCCTCATGCCATACTCTAAAACATATCAAAAAATCATTCTGGGACTGCAATGGGATCAGAAGATACAAAATAATATGTTTAACTATGTGACGGATAAAAGCCTCTTTACATGAACTATGACGAGTCAAAAGTCCTTTAACACCCCCTACAAAATGTAAAGGAGTTATCCTGGGTATAATTGGTCATGAAAGAAATAGGTTAGGCACAGGGAGGTCTCTAGCTGTGTGTGTCAAGCGCAGGTCCGGCATATTGTTGACCGCCATTTTGAATTCAACGAAAACATTTCAAAGGAAAGTGGGTGATGTGAAATATCAAATTAGGCTAGAATTTCAGGAGAAATGAAGCACCGAAGGTTTTTCCAAAGTATATTTAACCAGCAAAAAATTATTACTGCATGCTTGTAATCATTTTCCCCTTTACGAGGTGTTAAAAACAAAGAATTAAGAATGCTCCTAACATGTTAGGAACTCGTCGAGATCACGCTGACATCTTGGGACAGAAAGAAGTATATTCACCATTGCATATGATTTTAATCAGCAACATTCACCAAATACTTGAATAGTGGAGAATATTGGGCAAAGTATCTCAAAAAATTACGTGACACTTCCTTTGGAATGAAAAATTCTTCAGTGACGATGCTAATTTTTATGTTCCCGGTAAAGTTAATAAAAATTATACGCAATACCTGTGATTTGATAATCTACAGTAGACAGATCCCAGCCGAATGGTTGTTGCTGGTAAGCTAATGATGTGGTATAGTGTATGGAGAACGGGAATGGTTGGTACATATTCAACAACGGAACCTTAAATGGTGAGGGCTTCTTGGATGTGTTATGTTAAGTGAACACGTTTTTCATCCTTGCTTACGGGGTATGGCACTTTTCCAGAGTTTTGAAACAGGGCAGTGTGTGACCACACTATGTGAACATTCTTCATGGTAAATTTCTAGGTAGATTGATGGGCAGATGGGGATCTATTAAAAGGTCTGCACATTCCCCAGATCTAACATCTAAGGAGGACCTTTACCTTCAGAAACATTTGAAGAGAATGGTGCATGCACTAAAAGTCCCTGATATTGACCATCTGAGAGAAGGCATAGTTGCTGCTTACGATGATGTTGCACCTGCTACATTGCCAAATGTTCTATGTGAGTGTGAGAGACGCCAACGAGTGTGCTCACAGGAATATTGACAACACTACAATGTGCATATATCGTAAGTGAAAGATATGCGTATAACGTTTTGCTGGCTAAAGATACGTTGGAGAAACTCTCGTCACATCATTTCTCGTGAAATTCTAGCCTGATTGGATATTTCACATCACCCACTTTCCTTTGAAATGTTTTCGTTGAATTCAAAATGGCGGTCAACAAATGCCGGACCTGCGCTTGACACACACAGCTAGAGATCTCCCTGTGCCTAACCTATTTCTTTCATGACCAATTATACCCAGGATAACTCCTTTACATTTTGTAGGGGGTGTTAAAGGACTTTTGACTCGTCATAGTTCATGTAATGGGGCTTTTATCAGTCACATAGTTACACATATTATTTTGTATCTTCTGATCCCATTGCAGTCCCAGAATGATTTTTTGATATGTTTTAGAGTATGGCATGAGGGACCAAATATATTTTTTTCACGATTTTTGGTGATGACATGTTTTGAGATATTCAAGGTCAAAAGTCAAGGTCACGTGTCAAAATTATATTTTTATCGAAAGGTAGGCTTGTTATATATCACTGGAAAGCTTGTTCAATTCCCTGTACAATAAGCTTTATTTGTGCTTTCTAGGCGAAATAGTGGCGGAGTTACAGCACATTTAGTATAGCTAAGCGGACTCAAAAAGGGCAATTTCTGCTAACTTTGACCTTGAATAATTTAACAATTACAAGACGCACGAGACTAAAAATTTTCATAGTTACTAAGTTCCATGTATAGTTTCAACTCCCCAAATTTCATGAAAATCGGAGATGGTGAGGTTGGAGGCTGTGTTGATTTCGCATGGAATGACTCTTACATAGTACCTTAAGGGTTTTAGGCGACATTTTAAGTCAACTTTAAAATAATATAATAAACTCTCTTAACATAGCTAAATGATCCAAGCCTCTCAAATCAATTTTACCAAAACTTAATTTATAACAATTATACTTGACTTAATCTTATAATAGATGTAAATAAATGGAAGGGGACACATTTTGAATTCAGCAATGCAAATGAGATGAAGCAACCTGTGTTCGCGTAAAGAAAGGGGAAATGAAGAAAACTAGAATCCCAAACTACAATAAATCTACAGAGAGGAAGTGCCACTTCACCCCGCTATACATTACCAGATCCTCGTAAACTTAAGGAAAACCAAAGAGGAGTGACCAATCGGAGGAGAGTGAGGCCCGGAACAGCTAGGTACCTCCGTGACGTCACTCCCATCCTACACTACAAGAATGCCCTCTCTTTATTCATGGAAAACTAAAGCTTTTGTTTTGTTTTTCGAAGAATTAATCTTGATGACGTACAGGCGGCTACAGATACCAAACAATATCTGAATCTTATGTTGTTTGCACAAAACGACAGTTCCTGGCCTGCAGTGTTCCAGTAAAAATCCAAGAATCATTCAGCGCAAGCAAGCTAACGTGAAAATGAGTTACATCGAAGTGATAAAATTAATATACTTTCTTTTCGGAGTCTAGATCCTCCGCGTGACGTAATCTAAACGAGTTCGTTCAATATTCCTGACGCACCTGTATAAATTCCACCTTTTTTTCCCCAGCATGCTAAGCCGACCACTTCAACTTCTTCCTTTGCTGCATTCCCAATGACCTTGCTCTGACATTGCAGTTCTGGTTTTCCACCGCAAAGGCCTTTCGGGCGCTGTGGAGGGATTATCAAACAACACAACGTACTCTGATCCCATCTTCTATCCCGCCAATAATTGCGCAATGCCAAACAGGCGACTAGCAGTCTGCGGCTCATGCGCTGACTTACTAATCTCGAGAGTGTAGCAGATACGTGACCTTGACGCGATAAAAAAGAGAGTGAAAGCTGGTCGAAAAGCTGCTGTGCTTTGTTCCATATTCTCTTACGCACGTTGCAAGATTTATTTGAACAACAAACGCTTTTGCACGAGACTTTGTGATTCCTAATCTTTCTTTTTTTCCAGGGGTATCCAATATATTCGGGACCTATAGTCAAACAAAAACTTTCACGTCTGAAAAATAATGAGAATTTTATCCCTTAGTTTGAAGTAGAAGTGTCCTATAAAACCACAACATAAAGATTATTGCAATTAATAAAGAATTGAACTAAAGTACCAGGTGTTTCATTAATAATTGAGGGGTTACAAAAATTTATTGTAAGTAAAGTATTGAACTTAAGTTAATGAAACCAGTCCAGAACGAACGAGGAACTGTTTCACCTACAAATGTTTAATGCCTGCACCACGGGTGACACGGCACACATCGACATGATAGTCTAGTTCTTGCCACACTCGCATCAACATGCTCCTGTCGATAGTGTCTATTGCTGCGATGATACGCTCTCTTAGGGCTGCGATATCACGCGGCATCAGTGAGACGAATACTCTGTTTGATGAAACCCCACAACAAAAAGTCACACGACGTAAGGTCCGGTGATTTTCGGGACCAAAACATTGCATAAAACACCGAGTGATGTGGGTGATTTGAGTGTCACCCAGTGGCAGGGATATGAAGTCTCAGCTAAACAAAACATACACGCACAAACTGTTTGCGTTCCTCGATCGTTCTGCACTGGTTTCATTAAGTTCAATAGTTTACTTGCAAAAAATGTTTGTAACCCTTCAATTATTTTTGAAACACCCTGTATATTTCGTATTACCTAAGAGCAGAAATTGTTAAATGTTAAAACTAAGAATTAAGGAATGCTGTGCCACGGGTGTGACGTTCGTTATATTTAATTACAAAACTGGGTGTGATCAATATCAAACTATTATTTTACGCGTCAAAGTGCCAATTTTTAATCATATTCAATAACATTCTCTGTCATAATTCTCTTTTGTTTACGCAGTAGTGATTTACATTATTTCATAAGAAATAATATTTTCAATTCATGGTTTCATTCTATAATTAACCATTATATTGGTTAACCATGCATATTAACAATTTATTTTCGATTGAAATATTTAAACACGACATCTGTGTAATACTTTGCTTAGATTATGATTTCTCTATTTTTTAATATTTTTAAATATCTCAAAACAAAGCATGAAGTCAGGAAAAATTAGATTAGTTGCTTAATTTGAACTTCAATCGTCCTATCAATTCGTAACAAACCGTACACAAACGATAATTTTGATCAGGGCGGGGCCTCGGGCGAGTGCCCCTACGTAGGGCCGGCTCTGTTTTTGCCCCCGCGCTCTCACGCTCTCATAGGGAAGGAATGAAAATAGTTATGGATAATTAGCCAAGCAATACTTGTGCATCCTACTGTATATTGTTACCTTTAAAATGCTTGTGGAGTCTTATCTGATCGAAAGCTTTGATAAAGTCTCGGTCTCCCATGCAAAGTGTAAATGGGAAGTTCCCTTCACTATCCTTTTTTTTTACATTTTAGAGGTACAGTAATAATATAATGATAGTCAAGTAACGTCAAACTTTATTATTAATATACGTCCATAAATTAACGAGAATTATAGTAATAAAATATCATTTTTAAAGAAACACGAAAAGAAAGATCATAGATCAATCCATAATAATAAATTATATTATCGTATCGTTGTGGACGTAGTGTTCTCGTTATCCTCGAATGTTGTGACTGCATAGCAGGCGGCCATCGGCGTTTATGGTGAAGATTGTATTACCAGATCCAATTTTTGCCTTGGTCTGTTTATTTCCAGTCTACGTGCATGCGAGTTCGGTTTTTGTTTGTCTTTCGATATCGACTAAGTTCTGCAAATAAAAGTCGCAGAGTACGTTCAGCTCGCCTTGGTTCAACTTACGCTTGCAGTTAACCAGTCTTTCGTTACGATCAAGTCAAAAGCAAAACTATGAAGTTATCAAAGGATATTGGTATCTCTGGCATTATATTTTGAACTTAGAGGTAGCGAGCACATATCCTCACTAACACATATTTTGAACATTAATTGTACGATCAAAAGCTAACTTTGAAACTTAAAATTTCATTTTGACGAATAACTTACGTTTGTTTCAGATATAACTCTAGTGAACACGATCCAGTCTTGAAGATAATACTTCCAATCGATAATCCTGCAATGGTGACCCTAAATTTGTTGAAAATCTTGATATTTCATAATGCCATAAATATAGTTATTCGTAACATAATCCAAAAGTCATTTTATCAAATATTTTACTAATTTAATACTTAATAGTATTTTCACATTTCAAAGCATTTAGATTTTTCCTTTTTATCGTTATGTAGATATATTGGTATTATTATTATTATACTGTTCATTTAAAGTACATATCATATTAAAATTAGATACTTTAAAACAGGCACATTTATATTTGCTTAAATCCGCTAAAGGTTTTGCAATGATAAGTACTGCGGGCTAAGAAATTAATCGGTTAAATGCAAAATGGATTGATCTAAATCAGGTTGATTTAAATCGCGATATATATTTTTTTAAATCACTGATTTAAATCACTTTAAATAAATAATTTATAAAATAATGTACATAAGGATTTTGTAGATATCAGGATCACTTTTTGTGAAAGTACATTAATCTTATAATCATTTAATAGTGTTTATTAGGCTCTAAGAAATGAAACAAAATATATGTACTGATGGGGTGAAGCTGTTACGAAAGGAAAAGTTACACTGTAAACACACTTAAATTTCTCATTATTTAAAAATCAATAATTTTTACAGGCAAAAATAGAAAACATATTGTGTAGAATAATGTACAAAATATTAATCATGTTAAACAGTAAATAGTGTCATTATCATTAAAACTGTAAACATGGCAGGTGATATTTTACAAACTATTAATTTTAAAAAAACGCCAAAATTCAGCTATAAAGACGATAACAGATATTTTAAGTTCAAATCAAGAATATTTTACTTTCACTAGAAGAAAAGTTACTGAAATCACTCAACAAACATTTCCATAGTAGGTAGGTTCATGTATACAGTATCAGAAACAGAAAAATGTATATTTGCACATATTTTTAATTTCCTTTAATCAAACTGTTCAAATATTTTACAGGGCGGTTTACCATAAAAAGCCTTTCTATAAAAGAACAAATATCTATCTATATTTACATTTAAAAAATCCTTTTTTTTCAAATAAAAGTCATGATTCTTATCCACCCTGATTAAATGTATTATCGATCTATTCCGATAAGTTTACGCAAATAATAGTAATCCTTTTGCCTGTTTTTCCATGGAACAGAAAAATAAACTACACGAATCATTGAGTGAGGGGGCTCTTTTTTCGTGTCGGAGATAATTGATGTACGTATATAAGTATGAGCCACTTATATTAAACACAAACACGAAACTTTTATGGCGCTGCTAGTAAATGTGAAGATTACACGACAAAAGCATCACGTAGTGAGATAGTTAACTTACCCGACACTATTAGTTTTACTGCATGAGTCATAATGTTCACATGCACTACGTGCTGTATGCGGAGGTAATGAGTCTACACGTAAATGTAAGTTATATTGCCTTGGTGTGAAACTAACTAATTTGTTCCTGAGAGTTGGGTCATTAAGCTTCCCGGGCATTGCGGCTCTGACAACTTTGCACAATTCACAACCTGCCTAAACCTCCGACCGGCAGGAGGGAAAATCATTCATCACTATCACCGTGCTGTGCAGCTTATAACTCCATAGCCTTTCCATCTCGCTCTCTGAAACAAAATCGAGAGACGGAAATTTCCGCCATTCTATAATTGCATCAGTAGTAATTCATACGCCACAGAAGCCCTGCCTGACATGTATTACGTCATGAAAACGCCTCCGTTCGTGTTCATATTCTTTTTTGCATGTGGCCCCGGTGCATGCACGACTGTGAAGGAGACAGAATCGCACGCGAACCAAAGACAGATCTTGTCTCGTACTTCAAAGACACATTACACACGACACAGAACGTACCATGTACTGCAAGCTATTAAAGTGTGCACAAGCCTTGTCTTTGGGAACAGGGAAAAAAGAACGTTGCATTTTTCCCTTCTGCTGCACGTACGCCATAAATCTTTGATAAACTTTCTTACAAGTTTGTGCATGAATTAAGCGCACGAATATGCACTATTGGTATTATTCACTCTAGAACTTCCTCTACTTCATTTTCGTAGGTTGAAGCATGTTATCTGTACACAGGCCACTCAAAGTACGGTGTTCCTCTGCGTAAATAAATAAAGCACAATTTCCCACAGTGATAGGTTATCTTTCTAGTTCGCATGCTTTGACGAACGTACATTATCATAAATGACAAAAACGTGCCGAAAACACAATTCACGAGATTTGAATAGCTTTAGTATCTCATTTTAAGTTTTGATACCGCATCTGTACTTATTTCTACATTTAGTATTTTCTGTTCCTGATGCATCAAAATTTCCCTCTACTTACAAATACATCACGCAAGCGTTTGGATATAAAAGGACAATTTGACAACATCAAAGTCTGATTAACAGCACAAGAAAGGCTTTAACAAAATGGATCTCCCAGAGTGTACATATCCCATGGTACACACTCAACACTAAAGTTATAACGGACAAAAGCACATTAAACTTTGTTTACAGAAGTATTCAATTTTACCCTTTGGTCATGATAGTAACATTTGCACGAGTATGATTAAAAAGTAAGATTGCAAATTCCACACCTATTTCTATCCACAAGATCAAAGTTGTCAACAGCTTGTTTTGCGTTTTCTTTTAATTCTTGAAGCTCTTATTGGGTGAAATAAAGTGCACGAACATGGTGATGGACAATTTGCACGGTAATATTCATGGATCCCACTGTACCCTATACCGTTAATCGAACAGTAATGTTGTGATAATGTGAACAATGTGCTGATTGAATTTCCCACAATAATCTTAATCATTGTCAATATAGTGATGGAATTTAAGACTCAGTTCCAAAACTTAATTTTCTTATGCGATATGTGAATATTATATTGCCAGAAATTGGCGACGGAATTTAAAATTGAGTCAAAAAATACTGCCACTGCTTACATTCACTGTAGGCTAGTGCGCAATCAGTATTGCCAAGTCATATCATCTCATACTTCCTGTGCGTCATAGGCGAATTGGCTGCGATGAAAATTTCAACGTCGAGCAAATGAATGCAACGAAAAGCAGTTGTGAGCATACCAGCAGAAATGTATGCCATAAATTACCCGGAAACAATGCAACCGTGATATCCACTAACGCGTGTGTACATCACAATTTCTGTCGATCGAAGATCCGTAACGCAATTTGTATTCTGGCAGCTAGGCGTCGTACTCTTGGAACATCACGGAGTTTTTAAAGCGGGTAATCTTCATACAATGGTAGAGTCACAACAATGGAAATGTTTCCATCAAGGACATATCGCGAAAGAAAAGCATCGTTACTGTACCGACACCTTTTCTAAAAGTTCCTTTTTTAAATCATATATTGTACATCCACAAAAAAAACACGTCTACGCTTAAAATAGTTTCTTCTTTGTCTTGAACGGTCTCGACAGCTTGAGTTCTCGGGTTCAATCTTCCGTAGAGGAACATTACGGCGGTGGTCATTATGTAGCTTATTCAGTGGGATGTTTGCTTACAAGTCCGGCCAAGGGAAACGAAACTGGCTAGAGAGTACGATTCCAAACGCGAGAGGGGAAGCAGGTAGAACCACCAACATGCTTGCATGGTTTGGCTTGTTTATATTACTGCTTGCTGTGTTGTGTTTGTGATGTCTCTTACAATTCGTAACAAACCGTTTCGAAGTAGAACAAAGAAAACTGTAACGTTTTGGTCCCTGTAGCACATTCTACAAAACGCCCTCGATAAAAAACACAATGGCACAAACCATTCAGTTACTACAATTTCTTTCTTATGTTTATAATACTATGTATAATAATACTATTACTAGTGAATACTATCCTGATTACTGCTGTGTACATTTGAGCTAATTATAATATTTACTAAGGAGATCAATTTAATTGAATGATCCAAAATAAAGTTACTGGTTTACAAACAAGTATATCTACTAATGTAACGCGATGAAGACTTTTCTGTTATGACCTATTTGCTTATACGTATAGTACATGGATGGCTATTTTTTTCATTCTGTACCCTTACATAATTCGTAAACATCTCTACGTATTTTGGCGGCGATGTTACTACGTTTGAAACTTCATTGTTGTTTCCACAGCAGACGATTTTCACGGAACCCACTTCCTGACCAAAGTGACGTCTCCCCTATTTTGCCAATGAACACGTCCAGTTAGCGCACGCGCATTTCCGTCCATGGTCTCCGGTAAGGCAACCAGACAGTACATGAATATTTCCAAACATCTTTACCAGTTTCCGAGAAATCGAGACGTATCGATTGTTGATTATTGACTGAATGCACGAGACGGACGGCCGATTGAGGAGATGAATATCGCTTCAAGTACACAGTGTGTATACAAAGTTTTTAGACTGGTTTAATAAATAGTGTAAATACATAAGACTTACCATGAGCCTTACTTAGTACATCCCTCCCAAGTCCACACATTTAGTGGCACGGCTGTACAAATGCTGAGGATGCCCCTGTGGAAATCTCCTTTTGGGATTCTGTTTAGGTGCCTCGTCAGAGCTTCTTCAGTTTCCAAAACGGTGTCAAAACGTTGGCCCTTCAGCTGGGATTTCAATTTAGGGAATAAAACAGTAGTCGGCCGGTGCCAAATCTGGCGAATAAGATGGGTGGTATATTACAGTCACTTGTTTCCATGAGAAAAAAAAAACTGTTGGACAACAATTGCCATGTGGCTTGGCGCATTGTCGTGCTGCAGAAACCAAGCACCAGATTCAACCAGCCCTGGTCTCTCTCGTCACAGTCTCTTTCCCAAGGGATCCAAAATGGCTCTATACACAGCTGTAATCATCAATCATCAGCAGAAATTATTCTCAGTGACTGGGCACGGTCTTCGTTCAGTTTTTGTTGAACCTTTTCAACATTATCGTTAGTTCGACTGGTGGAGGGACGACTTTCCCTGGGATCATCCGCCACATCTTCCCGCCCATCACGGAATCGACGATGCCAAATGAAAACATTGGCACGACGAAAGGCTTCTCATTGCCGTAAGCAGTTCTCAGCATTTCAACGGTTTCTGAAGGGATTTTACAGAGCTTTACACAAAACTTAATCTCCACTCTTTTGTTCGGTTTTCAAATCCATAACGAGGGTACATAACAGGGGTGCCCACAGGGGGGTTTCATAACGTGCCTGCGTCATAGTGATGGGCATTAGTCGACTAATATTAGTCGATTAGTCGATTATTAAAACCATCGAAAAAATTATCGACTAATGAAAATTAGTCGACTGAAAAAATTAGTCGACTAATATTAGTCGAATTAGTCGTTCGACTAATATTAGTCGAATTAGTCGTTCGACTAATATTAGTCGAATTAGTCGTTCGACTAATATTAGTCGAATTAGTCGTTCGACTAATATTAGTCGAATTAGTCGTTCGACTAATATTAGTCGGATTAGTCGTTCGACTAATATTAGTCGGAAACATTCCGACTAATATTAGTCGGAAACATTTCGACTAATATTAGTCGGAAACATTTCGACTGATTTCAGTCGGGAACATTCCGACTAATATTAGTCGAAATGACCGAACATGTCTCATTTCCAGACGAACAATCGACTACTTGAGCAGAGGGCTTATTGTCAAGAAGGGAAGCAAAGCAGGTAGGTCTTGGAAAGGTCAGTGACTGGAATCTTTTATCCCTTGATGCCGCGACAGAGCTGGTATGCAAAGGGAAAGCTGACCCTGCTGTAGCTCTATAGACAAGACAGTACCAAGGTAAACAGATTATTTACACAATGCATTACTTATGTACAATGTTTCTCAAGTTGGTGATAAAAGACGAATATGCAGTGAATATATCTACTTGGTTTGAGATGTTGTTGAATTGTTTCGGTAGCCTTTGGAATATTGAACGTTGTATGAGCGAGAGTCTGGGCGTTGCAGTGTGGAAAGTTTCCTTGCTCCGTGTTTTATGTCTGGGCACTCTGAGGGAGAGTTCGTGGAGTTCAGACATGCTCTTCATTATAAGTATCATTGCTATCACATACTTAATTTAAAAATATATCATTTTCTATACATCTAATTATCATGATTGGTTAATTGATAGTCAAACATAGATGGTTTTGATTGATTGATTGATGTTTTAAGTCCACTTTATGCACAGAAAGGCTAATCGGGACTGGACCTACAGTTTACAGTGGAATCGGAACCACTTGTGCCTCAACCGGGTATTGAACCTTGATTACAAGGCAAAGACGCTACCACTGCGCCATCGGGGAGACCCTCAAACATAGATGGGATTGGGTGCCAAAACTTGAGGGGAGGGGGAGGATTCTATCTTGATTGACAAGGCTTAACACTATGAAAGCATAATATTTCATCTCGCAATCGTCGCATTAACGCATTGACGCATCAGATCACGAAACCAGTTAGAGCGACACATGATCTTTGGACGCAGAGAATTATTTTTTTAAGTAAGTACTTCGCAACATTAGTAAATTTTCTCACATTTAATATTAGTCGAAATAGTCACACGATTAATTTCAGTCGAAATCGACTTTATTTCCGACTAATATCAGTGGAAATCGAACACAACTGATTCTGATTCCGTTTCCAGACGAAGCGTAGACCACTGAAGTAGAGAGGGCTTATCGCTAAGAAGTGATGCGAGGGAGAATGGCCTAGGTGTATTTAATTTCTTGGAAAGGTGAGTGACTGGAAAATTCCGGTACCGCCTCACAGCATGCCAAATTGAAAGCGAAAGGTGCCCCTGCTGTAGTCATTCATGTGGCTATTTGTTGTTTACAATGGTGTCTTTTCTCAAGAGATACGCATTCAGGACTTGGAGAATTTCTTGGAATTCAAAGACCTAACCATCCCTAGGTATCATTAGTGGTGCAAGAAAGATATCGCAATATTTAAATCTCAATGTATGGCCTTCATGTGAACTAGAGATCTTATCTTAAAAGCATTGTACCGTAATGAAAATATTCTTAAACTTAAAACTAATGTCAAACTTAAGAATATAGTTTAAAATCAACCAGTTCTCACGCAAGGCAAGGGAAAATTAGTTTTAATAAAAATGAACACTAATTATGTTCTTGGAGCAAATACTAAACTTTACGCTGTAAAGTACAATCTCAAACTTGCTGCACTCGCTATAATACAACCTTGTATGTTGATCTTCACTTTGCGCTGAGTGGCCATTCACATTATCCGCCAATCACGACTCCGGGTTCGAATCCTTTCATGGGAGTGTTCCTTTGTAAGTTTCTACTCATTAATTTTCTTTAATCACCATTTATTCTCTCTTTGTCCTGATTAGCATAAAGAGACAGAAAAGCGACTAAAAATTTGGAAAATTATAACGAAAGACATAGGATTATTTACTGCAGAAACTTGTAACAAATAATCATCAGGTATGAGTAACGTTCTTTCAAGTTGTTTCATTATTGCTGTTTCACTACACAAAATAGGCATTTTACTAATTGCTTCTAAGTTGTAAACCTTATTTTCGAACCGGAAAGTAATCATTACTTGAGAGAGGACCTCCCACATGGCGCAGTGGTAGCGTCATTGCCTTGTAATCAAGAGGTTCCGGGTTCGATACCCGGTGGAGGCACAAGTGGTTCAGATCCCACTTTAAACTGTAGGTTCAGTCCCGATTAGCCTTAGTGTGCATAAAGTGGACTTAAAACAGCAACTCATTACTTGAGAAGGGTGTATTGAAGCCTCTTATAGTATTCGAATTTTTATTTAGAGTCGCTTTTCTACCACTTTTGAGTAAACACGACGACGATGATGAGTGACGATTAAGAAATTAGTGAATCGAAACTCACAAAGAAAGCCATGTAGATCCGCGTAATCAAGGGGCGATGAGGGCATTTACCCCTTCGAATTATGAAATGTTTTAATGTGATGCTATATAAAACCTATCAAACTAATTGACGAATTAATTTTATTTCATCCTTGCATAAATGAATGGGTTGTTCGCGGAGAGAGGCAGGCTCCAGTCTGCCATATTTGGTAATTGTACCCAGGTAGTTTTATAACAATTGATGCAAGTCTACCAGACATCCACATTTTTTGGGACAGTCAAATCTTTCTAATCCCTGTCCCGAGTTTCTTCTAACTAACCGTCGCACCCTGCTTTTTCAGTCAAAAAAATGGTTTATAATCTCTCATCTCGTAATCGTCGCATTGGTGCGTTAGAGAACGAAACCAATTATAGCGGCGCATGATCTTTCGACACAGTTTCGCAATACTCTGGTAAATTTTCTCAGGTGTAATATTTCGACTATAATGCACAAATCAATAACAACTAATGTCTTACTTTTTTGTTTCATACCGAAAAAAGGCTTACTGTCACAAATAAATTATGTTTGTCGTTTTAGACTATTCAATTTCAACTTATTCGCTAGTATTTCATTCATCCTAATATTGCACCAAAGGCAGTTTACATCGTAATAAATAATTTTTAACTGATCAGAACTATATTTTTAAAAGCTTCACATAATGGTCACACCCCTTTAAAAATTTCGACCAGTATGTGTTGGATAGTATGGGAGCAAGAACTCGCCTCCACTGTTGATTAAAGGAAATTTGAAAACACTGTTAAGGAATACAGTACTATTAGAATACTATTAGAATACTTCTAAGAATATATGTAAACATCAAACATGAAGCTGTACGACGTATGCGAGGTATCTATCAGTGAGATTGATTTGTTCCGTTACTTTAGATTTTAATGTAGCATCTCTATAATTGTATGTCTAACTGTAATACTACTATAGTAAAGTTATCGGTCACATCTGACACTCCAACAAACAACATTTCGCATCTTTTCTTTGTTCCAATTAGGATTTGTCCCCCCCCCCCCCACCCAAGACACATGATAATTCCCGTCTATGGGCCTGCCTATGTCTTCTTTACGTCTTTATTTGAAGCCGGAACCTTGATGGTGACTGACATCGTGAGTACACAACTCAACGTTTCGGGCCACAGAGACTGTTCTCAATGTTCTCATGCGTGACCTTGTAATGAAGAGATCCCGGGTCTATTCTCTGTGTGTGTGTGTGTGTGTGTGTGTGTGTGTGTGTGTGTGTGTGTGTGTGTGTGTGTGTGTGTGTGTGTGTGTGTGTGTGTGTGTATAAACATTCGTTTATAAACAGTCCAATTTAGCCTGGCTCAGCTCAGCACAAGAGTGGAGGAATTTGAAAATAATAAGAAAAATATATAGTTCCACTTTGACTAATATTTGTCGTTAACGACTGATTCGACTAATATTAGTCGAAAGACTAATTCGACTAATATTAGTCGAAAGACTAATTCGACTAATATTAGTCGAACGACTAATTCGACTAATATTAGTCAAACGACTAATATTAGTCGAAAAAATTATTCGACTACTTTTTCGACTAATATTAGTCGAACGACTAATTCGACTAATATTAGCCAAACGACTAATTCGACTAATATTAGTCGAACGACTAATTCGACTAATATTAGTCGAAAAAGTAGTCGACTAATTTTTTCGACTAATTAGTCGATATTTTGTTTCGACTAACGACTAATTAGTCGATGGTGGAAATTAGTCGATGGTGCCCATCACTACTGCGTCATGGGAATTTTTGGGAGGGGACAAAATTTTATACCAATTATATATATCTTCACACAAAAATGGGGGTGGGTCGTTTCGTTGACTTGTTATTAATGTTTAGTTTTGGTTATTATGTACATTTTATCTACCTACCTGTGGGTGATCGCGGCGATAAGGTTGAAATGAAACTCCACCTATGCCTTTAGAATCGGTTTGGATGGGGGGGGGGGGGTGCTGTTCGCATTAATACAAGGTTAGTTAAGCAGACAAACTGCTAACAATAAGGTTCAGTACACTAACAATGGCAGTGAGCCTCAGCAGTTTTGTACGTTATATGTTAGCAAACATGAAAGTGAGCCTAAAGTACCTTAAATAAACATATATTGCTTAAATAAATTTATATCTGTATTATATTGTTCCGTAAATTTTATCTGACCAAAATAATTTGAGTAAATAATTCGGCATAAAGGGAGGGGGTGGCGGGGCGAATGTTCTACCATATTTTAGGGGGAGGAGTGCGTCATAGGCCTTGGGGGCGATGGGCACCCTTGGTACATAACACTGCACTAATTTAAAAGCTGTAACTCACTCAATATTGCACCGAAACAGACACAGATTTCACTACACACTCAGCACGTGTGACACTACGTAATACCAAACGCCAGATGGCAGCATTTACCTTGTTACAATGTTGCCAGTCTAAAAACTTAGTCGGCACACTGTGTATATAATTTAGGTTGTTTTTTCAGCACATCAAATTTGGTGTTCATAACTAGAAATGGACTCGAAGGTGTAGCAGCATCAAAATGTATTAATTGATGAATTTCAATTGTTCACTCCTGTAGGCAAACGGCGAACAGGCAAATCATATTAATTTGCTTCGCGATAAACTAGCATTTACTAGTTCATCGATTGTAGAAAATTATAGGTCATCACACTTGCTACTTATCGAAATATCGACACGTCACTTCTATCGATTATTTTCCCTTACGCTCAAACAGACAGCCAGATCGAGTCGACTTACGTTGCACTAGACATTATTAGGTCTATGAAATCAAGTCACCAAATGTTTTTGATAGTTTCCGAGTTACCAGGATGACAGTCGGATAAGGGTAAGCTGAGGGAGGGGGGGTATGTATTTAGGGCAGTGGCGTATACTGAGTCAAAGGTCTGGGCTATCTCACTATGTCACAAGGTCCCAGGCTACGAATAGAAATAAGTTTACCAACTCCTAAGAAATCAGGTTGCCAACTCATAGGAAATCAGGTTGCCAACTCATAGGAAATCAGGTTGCCAACTCATAGATTTGATTTGATTTTGAATTTAAAATTTTGGGTGCGTCAGCACTAAGGCTATTTTTCACCCTTCACATTATACGGGGTCCAGCCCCTTATCGTTACAAATCACAACTCTAACGTTGCAGAAATAAAATCATAAAATATTAAAATGTTCTGACTTCTGTTAAAAGCTGAGGCTGTAAAGGGGCACTCAGCACACATAAGGACAAAAGAACAGGACAATACAAACAAAATTATACTGGCCATGGGGCCAGTCGCCAGAGCCTCGTTAGTCTGCAGTACGGAGTGTACTACGTGAAAGTGAGGTTGACTATTGGGTGCACTACGTGGAAGTACACCCCACCAACTCATAGAAAATCAGGTTGCCAACTCATAGAAAATCAGGTAGCCAACTCATAGGAAATCAGGTTGCCAACTCATAGGAAATCAGGTTGCCAACTCATAGGAAATCAGGTTGCCAACTCATAGAAAATCAGGTTGCCAACTCATAAGAAATCAGGTTGCCAACTCATACGAAATCAGGTAGCCAACTCATAAGAAATCAAGTAGCCAACTCATAAGAAATCAAGTAGCCAACTCATAGGAAATCAGGATACCAACTCACTACAAATCAGGTTGCCAACTCCAGAATCACCATCATCATCTCACTTATATGAATAATAACATTTACAATTTCTGATCGATTTTTCTCCTGTACTTTATTCTCTCGACTTCAGGCTTCGCAGATAGCCTAGCTAGTCTAGCCTAGAATATACGCTCCTGGTTTAGGGTGAGTTTCGCTCTTTCGAGGATCTGTCAGACGATGAACTCGGAATTTACTCCTTTACCCCATGGTGGGGTAAGTGAAGATCTGTGGTTGAAACCTTCCCCGTACTTCTCTGTGGAAAGATTTCAGCTGGATAATGATGTCACATGCCGACCTCCGTGTCGGAAGGGTAAGCGCAGCGTGCTACGATTCCAAGGGTTTCGGGCTCGAATCCCTGCCTAGACATACATGTTATTTGCGAGTGTTCTTTCACCAATTTCATCATATTGTAGAGTACCTCACATTTGCTGAGCTACTGTGTCCTTCGTAGAAGGCAGGATATACAAAGAATGCGTATAGGACAGCAGTACACGTTTCAAACATGATGAGTTGTAAAAAGAAAGTAAGGGAGAGGAACGAGAACGAAGGAGGAGATCGGAGGTGGGAGTTTGGACAGTCGGTGTTTGACTTGGAAGGTAGGAGGGAGTAAAAAAAGAAGTACGAGAGAGAGAAGGGAGTACAGTGATAGAAGTTCAGGAGATATAAGATAGACTGTGTGTGATTGAACATTGGAGGACCTATTGACCTTCTCTTCAAATACAAGACAGGTAATTCCTTTCACTAATTATGTCCATTATGACAATTCAGTCTTAACGTTCATTAAACCCAACGTGTGTGTTGCCATTCATTTTAAGCATATGTAATTTAAGGTACCTCTCAAGACAAAGCGAGTTTCTATGAGCTAACGCCACCCCTATGTTTCGATCCCGACACTGAGTAGTGTTGTACGATATATGATTCATCCTCATCGTCGCGATTAGCCAAAAGTGGAAGAGAATCGACGCTAAATAACAAATCATATGAACAATGATGCCACATGTACAACTTCCCGGACAATCTTCTCAGAGTTTGCTGATTGGTAACCCGTCACTTGTGTTCACCTGCACCGATTTTAACCTCGCCGTTGGAGTGAGTAAAGGGAACTAAACGTCGTCGCCCTGTAATCAAAGCTTCCCGGGTATCGAACCCGGTGGAAGCACATTGCGTAGTCGTTCGGCTCTCAGTAGGTCCAGTCCCAATTAGCCTTACTGTGCATAAAGTGGACAGAAAACGAAGACTCAAATTTTCTGATGATGCCAAATATCTTTCTTTGCATGCTAGACCACAGGAAGAAGACCGTAGTGAACTTTCCTATGAAATACGAGGAGATAAGAGAAGATATTAGCCAAGATAAGGACTGCTATTTTAAACTCCACTTCGGACTAGTTTATAAGAGGAGAACTCATTGCAGTTCACAAGGGGCAAAAAATAAACGCACATGGTCAGCGGGATTTCCCACGCATGAAACAAGGTTCCCTTTCAGTTCAGCCACTGCTGCGGATAACAAGCAGCAAATGCCTCGCCTTAAGATCTCTGCAAATCAGCAAGCGATCAAGTTACACCAACACCACCCTGGCACCAAAGTTCTTCTAAAAGCAGTCTTAGCTTAGCTTTTAATCTCCGATGAGTATCTCTTCGGGAAAAACACAAAGCTGCAACTCACAACTTCCGGGATGTTAAAAAAAGAGACAGTTTTTTTTCTTCTTGAAGCAAAGACGTGGAGAAAACACAGCCCTACGCTGAGGTCACTCTACATGGCTTCAAGGTTTATTACCCTCTACGCAAGAAATAGATACTTTAAAGTAGCCATGTCAAGCTCGGTTCTCAAGTGAGACACTGTTGAAGTCTGAATAACAGTTGCTATTACTGCGCGTAATATGTGCAAGGGATAAGAATCGCAACTTCAATGATCACTAAACCTCGACTTTTATTAGGTTTTTAACCTATTATTTTCCTTTCCAGGTAAATAAATAACAAGATACGTTAGTGTTTCATTAGAAAACGCAACAATTGATAAAATTTTATAGTGCCTAACATATCCTATTTCAGGTTTATGCGCCTAAATCACAACACCATTAAGCCTTGTTTCCATGATTATGAAAAATAAATATGCTGACCAAGGCAGTAATTTATTTTTTTAAAAACATAAACTAAACGTAACGTTTCAACCTTCTAGCAAGGTCTTCTTCAGACTCTGTACCAAGTACAAAAGGGGGATTACGTATACTTTTCTTTTTTAGTTACTTCTCATTTTGCCTTTGACTTTAGTATCAATAATTTGTGAATAATTTTGAAAATGATGTATAGAAATGAAAATATGGTTAGAAAACTAATATTTGGTGGTTATAAAATTTCTTTTCCATTGAAATTTTGTTTTAACAATTGTACCTAATCAGTATTTTTCAGGAATTTTGGACCATTTTAATATTTTTGTAACATACTTTAGGATTTTTTTAGTCTAATATTTCTAGAACCTATTTTAGGGTTAATATAGCCTATTTTAAGAACCTAAAAACACACTTTTTAGAACATACAATCCCGAGATAATGATCATAGTTATTGGTTTTGACGTGTAAAGTGTTAACGTTATCAAACGTTAAGAACTCAGCACCTTTAAGTAGTAGCTACGGTATACAAACTTATCGAAATAAAACAGTTAAAGGTTTTCACTGTAGGTGGTTTATTTTAAACTAGGTTGTATGTTTTGCACATTGTTCCAAGTTTAACAAAAAATACATGCAACAGTTCCAATTTATTACACAACTTTACCAGCTTACGATTACCAAACTATAAAAGATAGACCTAGACCGAATGCGGATAAAATATATACATTGACATGATCTCGCAAAATCGGCAATCAGATTTTAGCTAACGTCAGATTCTTTTGTCCAGCAGTGGAGCGGCGGTTCTGGGGTTTACTCAGCCTCTAATAGATGGGTACGGAAGGTTAAGATGGAGGGTAGTGCTGACCACATAACCTCCACAACAGCCTGGATTTTGAAAGTGCAGCCTTGCCTCCCACAGAAATGCATGAGAATAAAATGAATCATCATTAAGAAACTTTATTGTATTGTATCATTTCGAAGTTTGGTTGCGAATCTTAAAGACTGTATCGATATTAAAGTTCTTTTCTTTCTAAAACTAAGGGAGACGGGAGCAGGGGGGAAATTTTTCATGGAACGCGAATCCTTTGGGCACACCTTAGCGTTAAGGTAGCGTTGGTGATACTCGCCAAAAAATGTTCGTCTTGATAAAATTTACACTTGTGTGTAACTTCCTGCAAACTTGATAGTTCTGAATCAGTGAAGGCACAGGATTTTGGAGCCAAAGTATTTCGCGCTGCGTTTACTCAGATGTTCAAGTGTGTTGAGCTTAGGACAAGACCCGGCCATGATGAGGTTTTGTTTGCACCTTGTAGCTAGTGATGGGCACCATCGACTAATTTCCACCATCGACTAATTAGTCGTTAGTCGAAACAAAATATCGACTAATTAGTCGAAAAAATTAGTCGACTACTTTTTCGACTAATATTAGTCGAATTAGTCGTTCGACTAATATTAGTCGAATTAGTCGTTTGGCTAATATTAGTCGAATTAGTCGTTCGACTAATATTAGTCGAAAAAGTAGTCGAATAATTTTTTCGACTAATATTAGTCGTTTGACTAATATTAGTCGAATTAGTCGTTCGACTAATATTAGTCGAATTAGTCTTTCGACTAATATTAGTCGAATTAGTCTTTCGACTAATATTAGTCGAATCAGTCGTTAACGACAAATATTAGTCAAAGTGGAACTATATATTTTTCTTATTATTTTCAAATTCCTCCACTCTTGTGCTGAGCTGAGCCAGGCTAAATTGGACTGTTTATAAACGAATGTTTATACACACACACACACACACACACACACACACACACACACACACACACACACACACACACACACACACACACACACACACACACACACACACAGAGAATAGACCCGGGATCTCTTCATTACAAGGTCACGCATGAGAACATTGAGAACAGTCTCTGTGGCCCGAAACGTTGAGTTGTGTACTCACGATGTCAGTCACCATCAAGGTTCCGGCTTCAAATAAAGACGTAAAGAAGACATAGGCAGGCCCATAGACGGGAATTATCATGTGTCTTGGGTGGGGGGGGGGGGGACAAATCCTAATTGGAACAAAGAAAAGATGCGAAATGTTGTTTGTTGGAGTGTCAGATGTGACCGATAACTTTACTATAGTAGTATTACAGTTAGACATACAATTATAGAGATGCTACATTAAAATCTAAAGTAACGGAACAAATCAATCTCACTGATAGATACCTCGCATACGTCGTACAGCTTCATGTTTGATGTTTACATATATTCTTAGAAGTATTCTAATAGTATTCTAATAGTACTGTATTCCTTAACAGTGTTTTCAAATTTCCTTTAATCAACAGTGGAGGCGAGTTCTTGCTCCCATACTATCCAACACATACTGGTCGAAATTTTTAAAGGGGTGTGACCATTATGTGAAGCTTTTAAAAATATAGTTCTGATCAGTTAAAAATTATTTATTACGATGTAAACTGCCTTTGGTGCAATATTAGGATGAATGAAATACTAGCGAATAAGTTGAAATTGAATAGTCTAAAACGACAAACATAATTTATTTGTGACAGTAAGCCTTTTTTCGGTATGAAACAAAAAAGTAAGACATTAGTTGTTATTGATTTGTGCATTATAGTCGAAATATTACACCTGAGAAAATTTACCAGAGTATTGCGAAACTGTGTCGAAAGATCATGCGCCGCTATAATTGGTTTCGTTCTCTAACGCACCAATGCGACGATTACGAGATGAGAGATTATAAACCATTTTTTTGACTGAAAAAGCAGGGTGCGACGGTTAGTTAGAAGAAACTCGGGACAGGGATTAGAAAGATTTGACTGTCCCAAAAAATGTGGATGTCTGGTAGACTTGCATCAATTGTTATAAAACTACCTGGGTACAATTACCAAATATGGCAGACTGGAGCCTGCCTCTCTCCGCGAACAACCCATTCATTTATGCAAGGATGAAATAAAATTAATTCGTCAATTAGTTTGATAGGTTTTATATAGCATCACATTAAAACATTTCATAATTCGAAGGGGTAAATGCCCTCATCGCCCCTTGATTACGCGGATCTACATGGCTTTCTTTGTGAGTTTCGATTCACTAATTTCTTAATCGTCACTCATCATCGTCGTCGTGTTTACTCAAAAGTGGTAGAAAAGCGACTCTAAATAAAAATTCGAATACTATAAGAGGCTTCAATACACCCTTCTCAAGTAATGAGTTGCTGTTTTAAGTCCACTTTATGCACACTAAGGCTAATCGGGACTGAACCTACAGTTTAAAGTGGGATCTGAACCACTTGTGCCTCCACCGGGTATCGAACCCGGAACCTCTTGATTACAAGGCAATGACGCTACCACTGCGCCATGTGGGAGGTCCTCTCTCAAGTAATGATTACTTTCCGGTTCGAAAATAAGGTTTACAACTTAGAAGCAATTAGTAAAATGCCTATTTTGTGTAGTGAAACAGCAATAATGAAACAACTTGAAAGAACGTTACTCATACCTGATGATTATTTGTTACAAGTTTCTGCAGTAAATAATCCTATGTCTTTCGTTATAATTTTCCAAATTTTTAGTCGCTTTTCTGTCTCTTTATGCTAATCAGGACAAAGAGAGAATAAATGGTGATTAAAGAAAATTAATGAGTAGAAACTTACAAAGGAACACTCCCATGAAAGGATTCGAACCCGGAGTCGTGATTGGCGGATAATGTGAATGGCCACTCAGCGCAAAGTGAAGATCAACATACAAGGTTGTATTATAGCGAGTGCAGCAAGTTTGAGATTGTACTTTACAGCGTAAAGTTTAGTATTTGCTCCAAGAACATAATTAGTGTTCATTTTTATTAAAACTAATTTTCCCTTGCCTTGCGTGAGAACTGGTTGATTTTAAACTATATTCTTAAGTTTGACATTAGTTTTAAGTTTAAGAATATTTTCATTACGGTACAATGCTTTTAAGATAAGATCTCTAGTTCACATGAAGGCCATACATTGAGATTTAAATATTGCGATATCTTTCTTGCACCACTAATGATACCTAGGGATGGTTAGGTCTTTGAATTCCAAGAAATTCTCCAAGTCCTGAATGCGTATCTCTTGAGAAAAGACACCATTGTAAACAACAAATAGCCACATGAATGACTACAGCAGGGGCACCTTTCGCTTTCAATTTGGCATGCTGTGAGGCGGTACCGGAATTTTCCAGTCACTCACCTTTCCAAGAAATTAAATACACCTAGGCCATTCTCCCTCGCATCACTTCTTAGCGATAAGCCCTCTCTACTTCAGTGGTCTACGCTTCGTCTGGAAACGGAATCAGAATCAGTTGTGTTCGATTTCCACTGATATTAGTCGGAAATAAAGTCGATTTCGACTGAAATTAATCGTGTGACTATTTCGACTAATATTAAATGTGAGAAAATTTACTAATGTTGCGAAGTACTTACTTAAAAAAATAATTCTCTGCGTCCAAAGATCATGTGTCGCTCTAACTGGTTTCGTGATCTGATGCGTCAATGCGTTAATGCGACGATTGCGAGATGAAATATTATGCTTTCATAGTGTTAAGCCTTGTCAATCAAGATAGAATCCTCCCCCTCCCCTCAAGTTTTGGCACCCAATCCCATCTATGTTTGAGGGTCTCCCCGATGGCGCAGTGGTAGCGTCTTTGCCTTGTAATCAAGGTTCAATACCCGGTTGAGGCACAAGTGGTTCCGATTCCACTGTAAACTGTAGGTCCAGTCCCGATTAGCCTTTCTGTGCATAAAGTGGACTTAAAACATCAATCAATCAATCAATCAAAACCATCTATGTTTGACTATCAATTAACCAATCATGATAATTAGATGTATAGAAAATGATATATTTTTAAATTAAGTATGTGATAGCAATGATACTTATAATGAAGAGCATGTCTGAACTCCACGAACTCTCCCTCAGAGTGCCCAGACATAAAACACGGAGCAAGGAAACTTTCCACACTGCAACGCCCAGACTCTCGCTCATACAACGTTCAATATTCCAAAGGCTACCGAAACAATTCAACAACATCTCAAACCAAGTAGATATATTCACTGCATATTCGTCTTTTATCACCAACTTGAGAAACATTGTACATAAGTAATGCATTGTGTAAATAATCTGTTTACCTTGGTACTGTCTTGTCTATAGAGCTACAGCAGGGTCAGCTTTCCCTTTGCATACCAGCTCTGTCGCGGCATCAAGGGATAAAAGATTCCAGTCACTGACCTTTCCAAGACCTACCTGCTTTGCTTCCCTTCTTGACAATAAGCCCTCTGCTCAAGTAGTCGATTGTTCGTCTGGAAATGAGACATGTTCGGTCATTTCGACTAATATTAGTCGGAATGTTCCCGACTGAAATCAGTCGAAATGTTTCCGACTAATATTAGTCGAAATGTTTCCGACTAATATTAGTCGGAATGTTTCCGACTAATATTAGTCGAACGACTAATCCGACTAATATTAGTCGAACGACTAATTCGACTAATATTAGTCGAACGACTAATTCGACTAATATTAGTCGAACGACTAATTCGACTAATATTAGTCGAACGACTAATTCGACTAATATTAGTCGACTAATTTTTTCAGTCGACTAATTTTCATTAGTCGATAATTTTTTCGATGGTTTTAATAATCGACTAATCGACTAATATTAGTCGACTAATGCCCATCACTACTTGTAGCTGAGAAAGTCGTCACAGAGATATATTGATGATTCACGTCATCACTGGACTCTGGACCATGTGTGTCTTGCGATAAAAAGTTGAGCCACAAAGTAACAATTTCTAGAAGAATACTCGTTGATGCCAACAGTAGCAATACAGTCTCAAGGGATCCTTAAATCAGTCTTAAATTCAGGATGGAACACAAGCCACAAATATCTCCGTGACATCGACTATCTTCAACTCAGGACGAGAGCCTGTGGTCGTATGTGGCCGACTTTGGTTACTCAATTTGAATTGTCCCCGATGGCGTAGAGGTAATCAAGGGGTCCCGGGTTCGATACGCGGTGGAGGCACATAGTGGTTCGGATCCTACTTTAAATTGTAGGTCCAGTCCCATAACGTGGACTTAAAACACCAAATCAATCAATCTTAAAAGCTTATATTATGCGGTTCGTTTATTCTTATACCTTCCTGGTCTGAGTTATCCTACGAATCATATGCGTGTCGTTAAATAATCGACAATCTGTTATTAAAACGCCAGGAAAAATATCTGCACAGCAAGGGCCTAATTTTCCAAGAATGTATAAAGGAAGACGCTACAGTGTTTCCATTGGTTAGGAAAAATGGGTGGAAACCGTTGAAAGATTGATAACATCGCTACTATCGCAGTGTTTGATTAGCACTATCAAAGCGCAAATAAAAGATTTTTATAGCATAACATGAATACATATTTTTTTCTGACCACGCCTAAATACTACTTCTCTTGATATGACAATTTTTTTATTATTATTATTTGAAAAATAAAAGGAACGAAATATTTGGGGTTTGCCATCAGAAACATTACAATGATCTTGTCGGATCCACAGTGTGTGTTAAGATGCATCGTAAATCTAAAATCCAATTTCGTTATGATCTTGATGTCTAAGGAAGCTTTCAGACTGAAGCAACAAGTGTCACTTGTAAACCAAATTCAGAAATAAATGTGACCTTTCGTAACGAAGCGACACGGCAAGCTTCACTGAGCTTTCAGACCGAAGCGACAGGCGACAAAGGGATATCACACTGAAGTGGCAAGCGACACGCAGTCTAGAGCAAAACATTCACCGCGCATGCGCGAACAACAAACTAAGGAGACACGATGCACGCCGTTGAGAAAATGGCCCAGTTCGAGCGGCACGCAACCACAAGCGACCCATGCAGCTTATGTCACTTCGGTCTGAAAGCTGCTTCATATTTATGTGCTTGTCGCTTGCGGGTCGCTCGGGCTGGACCGTCGTCTCAATAGTGTGCATAGTGTCGCCTCGGACTTGTGGTCGCAAGTGCTCAATGCTTATATTATTATTTACAGACAAAGTACCCATGTCGCTTGTGTCAAATCGCAGTGTCGCTTCGGTCTGAAAGCTCCCTCAAGGAAAGTCTCGATCAATCTCGTGTCGACAATGCTTACTAAAACATACTAAGAACACAACTTCTCGGATGGTCTTGTCTCGATATTTACAGGCTCGCGCTGAAATTTGAATGTTTCCCTTCTTACCGAAAGATGGCAGCAGAATTATAAATATAATAAATGAAGTACCTCTGTAATGTAAAGACTATAATTAGGTAAGACGTACAATTAAATATGTGTGCAGTGCGATCCACGAGTATTACCCTGCAAATTGCCCATCACCATGTTCGTGCACTTTACTGATCCAATAAGAGCTTCAAAACCCGGGTTCGAATCCCGCTCGGGCTTGGTTGTTTGTGAATGTCCATTCATCAATTTCATCACTCATCCCCATCTTCGCAAATTAGCTAAGAGGCACAAAACGCGAAGTAAAATAAACTAAATCAATCAATCAATCAAGAGCTTCAAAAATTAAGAGAGACCTCAAAACAAGCTGTTGACAACTTCTCCCCCATGGCGCAGTGGTAGCGTCGTTGCCTTGTAATCAAGGGGTCCCGGGTTCGATACCCGGTGGAGGCACAAGTGGTTCGGATCCCACTTTAAACTGTAGGTCCAGTCCCGATTAGCCATACTGTGCATAAAGTGGACTTAAAACACCAACTCCACAACAACAACAACCACTTCGTCACCAGCATACATAAAAATCAATCGCTTAAAAACACATGTAAGAGAAAAATTAATGAAAATAGTCATGGACAATTTGCACGGTAACACTCATGGATCCCACTGTACTACCAGATTTTAATCGTAGAAGAAGATTATTTCAAGTTCATTATAAGTGCTTATTCTCTTGTACATTAAAAATAAACATCACGTTTCTTATACTTAATATTTACCTTATATTACTCTCAAAAGTGAGATTTGAATTTATACATTTCTTCCACAATCGGATTAGAAAATCATTTATCATTCTGTTGCAAGAAGCATAAAAATAAATGTGTTTACTGACATCATTGAGACATCATCATGTAGCACGGTGTTGCAGAATCATGAATTACTATGGATAGAAAACTCGAGCTTCTTGGCCGTTCTTTCCGTACAAGTCTCCTCATTTGAAACTCTCCGCGAGATGGCAGAACGATCGACTTTAAATGGTTAAGGTTAGTCGCAATGTCGAGTTAGATATTTACTGTAGCTAGTATTACACGTAATAGCACGGTTAAAGAGAAAATATTAGCATGATATTAGTTTGTTGATATGGTTGAACTTCATTGGCTAGCGCGTTCCCATAAGAAACTAATGTAAGAACGGTGTAGTTTGGAACATTTCAATAGGTGGCTCTAGCGTACGCATAGAGTACGCTTTAGATAGAAAGTTGGGGATCTAGTTTAATCTTGGCAGGATCCTACAGCCGAATAGACTTGTAAACTGTGTGTTTGACCCAGATCTTCTTCAAAACGATAACATAACAACAGGCCGAAGTTCTTCAAGTATCAGTGTAAATTATAATCGTCTTATCAGATGCCTTCCACTGCCAACTTTCATTATCATTTCCACTGGCAAGCGTGCAGAAATATCCAGCTGCTTTTGTATAATTCTCCGAACGGCGATAGGAAAATCACTCACTCGAACTTATTGTAAAACAGGTTGTGCGGTCGGTTCAGATAAGAGGCTAAAACAATGCTTGGATTCTTAGAATCGTGTCAGGTCGTAGACAACCATTCTGTTATTATCACTGATGAAATTGTTTTCACTCAGTTGCTGATGATGTGGTATCTATATTGCATCATTTCTTAGCTTCTTATAGTTTTGTTTCTCTTTAATCTTCAAGCTTAACTTACAAACTAGAAATGAAAAGAGTAAGCCCCGCGACATGTTAAGTTTGCAGCAACTTTTCGCATACATGCGCGCAGAATATAGTTCCGCTGCAATACTGGCGATTTTCTGACTTTCTGCGATATGAACACCTCGGCGGTTAAGGCAAGAGTAAGACTGACATGGAAGATTCTCTAGCGCCACTCTCGCGCGGATTAATACATAAGGCCGGCTTTAGACTGATTGTCACTTCGCATCTTCGCTATTAGCCAAAAGTGGCAGGAAAGCGAAGTAAAAAAAAAAAATCTTCTGAAGCGCATAATATGCCTTTGGACATATACGTATGGCGAAAATTTCCGCACTCTGGCTCAAGAATTCAGAATCACTGCTTTCTGAAGTTCTACTTATTATTGTTATTTTATGCTGTTTAAACACCGTAAAAATCACCATAAATTCATTTTTTTTGCATCTAAATTGTATCTAAACCCGGCGACACCTAGTCAGGAGCGGAGTAGGTTCAAACAAAATTAAAATACTTAAAAATTCCTGAAAATGTTGATTAGGTATAGTCACCGGCAATGAAAATGGGATACGTATATCCTGAAATACGCACTATCTTGCATAACGTTGTGTGTGTTGCCTAACATTATTGCGATGGCAGAACTTACCTTTGGAAATTTGCTATTAAAATCCACTCTTCGCCGTATAGTTAGGCAACAATCTTTTTTTCATGTTAGCCACAGTCAAGCTCCGCAATTTTGTCTGAGGATCATCTTATATGCTGAAAGTAATCTTTCAACAAAAACATAGTCAGTGGTGCAAACTTTAATGCTGAAATGTTAGTTTGCAAAGCGTGAATGCCACAAAGCACTGAACTGACGCGAAACTGAGCAAGACCTCACAGATCAGACCACTTTGGATTGTACAGGTAACAGTGGCGCCAGACATTTTGCATTGTTTAGAGGTTTTTAAAAAACATCGTGAACTTGGAGGAAAAGAAATTGACAGAGAGTATGTTTCAAACACGTTCGTCATTGGATTTTTCCGTGACCAAACAAAGCATATGCCTCTGTGAGACATAAAAATCCTGTAAAACCTCTAAAAATATATAAAAACCTAATTACTTGATTTAGGCGCATAAACTTCAAATAGGTTCTAACAAGCAAAATAGGTTTTCTTAGGCAATATATAACATCATCAGTTGTTGCATTTTTTAACGAAACGTTGACATAAGTTATTATTTCTTACATATCTGTAAAGTAAAAAATAGGTTAAAAACATAAAATCCGAAGTCTAGTTACGACATTAAAACCATGTCATCATATTGATCGTCGAATGTTACGTATTGGAGTGAGACAGCTATTATTGTATACAATAGGCAAGCCTTTGATCCTAGTCTCAAAGAAAATCTGTATTTACTTTCTTGTAGGCTATATGAGCTAGTTGTGGTCAGTGTGAGCAAGAATTAAGCAAGACACGAGTACTTTTCGTTTTGTTTTTTTTTGGCATATTTTCAAAGAAGCCTTAAAAGTTGATCGATATTTGATATAGTGACTAAAGCACGTTTTACGTTTTCTTTATTTTCAACATCGCACGCCTAAATTTCATCCCGCATCCCCTTAACACCCCTAGATGATTAATCCTGGCGCCGCCGCTGCACCTAGTGTTTGCTATCTCATCATATGCCTTTCCACATCTATTTTATGCGCTCTAGCCGTAAAACCGCCATTTTTACATGTTCTTATCTTGTGGCTCGGTGAAAATTAAAGCTGAAGTTTTCAACACAGATAACCTACACGACTGCCTTAGCTTGTAATCAAAGAAAGTTAGAAATCCATGTATAGCTGTTACTTTCCAATGTCCCATTACCACATAAACTGCTGCCATTTTTATTGCTATCAGCTGTAGGGTTGAAACGGCACAAAATGCTCCCCTCCATCATGGATGTTAATGACTGGAAAATAAACGATATCGCACTATTAACTCCTTATCAATCCTAGTTCGGAACTGAATCGACGTGAATGTCTTTTTTCTTCTTCTTCCTCCTCCTTTTTAATCCGCTCGGGCACAGAACGAATGATAAATCTATCGCCTGGAATCAACATTTTCAAACTGAAACCAGCCGAGGGGGAAGGAGAGGGGGGGAGTCAATAGAAGTTACCTCGTACACATTTCGTAGCTACTGGTTCCATTGAAACGTCACTATCAAGTGTTTGGAAACCCAACGAGACCCATTCGTTTTTCGTTATTCGCACAGTGTACATACACAGACATGGCCAAAAAAAAAAGCCGCTTCGTCGAAGCCAAACCTGGCTCTGACAGTCCAACAAAGAATCGCGGATGAAAAGGGCCATTGAAACCTTGCGACATGCTGGCTTTTAGTTAATAGAACATCGAACGGACGATAAAACTAGTTTACAAGAGGGAGGAAATGTAGAATTAGTGAATTTGTTGTCCTCCATATACACGGAAAGTAAAATCGACAAGGGCAGGAACCGTACGGAAAGGATGGAACACAAATCATTACGATTCTTGACATGGATGTGCACCAATTCTTTCTCTTTCAATATGGCCATGTTATATTGACAGAAACGGAAGATCTTCGTGTAACAGATTTCTCTTCTTGTTTGTTATAGCAGACAAATATGGCAGCCCTTACCTTCCTATTCTTATTGTACGTTATATCGATGTTCATGTAGGCCATGTCTTCACAAGGCAAGGGGGGGGGGCGTTCACTTGAAGAAATCATTGCATTGTATGCCATATGTACAAAGGAACAGCTGCAGAATATTGATTCTTGCCTTCCAAGTACACATCAAAGAAACGTGATACAATAATCCCTCGGTTACGATGAAATGCAAGTATTGCAATTTGTTTTTCAAGCTCTCGCTGTGAAGAAAGAGTTGATAAACTTGCTGAAGGACAAATTGACATAGCCTTATGATTGTATAATACGATGGAATTATACGTTCTCAAGTTTAATAGTTGGGGACCTGTCCTTGTTTCACTGCAAAACCCTCAAAACCAATGTAATGAAACAATCGCCTATTCGGAGTATGTGTGACCTCTACAACAAACTATGTGCAACTGATCCAAATATTGATGTATTTAGAATGACCTTCGCGGAATTCAAAAGAGCAATAAAATATGTAGGTGACATAATCAATGTATAATCAGTATCCAAATTTGTATTGATATGATTATCATGTATTATGTATATACATGTGTGTATATATTTGTCAACTAACAATAAGAATTATTAAGGAGTTATTCACATCGTATTAATAATCGTGTACTGTCTGAACACTGTAACTGGGATTTATCCTGTTGTGTTCTATTGAATAAATAAATAAATAAGTACAAAGAGATACAGAAATATAACCAGCTAAATTTACCATCGATAATTTCGTTCTTTTTTTCTCTTGCACAGTACGTGTTTCAAAGGAATAGTATTGTACTGATGCTGGCAGAAGTTATCTACTTCTTCGTTGGTATTTTGTTTTGATTCTTGAAACTAGTAGTGTAAATCAAAGTTACTAACAATGATAACGTGCAATTTGCCAGGCAATATGATACCTATATTTGGGGTGGGGTGGGTGAACTTTATTTCAACACTAGAAATTTGAGAGAAGGGAAATAAAGTGTGCAAATATGTTTGGGTAAGATAAGAAGGCAGCTTTCCGCTGTTACGAAACCACGATGTATCAGAATAACACAGGAATGTCTTCATTAATGCGAACAATACAACGTAAACAGGAGAGACCATTATTTTGCTTAAGATGAGATTCGTAAATAAAGATTATCAAGAACTATATGATCAGTTTTTTTAAAAAACAGTATGTTGAAGGAATATTGTGGTGGAAATGATATCCTTTCGAAATATGTTTGGGTTTGCGAGTCTATTCGTCCGTTAGGCTAAGATTCACAGTTGCATAATCTGATAATCTGACATTCAAAATAAAAAATATTTTCATGGTGGACCCTGTATATAGTTTACTACTATTTCGACCGATCGCCAGCTTCTAATCAAATTGTTCTTGGAACAACCACATTTCGCCGAATTTTGTAAATATCTGCTCGCAAAAATTCTGGTATCAACTCCCCTGCTAACCAATGAAACTAAATCTGAACATGGACTAAGATGCACCAATAACAGTGGCGTAAATAACACCCCGCAACCCCCGCGGTGCGGGGGGTGGGGGGGGGGCGCAGTAAGAATGATAAATTAAGAAAGACAGATAGTTCACAAAAGTTTTCCTTTCGGCATTAAAATATATTTTCAACCAAACATATATTTCTATGCCCCTACAACTGCAAACTGGAATATGTTAATCACTAGAAAAGTAGAAATTGAATTACCAGATTAGAAAAAATAGTTCAAGTCATTGATTACGTCTCCGAAGGGTAGACGACAGGCAAGAATGTGCACAGGTAACTCTGACTTTCACACAATGTTGCAAGGTCTGGATAAGTGGCGCGAGATCATTAAAATAATTTTAAATGTAATAACAACATTATCGACCTGCAATTTGGCTCTCAGGGGACATCGAGAACATGTAACGAACGTACAAAGTAGTTCTGGAAAATTTCTCAACTTCATAGACTTGTTAGCGAGGTATGGCCCACTTCTTAAAACTCATATTGAAAATGAGAAAAGCAATACAAAATACTTAAGTCCTGGCATTCAAAATTAACTTATTACACTGCCTTCAAAACAGGTGTTGAGTGGCATAATAGATGACGTTCTAAGGCTCCCACCCCCTTATTCTGGATACAACCCAAGACATTACTAAAATTGATCAAATGTTAGTTGTAATAAGATACGTCAATTTTAAACCTTTTGTCTTAATATTTCGTACATTTTTTTACATTGATTCAAATTACAATGTATTTTCATATTTGTATAAACCTAATAATGTAGGCGTTGATTAGTAGTTTACAAAGGAAAACCTTCTCTTAACGAGTAGGGGCACACAAGTAAATTTGAGGGGGGCGCAGAGCGTGTTAGTTACGCTACTGATCAATAAACTATATTAAATTTGTCCATGGCGGAGATACTTCCATAAAATTATCGACAATAGAAGAGTTTCCGTAATTCTGATACACAAAACAAATAAGCAAATAAACAGGACAATGTAAATGATCAACATTGAAACTTATCGTGACCAGAAGTAACTAACCAGCCTTTACGCTTGTGATTAAGAAGGAAAAGAGTAATATTTATGTCATGAGCTGGGAGAATTTCACCGCATTTATCTGGCAACAGTGTCCTTTCATTTTCGTTCACCTGCCTTTTATTTTTAAAAACTTCCCTTTCCTCTATCGCTGCTCGTGGACTCGTAACGGCTTCAAAAGTAATAACAGTGCACAGCGGAGTGTACGCTGACAGAAAAATTGACAACTGAGTTTCATTTTCTCGTTGCCATGGGAATCGGCAAAGGTAAGAGTTCCGAATGCTGACGTTGCGCTGTCAGGTCAGGCTATCATTACTATTTTCCCTTCAGAGATCACAATCAAGCCAGGAAACCTGTATTTGTCCTTCGTTGATTTCTGATAAACCCTTATTTAATATTAAATGCGGTTTCATCATATTTAGCAAGTATCGGTGGAACGATTACAGGGACTTTGAAGCTTTACGTAGGTTTCAGAGGTAATAGTTTCGAACTTTTACCGAACAACCATAGGAATGGATTTCTCTGGATTTCTTGGGGGGTGGGGGTGGGCGGAGTGATTATCACGGCCAGTGTTAGCCAGGACATTTTACTCGTTACGTTATTTACGTAAGTTACGCGTAATTTACTAGTAATTAACTTCGCATAGAAAACCAGTTTTTTACGCACATATAAAAACTTATTATCTTTCGTAAACTTGTAATATAAAAACTACTTTAATTATATTATATTTTAAACCTTAATTTTCTTACATATTTCAGCACAAAATCATTATTTTCTAAAGATTGTTTATACAACCACCTCACGCCCTCACCAACAGATATTTTGAAATAGAACTGTTCTTTCAAATATTTTTAAAACTCCAGAAACTTGTTGATACATACGCGTACGTCTTGCACCAGTACTTGTATTTTATAGCATAACGATTAACGACAATTTATTTGGACTGGATATCAAAGTTTTAGTAACAGCTTCAAATTTCTTTTTCATAAGTACCTAGGTATATATAATTAAAAAAAAAAAAAGTTGATTGTTCATTGTTACACGTTATACTGAAAAATAAACTGCTGATTGGAAACTGGAAAAAGAGCGAAAATAAGTTGTTCTTGGGACAATTAGCAATGAACGCCTACTAGTATAAATGTTCTGTTCATTAAATTATTAACTACTTATCTTTTGATTGTAAAACTCCAACATAAGAGCACATAAAAATTCGGAAGGAAAGTTCTTTAAAGCCTTTCTTTCTTTCTTTTCTGCCACTGCCAACTGCCATACACAACAATAACCATCGAAAAAAACATGTTTTCTTTTAATTTTTATGTTTGATTCTAGTTTCTTAGGTACTTCACGTTTTATACGTATTTTTCGCGTAATTTACGTGTCATATAGGAAACCTTTCTTACGCGTAATTGCACAACCCTGATCACAGTGCACTACGACACCAGAGTTCAAATGCCGTCTTGGGCATGGATGTTCTTTGTGAGTGGCCCTTCATCGATATCATCATATGACCACTCATTCTCGTCGTCGCAATTAGTCAAAAGTAGCAGAAACCGACGCTGAATAACAAAAATCAAATCAATAACTTGTCCTCCCCTTTTATATGCCGATAAGTTTGAGGGTTTCTTCCTTTTGAGTAAAAAGTGCAAATGTTCACATAATTTTTGCTATAAACAGCCGAATAGGTTGCACCAGCACAGTTTATTACAGAAGCGAAACATAAGTAGAAGACCAAACACCCTCGACCACCAAAGCGGCGTATGCTGGTGTGACCAAGTTAATTGAATTCCAGAACATTTGAACTTAAAAAAAAACACAATAAAAATAATAATAAAAAACAGTGCTCTTTCTATACTCTTTGGCAAGAAAATAGGATTATTTCTCGAACGAAAGTAACACGAAATTAATTTCTTAATATCCGTGCATGCTACGTTAGTATGAAACTGAAGACAAAGAAGAGGTTATCTATCTGGACAGAACAAATTAAGTTATGCATGTTCAGTGCCCCCTTCCCCCCCTTTCTGGGCATCTCTGAGACGTCTGCAATCTTCAGATCAAGCATTGCTATTAAGAAGAACGATAAGTTTCATCCACTTAGAAGAAGAAGGGGCGGAAAGAAACCAAAGAAGAAGAAAAAAGCGGTGTACAGATGCAATACAGATTGCAACGATCGACTCATGCATGCGAGATCGGTGCTTGATAGCGAGGCAACATGCACACGATATGTTCCGTGTAGACTCCGTATTACGAAATATCGTCGTTGGCAGATCGACTAGACGTTGCAGGAATACATCAAACGTCGGAAGGCAAGAGATGTTTGCACTGCATTGCAAATTCAAGGCGGGCAAGCGAGACTAGAAACTCGCTGACGACGATTTGTTGGTTCCCTCCTGTCCAATTTATTTCCTTCTATCGTGTCGTTAACCTCTTTGGGCAGGTACAATCGGCAGAATAGAAACGGTTATGAGGCCAACATTCCGTCTTTGCCATTACCTCGTTCGAGAAATACTCCAACTGCACACAAGGTGGATTTTACACAGGTGGGTCCGTCCGGAATATTCAACGAGCACGATTATGTGACGTCATCAAATGTAGGCTCTTGACTTTCTGAAGAAATGTTCATTTAAACAATGTAATGCAATTGTTGAAAGAGGTGAAGTTGTCCTTAGAAAACCATTAAAAAAGGCAATCCAGAATTGTCGTTTTGTGTATATGAGGCTATTCAACCTAGGAGAGACAAACATTTCAAAACAAGAAAAGTGTCCAACGGACTATCTGTATAAATCCTACTTTGATTGTGATGTTTTTGCGATCACAGGTAAAACTTGTGAGATTTCTGTGACCACGATTTTCCTACTAGCGCCGTAATATTGTGTAGCAGGAACACATTTAAACGTTGATGTTCCTTTGTGTTTGGGAGGGGGGTTTCTTTGTAGACAATGTGTTCATAACATGCAGTGAAAAAGTTCTAGATATCTATCTCTATAAGATCCTTAAGTTAGCTGTACATTCTGAGGTTATACAACCACAATTTTCTCTCTATTTTTAGCAGATAGCATTTGATTTATTTATTTGGTGTTTTAAGTTCACTTTATGCACAGTAAGGCTAATCGGGACTGAACCTACAGTTTAAAGTGGGATCCGAACCAGTATGTGCCACCACCGGGTATCGAACCCGGGAACCCTTGATTACAAGGCGACGACGCTACCACTGCGCCATCGGGGAGTCCAGGATTTCAGATACCACAAATAGCAATTAATTACTTGCAAAATTAAACATACTAACATACTGTAGACCATAATTTAATTATATTATGGTTCTAAAAAGCTACCTGAGTGCTCCTAGTGTGAGACTACTATATAATTTATGTTTATGGACAAAATATACATCGGTATCGCACCCCTGTAGTGAGAACCGCTATCTATCCACACCCCTAGAATATAGATCTTGGCTCAGCCATCTTCCTTTTGCAAATAATTAAAGAATAAACATGCAAAATAAATGCTATGAGCTGGAAATTTCAGCTACTAAGTGTCGATCCGCATGAGAGGGGTGGGGATGTTCGCTACATTACATATGCTCGAATAGGCCATCTGCTCGAAAATACGACATGGACATGCATGGACATAAATATTTACTAAGTCCACAGGCCGATACGTCCAGCGTGTTTGACGAAGTATTTTCTAAGGTCATTACGATTATCCTTTACGATAACTCTATCTGCGCTGCGATCGTGGACACATTGCAAAACCTCACTGTACAGCGCTTTTGAACATTATTTCGTATGCTGTATGAATCATGTATGGCACGTCATCCCATTACATTACACGCCATGTGCCACAAAGCGACTCGTCTGTGAAAATTACATATTGATGCTTGAATCTGAAACCTCACGTTATGTAATGACGTTGGAACAGAATCGCTAAGTTCTGGATTTAAATTTTTATCTAATGTTTCTGAAGTGAAGTAGACAGCCTGTTCGTCTGACCAACATGACCATAGAGTATTAGCGATAGAGCGGCAATGGCGTACAAAAAGTGCTTCATTTGGAATTCTTTCGTAAGATGGCAGGCCGATCGAGTAAATAATGCTTACTAAATATTACGTGAAAAAACAATTTCAAATGTAATTGGTATATCGAATTAGCAAGTTTGCTTTCCACACTAAGTAGTTCTGTTAAATAGAAAATATACGTTTACCTCATGAAATGAACAGTCTCTAAAAGAATTAATTTCAAACCAATCGACAGATGTCTCTAGTTAACGCCTCATAAGCACAGACTACATGTTTAAGATAGGAAGTTTGAACTCTTGATGTGGCTACGTACTCTTCTAACAAAAACGCGACGCTTTGCGTGCAGATCACCAGACAGCGCTGACAGTTGAAAGTGGACGAGTGCGACATAATTGGTTCTCTTGCTTATCGTTCCACCAAGTTCGTTGATATAAAATAGAAATATTACAATTATAGAGAGGAGTACTGAATAGTGTTCATGTACATCAACGCTTACAGAATAATATACTAGGGGAGGTCAGTAAATAGGTCGCAAACGGTTACTGAATAGCTGATAATGATTTTCAAAAGCGTCATTAGGTGGCAGCACACTCGTAGTTCAAATAACAGCACACGCAAGCACATAACCAGTCCAAAGATCTTGTAAATAATAAACTAGATCGATAGAGGATATTGATGAACCATTGCATGTTGAATGAACGAACAGTTGAACATCCGAACCAGGTCCGAATACACACACAATACAGCATCCATAACTGTACACGTATCTTCGGATAACTATACACGAGCTTGGTACAGTCACGGACACTTCTGGGTTGTAACTAACCAATTGAAAGTTAAGGATATTGTTACAACTCTAAACTTTCCGTGACTACAAAACTACGGAAATTATCATAAAAGCTCCTGTACGCCATTCTAATTTTAATGTCAATTAAAAAGGTAATCTGAGCAGTTTTAGTAATTGTATAATACTGTAATTAGTTACCAGTATTGGGCAATATAATCATGAGTTTTAAATGTTACCAATTGAAAACCATGTAACATTATTTGGAGCTACGGCGGAAATAAGAATTGGTTTAGTCCTATACCAGTCTAAAAGTTTGAAAACCCCTGGTCTATAGCTAAAATATAATATATTCCTGTGGTGTTAGAAATTTTTGTTAGGAAATTTCGCTTTACTGAGAGAAAAAACCTGCATTGTTGAGAAAATCGTTCATGAAGATATGTAGCTAACAAGTAGAAACCAGCTACAAGGTTTTAAACAGACCCTTCTTTCGTAAGCTTAGTAGTTTCTTTTTTAAAAAAACAAAAAAACAAGTGAAGCAAGAAATAGTAGGATGAGAGCGCTAACATATTATATTAACTTCAGAGCTGAGTTGGGAGTTCATCTGATTCAAGGATGTAAATTGCCACAACTCGCTAAAGTTGTTGCTGCTGGCAACAATTACATCGCCTCTAATAAAAACCAAAGCCAGCCATAAATTGTGGAAACAATTTTCCGATCATCTAGAAACTTCTCTCCCCTCTCTCTGGGGCTCATCATAAAATATATATCTTGCGCCGTTGTACCTATTTCCCGATAACAAAGGCAGCGGGATGTGCATTGTTGAAGATTGTAATGCAAAAACGATTACAACAATTAAGGCTTCCTTTGAACCAGATCATAAATTTTCTAAGGCGATAAAACCCTTCCCGCAAGTTGGAGTTATTAACTACCACAAAACTTTCGACCAAACGAACTTCAATCTCATATTAAACTGAAACAAGATCTGTTGCTCAGGCTGTTGCTATATTCCAGTGGTTCCCAGAGCAGTACGGTTAGAAGTTAACCGTAGAACTTACAATATTCAAGAGATTAAATTTAACAGTTTGGCTGTTAATTTGCAAAAAGGGACAAGAGCGTATTTTTTATTTAAGTTTGAATATTTTTTTATGCATGAAGAGACGTTGAGTTGGTGTTTTGAAGTCCACTTTATGTACAGATAGACTAATCGAGACTGGACCTGCAGTTTAAAGTGGGATTGATTGGTTAATTGAATTAAAATTGTGTGTGCACCTTTCAATGTACAGGGCTTATCTAAAATTCTTACTTAAATAAAAGTTAAGAAGCCACTTGAGAAAAGTTAAAAATGTGATGTTGTCAAGACAAACAACACATTAAAAAGTAAGAATTAACTAAAAGCTTCCTCACAGACAGTGGAAGAGACCAGCTCTTCGCAAAAACTTAAAAACATTCGATAAAACACAGTCGTCATCTCCCAGCTGAGCTGGGAAGATAAAAAGTCTGCCTGGGGAAAGCAAAACCAGCACATTCAACAAGAATATGCCGAACACTTAAAACAACATTACAAACGCGACATATTGGAGGGTCCAGCTCTTGCATGAAGTGAGCATGGGTTAGACGGCCGTGTCCATCCTAACCACTATGTGCCTCCACCGGGTATCGAACCGAGGGCCCCTTGATTACAGGGCGACGACAGCACCATTACAACATCGGGAAGACCCTTTCGTGCATGAAAAGAATACATAATGATTATAGGGGTGTAAGGGCCGATCCTCTTCTACGTAGTACACCCTGCATTTTGCAGACTAGCGAGGCTCTGGCGTCTGGACTCACAGCCAGTATAATCTTCTGTGAAGCTTGTGTAGTGTTCTGGTCATTTGTGATTTTCACTTCATCTATCCTAATCTTCGTGATTAGCCAGAAGTGGCAGAAAAGTGACGTAACAGAAATCAATCACAATAATAATTACAATCTACAGTTGCATGCACTATAAATATATTTCTCAAAATTGAACCATTAAAAATCACATTATTAATTCAGTATTCGATCCCCCCCGCATCGTCGCGCGCTGTGCTAACCAGCATGGAGGTCGGCATTCCAACTAACTAACTAACTCTCTAGCCTTCTTAAACCCGAAGGTTCATGGCTGCAGCAACACAGGCCTTCCATCTGTCCCTATCTTGTGCAAGATCTATATACTCTTTTCCATCCCTACCGATTTCCCTTAGGTCCATCTCGACGTTGTCCCTCCATCTTCGTCTTGGCCTTCCTACTGGTCTCTTACCATCAGGTTTCCCAACAAGAATCCTGTAAACTCCTCTTTCCTCTCCCATTCGTGCCACATGGCCTGCCCACCTAAGTCTTCTTGATTTAATTATTCTAATAATGTCTGGACATGAATATAAATTATGTAGTTCTAAATTATGTAACGTTCTCCACTCACCTGTCTCCTCATCCCTTTTAGGTCCAAATATTTTCCTAAGGATCCTATTTTCAAATACTCTCAATTTATGTTCCTCTTTCAATGTAAGGGACCAAGTTTCACACCCATATAATACTACAGGCAAAATTACTGTTTTGTATATTTTAACTTTTAGTTTCTTAGATATTAAACGAGAAGACAAAAGTTTATGAAGAGAGAAGTAACATGCATTTCCTGAATTAAGCCTACTTTTTATTTCCTCTTTAATATAATTTTCATTTGTTAATATTACTCCTAAGTATTTGAATTTGGAAACTGTTTCAAACGAGTTGTTATCAATAATTAGATTTTTATTATTACCTAACACTTGGTTTCGGCCTGTAAGCATATATTTAGTTTTCTCTTTGCATTCCACCTTGTCATAATCACAACAGTTAAGTGGGTACCCACAAGATGAAACAAAATTACACCATTTCGCGTAGGTATCCCAATATACTAATCAAGGGGTTAAATTCTACATATTAACGTTTATAATCACCTTCAAACTCTGAATCCAGTCTATATTAGCTAAGTTTAAAGGGGATTTAAAACGAAACGTTTCCAAGTTTACTTTATCTTTCTTTTTCGAGCTTCTGGTACACCATAAAACTCTCTTCAGCTTCCGGGAACTGAAGTTAGCGTGTAGACTTCATTGCCCGCAGAGGACATTATTAAATCCATCGTCTTCATGAAACACCTAAGATGTCAATGTCCTCGACTTGTCAGGCGAATATATATATCTGGGAAGTTCACTAAAGTACTAAATAGCTTAGGGTGCCAAACCCTATCTTTATGATGTTGTACATCGACATGGCTGTCATTTCTTCCAGCGAGGAACTCCTACCACATTGTATTGCCATTTCATGATGCAGTTAGAGACATAGCGTCTGCATGCTATGCTGCATGTGCAATTAATCAAATGCAAGTTTTGTGGCTTTAATACTGGTTTTATGGAGCTAAGCGAACTTTATGCGAAATTGCTACATGCTTTTAGTTTAACCAGCTTACAAGTACGACGTTCAGACTCTCTTTCATTCCCGCCTGAGCCCTGAGTGAATAGAGTTTTACAAGTGAAAGTTGGGTGCATAAGGGTGAATCAATTAAAGACAGTGAACAATCATTGGTTGACGAAATGACCTCATTTTGGTGGAATGTAGGATAAAATATTCACTGAACTGAACATTCCTACTGCAAGGGAAGCAAAATAACATTAAAATGTACATTGATGGAAAGTATGCACTCATTTACAGAGTTGCGCGCCATTGTCCCACGAAAATACGAAATCATATATAATTTCATGTAATTATCAGACTGCTTCCCTTACACAGAAGTGTGCATTAATAAGAACAACGAAAAAAAACACCCCGCTCGATACAACTCACGTTAAATAATTTCCCGGGCAGCCCGATGATCTACTGAAAGCAACTAAAATTTGTGTTCCAGTGCGATTTTGAGAATAGAGAAAGAAATAGGCGGAAAATAAAACTGTCTTTTATCAACAATGCTAATATATAATTTATAAAGAAGTTTCCGGACTTTCAAATAATCCTAGAAAGTTAATACTTCTATATTTGGATGACGCTAATTGAGAGTATTTGAAAATAAGATCCTTAGGAAAATCTTTGGACCTAAAAGGGATGAGGAGACAGGTGAGTGGAGAAGGTTACATAATTTCGAACTACATAATTTGTATTCATGTCCAGATATTATTAGAATAATTAAATCAAGAAGACTTAGGTGGGCAGGCCATGTGGCACGAATGGGAGAGGAAAGAGGAGTTTACAGGATTCTTGTTGGGAAACCTGATGGTAAGAGACCTGTAGGAAGGCCAAGACGAAGATGGAGGGACAACGTTGAGCTGAACCTAAGGGAAATCGGTAGGGATGGAAAAGAGTATATAGATCTTGCTCAAGATAGGGAAAGATGGAAGGCCTGTGTTGCTGCAGCCATGAACCTTCGGGTTTAAGAAGGCTAGAGAGTTAGTTAGTTAGTTATATTTGGATGACGCGCAATTATCGTTTTTCCCTCTCGAACTTGCACCAAGCGACCAAACAATTAATTGCTCAGAGTACTGGCCCGTTAAGGTGACAGAAATGTTAATCAATTTCCCATGAAATTCCCTCTCACAAATCAAAAAATTCCCCCTTTCTACACAGAAATTCCCTAATTTAAAAAAGCTTCAGATCAACATTAAATATTATGCTAGATTCAAGAGATGAATACGTTTGTTTTCAAAGTACAGGTTAACACTGTTACCGTTATATCGCTACAGTAAGAAAAAAAGGTAGATTATTCACTGCTTCAAGTTTTTACAAAGTACGTACAATTGAAAGAAAAATCCATGAAAAAAATAGCTTCTCCTATATGGGGATAAATTTAAAGTCACAACTTGGCATTCCTGATAGATTCATCTGTCTCAAAGGTAACAGTAAGCAAATTTTCCACCATTCCACATTCTGTTTGTTTTTAGTGAATGGGATTGTACGTACACCCAAGGGCGAAAGAAACAGTAGGCGAATTGTCCACCACCATTTTTATTCGGTCTGTATTACACAATGTGATGACAATGAATTGAAATAATGACGTCAATAAGCAGAGAACAATGCCTGCTTCCTTAAAACAACACAGGACACAGGATGTAGAATAAAAAGTAATGAAAATAGAAGTGGACAATTTGCCTACCATTATCTTTGCCGTTGACTGTATAAATGGGATGCATAAGTATTGCCAAGCATATTGTCCATCGCCATGTTCATGCACTTCATTTTAGTCAATGAGGGCTTCAAGAATTTAAACAAAACGTCAAACAATCTTCTGACAACTTTTGCACCAGCATACGTAAAAATCTAGTCCTTAAAAACTCGTAGAATGCAAGAGAAAAATTAATGAAAATAGCCATGGGCAATTTGCCTAGTAATGCACTAGCATCCCAATGTACAGAGGCATCCATGAGTATTACCGTGTAAATTGTCCATAACCATGTCCGTGCACTTTATTTGACCCTATAAGAGCTTCAAGAATTAAAAGAAAAACTCAAAACAAGCTGTTCACAACTTCTGCACCAGCATCAATAAAATTCCATCGCTTAAAAACACACAGGATGTAAGCGAAAACTTAATGAGAATAGTCATGGACAATTTGCACGGTAATATACTCATGGATCCCACTGAACTCGTGCAGTACGCTGCGGAATGAATGAACACGGAACTGGACAATTTGCCTACTAGTATATTTGCCGTTGGCTGTAGTATCAGGACATCGACCCTAAGCATATTGTGCTAAGCTACAAGTGCCCCGCCTTCTCTACGCCTTCTGATATCAACTCTATCTGACGCTTGTGCGAGATAAAGTTTTTAAAAAGAATTTAACAGTACTTCCGTACATTCAAAGGAACGCCTCAAGAAACAATCAAGTTGTTGACGGATTTCATGAAAAAACATGTGGGAAGTGTACCGAATGGACTAAAGGAAGTTTTAAAAATGAAAGACATATATATTTGCACGTTTGCTTTGATCTACCATGGGTTCGAATAATTTTATCGCACCGATCACTAAGTGAAAGGCGAGAACATCGAGTTGAAACAAGTGTCTGTTGATTGCAACGCGATATTGTCAAACATAGAATCTAACGGTGTTAGAGTTCTATTTTCAACTTTTTAACTACAACAAACTTTACCACTGGGAAACACGACCAACAAAATCAAAAAAGTATAATATTTTGCTAACAAACCGGAAGAAAATTTGTTGTTAGTTTTCGGAAGCATGAACCTATTTAATCTTGACATTTTTTTGTGCTTATTGTGACCTCCTTTAAACTACCACATAAAATATTTCGCTTCATATCATGGGAGTTTATTTGGCAGAATTCTCTTTCGCCTGTCCGTATAATTCTGCGAGCGTGTGTACCCCTCACTTCATTTGAATATCAGGAAAGGTTGAAGAATTGCGATGAAATATGGTGCGACATTCCTAAAGATTGCCATCGTACACTGGATTAGGTCGCGTTGGAAATGTGCCCTTGCACACGCCACTCTCTCACGACATACGGTTGGTTCGCCAACATCGTAGATTGGATTTCAGATAGTGTGCTGTATAACAGCCTAACCCACTATTCAGATACAACGGGGTTAAAATAAAAAGAGTGAGAGAGTATACGAAACAATGAAGGGATTCCAACAGCAAGATTACAAGAACTACAAGCAGAGTCAAATCCCAACTATCTAGTAGTTATATAATTATATTAACCCTTAACTAGGCGCGCGGGGGTAAATTTGACCCCCAGGTAGGTATTTCTTAACCCCCAGACACTTGGTGGTTGCCCCTGTGCTATCTTATCTAGTACCTTCCTAAAACAGTCTGATTCAACTGTCGAGGTCATTTCCTTCATAATTGTGTAATTGCAGCAAGGTGAAGCTGTTTCAAAGTTGATGGGGGGTCAAATTTACCCCACGCGCCTAGTTACGTATGTGATTTTTGGTTGTTCATTTTTTTAAACTTTCGCTTACTGTGCTTCGTGAAATATTTTAACAGTTTTTACTTCATCTGTGTTGTGTGACCGTGTTTTAAAGTGAATGCTTATTTTATTCTAAGAAATCGTTCAAAAGCTCGTAGTATGAAAGACAGCAGGAGGGTATACGGTGGCTGCTGGATGATATTTCGAACCTAGTTCATTTGAAGTGCTTCAAGATGAATAATTTACTCCAAATCAGATCATGATGTAGAATATCATGTTACTGAGTGAGAACATTATACTAAATCTAAGACAAATCATGATGATGAAAATGATATCCCGGATGAAGATGAAACTTATTTCCTGGGAAAATACAAAATAACTCGATGGAAAGAAGCTTCCTGCTCATGTTCGAATGTTCACAAGGAAGTATGAACATTGTTTTACGTCTTCTTGGATCACTTGCAACTGCAAAAAATACCAAATCTGCTATCGAGGATTTTCACTTTTCGTAGATCACACTGCTGTGAGAATCATTGTGGAAAATATCAATACGTACGTAGAAATTATACGGGGATATTCTCTAAGGGAGAGAAATACCAAATTTGCCGATGAAGATGAAGTTTTAAAAACAAGACAAGTTAATTTGACATAATACATGTATATGATAAAAATAATAATACAATGGTCCTGTTTATTTAGTTGTGTAAAACAATTGAGATTTGGAAAATGATATGTATTGGAGCTTCAATTTTTTCAAGGGAAAACGTACTAAAAATATATATTTGTATTTCTTTAAAAAATGAAAATTGCTATATTTACACAAATATTTGAAGTGTACACCCTATATAAAAAAAGTATTTTTTGCATTGCTTATTCCACACTTTCCTCATTATTATCATTTGATTTAACTATTGCAAGAAAGGGTTTTTTGAAATGTTGAAAATGCAATGTCTGTCCATATTATTTTTAAAAAATTAATTGCACCCCTTTTCTATATTCAAAAACTACTTTAAGTTCTTGAAAATGGTCAATTTAATCTTATAAAAGTATTTTTTGGTGCATATGTATCTTACTTGATTACAAATAATATATATCATATTTGGGAGTCAAATTTACCCCCACGCGCCTAATTAAGGTGGTGAAAGAAGTGCGCCTGGTTAAGAGTTAAAGGGGGAAAGGGAGATGTCATCCATTGTTGCATTCAGGTGCAAACACTTGTACAGGATGTGTCTAAAGGTACTTCACAACTTTGATGCCATACAGCAAAACTTGTAATTATCATGAAGAAACACAACATATCTCATTTGAGTTAACAAACACATTAAGGTTTATTGTGTACAGTCCACTTCAACATGAGCACCTCTGGTGGCGCGTGCAACAATCTAATCGAAATTCCAACTCTGTCCATACCCTCCGTAGTATATCCCTGTCATCTGTGACAATGACAGCCTTATTCTAGCCTTCAAATCATCAAGATCAATAACAGGAGTGTTGTACACTGTGTCTTTGCAGAAAAAGAAGTCCAGGGGTGTAATGTCAGGGGATCTAGAAGGCCAAGCAATTGGACCATATCTCCCAATCCAACGTGCTGGAAATGTCCTCTCCAGGACATCTCTCACATCTAAGGCCCATCTTATTCAATACCTGACAAAAAACTTCAGGTGTTGATGAATAACCTACAACCAAGTATATTCCTCTACGTGAATTACAAGTTGTGCTGTGTGACATCAAATTGGTAAAGTACCTTTCGGAACACTGTGTATAACTCTAGAAGGAAATCCACTCTTTTGTGGAAATAGATAAATGTATATAATTGTTTGTTGTATGTGGCCCCTGATGAACCAAAATGTGCTTGCCTGTTGGGCCAGATGGGTCTGCCTAATTTGTACCATGCACGCCAAAGAAATTGATGGTACTTACTGCGTGTCGCTTTATCACTAACCCATGCCGGAGGTTTTTAGTGGTGATGTTTAAAGCATAAAACAATACTAGTCTCAAGAAGTTTAAGCATTTGAATCTAATCGAAATGTGTGTTGCATGCGTATGTGCAACGTAAATTACAATGTTTCAACACTAAAATAATAGTGTTAATAACAAAATAATGAATAATAAAACCTTAGCAAGTCGAATGGACGAGATAATTGAATATATGTAGCATTTTAACCTTTGGCCGCATATTTATATCCTTATAAATTTTAGGGCCTTCCCGATGGCGCAATGGTAGCGTCGTCGCCTTGTAATCAAGGGGTCCCGGATTCGATACCCGGTGGAGGCACATAGTGGTTCGGGTCCCACTTTAAACTGTAGGTCCAGTCCCAATTGGCCTTACTGTGCATCAAGTGGACTTAAAGCAACAAATCACGGATATCAGACACGTACTACTGTGGAATTTTTACACTAAAGCAAAGCTCTGCAAACGTAATGCTTACACGTAGGTTCGCGAGCACAGTGGTTATGACGTCACGTGAAACTCGCCCGAGGAAACGTATTGGTATGCAAGAATAATATTAAACTAAAATAGCGCAGCTGTGTACGTATGTTATTGTTATGCTATACTCAGTGTTGGGTCAATAGCTAGAAGGAAAGCATTTAGCATGTTCCCATGGAAAGTATCGAATTAATTCAGCCAACGTTCGAGTAGATAACACGTACTGAAATTCTTCCCTGAACACCCAATGTTTTTACACAAAAAGGTGCATAATATCGTGTAACTTCGACGAGAAAAGATATATCGTCATACTTTAGTTAATACCAACGCAACACTATGAGACTATTACGCAAAACAAAGACAATATGACCTGACAAGAAGCTTAATACTACAATCGGTAAAAATGTACTATCCACAAACACGTGTAACTTCTTTGTTTCGTCACTTTTAACATTCGTACTTACGTATCTGCTTCGTGGAATATTCTTTAAGGCGTATTCACGTTTTTTTGATCAAAGTAATTTCAATTTTTCACATTACGAGTACTTCTTTCTTTTCGTTTTTCGCGCTTCCGTAAGATACAATATGGCGTGTACACCTTCGTAGATCATCGCGCGTCGTGCTTGTGTTTTGTCGATTTTAATCGGGTATGCAGTGTTTCCAACCTTCTTAACCGAAAAAATACAAACATAGCTAGTTAAAATGCGTTGAACCATTGACGATAGCCCCAAGACACATTACGAAAGGTTAGGTTAGGTTAGGCATAGTTAAAATACGTGTAACTAGTTAGGTTAGGTTTAGTTAGGATAGGCAAACATAGTTAAAATTCGTTTAACTATGTTTCCTAACCTAACTGAACCTAACCTTACGTAATGTTTCTTGGGGCTATCGTGAATGGTTCAACGGATTTTAACTATGTTTGTATTTTTGGTTGGAAACACAGAAGGTTGGAAACACTGCATACCCAATGCACATCGACAAAACACAATCATGATCTACGAAGGTGTACGCGGCAAATGCTATTGTGCGTCGGAGAATTAATTTTCAACACAAATGATGAATTTCCGCTATGAACATTCCCACATTACAGAAAACACCTTCCAGATGTTCAACAGTGCTAGACGAACTAATTTCCGTAAGTAGTTTCTTCTGTAAAAATGAAGAAATGTGTTTATGGATTGTAAACTTTTACCGTACAATCATTAGTACAACACACAGTACGCTTTTGTAGGCGTTTGCAAAAAAATCTATTAATCAAACTAATAAGGTAGGTAAACCAAAGGTGGCCACAGTTAAGCAACTTAAGCTTCTAGGACAATTTACAAACTTCTAATGAGAGATAAATTTCTGAAATTAATAAAAACAAACTACTGTAACTAATTAACAACGTGTGCTAAATAGATATTTTGTAAAATTTCTTTAAAAAAATACAAAGCCATTACATATGGGACGCCCTGGGAAAAGGGGGTCTCAAAGGCCGCCCACGGCTTATAGCTGCTCCGGAAAACATATTTATTCATGTTTATTGACGTTTAGACAAAATTGTCATTCTCAAACTTATGATTATTAGCATGCATTACATACAGTAACGACCTCCAGGGCGGAGTGGTTAGCACTACGACGCCAGGGGTCCCGGGTTCGAATCCCGGCCTGGGTATGTGACTGCCCCTTCATCGACTTCATCACTCACAATTTCATCTTCGCGATTAGCCCAAGGTACCAGAAAAGCGAAGTAGATATTACTTTCGTATAGGTGAAACACCTAGAAATCATTTATTTCGCACTTTTTTACATTGCTAACGTACTATTCTGCATTGCGGAACATTTCTTTAGGTGTAATAATTAATTTCTAACGAAAATAATGTCTATTTCTTACATTTCAGAGTACTTAATGTTCTTCGTTATTTCGATTCTGTAACACACATTATGGCGATAGCGTACTGGTTCATCGAGCGTTGTGCCAGTGTTTTGGCGTTTTGGAGTGTGTGTGCAGCGTTGCAACCTTGTTCACCGAAAAATACCTACTTTCGTGCCCGGATTTGAAATTATGCTAATACCTCGCAAACAATTGACGTTAGCCCCACAAACCATTTCACGTAAGGTTAGGTTAGGTTAAGCAAGCATAGTTTAAATTTTTTTTTAAAAAAAATTAAAAATACTCGACACGTCATGTTATAGTGAAAATACGGCGAGATTTGAAACACTTACTGGGGGTTACGTCATGTAACACACGGAACATTGTGCTCACGTGCAGAAAGCAAATGGCGGCAGCTGCAAAAACGTGTCGGAGAGATATTTTCGCAGATAAACTCATGATTTCGCATTAAAATGGATGAAAACTACATTCCCGAACTTCAACAATGCTAAAGAAAATAATTTGCGTAAGTACTTTCTTATGTAAGAAGTAAGAAATCCGTTTCTGCTATACGAAAGTGTTACCGCGTAGTAAAATAAACCAAATCAGTCATGGTCCACCTTAGGAACTAGTTTGTGGATCACGTTCTTAAAAAATACAGGTATCGTTGCTTGGGGCCGTCGACCCACTGTACCCCCTCGAGAATTACGTCGATTTTTTTAATCGACAGATTTCAACGTTTTACGTAATATAAAAGTGGTTCCAGCGTCAGGAAACCACAAATGACGGAGATATTTGATCGCAAAGTATGACCCGCGTAAGCACAAGAAACTCCTATTCCGGAATACTTTCGCTCATTTTTCCCGTAAAAAATTCCCAAACAGCAGCAAAACTAACACTCCTGGCGTATCCTGACATTACTACGACCCCAAATTTTAACTATGTTTGATTAACCTAACCTTACCGTGCATGGTTCGTGGGGCTATCCGTAAATGGTTCGTGGGGCTACCCGTGCATGGCGTCAGCGCCAAATTTTAACTGCAGATTCGTGATTACGAGGCCTAAATTATTGCTATGCGAAAAATGAAAAAAATTGGGGAACCGTCCGGTATTGTAAAATCATGCCACAACCATTTGCAATACGAACGAGAATATATAATTTTAAAAAGTACTAACCTTAAAACAATGCACTTTCTGCTACGTGGTTGCCCGCCGAAGAACGCCACGATACTAAAAATGTCGATACAATGCAAATTCATGCATTTTTAATGAATAGCACTTACCACACTAAAAACGCACGCCCACCTTGCAAACAAAATCCCAGTACACCAAACGGCGAAAGAAACAGTAGGCGAATTGTCCACCACCATTTTCATTTGGTCTGAATTACACGATATGATAACAACGAATTGAAATAATGACTTCAATAAGCAAAGAACAATGCTTGCTTCGAACCAACATAGTTTCTTTCCTTAAAACAACACAGGATGTAGAACAAAAAAGTAATGAAAATAGCGGTGGACAATTTGCCTACCATTATCTTTGCCTTTGACTGTACCATGTGACATGAACCGAAACATCGTCTGCAGTATATCTCGCGCGGCCTGACGTAACACCAGGATTGCCAACCTTCAATCTCAGATATTTCCAACACGACTCCAAGTTACAAATAACGTAACAACATGTTCCTTCATATCACATGCAGATGGCAACGATGAAAATGACGTCATAAATAGCCCCATCAAAAAAACTATCATTACTCCACTATACTACGTCTAAAGCTAAAAACAACACAAATCGTTCGTATAGAACATAATCTTCATAAATGACACAAAAATCATCACCTTATCGCGGGGGTACGGAGCGTCAACGGTACCCGTTGCTTTAACACACAGACGTTTTTTTACACTGTAACTACTTGATCAAAAAGATAATTCAATTAGCTTTCAAATATGTATAATATGTGAAGATTCATTAATTTCAAGCATGTACAAACACACATTTCTTACTTGCCTGAAAATAACGACGATGACTAATCCGCTCGCTCCACAACACAATAACTTACACAAAATGGCTGCTAACATCCCGAGACAGTTTGTTTTCTGCAGGTGCACCTCATAGGCGGAGTTCCGGAGGGGCCAGAAGACTAAAGAAATAACACATGATTAAGTTCAGTTACTACATTTTTGTTATGAAGCCATACCACAAATCTTGACGTTTGGCATCATGTCATGTGCGGTAATTGCGCCGCAATAGCGGGTCTTAGACGATTTGATTGATGTGTACAGTTTGAAGAAAGAGAAACGTAAAATGACTTTGTGTTGAGTCAACAGTTACTGCTGAGGCATCAAAAGACCTTTTCAATTTAATTTTTATAAAATTTCTGAAGCTTACTATTGTACCGTAACTTTTTTAAAGTGATACGAGTATTGTATCAATAAAAAAATAATGAAATGCAATAACCGTACTGTTTTGCTTCTTTTAAAGCTGACAACCAATATACTAATTAATAGTTTTTTTTTACTTAAGCGAGGAAATTTAACATTTTCAAATCTAAAAGGCCTAAAACTCAGTGTTTTTAAGTTGTTTTTTTTTTTTTAATTTCCGGGGTAAGGCCTCCGGACCACTTATAAACTAGGGGATATTCAATAACACTCAGGTACATCATATGCTTTTCCCAGGGTCTGGCCCCCCCCCAAAGTAAAAGCTCAAACTCCGCCCATGGGGGGACTGAGTGCCATTTGTTAGTTATGTTCAATACTAATATAATTTTCGTAAAGTGGGCCACCTTGCGAACACGGGATACCTTTGGCTCACCTACCTTAGGTGTATGAACCAGAGCTTTCTCTATTAAACACGTCTACGCAAGTGTTCAAACTCTTACCTTGTATTCTACGAGCCTCGTTAACAGCGAAGGCAAATTCATTACAAAACCAACAACGTCATGGACATTTCCGACCTTCTTATGGAAAGGAATACATTATCGTCACTTACCAACTACGCTACTAGCAATCCAGGTGATAATTTTGTGCACTATAACAAACAAAGAAGATAAATTCCGTAATTGCGAATGACTAAATTTACTTGTGTCTCGGACGAAGGAAACCGCGCAGATATTCTAGTTTCCAGAACAACCAGTAGGTGGCTCTGCAATCGTCAACTGCTGAAAACCGGTTTCGATAGAGTACAGCAGTTCAAAGCAAATGCAGCTTACCAGCACCTTTTCCTTAGGAACGATTACGTTGTACTGGAAGGTAAAAACGAAGTTTTATAAAACAATAAGAAAGTAGCGGGAGATTATAGATGAATGCCTACTTCGAATGTAACAAGAGGTGCAGTATTAGAACGCACGATTGAAGGTCGTTACTTCGAATTAATTGTTATTAAGTCCACTTTATGCACAGATAGGCTAATTGGGACTGGACCTACGATTCAAAGTGGAATCCGAATCATTGGACTCGCTACTTCGAGGATTTATGGAGAGGGAGGGATAAAAGTGTCCCAAGCGGAGATTGTCAGGCAGAGGCGCAACCACGAATTTTTGTGGGGGGGGCAAGTACCGTGATAAACGTAATATATAATATATAAATAATAAGAAGAAGAATGACAGTATTATTATTATTATTATTATTATTATTATTATTATTACTAGTGGTCGTTAGGGCGTCTGACTACCATGCGAGAGACCCGGGTTCGATTCCCGGCGGGGAAGAACGGGGACTTTTTCAACCTGTTCAAGCGGCTCCGACGCCCACCCAGCGTCGTATAAAGTGGGCACCTGGAGGAAACTCTGGGGGGTAAAGGCGGCCAGGGGCGTGGTGCTGATCACATCACCTCCAGCTCGGCGGAGATCAAGAAAGTGTGGGGCCCTAACCCCACACCTCCTATACGTCTTCATGGCATGGTGCAAAGCACAGGGGAGCACTTTACTTTTTTACTTTACTTTATTATTATTATTATTAGTGGTAGTAGTAGTAGTAGTTTCAAAGACGTTATTATCCTCATAAATTACGCAAAGAGGTGGTAGAAGTCGGTGCTAAAGCATTTGTTTGCAACAAACGATTTGAAATATTTTTTCAACACGTTCAATTTCGCATTAGCTAATAATGGAAAACAAGCACACAAACTGTATTTTTGAATGGCAGAAAATGAATGATAAATGCATTCGAAGATAATTCCTTTTGTACATGTATAACTTTCATGTACAAGATATGTTTTGTACATATGCAACATGCTAACACTAAATTGTGCACGTATTCAAAGTTTATTCAATACGTATATGCAACACATACTATTTAAATACGTTGCAGAAAACAATGACATCGCGAGCGAAGCGAGAAAGATAATCTTTAGATCCAATTTTTGCAACTCAAAACAATTTTGATTTAATAGGGCGCAAATAATTGATATGGCATTCTTCCTTTTACAATTTTTTTCATTTAGATCGCTCGGCGTCCGTGGCCGACTCCCGCCGCCACCTACGGCTCTGAACTTGACGAGACTCAGAAAAGCAGGATTGCGAGCGAATCGAGCAAGAAAATTTTACGAAATGTATTTTTATTTGCTTAAAATTTGAAATCGAGGGGGCAATTTCTCCTCTGTGCCCCCTGCAGGTACCCTTGGCCGTCAACGCTTGCCCTCCCTAGACTTGACTTCCGCCGAAGGTTGGGGGGCGATGCCCCCCCCTGCGGTTGCGCCACTGTTGTCAAGAATACCTGTTTGTGATATCTTCCTGTTTAATCACACGCTGAACACATCACTAACTGTCACTAGGGAAAATCGAGAAAAAGTGCAAGGGGAGAATGTCGAGCCGAAAAGAGTATGTTTTGACTCCAACGCAATATTGTCAAACGTAGAATCTATTGATGTTAGTCATCTATTTTGAACTTTTTAATACTTCCAAAAAAACCTATCCTATCGCAGTGCTGGAGAGCAAACAACATAAATCAACAAAGTCAAGATAGGGTAGGTAGATTATCAATATGACTGATAGATATGCGACACAGTTATCGCAACTTCAGAAGACTTGAATTAACAATTTGTGTCCAAAAACTCTGCACGTGAATTATGTATAGCTAATATGTTTGAAACAGTGTTATTTAAAAGCCATGAAACTATTGTTTGTATTAATAAATCCAAATTCTGCAAAGTTTTCCCTTTAATTTCATTTCATAAATTATACTTTGAACAAAATAAAATTAACCTTGTTTGTTCACTTTCCCATGGAATGGCTCAAATATAGGTTTTGCTACGTCTCATTCGTGGGGGTACGTACTTAAATGTTATTTATACCACGGCTACAGATATCTTAATCTCAGGGGATAGGTTCTTTATTCGAGAATTCCAAATAAGAAAGCGTTTTATAGCCAAGAGGATATAGTTAAATGCGGATCTATATTCTGAAAACTATACACAATACAGAGAAAATATATAGCGAAGCTTGTATATACATTGAAATATATATATATATATATATATATATATATATGCTGATTCCATATTTACGTCGGTTCTATATTCTTCTTATACATATATGAATAATTGAAAGGAAATCTTCTTCTTCTTTCTTCTCGTAATTTCTGGGGAAAAAAGACTGGCACGTGACAGTTTCGAGAAAGACTTTCTCTATGACGTCACCGCTAACACAGCAAGAATAAAAAAATCATTTTTTCATAGTTTTCTGGAGCACAACAAACATTTTTATTTTGTTAATTAATGGGAAAGCTGTATAATTGTATTTGTAATTGCAAAGCTCAAAGCAATTTTAATTTTGTTTTTCTATGAGTTTTGTTATTCTTTTAGTAAATAGAACGTTTAGTTACATATCACAACGTTAATTGCCAGAAAAGTATCAAGAATCTGTGGGAGATTGTGTATGAAGATTGAAATGAGTTTCTATTGTTTGAAACGTTCAGAAAAGCAGTGTTAGTAAAGCTACTTTTTAAAAATAACCTTGTTACCGATAATTTTTTTAAAAGTAAGTAAGTTACAGTGATACTAGTACTTGAAAAGTAACTAAGTTACTTTCTCCTTGAAATTTTCTTGCAAACAAATTACATACAATCAGGGGTGGCGCCAGGAGAGGTGCGAAGGAGTGCCCTTAATTTTCTTCTATACCCCTTTTTCAAATAATATTTTCAACCGAAAATGTTATTAACTCTTGCAGCATTATCCAAACTGTCAGAAAAACGATGTAAAATAACCTAATCCAATCAAACAAATTTCCAAACATGTAGTTGGTGGCCGTAGGCAGGGAAAATGTTCGGGAGGGGGGGTTCATTCACAATTGTTCCCATGGGCGTCGACAGAAATTTGAATAGAAATAATAACAATTATTATACAATAATAATTATAATTTGATAAAACATTTTTCCGTGGTGGCTCAGTCGGTAACGCGTCTGACTACCATGCTAAAGGTCCCGGGTTCGATCCCCGGCTGGTTCAAATCCGGGACCTTATGTAACGATGGAAGCGGCCCCGGCGCCCACCCAGCGTCGAATAACATGGGTACTTGGAGGGTAAAGGCGGTCAGGGGCGTGATACTGATCACATCACCCCTAGTCACGACCGGATCAAGAAAGTGTGGGGCGTTACCCCCATACCCCCTATACGCCTGCATGGCGTGGTGCTATGCAGAGGGGAGCACTTTACCTTTTTTTTTACCTTACCAAAATAATAATAATTATTATTATGATTGCTGTTATATCCTTGAGGGGGCTTACTCAATCCAGCACTACTAACTCTCTAGCCTTCTTAAACCCAAAGGTTCATGGGTGCAGCAACACAGGCCGTCCATCTGTCCCTATCTTGAGCAAGATCTATATACTCAATCCAGCACAAGTTTTTCATTTATGTTTCATACAGAAATGCATAATTATTATACTTTGTTATTAAATTTTAGATACCTTCAAGAAAAAGCTTTAAAAGTTAGATGGACATTTTAGTCAAAGTTTTTGTTGTTTGACCTTAAAACTTAATTTTTGGAATTTTGAAAACTAACTGTGGAACCAGTTATTATTTTTAAAAACTTAGGCCGGTTCATGTATTGTAACCTCAATCGTGATCGTAACGTGCTACGAAACTGGAGATCCTAGGATTGAACTTCTATCAAATAGGACTCTAAACCTTATCGGACAGGGAATTTAAAACATGAGGAGGGAATATTAGGACAATAGTAAGGAAATTTTCAGTTTTACCGATGAACAACACTGGAAAGAGGAGAGCAGAAGCGAAAATGGAGGAGCTGTGGGTGGGCTGCGATTCCGGGAATAAATCCTGTTTCACTCAAATTTCAGAATTCCAAATATATGAAAATTCATTGTCTGCTTGTATTTTTGTGAAGCTTCGAAAAAAATGTTTGAAAATGAGTTACAGATTTTGGTTTCTGAACTTCCATTAATCCAACATGTCAGAAGTTTCGGGGGGGGGGGTTAACCGTAGAAACCTCCCCTCTAAATACGGCCATGGGTTGGTGTAGTAAAATAAAGCAAAAATGAAGCAAGTCACTACTATTCATCGGTTTCATTGCCATGTTATGTCTACTAAAAGTTGATTGGTATTTGATGTAGTGGCTAAAGGTTGCATGCTTGATTCATTTCCCTTCATTTTCAACATCGCACCCCTAAATTTCTTTCCGCACACCTAGATGATTAATCCTGCCGACGATGCTAAGTAATTGTAATAAAAGGAAACATGTGTTTTATTTATGTTTGTGGTACAAAAGAGTCTTCATACATTTATATTATTACAACAAATAAAACGATGGAACAATTGCAAAAAAACTTCATGTTCTATATTTAGCCCGCAACGAAGCCTAGCTTCCTTGCTTTAAGCGATTCAATGACATTCCTTTAAACTTAATACCCAGAGGAAACAGTTGCCATATTTAGCTCTTCCATATGATACAATTTTTCCAAGTAACCAATTTAAGTGTCATAAAATAACTAAAAGTAACCGTTAAGTAACGTTACTTCTATTTTTCAAAACAGTAACTTTGTTAGATACTGTTACTTGTAATTGCGTTACAAGTAAACTAATTACTTCCAAAAGCTGCAGAAAGTAACTAGTTAAAGTTACCGTTACTAGTAAAAAGTAACTTTTACTTGCAACTTTATAACAGTGGCCTTGATGTGTGGATTGCATACATTGTTGATCATGGATCTTATTTCCTTTTGAATTTCCAGCCTTTTTTCTTTCATTTCTTAACCAGGTCCTTGAGAAAACAAGCTGCATGTTATCAGCCAATCAGTTCTGCTAAGTTACACCATAAGCGTACAGATAACAACATTCAGCAAACTTAAGGTCACGAAGTCCCCCCCCCCCTCCGCCCTTCCACTCTGCACTGGAAGAGTATTTTTCAACCAGTGGCGCAGCACAGTATTCTGTGTTCTCCGCAAGTAAAATATTTGGAGGCGTCGGTTAAAAAAAAAAAAAAATCGAGAATACTACAACGTACATACATATCCGAGCAAGTGATTATAGCACCCAACACGACATTCCACAACAGCAGCTATAATTTTACGTCGTTATATTAGAATTGTTAGATTTGGGACTGATAAGTATTTTTCGACATGTTCTTCGCTATTTTAGTGTGCATGCAAACGGTTTTTATCATTAAAAACAATTCTGGAGGGAGAAAAGAGGCCAACGGCTCCATATTTTTTTAAAAACTAGAGTTGAGAGTCTGAACACCATGCGCCTCGGTCTCGCTAGCCGACCGCATTGAGTGCTCGATTCACACACCTAGATATCGAGACATAAATATTCGTTCGTGCCCCTTCCACAAATTTAATTTAATCATCACTCATATTTAGTGCCGGATCTACAAATCTTGCGCCCCCGCAAAATATTACCAAAGGACCCCCCCTCTACCAGTTATTTTTTTCGTTTTTACGTTATGGTGCCCTTCGCTCAGGAAATTTTCTTTGTTTTTTGGTGCCATTCAACACATGAGTCATTCCATGTGAAATCAGCACAGACCCCAACCTGACCATCTCCGATTTTCATGAAATTTGGGGAGTTGAAACTATGCATGGAACTTGGTAACTATGAAAATTTTTAGTTTCATTTGTCTTGTAATTGTTAAATTATTCAAGGTCAAAGTTAGCAGAAAATGCCCTTTTTGAGCCCGCTTAGTTATACTAAATGTGCTGTAACTCCGCCCCTATTTCGCCTAGGAAGCTCAAATAAAGCTTATTGTACAGGGAATTGAACAAGCGTTCCAGTGATATATAACAAGCCTACCTTTGGATAAAAATATAATTTTGTCACGTGACCTTGACCTTTGACCTCGAATATCTCAAAACATGTCATCACCAAAAATCATGAAAAAAATATATGTGGTCCCTCATGTCATACTCTAAAACATATCAAACAATCATTCTGGGACTGCAATGGGATCAGAATATACAAAATAATATGTGTAACTATGTGTCTGATAAAAGCCTCACTACATGAACTATGACGAGTCAAAAGTCCTTTAACACCACCTACAAAATGTACAGGAATTATCCTGGCCATGAAAGAAATAGGTTAGGCACAGGGAGATCTCTAGCTGTGTGTGTTAAGCGCGGGTCCGGCATATTGTTGACCGCCATATTGAATTCAACGCAAAAATTTCAAAGGAAAGGGGGTGATGTGATATATCAAATCAGGCTAGAATTTCACGAGAAATGAAGTAGCGAAGGTTTTTCCAACTTATCTTTAGCCAGCAAAAAGTTATACGCATATCTTTCACTTACGATATATGCACATTATAATGTTGTCATATTCCTGTGAGCACACTCGTTGACGTCTCTCACACTCAAATAGAACATTTGGCAATGTAGCAGGTGCAACATCATCGCAAGCAGCAACTATGCCTTCTCTCAGATGGTCAATATCAGGGACTTTTAGTGCATGCACCATTCTCTTCAAATGTTTCTGAAGGTAAAGGTCCTCCTTAGATGTTAGATCTGGGGAATGTGCAGGCCTTTTAATAGATCCCTGTCTGCCCATCAATCTACCTAGGAATTTAACATGAAAAAATTGCCAAAATGTCCACATAGTGTAGTCACACTCTGTCCTGTTTCATAACTCTGGAAAAGTGCCATATCCCATAAGCAAGGATGAAAAACCTGTTCACTTAATAAATCCAAGAACCCTTCACCATTTAAGGTTCCGTTGAGTTCTCGATGAGTTCCTAACACGTCAGGAGCATTCTAATGCTTTGTTTTTAACACCTCGAAAAGGAGAAAGTGCTTACAAGCATGCAGTAATAACTTTTTGCTGGCTAAAGATAAGTTGGAAAAACCTTCGCTACTTCATTTCTCGTGAAATTCTAGCCTGATTTGATATATTACATCACCCCCCTTTCCTTTGAAATTTTTGCGTTGAATTCAAAATGGCGGTCAACAATATGCCGGACCTGCGCTTAACACACACAGCTAGAAATCTCCCTGTGCCTAACCTATTTCTTTCATGACCAGTATAACTCCTTTACATTTTGTAGGTGGTGTTAAAGAACTTTTGACTCGTCATAGTTTATGTAATGAGGCTTTTATCAGTCACATAGTTACACATATTATTTTGTATCTTCTGATCCCATTGCAGTCCCAGAATGATTTTTTGATATGTTTTAGAGTATGACATGAGGGACCACATATATTTTTTTCATGATTTTTGGTGATGACATGTTTTGAGATATTCGAGGTCAAGGGTCAAGGTCACGTGACAAAATTATATTTTTATCCAAAGGTAGGCTTGTTATATATCACTGGAAAGCTTGTTCAATTCCCTGTACAATAAGCTTTATTTGAGCTTCCTAGGCGAAATAGGGACGGAGTTACAGCACATTTAGTATAACTAAGCGGGCTCAAAAAGGGCATTTTCTGCTAACTTTGACCTTCAATAATTTAACAATTACAAGATAAATGAAACTAAAAATTTCCATAGTTACTAAGTTCCATGCATAGTTTCAACTCCCCAAATTTCATGAAAATTGGAGATGGTGAGGTTGAAAATTGCACATATCTGTGTTGATTTGGTATGGAATGACTCACATGCCAATTTTCGTTGATACTAGCTCACGCAGAACGCACACCCACCCCACTCCCGTCAACATCTTCGTTCGCGTCCTTTGGGGTATCCCTTGCGCCGACATTGCACAACATTGCCGCGTGATTTCTTGACAAGAGCGTACCCAATTTGTTAGAGGACCGCCCAACACCGACGACTTCTCTCCACCCGTTTTGCAATTATTCACTTCGGAAAATCATTTTCCCACGTTTTCAAACGTCAATAACTCTGCAACAAAGCCGTTTCCGGAATTTCGTTACATGAACTTTCCACCTTATTTTCACTCGTACAATCACATCCCAAGCGTTGTAAACGAACTTACGAAACACACTGTATATACAGAGCATTTCCTGACATTCGCTACGAGACTCGGCGGAAGCGGCCCGGCATCAACGCTTGTCTTTCCCGGTGAACGGGTCCGCGACAGTCGCTTATATTAAACCTCGTAAAAAAGTTTAGAGTAACAGGGTCAGTTCTGAATAAAAGTGGAAAGAAAAATGGGGAAATAAAGTATACAAAGACAATTCGCACACCATCTGTGAGTTAAAAGAGAGTATTGCACGAAAAATCGGGAGAATTACAGTAGACGAACTTGCACGTGTAAATGCCAATTTCCTTCGGAGACGCCAGGAATGTATTGCAGCAGAGGGGACATCATTTTCAATACCCCCTGTAGTCAAGGTTAGTACACAATATGAAAATTGTAATTTTAATAGCCGACTCTAGCGACTCTCGCTGACCCGTTCACCGGGAAAGACAAGCGCTGATGCCGGGCAGCTTGCCGCCGAGTCTTGTAGCGAATCTCAGGGAATGCTCTGTATATACTATATATTACATATATACACAGGGGGGCTCAAAAAGTCACTTAACACCCTCGGTACAAGGCCACTGCAGCGCGCAACGTGGAAATGGTGATGACCAATCGTTGCCAGGACAAGGGGGAACCACATTGACGCCACCTGCGCGGTCGGCGACCATCTTGATGTCCGCCATCTTGAATTCAACTTCAGAATTTTAAATGGGAAGGGGCTGATATGATATATCAAATCAGGCTAGAATTTCACGAGAAATGCAATGGTGAAGGTTTCTTCGACGTATCAGTAAAAAGTTATGACTGAATTCTTGTACCAATTTGCTCCTTTTCTAGGTGTTACAAAAATGCCTTAAAATTTGTTTAGCGCATCGGTAATGCATCGAGATCAAAGTGACATCTAGGGAGAGAAGTTCGCATGCCATTGAACACGATTTTAATCGGATACATCCATGAAGAGCTGCTCATTATGAATGGTTGTCGCAAACAATTGCCAGTGTGACGCTTCCATTAAATGAAAAGTCCTTCACAGTGATAAGGCTAATGTTTATGTTCATAAGGAAGTTCATAAACAGAATATTCGATGCTTTTTATCTGATAACTCATTTTCGACAGATCAAAGCTAAATGGATAGTGCTGGTAAGTTCATGGTGTGGCGTGCTGTGTGGAACACGATTGGTTAGTCAATTTTCCATCAACGGAACCTTAAATGCTTAGGGCTACTTGGATTTGTTAAATAAACAAGTTTTTTCATCCTTGCTTGTGGAAGAAGGTACTTGTTACAGAGTTTCTTTATTCAATAGGGAGGAACATCAGAACACTATGGGAACGTTGTGAAGCAGTTTCTGTCCGAAGTTAGTTACCAGATGACAAGGGTCGCATATTCTGTTTATGAACATAAACATTAGCCTTGTCACTGTGAAGGACTTTTAATTCAATGGAAGCGTCGCACTGGTAATTAATTGTTCGCGACAACCATTCATAATGCGCAGCTCTTCATGGATGTATCCGATTAAAATCTTGTGCAATGGCATGCGAACTTCTCTCCCCAGACGTCACCTTGATCTCGATGCATTACCGATGCGATAAACAAATTTTAAGGCATTTTTGTAACACCTCGAAAAGGAGCAAATTGGTACAAGAATTCAGTCATAACTTTTTACTGATACGTCGAAGAAACCTTCACCATTGCATTTCTCGTGAAATTCTAGCCTCATTTGATATTTCATATCCCATTTAAAATTCTGAATTTGAATTCAAAATGGGCGCCGAACGCGCGGGTGGCGTCAATGTGGTCCCCCCTTGACCTGATAACGATTGATCATCACCATTTCCATGTTGCGTGCTGCAGTGGCCTTGTACCGGGGGTGTTAAGTGACTTTTTGAGCCACCCTGTATATATAATGTGTGTAATTCTTGATCTCATATTGAGAAACTCACATACGAGGGCCTACAGGGTGATTCAAAAGTCCGTTAACACCCCCTATAAAAAGTAAAGGAGTTAGGCTGGGCACAATTGGTCATGATAGAAACAGGTTAGGTTTAAGGGGGATCACATTGGTGTGTTCCAAGCGGACGTCCACCATATTAGTGGCCGCCATATTGAATTCAACTCAATTTTTTTTAAAATGGGAAGGGAGTGATGTGCATATGCGCCGATTTCTTAAGAGATTTCTGGGGGGGGATAAAGCTAATTAAAGCATAAATACTGATTTCTTTCGGTTTGCTGGAAGAGGGGCAATTTTCTTTTGTTTAAGCTGGAACCTAATACACTTGAATTAACCTTTGAAAAATAGTAATTGCAATAACTGCCTTTGACAACAAAACATATATGTATATCAGGGTACATCGAACTTTATTACCTGGGCAAAAAATTCACTGCACTACTGTCATTATGTAATTATACAACATAATACTTTACATGTAACTTTTGACTGAGAATGTTTTATCATATCCTGTTTATAATACTTATTCTTACAATCGTTTATAGGAGTTTAATATCTTCACACATATTAACATAAAAAAGGAAGGCCCAAGATAAAATTTTCATCGGGGCGAGCGATTTTTGACATTTCCGAAGGGAAACAAAGGAGCCTATTTTGCAATGGACTGGCTCATTCAAGAGCATGAAGACTGCAGTATTCCCATGCTTCTTCCTCTCTTCTCGCACATATTCATTCATAATATGCCATGCACTTTCGTCAATTCATTGTCAGTTTGAAAAAGGAAATACTGAAATAGTAAACGCACAAACACAAGAAACACTCTCAAACTGAATGATAGTCCCACATTATTGATTCTGCCCATTTCAGAGCAGAATCCTGCGTAATTTCCCACCTGTTGTGGGCGCAGTTTCTGTGTGCAAAAGTTATGTAATATGTTGGAAGATATGCATTGTGCCCCTTATATGGGGGTCAAACGAGAACTGGATGGGCCCCGGCACCTCTTCCCCTCCCTCCCGGTTTCGGCACCGGTGGTGATGTGATATATACATATATGACACTATTTTCTCACACCTGTAGAATGATACATTTGTTACAATCATGCACTCAAAACTCTTTCCTGATTAAAGATAGGTTGAAGAAAACTTCACCACAGCATTTCTCGTGAAATTGTAACCTCATTTGATCTAAGGTCGGAATGTTTCCAGCATTGTCCCCGCAAAAGCTCATCCAGGGTCCACCCAGCATAAAATCGAATGGTACCCGTTGAGGGGGGGGGGGGTAACGATACCATTAGCTTTCATTACTGTTTCGAAGGTAAATGTTGCTTTGAACAACAATCATAACTTGTTTTCGGCTGAAAATAACCCTATTTATTGGGTTATTGATTATTTCATTTCGGGGGAGGGGGGAGGGGGTAGGTTTTTATTTTTAGCGTCATTTTATTGTGTCTCCAAGTCAAAAGTTCGGCCCAAGCTCCTTTTGTTTTACTGCGATTTCATCATGCTACGAATGCAATTTTAACATGGTCCGATTTCGATTTACTTCTCTTAACACACACACACGGCGGAGTTTTAGCGATTACTTAAGATTTTGCTCAATATATTCTTTCGTAGTTATGTTACGCTGGCCAAGTTTGGTTCCCTTAGCATTAAAAGTAAGTCCCTAAATGCATTCTACTAAGGTTCCGATTTACTTCTACTTTCATTCCCACTAGTCTGGTCCATGTAAAGCAGGCATTCTTGCGTAAGGTAATTTTTAAGTTGTTTTTTTCAACATAAATAACTTTTTTCGAAATCCAAACTGTGCTCATTACTTTAAGGAAGGTTCAAATGATTGCCAAAATTCTACGATAATTAGTCTTCCTGCTAGGAGAATTTGAAAAAGATCATAAGACAATCTGAACCGTTACCAAATGTTTTTTAAAGATCACTTTATGCTCATACAGGCTAATCGAGACCAGGTCTACAGTTTAACCTTTACTTGGATTTTGATACGTTTTCTTGTCATCTTGCTGATTACGAATTCGGAGACGCCAGGAATGTATTGCAGCAGAAGGGACATCATTTTCAATACCCCCTGTAGTCAAGGTTAGTACACAATATGAAAATTGTAATTTTAATAGCCGACTCTAGCGACTGTCGCTGACCCGTTCACCGGGAAAGACAAGCGCTGATGCCGGGCAGCTTGCCGCCGAGTCTTGTAGCGAATCTCAGGGAATGCTCTGTATATACTATATATTACATATATACACAGGGGGGCTCAAAAAGTCATTTAACACCCTCGGTACAAGGCCACTGCAGCGCGCAACGTGGAAATGGTGATGACCAATCGTTGCCAGGACAAGGGGGAACCACATTGACGCCACCTGCGCGGTCGGCGACCATCTTGATGTCCGCCATCTTGAATTCAACTTCAGAATTTTAAATGGGAAGGGGGTGATATGATATATCAAATCAGGCTAGAATTTCACGAGGAATGCAATGGTGAAGGTTTTTTCGACGTATCTTTAACCAGTAAAGTCCTCCTCCGTAGCCGAGGGGTTAAGGCGTTCACTCGTCTTGAGATCGTTCGCTGCGGGACGGCGTAGGTTCGAATCCGGCCCTGGTCGGAATTTATTCGACCTACGTGTAGGGCCCGTGGCAACCCACCATCGTGAGGAAATTGGGGAGCTCCGAGTGAGTGAGCGTAATCCGGTCACGGAGACCTACTATAACGGCTGGGGATACGTCGGGCTGACCCCCCGACTATTCCAATACTGGTTGATGATCTCCACGCTAAGAGGTGACGAAGGAAAGCGTGGGAAAGAGACCGGCAGTCGGTAGGTATGCCTAGGCCCTTCATGGGCTGTTGCGCAACGGATTTAACCAGTAAAAAGTTATGACTGAATTCTTGTACCAATTTGCTCCTTTTCTAGGTGTTACAAAAATGCCTTAAAATTTGTTTAGCGCATCGAGATCAAAGTGACATCTAGGGAGAGAAGTTCGCATGCCATTGAACACGATTTTAATCGGATACATCCATGAAGAGCTGCTCATTATGAATGGTTGTCGCAAACAATTGCCAGTGTGACGCTTCCATTAAATGAAAAGTCCTTCACAGTGATAAGGCTAATGTTTATGTTCATAAGGAAGTTCATAAACAGAATATTCGATGCTTTTTATCTGATAACTCATTTTCGACAGATCAAAGCTAAATGGATAGTGCTGGTAAGTTCATGGTGTGGCGTGCTGTGTGGAACACGATTGGTTAGTCAATTTTCCATCAACGGAACCTTAAATGCTTAGGGCTACTTGGATTTGTTAAATAAACAAGTTTTTTCATCCTTGCTTGTGGAAGAAGGTACTTGTTACAGAGTTTCTTTATTCAATAGGGAGGAACATCAGAACACTATGGGAACGTTGTGAAGCAGTTTCTGTCCGAAGTTAGTTACCAGATGACAAGGGTCGCATATTCTGTTTATGAACATAAACATTAGCCTTGTCACTGTGAAGGACTTTTAATTCAATGGAAGCGTCGCACTGGTAATTAATTGTTCGCGACAACCATTCATAATGCGCAGCTCTTCATGGATGTATCCGATTAAAATCTTGTGCAATGGCATGCGAACTTCTCTCCCCAGACGTCACCTTGATCTCGATGCATTACCGATGCGATAAACAAATTTTAAGGCATTTTTGTAACACCTCGAAAAGGAGCAAATTGGTACAAGAATTCAGTCATAACTTTTTACTGATACGTCGAAGAAACCTTCACCATTGCATTTCTCGTGAAATTCTAGCCTCATTTGATATTTCATATCCCATTTAAAATTCTGAATTTGAATTCAAAATGGGCGCCGAACGCGCGGGTGGCGTCAATGTGGTCCCCCCTTGACCTGATAACGATTGATCATCACCATTTCCATGTTGCGTGCTGCAGTGGCCTTGTACCGGGGGTGTTAAGTGACTTTTTGAGCCACCCTGTATATATAATGTGTGTAATTCTTGATCTCATATTGAGAAACTCACATACGAGGGCCTACAGGGTGATTCAAAAGTCCGTTAACACCCCCTATAAAAAGTAAAGGAGTTAGGCTGGGCACAATTGGTCATGATAGAAACAGGTTAGGTTTAAGGGGGATCACATTGGTGTGTTCCAAGCGGACGTCCACCATATTAGTGGCCGCCATATTGAATTCAACTCAATTTTTTTTAAAATGGGAAGGGAGTGATGTGCATATGCGCCGATTTCTTAAGAGATTTCTGGGGGGGATAAAGCTAATTAAAGCATAAATACTGATTTCTTTCGGTTTGCTGGAAGAGGGGCAATTTTCTTTTGTTTAAGCTGGAACCTAATACACTTGAATTAACCTTTGAAAAATAGTAATTGCAATAACTGCCTTTGACAACAAAACATATATGTATATCAGGGTACATCGAACTTTATTACCTGGGCAAAAAATTCACTGCACTACTGTCATTATGTAATTATACAACATAATACTTTACATGTAACTTTTGACTGAGAATGTTTTATCATATCCTGTTTATAATACTTATTCTTACAATCGTTTATAGGAGTTTAATATCTTCACACATATTAACATAAAAAAGGAAGGCCCAAGATAAAATTTTCATCGGGGCGAGCGATTTTTGACATTTCCGAAGGGAAACAAAGGAGCCTATTTTGCAATGGACTGGCTCATTCAAGAGCATGAAGACTGCAGTATTCCCATGCTTCTTCCTCTCTTCTCGCACATATTCATTCATAATATGCCATGCACTTTCGTCAATTCATTGTCAGTTTGAAAAAGGAAATACTGAAATAGTAAACGCACAAACACAAGAAACACTCTCAAACTGAATGATAGTCCCACATTATTGATTCTGCCCATTTCAGAGCAGAATCCTGCGTAATTTCCCACCTGTTGCGGGCGCAGTTTCTGTGTGCAAAAGTTATGTAATATGTTGGAAGATATGCATTGTACCCCTTATATGGGGGTCAAACGAGAACTGGATGGGCCCCGGCCCCTCTTCCCCTCCCTCCCGGTTTCGGTACCGGTGGTGATGTGATATATACATATATGACACTATTTTCTCACACCTGTAGAATGATACATTTGTTACAATCATGCACTCAAAACTCTTTCCTGATTAAAGATAGGTTGAAGAAAACTTCACCACAGCATTTATCGTGAAATTGTAGCCTCATTTGATCTAAGGTCGGAATGTTTCCAGCATTGTCCCCGCAAAAGCTCATCCAGGGTCCACCCAGCATAATATCAAATGGTACCCGTTGAGGGGGGGGGGGGTAACGATACCATTAGCTTTCATTACTGTTTCGAAGGTAAATGTTGCTTTGAACAACAATCATAACTTGTTTTCGGCTGAAAATAACCCTATTTATTGGGTTATTGATTATTTCATTTCGGGGGGGGGAGGGGGTAGGTTTTTATTTTTAGCGTCATTTTATTGTGTCTCAAGTCAAAAGTTCGGCCCAAGCTCCTTTTGTTTTACTGCGATTTCATCATGCTACGAATGCAATTTTAACATGGTCCGATTTCGATTTACTTCTCTTAACACACAAACACGGCGGAGTTTTAGCGATTACTTAAGATTTTGCTCAATATATTCTTTCGTAGTTATGTTACGCTGGCCAAGTTTGGTTCCCTTAGCATTAAAAGTAAGTCCCTAAATGCATTCTACTAAGGTTCCGATTTACTTCTACTTTCATTCCCACTAGTCTGGTCCATGTAAAGCAGGCATTCTTGCGTAAGGTAATTTTTAAGTTGTTTTTTTCAACATAAATAACTTTTTTCGAAATCCAAACTGTGCTTATTACTTTAAGGAAGGTTCAAATTATTGCCAAAATTCTACGATAATTAGTCTTCCTGCTAGGAGAATTTGAAAAAGATCGTAAGACAATCTGAACCGTTACCAAATGTTTTTTAAAGTTCACTTTATGCTCATACAGGCTAATCGAGACCAGGTCTACAGTTTAACCTTTACTTGGATTTTGATACGTTTTCTTGTCATCTTGCTGATTACGAAATTAATGTGCTTTTTCGACTTTGATACTTTTATGTTTGGTTGGAAATACTGACACAGGTCTAGAGCAAGCTTGGGAAGGTCATATGGATGAACCCCCCTTTCCCCCCACACAATTTTCTGAGCAATATGCAAATTAGCTATTTTTGGTTAAAAAACAGAGTTTCACATTTTGGCTCATTATTCAACTTGTATGGCACCCAGGAACATGAAACAAGTTTCATTCTCTTGGGAAACATCCATTCTTTGAAAAGAAGACAAGTTCGCGTTCTCTTTCCAAAATAGCGGGGTAAGAGGGGGCAAACTCGTTTTTTTTCATTTAAATTCGGGGGTTGCGCCCCCCCCCAAACCCCTCCTCTGTTCGGCGTTCTGAATTGTACACGGTTGCATGCCCTGATGTTTTAGCTGCAAAACAAAAGTTATCCGAAGTAGATTGCTCTCATAGTGCCAGAGTTCTTACGATTTTTCTCCAAAAAGTGTACAAATTTACCTCGGTGAAACGGGGGTTACTTCCGTAAACCCGCCCGCCGGTCTAAAGGTTTGGGATTCGACCCACTGTGCAATGCGCCTCCACCAGCCGATCGAACATGGACACGCTGATTACAAAGCGACTATGTCAACAACAGGCCATTGCGAAGGTCTGATGTATCGGAAGTCTAGACACAACAGTTGCAATGCAGTTTGGTATTTATATTTTATGTTATTTACGTCGCTTTTCTTCCACTTTTGTTCAATCGTGATCGCGAGTCATGAATAGACTAAAATATTAAAGGACACTCACAAATACGTCCACACCCAGGTGAAGACTCGAACCCAATTTCATATCATCACTCATCTTCGCGATTAGCCAAAAGCGGCAGAAAAGCGCTAAGTGAAATAAACAAAATCAATTAATCAAATCGAATTGGGTTGCAAGATCGAGCCGAGAGAATGCATTTTTATCTAACGACATCATTCTGCTTTAAAAATATGATTTTTATCAGTTTGGGAGATCTGGCCCTACGATAACCCTATTCAAAAAAGCTTTTGGGGAACGAAATAGGAATAGCAATGCAAAGTACCAGCTAAACAAGTCGAAATGAATAACTCTGTTCCCTTTTTTTTACAAGGGCAACTGTTGTATTGCCTACTGTCATTTCACGCAGGTTCTATTCGACTGAATAATACAGCGTCACGATAGTGGGACCACAAGCAAAATAACTTGTGCTTCTTTTTTTTCTTTTCTAAACAGCGTGTCCTGTGCATCGTTACTCGCGTATGGAGGGGAGGTGTTCAGTGGAGCAGGCTTCACCGTAAGCCAAGCTGAAGGGGTGATCCCCAATATACTATACATCTGGAGTTAAGAAAATATGTAAGTACGACTTGATCGACGTTGACTAATAAAAAACAGCACGACCTTTCACCAACTGTGCCCCCTCCGCAGTTGTGACGAATTCTTTGTTAATTGATTGATTCGATGTCTTGTGGAATTTAAAACGTTTCAGGCCACAATTAACCGAGGTATTTGAACCCAAATACGGCCCGCGTAAGTAAAAACCTCCGATCTCGATGTACTTCCAACAGATTTTACTATAGTGCGCGTCAAATCTCCTGCATATGGCGATAGCCAATAGCAGCGCACTGCAGCGGTGCCATGTCGAAATCTCACACGGAAAAGAGAGAGCGTGGTTGAGCGAAACGGCTTGTCATGGAGAGCACGGAACATTAGATAATATAACATATAATAAACTTAATGGGAGAAAAGAACATACCTGATTATGCCAGAGGGACTGCATAATTGTTTCAATATTCTCAAGGTGGAAGTTGTACAGCCTTTGTAAGATATTTTGTCCCGTGAAGAGTACGTTATCTTTTTGGCAGTAGAAAATTCGCCACAATCGTAAATTTCAAAGACGGTTCTACGAACTACGTCTTTTTCAAAGTCATCTAAGTTTGTCGTTCTTTTTTGGTACGTTAATGTGCTTTCTAGGTGATTGAAACATTGGAGCAGGCCCCGATCCACATTATTTTGCCCCCGAACATATCCGAGAAACGGTAGCTTGATTCACACCACACGCTTGAGCTGTTAGAGCCTGGCACTTCTTAAAGTCGATTTTACTGCTCTCTTCTTCACTCGAACATTTTTTTTTAAAAAAAAATGTACACCTAAAAAATCACCTGTCGTGCCTGGCTTCGTACAACACTGCATTGTTCTCTCTTCTCTCGCTATCACTACCACTTGGTTTACTCAACGACATGCTGCACACACACACACACACACACACACACTAAAGACGTGGGAAAAACGAACAGTGACGGTATCCTCTTCGTCAATTTCTCCTTCTACCATCACTGGGAACGAACCTGCTCTGTTCCCTTCGCTAATCGGAAAGTTTCGGAATGCGACAGGAACGAAGGGAGAACAAAAACGATACAATGCAAATACGTTTATAATAACATTGCTTCTACAGAGGGAACGGTATAAGCTACAATCACGCTTGTTTTTCGTACATACTCGCAAAATCATTATCTTTCCATCTGTTGAACTACTGACACTTGAAATAATATATTTATATCCGAGCGCCAGGTACACGATTTAGTGGCGAGGTGAAACAGGTTCTGAACTAGGCAACGCCGCACGTCTGTGATTCGCTGGTGCTGTTCAGCAGTTCAAGGCCATATGCAGGAGATTTGACGCGCACTCTAGTAAAAACCGGTTGTGAGCACACACACTACGCGAAAAAACACGTGTAAATTATAACGACCCAAACTTAGCACGCCTAACCTAGCAAAAACGTAGAGAATTACTGTCAGCTTCAAACACTCCTAACATAACCATGTCAAATTATAAACACCAATAAATCTAACACTTATAACGATAGTTTCTTCTATTTTGGTTTCGTAAGTTTTCAGTCTTTCGTTTTTGATTTATTTTATTTCGTAACACATTTAATGCAAAATAATATATTTATTGTAAATTTATAGACTTGTCATTTAATATTTTGTGTTCATGAAACGGCAACGTTCCGTCTGGTGTTTGGTTTGTTGTTTTGGGTGCCATATTTACTTCCACGAAACCTTCGGGCTGTACTGTTTCAGGCTAAGAAAACCGATGTACTTTACTTCACCCGGACACAGGTCCGCGAGCTAAAAACAACATAAAACGTACATAAATAACATAATCTTCATAAACCATGCAACATTTTTCGCGTTCTGGCGGGGGAACACAACTAATTTGGCAATATATTACTCACTTACATGCTAGTTCGGCGGAACTTACCTCCACACCTCTCGTCGAATGGGCTGCGGTTTCGTTCAGCACTGACGAGCTGTTGTAGACATGGAAAACTTCCTGTAAGTGTGTAGATAATGCGAATCATCTTACGGATTCTTTTTTGTAGACGTAGAACACAATTTTCTGCAAAACAAACGAGGTAGGTTCATCGTATTGCAAACGTATTACACGCGCAGCAAGATACCACCATCACATCCTGCCTGGCTTCCTCGCCCGCTTCTCCTTGCTTCAGTTGTTTGGTTGGCCTTCGCCTCGTTTTCTCTGGTCAGTTTCTAGCCAATTTTTACCTTTCTTTTTTTTCTATCCGCCTCGTATTGATGTTATATATTTATTTCTCCTTCACAAACGCACGTGGAGTGTTAAGAATAGGTATTATTCACCCCGAACATGGTTATTTATCTACTTGAACGTGCTGTTCGAGTTAACTGTACAAATCTAGTGATGTTTTTAGAATATTCGGTTTCTTACGAGAAAATTAGGTGAGGGAGTAATGTTGGCGAAGAGAAGTGAATATTGTTCGACATCCGGAACAAAAATTCATTTGTGTTTGTAAAAGGTACATTAGATCATTATGGTGTCTTCTGCTACTGCCTCTCTACGCTGATATGTACTGTTTCCGAATCGTAATATGAAGTCTTGTGATGATAATGTTTTACATCATTGAAGGTTTGTCGAGTGTCTTCTTGAACAATATTGACGATGTTGTTTGTCCCAGTGCGGGATAAATTGCCCTAGTAACTTTCCCATAATTTCTTTAATTAGTACTATATCGGAATCTGAAATTTAATAATGTTGTGATTCAAGATCATTTCGCCGAACGTTCGTGGTTTGAATTCCGTCCTGGGGATGGGCCATTCATCACTTTCATCCAATTATTATTAATCCCAATTATCGCGATTAGATTGTAGGTTGAAAAGCGACGTAAACTAAGAAAAGATTCAATAAAACTCTTGTGTTCACTATCACCTTTGAGAATTGACCTTTCTTCCAACTCTGATCCACGTTTCTTTACTTCACGATGAAACAAGCCTAGGAGAAATGTACGCTGTGCTCATTCGAGATGATCCCCGGGCGAAGAAGAGGAGAATGTTTGCTTCAGCATATGTGCATCCCTTCCGTGGGGGAGTGGTTAGCACAGCGCGCTACGACGCGCGGGGTCGAATCCCAGCATGGACGTTCTTTGTGACTGTCCCTTCTTCCATATATTCACTCATCCTCATCTTCGCGATTAGCCAAAAAAAAAAGTGACAGACTAGCGAAGTACAATAAAAGAAATCAATCAATCAATTTAGAAATACACAAGGAAAGAAGAAAATGTACACAGTAATGTATAATTTGCCTACTATTATATTTTCCACCGGCCGTATACACTCTCTCGTTTTACGATAGGTAAATGTGGGTGTGACATTTTAAAAATGTTTAGGGTTTGTATAAAGTTACAAACTCATTCACCATTTTTACTCTGCAGCAGAAGTAGTTACAGTAAAACTAGGCACATTTTTACGAATGTTTTTGGTACAGTAGGGTGCATTAATATTGCCAGGTAAATTGTCCATAGCCATGTTCGCTTTTATTTTAAGCAATGCGACGCTCAATAATTGACAATGTAGTTTCATTATGGACACGTACAGTGGGATGCACAAGTATTGCTCTGAAAATTGTCCACGACTGTTTCCGTTACATTATTTTCTTGTATCCTAAGTGGTTTTAAAGAATGGATTTTTATGTATGCTTGTGCGCAGGCTGTTGTCAGCGGCGTTTAAAATCTGGAAGCTCATTTTGGGTAAAACATTGTGATGGACAATTCGCTTGTTATTATTACTTGTGCATCCCACTCTACAATTTGTCGATATGAAATTACATACCTTCTTTTCAAATTTTCGTGGGAGTCAAACACACCACTGATATAATCGACGAAATGTTACAAATTGTTCTTAAGCGAGAGGAATGTAGAAATTGGCGAAAGTATGCAGGATTGGTCAGGACTCGAACCCGAGGTCTGGTATAACGTGCCATGGATCTGGAAACGTTTCTTTAACATCATCTGTGTATCTCCCTTCGTGTGCATTATCAATTCATAATATTATTATATAAAAGGGGGGGTATCCTCCCAGCTAACCCCAAGGCTTGACGAAACATCCCCCGAGCTAACATTTTCCACTTCAAGCACTGACGACAAATGCCTGAACGGGATTCGAATCCCGGATCTCGGGCATCGTAGGGATGCTTCCGACAGACAGGTTGTAAACTGACACACCAAAACGATTCTCTTTACCTGTGTGTAGGATTACCAGATCACTATAAGCAAAATGTAGTGCACTCTCTCCCAAAAAGGACACAACGAAATTAACGTGTTTGATACGTTTAAGGGTCTCCCGATGGCTTAGTTGTAACGTCGTCGCATTGTAATCAAGGAGTCCCGGATTCGATACCTTGAGGAGGCACATATTGTTTCGGATATCACTTTAAACTGTAGGTTTAATCCAGATCAGTCTTTTTGTGCATAAAGTGGACTTAAAACAACAACTCAATTTGACACGTTTAATATTGTTGATTTTTTAAATTAATTCTTGAGGATAATTCCCAATCTTCCAATAAATAACATGGACATACTTCTTCTCACATTTCCATTACATTTTCTGTTTATACAAGCCAAAGACGCATTTTCTTAACGAAAATTAATTGATGTTCAAAGTGGTACAGTGGGATCCATGAGTATAATCGTGCAAATTGTCCATGGCTATTTTCATTATTTTCTCTCTCACATCCTACGTGTTTTAAAGCGATGGATTTTTATGTATGCTGGTGCAGAAGTTGTCAACAGTTTGTTTTTTTGTTTTCTTTCAATTCTTGAAGCTCCTATTGGGTCAAATAAAGTGCACGAATATGTTGATGGACAATTTGCAAGGTAATACTCATGGATCCCACTGTACATGTCCAGGGAAAAGAAGTCTAGTAATCCTACTTGTGTGGAAATTTTAGCCCACAAGCACAGTTTTTCCAGATATCCGATATCGAAGTCTTTATCGAGCCTGCATTTTCACCAAGTACATGTCTACCAATGTCGATTAGTTATTTATGGGAAAACACAGTTTACTCTCACGCTTTAAGTCTCCCTGTAAATAGACCAACATGAGAGTGATGTTTTCGACGGCCTGGCTACTGGTCTACAACATGGCAGCTGCCTATGAAAGCCGCGTGATGAGTAATTTCCATGATTGGCATTTTTGTCGATGATTTCAGCGGCTCCGAACTAGCACGTCAATCATCCGCTTGAAAAAAAGTTGCTCCCTGCTGCTTGTTCAACGTTTCAAGCTGACATGCTGGAGATCTTGGTTTACAAGAACAGCCCGTGCAGTTTGGTTGCCTTGAAAGGTTTACCAGAATAGATTATGTTCAGTGATCTTCGACTTCCCTCAGCAAAACTTTTAAAACACCACTGTTCGGAACGTTTCGTTGTAAATTAATAAAAAATCGTGGTCGTTCAAATATTACTTAAATGTAAGGACGACTGATATGGTATACTTGTGTGTTCAGTTATATCTTGCGATGGAATATGTTATAAACACAATATATAATGCAAGTGCACCACCGAGCATTAATCGGCTTAATGTAAACTGTCTTTGCACAAAGAACACTAATTTAAGCTTTGACCAAATGTTTGCAGTACTCTTGTGAGTTAGTTTTGCTTAGTTATTCAACTTTTGTTGAATTTGTTGTAGCAGATCAATAAGTCATAAAATTTACTCCAGAATAGTTCTAATTTATTTTCAACACTTATTGGACTGTTGTACGAAAATATTGATCAATGATAGTTACTGAAAATGAATACACATGCTTCCTTTTTACGGAACAAAGCTTCCATGGATCATATTTTTCAAAAACTCAATATGCTGACCAAGGGAGAATTTATTTAATTTTAAAAACATAAACTATACGTTACGTTTCAACCTTCTAGCAAGGTATTCTTCAGACTCTGTACCAAGTACAAATGAAATAAGGTACAAACAGGAAGACATTGGTCAGCGTATTGAGTTTTTGGTTATCATAGAAACTAGGCTTAATGGTGTTATCATATTTTTCAATTCAGCTGCAATTTCTTAGTTCTCTTTACATAAACCACAAAATTACCTAGCTTTAATATACCTTAAAAAGACTAGATTCTTGTAACATGATGTAGCATTCATCAAGGGAGAAAAGTAGTTTAATTTTCACCAGCTTTTACAAGTGTTCCCTCACCATTTGAAGAACAGCAAACTTAGACGTAATACCATATTTTTTTCTTTTGTGTTGATATGCAAATACTGCTGCATAATTTGAATTTTCAAACTTAGAATTACCATAACTTCGATGGCATATCACCTAGTTATTTTCCACTAGTTCATATTGCTTAAAGTTAGATATTTAGCAACCATCGTAAAAATGTAATACACACATGCATTTTAACCTCGAACGTTCCTGTGTTGTGTAACCTATGTGAAAGTATGCTTCAGTGTAAGGCAAATAATTGTCAACACATGTCAGTCAGTTTTGAAAAGTATGGTTTGTATTTTTTTATATTAATACTTTTTCACAATTTAATTTACATTAGTTAGTGTCAACATCTGTTCTTAAATGAATATAACATAACTGAAAAATAATATGGAATATTCGAACAAGTAAATCAGTTACCACTGGCCACATCTCAAAGATGTGTTCTAACCGATACAATCTGGGATTATATATATATATATATATTATTATTATTTAATAGTTTTCCTTTTGCATCCCATACTTACCACTTGGTTCGATGAGTCCAAATTACGTCAGCAAGGCCTTCAATTTTCTTCAAAATAATAAAAAAAATCTTAAGGTGTTAACGTTTAAAGCACCACATATTTCTAGGCTCACTGGTCAACCGACTCAGAAAACCTGAATTGTCCCTGGAATTTGTGAAAACCAGAAAAAAGGCATGCATGCCTTGGTTTTTACAGCGTGACACTCGTAAAGATTTGGGGGGGGGTCGTAGTAATACTAAGAGTCTTCAGTCCTTGTATTCACCATTGCATTTCCTTTTATCATTCATTCTACAGATCCATATTCTATTTACAGTTCCATTCCTATACTCAAATATCATTAGTGAAACCTTTTTAAGTCTCTTCACATTGGACACATACATAATGTTCAGAATTTCCCATTTATGCATTGCACATTTAATATCATACACCCATTACACACTTATTCCACATTCATTTTTTTTAATCTCGACTCCATTTTCATCCAAAATACTTCAAAAAACAGATAATGCATTAAGATTTGTTACTCTTAAGGCAAATATGCTACAAGGGGGAAAATCACAAAAATTAAAAAAAGGGGGGAAAGTCTATTCTACTAGATGGCAAATGTCACAATATTCACAGTATGTGAAAAAATGCAAATAATATTTTCTCTTTTTGGGAGGGGAAAAAAGCTGATGTAGGTTATTTTGATTCTTCGTAGAAGAATGGTTAATTTCCCTTAACAGCGGCGTCGGTGGAGACAGTGGAACATCTATTTCAAAAGGACTTTGACACAGAACATTTTCAAAATTGTGGGTGGAGTTTCGAAAGATAGCAACATGAAACGTGGTTTCTTGTTTTTTGTTTTTTTTTTAAAAAAAAGGATATAGTTGCATTGGTGCATTCATTCGTTGAGGACAGTCATAGTTGCCTAGGAAAGCAGGATTCAACTTTTTTTTTCTCTTTTTGATAGGAAAAAACTAGGAATATTTTGTGAGCTGTGTGTAATATAATACTTACCTCTACAATATATATCAAATTCCGTGCAGACTTTGTGCATTTTCTTCTAGTTACATTTAACAGCATCACAAAAATGTTATTGTTTCTCCCGAGGAACATTTTTTTCCAGACATTTTGCTCCTAGTAAGTGATTTTTTTTCTTTGCTATACCACGAATGCACTGATGTTGCTAATTGTTTGAAAAATAATTTACAGGTAAAACTTCCAGTGGGTTGTATGTCGTTTTCCCCCTAAACCCTCTTGACACTGCGGGTAACACTGGTTTAGTGTGGGTTTCAAGAAGAAAAAAAATCAGGCAGTTGACCGAAACCAAGCCGACACACTGGCCCGAAGTGAACAGGCACATAGAGGGGGGCGCGGGGGGGCAAAAACAAAACAAAATCACAAATGGGGGGAAGAAAATAAACTCTACTTGAGCCTACGGGGGGGGATGAGGGGTAGACCTACCAGCTAATAATAATTGAAAGAACAGTAGCTTGTACTTGACTTCGCCAGTCAATGTATTCTTCACCGTTAAAGCAGGTACGTTTTTTTTTTCTCATGCTGGACTTAGAATGAGTCAAAGTTCTCAGAACAAAGCTACGGTTTTTCAGTAAAAGAAAAGCAATTTGTACGCTCAGGTGCCCACTTCATGTGAAATTAGCACTTAAGAAGAAAACTGTGACTCACTCCGCGTTAATATATATTTCTTCGTTCATTTTTTTTTTGTAATATATATATATACTTTTCTTTTCTTAGAAAACACCCATTAAACTAGCTACAGCTCAAAGTTGCGGTGCAGTATTAATATCGACGATTATAGATTCGTCGCATTGGAGTTACATGAGGTAGAATTAGAAATGACCGTATGACCAGCTTTGTACTTTTAAGGATGGATGTAAACTCGCTGGGCAAAGGCTACTACGATTTGACGACACAGCTTTTTTTTAATGATGACAGTTGCATGCCGCTAAACATACGTTGGTTCTAGAATTGAGTGTACCATTTACACTACGAGATTCTATCACATACCAATTACAAAAAAAAGGAAACAAGCCGTTGAAGGCAATTCAAATCACTTAGTAATTAACTGTATACACATACATATTTATATATATATGTATATATTACCACTTCTTTCAGTATCCATATCCGATCGATGAGATCCTTATGTACTTAAACCAAAATATACAAGCTTCCATATGTCACCTCGAAAACTTACATGTGTTGAAGCAATTGCACAAATTTTAAAAGGGTTGACTTCTTTTATGTACACAACCTCCAAGTTGAACGAACTAAACAAAGCATATTGAACATAGGAAGCTGTTGGGAACTGACGAAAACAGGAAACTTAAAAAAGATATACCAGGCTGCAATATTGTACAAGTAACGATGGATCTCAAAACAGGATAGTTTGGGTTTCGACGTAAACTAGATGCTGAAATCTCGCACGAAATCAAAACATGTCTTATTGAAAACGTCCAAACCTGGACCTTATTTCTTTCCCTTACAAAAGTAGCAGTGTCACAATCAGTAGTATAGAAGTTATTCTACCAACTTAGTATAAAAAGAAGTCAAAATTAATAATCACAAAGCTACACACAATACAACAAATGTATAATATACAGCTACTTAATCGAGTATACGAAATCAAGCTATGAGCGCACTGAATTTAGTTAAATCAAAAACATAAAAAAAAAAAAAAAAAGCGCATGGCGATAGGGTGACACCGCTTCCACCACGGACCTGCACTCCAATTTAAAAATTGTCCTTGTAATTCACTAAGTTCTGTATTATAATATTTGTTCATAAATGTTTATCTATTTCACAGTTAAAGAATCGGCAGCAGTGAGGCAAAGTTGTTGTTGTTTTTAAAGTTCTTCACTACGTACTTCTTTTGTTTTCTCTTGTTAAACACTTTCAATTTTTGCATCTTCATTGCACTAGCCCTGAGTGTCGCCAGTTGCACTCGCACAACACACATCCTAACATTCATCACAGCAGTTCACTCCAGTCCTCACCAGCAGAAGACAGACAGCTCTTCGCCATGGTGCGTGCTATGTCGCCACGATGTCACCGATCGAGACCTCAACTGTGAAAGACAAAGAAACCTTGTGTCAGAAGCATTTACAACATATGCACAGCAATAGCATTAAAACCATGATCATGTCAATATTTCAGAAATGGCTAAAGGTAAATTAACAGTAAATCTCTAATGAACGTGCAAATAAAGTTAAAGTATTCAGTATCCAATGGGAGGCCTTCATCGGCCACTGACTACCCCCTTATATGTTCATCTTGTCTTTAACAATATTTTAATATCACTTACTATATGAAAGCAAGATGAATATAAAGGGTGTTCCATACAGGACACTATTGTTTTGTTTCGAGGTTGGCAGACCTGGTCTTACCAATGTTGGCATCTGTTGTCATGCCGATTAATGTAGCCTCAATTGTTTAGACTCGTTTGTTGTGGTTACGATATGGAACAGTTTACGACTGAGCAACGTGTTCTCATTGTGAAGACATTTTAGCATAGTGGTGAAAGTGCAACGCAGACAGTGTTCTCTTTGCACGGTGACCAGGATTTCTTCTTATGGGGGTTTGTGAAATCACAGGTGTACGTCAACAAACCACGAACCCTTTTGGGAATGAAGAAATCATACCTGTTATTGGAAGCATCGGGACAGACACCTGCGAGAGGGTTATCAATAATTTTGTGGAGCGTATAAATACATGCAGACTCAGTAGGGGTGGACATATGCCTGACATTGTCTTTCATACGTAAATGGGAGATGTTATTGCTTACATATATGTGAAATATAACTATTTTCATGACATTTTCCCTATTTTTATTTAATTTTCTAATTCGGCGTCCTATACGGAACACCCTATATAAGCTTATGTGTGAAATTTGTATGTTTTTGTACTTAAAATGTATGCTGGGCGCAAACAGCCAGACGTAAGCTGTAAGTCCAATAAAATTTGTTGATATTGTTAATATCACTTACATTCATCCATTTCTGTTAATAAATATACTATGTAATTTTATAACGTAATGTTAAATAGAATTTAATTTGGTTTGGATCTATATCGGCTTTTTCTTTTTTTTTTTTTTTTTTTTTTTTTTTTTTTTTTTTTTTTTTTTTTTGCAAAATCGGTGACGTTAAATGACTCGCAATGTGAAAACGGTTGGACTTAAAAAAAAAGTCGAGCAGAACGCTTTTTCCTTTGAAACTTTCGCCCGTAGGGGGCGGGGGTAAAAATTTTCGAATGGCAAAAAAGAGATTGACAAACCAACCTCAGGAATGAACACTTATGAAGAACAAGAATACACGTCTGACTGTGCTCAGTTCTGTCTTTAGACAGATTTTCATGCAGAATTCCAAACAGGAGAAACTTCCGATCAACACACAGGAGTTTATATGCATGTATATAATTGGATGTCGCATTTCTGCCACTTTTTGGCTAATCGCAACCATGAGGTGATGATATAAGCATGATGAAGGGATAATAATAATAAAAAAGTAAACATGCACAAGTCACAGATGACAGAGGAGGTTCTGAGTGCAAGCACCAGAGCCTCGTCGGAAACAGCTTGTAACAAGCAGAAATTCAAATCATGTTCATTAAAAAGAGCGTCTCATTAGTCCTAGTCTTGACAAAGTTACTAAGCGTGCATGAGCGATGGAAAACACGTTTGAGACCTTTGATCGGGCGACCTTGCGATTGGCTGTCGGAGAGATTGCCAACAGGTTTCCGTAAGGCCAAATCGTTGCTTTGACAGATGGAGAAAAATACAAACAGGAAACCATTTTGCTCCTTACAGTTCTGGTTCTGTTCCTTCGACGATATTAGGGACCACCTCGTCTGATGTGCAGATTGCGAGTTAATTACAACAGGAAGTCTTATTGAAGGTTCCAGCACTTTCACGCTTCGCATCAACTTCTTGCTCCTTCTTCGTCTGAGGCGTAGACAAGTGGGTACAGCTGTTGTGGTAACTGACGATTTGTTAGTTGTGACTGTTTTTCTTTAGGAATCAAATCGCCTAATTTTACGCCTCAGAGGAAGGCAATCGCCTGATTTTACGTCAATGGGGGGAGGAGCGATAGCCTATTTTCACATATCAATGGGATACCTTCGTCTAATTTTACGCTGCTGTGAGGCGATTGTCTACTTTTACACGTCAAATGGGATACCTTCGCCTTATTTTACATGTCAATGGGTGGTAATGCCTAATTTCACACGTCAATGAGACGCCTTCGCCTAATTTTACACGTCAATGGAAGGCCTTCGCCTAATTTTACACGTCAATAGGTGTGATTGCCTAAATTTCACACGTCAATGGGTGGTATTGCCTAATTTCACATGTCAATGGGTGGTATTGCCTAATTTCACATGTCAATGGGTGGTATTGCCTAATTTCACATGTCAATGGGTGGTATTGCCTAATTTCACATGTCAATGGGTGGTATTGCCTAATTTCACATGTCAATGGGAGGCCTTCGCCTAATTTTACACTGCGATGGGAGGAGATCGCTTAATTTTACACTGGGCCAATCGAAGAGTTCCGGGTGTGACAACCACACGATTCAAATAACTGGAGATCCGGGTGTGACTCACACGGCGGTAAAAGCTTCACCTACCACCCCAAAACTTGAAAAACTGTATTTTTACAACTTGTTTATCCATCATATTTTTTTGGGGGGAAATGTAGATTGCAACCTTCCAGTGAAAACATTTATATTTTTACTGTTATTAATTTTTTTAAAAAGTTCCGAGTGTGACTTATGTGATAAACCTCATTAATTAACTCCATTTAATCCCATATTACTCACCTAATACTTTAACTGAACAATATCGAAGGGGAAAAGAACCCCCTCAACTTATAAAGTTTAATAATAACCAAATGTATTTGTGAAAATTACAAATTTATTGCTTATACACTCAAGTCTTAATGTAAAAAGACAACCTTTATCACATTTTCTCTTTGTTAATCTGAATGCCTAAAGCCATTCCAGGACATGTAATATCAAATTAGTAACTATTTAGTGCCCGCACTAAGCTAAAGTTTAATGCTGTGTGAATAGTATTTGGACTAATTTGATTTTTTCAGTGGTAGGATCACTTTGTCATGGATTCGCCCCACTACGATGGGAGGCGTATATCTAATTTCACACGTCAATGAAAGGCTATCGCCTAACTTCAAACGTCAATGAAAGGCTATCGCCTAACTTCAAACGTCAATGAAAGGCTATCGCCTAACTTCAAACGTCAAAGAAATGCTATCGCCTAACTTCAAAAGTCAAAGAAATGCTATCGCCTAATTTGAAAAGTCAAAGAAAGGCTATCGCCTAATTTCAAAAGTCAAAGAAAGGCTATCGCCTAATTTCAAAAGTCAAAGAAAGGCTATCGCCTAATTTCAAAAGTCAAAGAAAGGCTATCGCCTAATTTCAAAAGTCAAAGAAAGGCTATCGCCTAATTTCAAAAGTCAAAGAAAGGCTATCGCCTAATTTCAAAAGTCAATAGGAGACGATCGCCTAATTTTAGGCGTCAATGGAGATGATAGCGTGCATTTTAAGCGTCAAGGGGAGTCGATTACCTAATATTAATCATGAAAGGAAGGTCATTGCCGCTTATTCCGTGTAACGACCTAACCCTCTCAATCAATCCGCAGAATGTCCCTTCATTAGCGACGCACGGTGCACCGGTCCGCTTACGGCTCTGCGAACTACACCACCACTAACGACCTACAAAACCTTTCCCGATCAACCCCCGGCCACGCACTCTGGGGGTAAAAGTTATTGCCTCGGCGGGAAGATGCAGAGAGAGCATCTTGCAGCCAGCTCAGGATCCCGAAATGGGAGCCGGTCTTCCACGGGGGGGCCATTAAAAACTTGGCAAATGCGCCTGTTCCGTGCACTGTAAACACACTCCCATGATGCATCATCAGCAAGTCAAATAAAAACGAAGGCCTCCGCCACGACAAAGACATCAATTCCCTCGTAATAACCGCACATAAACTGCTTTCGAATCCTTATACCTTGAGCGAGACTGTCGTGATGGAATGCGTTTTTTAAGCCCCTCCTTGGTGGAAGGGGGCAAGTCTTTTGTCTCAGCGACGTTAAAGGGTATATATACACATCATTCAAGTGCGCTGTAACATTAATTTTCGGTGCTGCTGAAAAGAGCATGCACAGACTACTTTCGAGTCTCGCAAAAGACTCGTTAGTAATGGTCGATTGCCTCCACGTACAGTCAACGGCAAAGGTAATAGTAGGCAAATTGTCCATAAAAGTGTTCCCCTGTGCTTAGCACCACGCCATGAAGGCGTATAGGGGGTGTGGGGGTAACGCCCCACACTTTCTTGATCCGGTCGTGAGTGGGGGTGATGTGATCAGCATCACGCCCCTGACCGCCTTTACCCCCCAGAGTTTCCCCCAGGTACCCATGTTATTCGACGCTGGATGGGCGCCGGGGGCGCTTCCATCGTTAGAAAAGTTCCCGGATTTGAACCGGCCGGGGATCGAACCCGGGACCTTTAGCATGGTAGTCAGACGCGTTACCGACTGAGCCACCGCGGCCACAAATTGTCCATAGCTATTTTCATTACTTTTTTGTTCTACATCCTATGTTGATTTAAGGAATAAAACTATGTTGGTTCGAAGCAGGCCTTGTTCTCTGTTTATTGACGCCATTGTTTCTATTCATCGCCATCGCATTGGTTAATACAGACCGAATGAAAATAGTGATGGACAATTCGTCTACTGTTTCTTTCGCCGTTGAGTGTACCACACGCAAACTGCTTTGTACAGTGTTTAGAAAAGTGTATGGCCATGACTGATGTCAAAATATGGCCAACACGACCTTTTCCTTTGGGGCTATCTCAAGGATGTTCACTGCATTCAACAGCTGCACGTCAACATTCAACGTCTTGTAGAAAAGACATCGCTTGAAACATTACACAAGGTGTTTAATTCATTGAGTTGATGCTTTAAGTCCACTTTATGAACAGTAAGGCTAATGGGGACTGGACCTACAGTTTAAAGTGGGATACGAACCACTATGTGCCTCCACTGAGAATCGAACCCGGGACCCCTTGATTACAACGTGACAAGGCTACCATCGAGAAGGCCTACAAGGTGTTTGGAAGCAAGGGTTTTGTGTCAAATGCACAATTTTGGACATTTTCAGCACCTGTTACAAAACATACTTCTCAATTTAGCCACGTTCGTTTCTGAACACCCTGTATTTCCATTTTGATTATTTTCACGTAGCTGTGTTAATTGTAACGCTTGGAATGAATAGTAACGGGATTGTATAGGCCTCGGTAGGGTGATCTTTGTGAGTGTTCATTCATCAATTTCATCATCATCGTCACTCATCCTCATCTAGGCTATTAGCCACTGAATTAATGAACGATAAGATGAAATAGATGAAGGTACAATCACATGGCACAGTGGTTCGGATTCCACTTTAAACTATAGATCCAGTCCCGATTAGCCTTTCTGTGCATAAAGTGGACTAAAAACGTAAATCCCACAGAGAATTATACTGGCCATGGGTGAGGTTGATAGTTGATTGTCTTGAAAAAGGTCACCCCGTACACCCCTCGCGATTAGCCAAAATGGCAGAAAAGCGAAGATAAACGAAATCAATCAAACTTCATTTTCCCACGAAATTTACCTTTCCACTAAAAAATTGTTCATTCGTGTGGCAAAACTTGTCTCAAAAACACACTTCCATAACTGCGAGCGCTACAACGCCAGAGGTCTTGGGTTAGAATCCCGGCCGGGCATGAGTATTCTTTGTGTGTGTCCCTTCATCATCGTCGCCTAACGTGGCAGAAAAGCGAAGTGAAATAAACCAAATAAATCAATTGTTATAGTTTTTCCCCACGAAATTTCCCTTTCTACAAAAAATCCCACTCGTATGGCAACACTGTCTCCGACACACTTCAACTCGCACTGCCGCGACTAAACGTTCGACCCTCGTACATAAGCACATGGAGCAACAATGCCTTAAGACACCGATGACAATTAACTGCGGCCCAGATTCTCCCGTCCGCCTCTCTTCCGATTGCCAAGCCTAACATCATTATATCGAGGCCCGACGTCAGGCTCTCGGCAACATCAAATCGATTACAGGGAAATTAGTATTCAGCGCCCGCCAGTGGAGCCGATCTTTCAATTGATTTTACGTAAACCTGTCGCGAATACAATGAGGTCGCTACGTTCCTAGCCAACGCATCTGGCATCGCAACGTCCACCCTTTCTGGGAAGATGCTCGGCAGAGAAGCCCCACTGCCCCTTCGCATGCGCACTCAATCGGGTTCACAGGGCATTATAGTGGGCGCAGCATAAGCATGTTCATATTCCCGCCTAAAATGTATCTTAGTTGCCATCTCCTCGACGTTTGAGTGGGCTATAGCTCTTACAAAGAAATATGTACGAGGTGGTATCAAAAAGTTTCGAGACTAGTTCTGTAGCACGCCAACAGATGACAGCACAAGGCTGCATGCACAGTCACAGGGAGCACAGACCTTGATACGCCAGTGTGCCACGTGACATCGTCCTGTGTACATCGGGAGCTGCGAGACTGATGCTATTGTCACCACGTCAGCAATTTCATGGACAGCCAGTTGTAGCAAAGAGCGAACGTGAAATTCTGCGTGAAACTGGGCAAATCTGCCACAGAGAAGCTGGACATGATTCGGCAAGTTTACTGTGATGCTGCAATGAGTAGATCAAGGTGGTTTGAGTAGCACACACGCTTCAAAAGCTAAAGAACATCACTAGAAGACGAAGATATATAAGGAAGACCTTCAACGAGTGCAACCCCCGACAATGTCGAAACCATCGGTAACTTGAGCATGAAGATCGTCGGTGAACAATCCATAACATTACTGCCATTGTCGGTGTGTCATACGGAAGCAGTTTTGGCTCCTGTGGACTTGGCCCTCTTCCTGAAGATGAAAATCCAGCTCAAAGGTCGCCGTTTTGACTCCATTGCAAAGATCCAGCTCGAATCGCACACGCTTCGAAAAGAAGACTTCCAGGACACATTCCAGAAGGGCAGGAACGCTGGGAGCGCCGTTTCGCTGTGCAAGGGGACTATTTTGAAGGTGATAGTGTGTTAACGTAGATAAACAAAGTACTTTCTTGTAAACTGAGCTAGTCTCGAAACTTTTTGATACACCTCGTATTGACGAGCATTGATTTCAATAGGTTCATTTCCAAGTAACACGTGTCGCTTATCACTTCGGTCTGAAAACTTCCTAAAATATAAACGTGTAAATAAAATACCATGACTCATGCGTAGTGGAGTGCCCGAGGGAGGTTGGTGGGGGTCATACCCCCCCACTTTGGCCCAGTATTCCTACAAAAATTGCAAAAAAAATGAGGGTGTATGTTAGACTTTAATTAATGTATAACTTTTTTTTGTATATTATCTTTTTATATATATTCCCCTTTTATGTGATGACTTATTATAGGTAGTATTTTCAATCTCTCATACAAAAAAAAAAAAAAATCCCGTCCTGGGCATAGGGTATGTAAGTGTCCATTTATCACTTTCATCACGCATCCCATCGTCGCGATTAGCCAAAGGTGGAAGAAGCGAAAAACAAAGCAAAACAATCCAATCATACGCAAAAAAGGATAGATGTAAGCATGGTTCAGTGGTTTTCCTTACTTTACGTCAATTATATGCCACATTTGGAATATCGCGACGATGAGCGATGATTAGATGGCATTGGTAAATGTGACGACACTCCTAAAGAACACCAATGACGAGGCCAGGACTCGAACGCTGGAACTTCGTCGATGAGGTCAAGTCGACCCCCAGATTAATTGGGTGAAAAGTCGATCAATGACGACAATTTTGGGGATCGTGGGGGAAGTTGTCCACCCACATCCTCTCCCCTCCACCCCTCCCCCACTATGTTCTCTTAATGTTAAGCCTTGTCTACGAAGAGAAAGTAAAGTCGCCACGTTATAGTGTCCCATCCCTCTTCTTGCCGAAACCACAACGCGTGCCACGGTTGACAGTCGAAAGAGTTGCCTCATCTATTGTCCCTTCTCGTCACTTTAACCAAGTGAGCTCTGGGTATGGTCACTGCATCGTCCAGCGGCATGTATGTGTGGGAGAAATGATGACAAGAACGTTAAAAAAACAAAGGAACTGAACCCCCAGTTTTTTGGAACCCACTGCCGCCACTGCACAGCTTCAAATACATTTTTGGCGAAAAATGGGCTGTTACAGCAGCCCCTACCTTGTTCAAAGCACATTGGGGCCTCCCGGATGGCGTAGTGGTAACGTCGTCGCCTTGTAATCAAGGGTGGAGGTACATAGTGGTTCGGACTTCACTTTAAACAGTAGCTGCAGTCCCGATTAGCCTTTCTGTGCATGAAGTGGACTGAAAAACAACTCAATCTCTCCAAAAGACATTGAGCTTTCGTCACCACTGAAGTTTACACTCTCCACACCAGCGCCAATGCTTCAAGGTCAGAGGTACTATATCGTCAATGAAGCTTCCCAACCAGGCTTATCAAGAACGACAGACTTGAGAGAGGTCTTTGATAAGTTGACAGTCGAACTTCAAGCGCATAGTATGTCCCATTGTGCCTTGGAAAAACACAGTTCCCTACTTCTCGAATCAAACACTACCGACAAAAGGCGCTGTATACCAACGATTCCCACGCATCGCCATTTATTTTGCCTGCATCATCTACTTGAGGAAGTCCTTTTCCCGGCCTCTCTCCCTTTGCAGCCATTATTTCAAGGTTGCTGTGGAAACCGCAACTCCATACGGCGAGTCCCTTGCAGAGAGTGTGCGCCGTGTTTTTCCATGCAATGTTAACACAAGACTCCCTCCCGGAAAAAAAGACACGAGGGGGCTCCCAGAGATCTGCGATAAGTGATGGCTGTTTTTCTAAGGCTTTGCTGCCAGCTGTCGCTCTCAATCTTTTGCTTCTACTGACGCCACTGTTCGCTCAACTGGGTCACCACCCTTTTTCTGTGGGGATTATCTGCAACAAGATAGAATTGGATCTTGTTTCAACCTATGATGCAGAGCTTCCAAAATTGAATTTATCAAAATACGGAAGCTTCCACACCGAAGCGATAAGCGAAACTGTTTCCTCCAGTCTGAAGCAAATCATTCGCTGCGCTTGCGCGAACATAGTTTATTTTACTTCGCTTTACCGAGACTTTTCGCTAATCGCGAAGATGATGCCATTGATGAAGGGACACTCATAAAGAGCACCCATCCACTCCGCCACGGAGGCGACGCAATGGACCATATTCATAAAACGGGCCTCCCAGATAGCGTCGTCGACTTGTAATCAAGGAGTCCCGGGTTCGATATCCGGTGGGGGGGCATAGTGGTTCGGATCCCACTTTAAGCTGTAGTCCCAGTCCCGATTAGCCTTAGTGTGCATACAGTGGACTTAAAACACCAAATCAATCAATCAGTATCCATAAAACGGCCCAGTGCGAGCGATACGCGACAACAGGGGGTCAGACAGAAGCGACACGGCTCCCTTCAGTTCTTAAGCAAGATTGATTGATTCAAATGAAAATTATGGGTGCTTCAGCACTTAGGGTACCTGCACCCATCACATTATATGGGGCTCAGCATCTATCACAATAAAAAACAATACATGTCTCCGAGAACTAAAAGCTCCTTGTTCTATGTTAAAAGCTGATGCTGTAAAAAGGTACCCACCACACAGACGGACAAAAAAAAAAAAAAAACAACAACAACACACAACCCTGCAGAGGCTTATACTGGTCGCAGGTTAAGACGGCATAAGCTGAAGTCTGGCACAGCAAGCACATCCCTACAAGAGGGCGAAATCTGGCACAGATGTCCATTGCTACAAGATGATATACCACCCCACAAGAGGGCAAGTGGGGTGAATCTGGCACAGCAAGTTCATGCCTACAAGAGGGTAAAGTCTGGCACAATTGTCCATTCCTACAAGATGAAATACCATCACCACAAGAGGGTAAGTCTGACACAGCAAGTTCATGCCTACAAAAGGGTGAAGTCTGGCAGAGATATCCCCAACAAGGAGAAATACCATCCCTACAAGAGGGTATCCCTTCAAGATGGTGAAGTCTGGCAGATATATCCCCAACAAGGAGAAATACCATCCCTACAAGTGGGTATCCCTGCAAGAGGGTGAAGTCTGGCAGAGATATCCATTCCTACAAGGAGAAATACCATCCCTACAAAAGGCAGAATTCTGGCAGAGATATCCCCAACAAGGAGAAATACCATCCCTACAAGAGGGTGAATTCTGGCAGATATATCCCCAACAAGGAGAAATACCATCCCTACAAAAGGGTGAATTCTGGCAGAGATATCCCCAACAAGGAGAAATACCATCCCTACAAGAGGGTATCCCTGCAAGAGGGTGAAGTCTGGCAGAGATAACCATTCCTACAAGGAGAAATACCATCCCTACAAAAGGGTGAATTCTGGCAGAGATATCCCCAACAAGGAGAAATACCATCCCTACAAGAGGGTATCCCTGCAAGATGGTGAAGTCTGGCAGAGATATCCCCAACAAGGAGAAATACCATCCCTACAAGAGGGTATCCCTGCAAGAGGGTGAAGTCTGGCAGAGATATCCATTCCTACAAGGAGAAATACCATCCCTACAAAAGGGTGAATTCTGGCAGAGATATCCCCAACAAGGAGAAATACCATCCCTACAAGAGGGTATCCCTGCAAGAGGGTGAAGTCTGGCAGAGATAACCATTCCTACAAGGAGAAATACCATCCCTACAAAAGGGTGAATTCTGGCAGAGATATCCCCAACAAGGAGAAATACCATCCCTACAAGAGGGTATCCCTGCAAGAGGGTGAAGTCTGGCAGAGATAACCATTCCTACAAGGAGAAATACCATCCCTACAAAAGGGTGAATTCTGGCAGAGATATCCCCAACAAGGAGAAATACCATCCCTACAAGAGGGTATCCCTGCAAGATGGTGAAGTCTGGCAGAGATATCCCCAACAAGGAGAAATACCATCCCTACAAGAGGGTGAAGTCTGGCTCGGCAAAAGCGTGCACACCGAACGAAGAGCTCCCCTTTAACGTAGATCCGGAGGCACCATGCAAAGCGAACGGGGGGACGGTGTCCAGCAAAAGGTACTGGGGATCGATACTCATCCGGGAGTATATCCCCCTCCACCCCTTATTTTTTAGAACGGAGTGTACTGAGCCACCAAACCAACTCCTATTCAGCAGGGAGTAATCAGTTGGCGAAAAGTCTTAAGGGCTTGATTAATCGTTTCTCCCGACTTCGCCAAGAGGTCTCTTGAGCGGGCAGAACAAACGGAGGACTACTTTCGCGGTGTAGCTTCCAAAGGGAAGTGCCGCGGCTCTTGAATCATCCTATTTACCTTTCGTGGAAGTTATATCGGGCGTAAAAGGGATGTACCGGAATCTGGCACATATATGTAGTAAGATAGGTTGGCAGTCTCCTTCCAGATACGACCCCATAGGCTGTACGTATCATACAATGTCCAATTTTAGGCCTACCTTAACGTTACAATGGAAGGTGTACACATGTACAGACGTGTAAAGAAATACTTCCCTCATAAGACTACTGGTATTAAGGCTCTAGGGGAAGTACTTTTTCCCATGAATGTACACGAAAATGACATCGAAAACATAGTCAGAAGAGAAAGTTGACCAAAAAATTAATGTACTAAAAATAAAACTCTTCTGTCTCGTTCTCCGTCTTCCTGTCTCCCTTTATCTCTCTCTCTCTCTCTCTCTCTCTCCCACTTTCTTTCTCGCTCTGTCTCCCCCCTTGCTTTTTCTGTCTCTCTTTCTCTCCTTTTTTGTCTGCCTCTCTTTCTCTCCCCACTTTCTTTCTCGCTTTCTGTCTTTCTCTCTCTCCCCACTTTCTTTCTCGCTCTGTCTCCCCCTATCGTTTTTCGTCTCTCTCTCCTTTTCTGTCTGCCTCTTTCTCTCTCTCCCCACTTTCTTTCTCGCTGTCTCCCCCTATCGTTTTTCGTCTCTCTCTCCTTTTTTGTCTGCCTCTTTCTCTCTCTCCACTTTCTTTCTCGCTTTCTCTGTCTTCCTCTCTCTCTTCCCCACTTCTTTCCCGCTGTCTCCCCCTCTCGCTTTTTCTGTCTCTCTCTCTCCCCTAAACTTTTTTCTCGCTGTCTCCCCTCTCGCTCTCTCCTTTTCTGACTGCCTCTCTCTTTATCTCTCTCTCTCCCCCACTTTCTGTCTCCCCCTCTCGCTTTTTCTGTCTTCCTCTCTTTCTCTCTCTCCTTTTCTGTCTGCCTCTCTTTCTCTCCACTTTCCTTCTCGCTCTATCTCCCCCCTCCCTTCTTGATTTTTCTGTCTCTCTGTGTGTGAAAACAACACGTAACAAAGGAAATAGTTATTGCGCCTGGTGGAATCTATTCAGTCAGATTACAAGCGGCTTCCGTTGTTTTCAATATCAAAAAGCTACTATTGTTAAATCCGATGAACAGTATTAGTTTCCTTTTTACACATCAGTGGATATTACGGCCGATTCAATAATTATCATCATGAAGATACGAACAAAGATTGATTACTGATTTGGTTTACTGTACTTCACTTTTCTGCCACTTTCGGCTCATCGCCACGATGAGAATGAGTGATGATATTATGAAACACAAAGAACCCATCCCGGGATTTGAACCCGGGGCCCTTGCCGTCGTAGCGCGTTGGTGGTAACCACGGAGGTCCAATCAGATGAGACGTCTATGCTACGAATACAATTCGGCAACCTATCCCTCTGTTCATCAGAAAACAAAAAGCCACGCAACGCATTTCCCTCTCTTTTCTCCAGACACGACTCTGTATTCGATGGATCATTTCGTAAGGAGGTTACGCCGCTTCAAATGACCCCTTGCGCAACAACCCCATTTCCCAACGAATCTGAAATTCCATAACGGTCGTTCAAAAACGTTACGCTTCGTAGTTACCCTATTACGGTATGTCCGAGTTTACGGTTGTTATTTCCACGGTTTTACTATCGAAAACACCACGGTAAACTTGCTTTTCCTCTCATTTCGCTGCCATGAAAAAAAATCGGCTCTAGAAGAGAAGAGGAAGGGGACGACTTGTAACATCCCTCGCGAAAGCTAACGTTCCTGTAAATGTAAGCCGCGCGCAAAATACTAAAGGCCATTTCAGGCTAGCACGTCATTAACAACGTGCACGTGTTTCATATTCCAGGTTTTTCTTGACGTAAACACCACAAAAATATAATTGTTTACTTGTACGCACTGAAGCGCACCTGGTGGCTAAAATGTAAAGTGCTGCTATTTGAGTTTGAAGCTGCGTTGTGGTTAGCATAGCGCGCTGCAATGCCAGGGGTCCCCGGTTCGAATCCTGGTTTGGGCATGGATGTTTGTGTTGGTCCAAATGAGAATACTGAGATAGAGAAAACCGACATGTGTCAAATTAGAGAAAAAAAAACAGGGATACTACAGATTAAGTGTATTCTTTTTTTTAAAAAAGTGGCCAGCAAAGTGCGCTACGATGTCAGAGGCCCCGGGTTCGAATCCCGGTTAGGACATGGATGTTTGTGTTTGTCTGATATGAGAAAATGGAGAATTTAATAAAAAAAATATGTGAAAACTGAGAAACAAGCGAATAAGGATAAAGCTTACGGGTACTCCTTTGTTTTTTAAAAAAAGGTATGAGCACCTGACTGGCACGCGGGTGACCCGGGTTTGATTCCCGGGCTGAGTGATCTAAGGTCTGAACTTTTCCGGCCTTATCCACGCATAAAGCGGCTCTGGGGTTCACCCAGCCTCAAATAAATGGGTACCTTGGGAGAAGAGGCAGCCGGAACGTGGTGCTGATCGCATCACCTCCAAAATGGCCGAGATAGAAAGGGTCTCTCTACCCCCACATGACTTCATTGGAGTTTTTCTTAGGTCCACTTTATGCGCATAAAGGCTAAATGGGACTGGACCTACAGTTAAAAGTGGGAACCCGGGACCCTTTCATTACAAGGCGAGGACGCTGCCAGAACGCCACTGGGGAGATCTCAAGTGTTGCTAGTCTCTTTACCGCCAACACACGCGCTTACAATACGTATTAGCACTTAAGGATTGAAAACAGACCTTATTTTCGACATGCTTCTTAATTGCGTCGCGTGACGATGAGCACGAATAATGATAAACTGATGAAGGTCGGGACCCGAACCGGGGAACTTCGGTGCCCAGTCCGAAAGTAAGAACATGTAGAATTATAAACAGTAACGGACAGGAGAGCAGTGTGACAGACTAGCTGTTAACCTGCTAAGACAAAGCAGGGTCTTTATGGAAATAAGCTCACTAAAGCAACCACTTCTCGGCTACTAAGGCTTTGAACAAAGCATCAGAATTATTCCGTGACATTTCCAATTCATTTCGTGTATTTATCTACGGGTTCTGCTTTCAAAAGGAGTTAAAATTTCACTGAAGCACCCTGTACAATCGTACATCACAACTCTCACCAGATATATTGTAAGCACGGAGGTCGGCGAACAAAGAAATCCAACGCTACGGAGAAACACATGGCCCCTGTATTAGAAGGACGATTTGAAGCCATTTATCACTGAACCGCCCTGTATATATATTTACTTGTCCAAGACCATTAACAAGTATATCTGTTCCCTTCAGATACGAAATAAAGTGACAGAAAAGTAAAATGAAAACATTTGTAACTGCAAATATTCTTTCTAAACTCTCAAACGGAAACCAGTGTTACCACAATACGAGGGCACAATTTCCCTTTCCAAGGGGCAAAATTTCCCTTTTTGAACCATTTTTTCCCTTCACCTAAGCAAATCATACAATAAGTATTAGTAGTGGTAGTAGCAGTAGCTGTAATTATTATTATTATTATTATTAGTGGTGGTGGTGGAAGCAGCAGTAGTAGTATTTTCGTTGGTCCATGTCCGTATGAATAAAATATGAAAAAATGTTAAATTTTTTACATACATATCACCTCGCTTCCTGATCAGATGTACCAGATTTGGATCCTGGTCAGCAATCCATTTAATCGTTAATCCTCATCGTTACTATTATCCGAAAGTGCAGAAAAGCGATGTACTTAACAGAAATAAGTATATATAGATACAGGCTATATTCAAGGGAGCAGGAAAAATAACAGAAAAAATGAATATGAAACTGGAACTTAACATATTCTGTAATAAAGTGAAATTTCCCTTCATGTGGCAACACTGACGAAAACAAAACAAATATTTTCTTATCGTATCATCGCCAATGCACTACGTTTCATTAGAATAGAAATATAGACCTATGTGGAAAATATCCCCGAGTATACAGTGATCGCGGTCAGCTAAAATAACACAAATTTATCGTATCTGTATTTTCATTTCATCTAGTTATGTTTTTATTAAACTGCAAACGTTTTATGTCTGGAAGTTGTTCTCCATAATAAATATCCTCGATTTCGTCGTAATATCCACTGATGTGTAAAAACAAATGATTATTGTTTGGCGGAGGTAAAAATAACAACTTTTGATATTGAAAACAACGGAAGCTGGTTGTAATCTGACTGAATAGATCGCATCAGACGAAATAACTATTTCCTTTGTTACGTGTTGGGTCTCTCTCTATCTCTCTCACACACACACATATTTTTTTCTCTCTCTCTTTCTCTCTCTTCGTCTCTCTTTTTCCAGAGGGGAAGGGTTTTTCTCTTTTCTTATCTCACTCTCTCTCATAGGTCTCATTAGAGAGAGAGAGGAGAAACTGGAGAGAGAGAGAGAGAGAGAGAGAGAGAGAGAGAGAGGGGGGAGAAACTGGAGAGAGAGAGAGAGAGAGAGAGGGGGGGAGAAACTGGAGAGAGAGAGAGAGAGAGAGAGAGAGAGAGGAGAAACTGGAGAGAGAGAGAGAGAGAGAGAGAGAAGAGAAACTGGAGAGAGAGAGAGAGAAGAGAAACTGGAGAGAGAGAGAGAGAGAGAGAGAGAGAGAAGAGAAACTGGAGAGAGAGAGAGAGAGCGAGAGAAACTGGAGAGAGAGAGAGAAGAGAAACTGGAGAGAGAGAGAGAAGAGAAACTGGAGAGAGAGAGAGAAGAGAAACTGGAGAGAGAGAGAGAGAGAGAGAGAGAGAGAGAGAGAGAGAGAGAGAGAGAGAAGAGAAACTGGAGAGAGAGAGAGAGAAGAGAAACTGGAGAGAGAGAGAGAGAAGAGAAACTGGAGAGAGAGAGAGAGAAGAGAAACTGGAGAGAGAGAGAGAGAAGAGAAACTGGAGAGGGAGAGAGAGAAGAGAAACTGGAGAGGGAGAGAGAAGAGAAACTGGAGAGAGAAGAGAAACTGGAGAAAGAGAGAAAAGGAAAGCGCAAAATTTCTCTCTCTCACACACACACACACACGCACAGAGGGGGAGAGAGACAGACAGAAAGAGAGCGAAAGCAAGAAAGAAACCCATAGAGAGATACTGAAAGTGAAGAGGGAGGGAGGCAGAGAGAGAAGCAGTAAGAAAAAGAAAGAGAGCGAGAGAAAGAACACATAAAGACAGAGAGGGATGAGAGGGACGGGAGTAAGGAAAGAAAAAAGAGAGAGGGCGAGATAGAAAAACAAAAAGGGAAGAAATAAAAAGAGATAAAGAAAAATGAAAGTTGGAATCTTCGATAGTGAAAGAGAGAGAGATAGAAACGAATAGAGTAAGGTAAGTGTAGATAGAGAGGTATAAGGAAAGAGGGAGAAAGTTACGGTAAATTGCAGAAAGGCAGAGAGAGAGAGAGAGAGAGAGAGAGAGAGAGAGAGAGAGAGAGAGAGGATATCAAGTGTATTACGATGTGTTGTAGATTAAAGACAAATAAATACGCCTAGGCTGAAACTTCACACTAGTACAGGGTGTTTCAGTGGGAAGCCCCGCTTTTTAAATAGCTACAGCATTCGACGTAATAACATTACAATATCGCTACTGGGTGCAAATTAGACGAGAACTGTGGGAGAATGACTTACCATCACAACAAACCAAGAACTATTTTACCATCACAACAAACCAAGAACTATTCAGAATCTTCAGGCAAACATCACGGCTGAAATGAACAATATTGACGCAGACATGTTGAAGCGTATATCAGAAAACATGGTGAAACGTGCAAGAATGTGTCTTGAAGAGAATGGAGGTCACTTGATGTGTTGGTTAAGACATTCAACCACAGTTTTCCTCTAATTTGCACCCAGTAGCGTTATTGTAATGTTATTATGTCGAATGCTGCAGCTATTTAAAAAGCGGGACTTCGCACTGAAACATCCAGTACCTCCGATAGCGAGGTTATGTGAGTACCAATAAAAGCGCTCATCTATATCAGTTATATAGATCGAAAAACAAATCGAAAGAAGTTTGAAATTTCCTTTCAAGCCCAGTCTTATGTACAGTCACGGACACTTCTGGGTTGTAGCAATGCAAATTGAAAGTATATGGAGTTGTTACAACCCAGAAGTGTCCGTGACTGTACAAATAGGCTACTCGGGACTAGGCCACAGCGAACCACTGTGTGCCTCCACCAGGTATCGAACCCGGGACACCTTGATTACAAGGGGACGACGATACCACTACGCCATGGGGGAGGCCCCAGGATGAGTGATGAAGGGCTACTCACAAAGCACACCTGTGTGCAGACCAAGATTCGAACCCGAAGTGTGAGATAAGAGAAACATTAGAGACAGTGTGCACAACACAGAGGGTGGGGGGGGGGCTATCAAGTCCCCGCCCAAACAAGAATCCCGACGGTCCCTTTGGACAATATTAAGACAAAAACAGGTTAATAAAAGAAAAGTTAAGGTCTGCGCAAGTTTCTTCCCATTAGAAGCACGAAAAAACAAGTAAGCATCGCACTCAACACTTCCTGCCCGCGAAGAACAATCCTAAAAAAGAAAAAGACCGCTTTCGTAAAAGAGGCGATCGAAAGCACTCAAGACTTGCGGAGACAATGAACCTCCTCCGCCAAGGAGAACACAGTTTCCTCCGCGTCGTGGAAAATTCTTCTGTTCGATTCATTACGAAGTTGGCAAGAACAAGTTTATTGATCGCCGACTCATTAAGGAGGGCAAAAACGGTCGGGAGTCGGAGATTCAGATAAAGAAGAGTCGAGGGGAAAACTTGTGACAGATTGCGAGAGGGGATTCATGATGATGGTAATGGTGGGTGGTTGCATCTGCAAGACAACCAGGCGGCAAAGACGGTGGGTTCAGAGGTAACTACATCCATGTACAGTTCCCGCCACTGAGTGATTTGTTGGCAGGATTTATTTCCGATTCAGGACTTCCCAACTCAGGAACTTTGGAAACTCCAATCAAAGCAGTGCCATCTCAGGAACTTTGGAAATTCCAATGAAATAGTGACATCTCAGAAACTATTGAAATTCCAATCAAACCATTGCCATCTCAGGAACTATTGAAATTCCAATCAAACCAGTGCCATCTCAGGAACTATTGAAATTCCAATCAAACCATTGCCATCTTAGGAACTATTGAAATTCCAATCAAACCAGTGCCATCTCAGGAACTATTGAAATTCCAATCAAACCAGTGCCATCCCAGAAACTATTGAAATTCCAATCAAACCAGTGCCATCTCAGGAACTATTGAAATTCCAATCAAACCAGTGCCATCTCAGGAACTATTGAAATTCCAATCAAACCAGTGCCATCTCAGGAACTATTGAAATTCCAATCAAACCAGTGCCATCTCAGGAACTATTGAAATTCCAATCAAACCAGTGCCATCTCAGGAACTATTGAAATTCCAATCAAACCAGTGCCATCTCAGGAACTATTGAAATTCCAATCAAACCAGTGCCATCTCAGGAACTATTGAAATTCCAATCAAACCAGTGCCATCTCAGGAACTATTGAAATTCCAATCAAACCAGTGCCATCTCAGGAACTATTGAAATTCCAATCAAACCAGTGCCATCTCAGGAACTATTGAAATTCCAATCAAACCAGTGCCATCTCAGGAACTATTGAAATTCCAATCAAACCAGTGCCATCTCAGGAACTATTGAAATTCCAATCAAACCAGTGCCATCTCAGAAACTATTGAAATTCCAATCAAACCAGTGCCATCTCAGGAACTATTGAAATTCCAATCAAACCAGTGCCATCTCAGGAACTATTGAAATTCCAATCAAACCAGTGCCATCTCAGGAACTATTGAAATTCCAATCAAACCAGTGCCATCTCAGGAACTATTGAAATTCCAATCAAAGCAGTGCCATCTCAGAAACTATTGAAATTCCAATCAAAGCAGTGCCATCTCAGAAACTATTGAAATTCCAATCAAAGCAGTGCCATCTCAGAAACTATTGAAATTCCAATCAAAGCAGTGCCATCTCAGAAACTACTGAAATTCCAATCAAAGCAGTGCCATCTCAGAAACTACTGAAATTCCAATCAAAGCAGTGCCATCTCAGAAACTACTGAAATTCCAATCAAAGCAGTGCCATCTCAGAAACTACTGAAATTCCAATCAAAGCAGTGCCATCTCAGAAACTACTGAAATTCCAATCAAAGCAGTGCCATCTCAGAAACTACTGACATTCCAATCAAAGCAGTGCCATCTCAAACTATTGAAATTCCAATGAAACAGTGCCTTCTCAGAAACTATTGAAATTCCAATTAAAGCGGTGGCACCTCAACGACTATGTCAATTCCAATGAAAGCGGTGACACCTCAGGGAACCATGGAAATTACAATGAAATCGGTGGTATCTCAGGGACTATGTAAATTCCAATGAAAGCGGTGGCACCTCAGGAACTATGGAAATTCTAATTAAAGCGGTGGCACTTCAACGACTATGTAAATTCCAATGAAATCGGTGGTATCTCAGGGACTATGTAAATTCCAATGAAAGCGGTGGCACCTCAGGAACTATGGAAATTCCAATGAAAGCGGTGGCGCCTCAGGGACTATGGAAATTCCAATGAAAGCCGTGGCACATCAGGGACTATGGAAATTCCAATGAAAGCGGTGGCACATCAGGGACTATGGAAATTCCAATGAAAGCCGTGGCACATCAGGGACTATGGAAATTCCAATGAAAGCGGTGGCACATCAGGGACTATGGAAATTCCAATGAAAACGGTGGCACCTCAGGAACTATGGAAATTCCAATGAAAACGGTGGCGCCTCAGGGACTATGGAAATTCCAATGAAAGCCGTGGCACATCAGGGACTATGGAAATTCCAATGAAAGCGGTGGCGGCCGGACCCTGTGGCCGAGTGGTTAGCACATCGCGCTGCGACGCCAAGTGTCCCGGGTTCGAATCCCGCTCGGGCTTGGTTATTTGTGAATGTTCATTCATCAATTTCATCATTTCATCACTCATCTTCGCAAATTAGCCAAGAGGCACAAAACGCGAAGTAAAATAAACTAAATCAATCAATCAATCAAAGCGGTGGCACCTCAGGGACTATGGAAATTTCAATGAAAGCGGTGGCACCTCAGGGACTATGGAAATTCCAATGAAACAGTGTCATCTCAGAAACTATTGAAATTCCAATTAAAGCGGTGGCACCTCAACGACTATGTCAATTCCAATGAAAGCGGTGACACCTCAGGGAACCATGGAAATTACAATGAAATCGGTGGTATCTCAGGGACTATGTAAATTCCAATGAAAGCGGTGGCACCTCAGGAACTATGGAAATTCTAATTAAAGCGGTGGCACTTCAACGACTATGTAAATTCCAATGAAATCGGTGGTATCTCAGGGACTATGTAAATTCCAATGAAAGCGGTGGCGCCTCAGGGACTATGGAAATTCCAATGAAAGCCGTGGCACATCAGGGACTATGGAAATTCCAATGAAAGCGGTGGCACATCAGGGACTATGGAAATTCCAATGAAAGCCGTGGCACATCAGGGACTATGGAAATTCCAATGAAAGCGGTGGCACATCAGGGACTATGGAAATTCCAATGAAAACGGTGGCACCTCAGGAACTATGGAAATTCCAATGAAAACGGTGGCGCCTCAGGGACTATGGAAATTCCAATGAAAGCCGTGGCACATCAGGGACTATGGAAATTCCAATGAAAGCGGTGGCGGCCGGACCCTGTGGCCGAGTGGTTAGCACATCGCGCTGCGACGCCAAGTGTCCCGGGTTCGAATCCCGCTCGGGCTTGGTTATTTGTGAATGTTCATTCATCAATTTCATCATTTCATCACTCATCTTCGCAAATTAGCCAAGAGGCACAAAACGCGAAGTAAAATAAACTAAATCAATCAATCAATCAAAGCGGTGGCACCTCAGGGACTATGGAAATTCCAATGAAACAGTGTCATCTCATGAACTGTCTAAACCAGATGGATATTTCAGTAGAATGTTTTCCCAACTCTGGACGTCCTACTAATTGCTTTCAGGGAGGATGAATGGTCGTTATAGTTGACATTAAGCACACCTATGTAACTGCTAACCTACAAGGAAAAGATCTTCAATATACTGAAACAAAATATATTTGAGGAAAGAAGAAACTTCGTAAAGCACAGTACTTTTTTCTGCAAATGGATATACCTAGGTATATGTACTGTAACGATAGGAACATCTAAAAAGTCAGTCCTTACCTCTCCCCCCCTTCCCTTTCGAGGCAGCGGTTCCTGGGTTGGGAACATCCCACTTCAAACACAACACGTGAAATTACCAGTTCCTGAATTGGGACGTCACCGTGGGCAATGCGATAGCATTGGAAAATCCATGGCAAGGAGCACGTTTATACATTTTCACAGCAGTCGTGAAACAAAATTGTTATGTATATCGTACACCAATGTACAGATGAGATTTCATCGAATGTGTAAGGAAAAAACTGGAGTAAGGAATTCAAAAAAGTGAATTCTCCTGCCCAGCACCTGATTCCGAATCAGATCAGGAAACCGCAGCCAATAGGCGGCGCCGCTGCAGTCACGTGAGGCTGCTGAACTACCAGAAGTGAACGCGAATAGCTCGATTTTCTTTAAAAGGACAAAAGATAAAACTGTCCGGATAATGTACAATAATCCGGATATCGGATAACTCGAATATCCCGACAAGTCGGATAATCTGTATATGAAAATATCCGATGTTAGGATACAATTTTATTCGGTTTTGACCATCACTACTTTGTTTCGACTCAATCGTGCTCTGTTCTCTGCTCGTGACGTCATCACTAATATTATCTACGCACTTACTGTTCCGAAATTGACCTAATTTCGACAGCCCTTATGCGATACCACCACTCACCGCCACCGAGGTGGCTCTCGGTGCGCTAACACGGCGGTTATCGCTCACAAGAGAAACAAGTGAAAATCGACAACCGACTTCTCAGAAACCCTTCCATCTGTTGCGACCCCACCCCTGACTTCAAACACAGGATGCACTTTCCAAACAGGAAAAAACGACAAGCGCCCACCAAGCTTAATGTAGTTTAAACAACTTGTCCCAAACCTGTTCAGCTTGCAGACAGCACGTTTTAATGACGCGCCGAACAATCCCGTGCAAGTTTACCCAAGAGCCCTTGCGTCACGTCGTACTTGCATCCGAGTCCATAGTTTCCAAGGACAAGGCCATTACGGACATTCCTCAACCCCGGCGCAAAACATTTCCTCTCCACACAACAGCGGAACAAAACTGGTTTCCACTTCAGTCGCATGGAATGAAGTCATTTAATCGTGGGAAGGAACACGATTCTTGTATGCAAGGGAAGGCGAAAAAGGTGCAGTGCTCTTGCAACAAAAGAATTGTCCACACACAATGTCTAAAGCCTGTTTCAAGGGGTGGTATTACACTCATGCTCATAAATTAAGGATAATAGAGGTTTTGGTGCCTCACGATACAGCACTGAAACAAACTAGTTGTGGGAGCACAGACACATGTTGAACACACAAGAAAGACATCCACATACCCTGTTTAACCCTTTTTATTGCAGAAAACGTGAGAAAACCCAAAGAGCGCACATATGATACAAAGCAAGGAGAGTGTAAATTGTTGTTCCACAGTTCTTTGAGCATGTGCACAGGTTTCAGTATGGAATGTGATGCCCATGCACATTGACACATGCAGTACAACGACTTGGCATACTCTGGAGGAGGTTGTCGAGCAGCCACTGGGGTATGGCCTCCCATTCTTGCACCAGTGCCTGTCGGAGCTCCTGAAGAGTCCGAGGAGGTGGAAGACGTGCGGCGACACGTCGGCCTAGAGCATCCCAAGCATGTTCGATTGGGTTGAGGTCGGGGGAATAGGCAGGCCACTCCATTCGTATGATGTCTTCTGTTTGAAGGTACTCCTCCACAATAGCAGCTCGGTGTGGCCTGGCATTGTCATCCATCAGGAGGAACGTAGGACCGACTGCACCTCTAAAAGACGAACGTAATCTTGGAGAATAACATCCCGGTACACCTGACCTGTTACAGTACCTCTGTCGAAGATATGCAAGGGTGTACATGAACCCAGGATAATGCCACCCCACACCATGACACCACCACCTCCATACTGGTCCCTTTCGACGATGTTACCGGGTCGGTATCTGGTTCCTGGTTCACGCCAGATGGTTACACGACGAGAATCAGTGTTGAGACTATACCTGGACTCGTCAGTGAAGAGTACCTGAGACCATTCTTCCATTGTCCATGTCCTGTGTTCTCTACACCAGTTGTTACGGGCTACTCTGTGACCATGTGACAGTGGAATGCAAATTGCAGGCCTCCGGGCGAATAAACCGTGCCTGTTGAGTCGTCTGTACACAGTGTGTCTGGAAACAACTGTTCCAGTGGCAGCTGCAAGGTCTCGAGCAAGGCCTCCGGCAGTACTCCGTCTGTGTCTCTGGGCACTTACGGTCAGATACCTGTCTTCTCGTGGTGTTGTACACTGTGGACGTCCACTGCTGTAGCGCCGAGACACGTTTTCAGTCTGTTGGAATTGTTGCCATAATCGTGAGATGACACTTTGTGGCACATGGAGCACCTGTGACACGACCTGCTGTCTCTGGCCCGCCTCTAACCGCCCAGTATCCTTCCCCTCATTACATCATCAATATGTGTTCGTTGAGCCATTTCACACACACACACTCACCATTAGCACAACCGAACACAACTGCACACTTCCTATGGGCACTGTACTCTGGTCAGCAGTTTCGCTCCTGTGAGTCATTGGTCTGCTTACAGCGCCACCACACACTGGATCAACGTCATAGTCAACACAGGTTCTTTGGTACAGTACCCGGACATCATTTCAAGCTGCAACGTGCACACCAAATATTTCTTTGTACAAGATTCAGCATTATCCTTAATTTATGAGCATGACTGTACATGCAAGAACTTCCACCCCTAGTAGGGAAGTTGATCGAACCGCGCTGATATTACACACATCAACTTTCCCATGCAAGAAGGTAATATATAACACATGCTGTGTGCCAATAATTACGTATGGAGCAGAGACTTGGACAATTACACAGAGAGACAAAAGAAAGATGCAGGCAGTGGAGATGAAATTTGTAAGGAGTATATTGGGGAAGACTAGAAGGGATAGAATAAGGAATGAGGAGATCCGGCAGACAGTAGGTGTGGTGAAGCTTCAGGACAGGGCAGGATAGATCAGGCACAGTTGAAGAGGATGGATCCAGTAAGAGCTTCGAATGCACAAGGACTGGGAGTAAGGCCCAAGAGGAGACCAAGATTGGAACACCGTAGAAGGAGAGGACTGGTGGAAGACCAGGAAAAAAAATGGAGAGGCTTCACTTCTATGCCGACACAGCCAGAGGCAGAGAACGGTGAAGGATGATGATGATGGTTATGAACTTTCCCCATCGTCTTATCCATTATTGCAGTCTGGTGTGAAGAGTAAGGACCCTGGCAGTTAACCACAAACAATGGTTCCGTTTCTAAGGTGCACACAACTGCAATTTATAATTGATTTTTCATTATACAAATTTAAATCTGAAACAGGGTGGCCACTCTACGACCATGATAAAGTTCAAGTATAATTCCCGATTTTCAAGGAGAACTTTCTAAAAATTCAAGGGTACAGCAGATGTTCTCTTATTCTACCTCAAGCATTAAGGCCTATCACAACCCCCAGACACACAAATATTAACAATATAAAGGATTTGTGTGCCTCAAATGTGTCCAAAAACTCAAATATATATACCGTTCAATTGAATTGAATTAAATTTAAGGTGAGGAGTTTGCCATTTCACATACTCAGACTCCAAACACATTTACAAACATACGTCACAAATGTTACGAGATATAGTAATCTACGAAAATTGTTAATTTTGATATCTTAAACTTGCTGCAGGGTATTAGTGAATATGTATAAATTCAATGGGATTTGGATTAATCAAAGTTGAATTATTTCACGTCTAAGGAGAAAAATTCATCCAGAATTCACACATAATTCACGATGAGTAGCCAGCCATCCTGTGAATGTTTTTCTTGTATGTCTCAATCCTATATATGTATAACATGTATGAGTGTGTGTTTAATATCCCAAGCGGTTACCAACGTTACGTTGCCTTCTCATTCTAGCACGACACAGAGAGGACCTCCGTGGCGGAGTGGTTAGCACACCGCGCTACGACGCCAGAAGACCCGGGTTCGAATCCCGGCTGGGCGTTCTTTGTGAGAGTTTCTTTATCAACTTTGCCATTCTCATCACAGCGACTGGCCAAAAGTGGCAGAAAAATGAAGTAAAATAAACAAAATCAATAAATCAATCCAAAAATACATCATCCTAGCCGGGGTTTTGAAAATGTCGCAAAACAGCAACAAGTTTCCCCCGTTAAGTCACTTCGACATCACAGCAACAAAGTTCCGAGAGACAGCTTATAATCTTATAATCTACACTAACCTTTACCTTACGAGTGTACAGAGACGTGGCACTGGAAGTTTGACTCACCTGAAACAAAAGAAAAACGTATTACAGAACCAGGTATTTGCAATGAGATGCTTGAACTAGCACTTAGAGCTACAATATCACTTCTCATGCAAACCTTAAAGGTCAAATTCCCATGCACGAACTTCTAGAGTGATCCCTATCTTTGGTTGAAGCGAACTGGTGCTGAAATTACATTGACTCAAGGGTCACGTGTACAGAACTCTTCTCGCGGACTAACCAGGTATTTAGAGCCAGTTCGTAGGGCGTCGGGTTTGATTCCCGGGGTGGGGAATTTTCCACCAATATCACTGCTAGGAGAGCCTTTGGGGCTCTAATAAACGAGTACCTGGGGTAAAGGTGGCCACAGCATGGTGCTTATCACATCACCTCCACAAATGACCGAGATTGTAAATGTAAGTGCGCCATACATCCACCCTCCCATATGTCATAATGACTGTTGCAATGAGGATGGGTGGAGTGGTTAGCAGCTACGACGCCAGGGGTCCCGGGTTCGATTCCCGGCCTGGCCGTGAGTCTTCTTTGTGACTGTCCCTTCATCAATCTCATCATATCATCATTCATTCGCATCTTCGCGAAAAGCCAAAAGTGGCAGAGAAGCGAAGTAAATTCAACTAAATCAATCAATCAGGAGGAAAAACTTTACTTCAACCCGGTATTTCATATGACCAGACATATTATTACATCTATATATGCAGGGTCTACTATTTTCTTCGAGTTTTTCGACTAACGACAGAAAACATAATATTCCTTTATCAATTTCGTCCTATATCCCCATACTTCGGTCATTTTAAGTAGCTTTCTCTACTTCTTGGGTTAATCGTGACGTTCACACAGAAAACTAAATGCATCATATCGATTGATGCAGAGGAATGCATCTATTGATGCACTAAAGTGTGTTTTATGGCTTCTTCAAAGAATCAGATTTACATTTGATGCATTTGGGTGCATTTTTATATGTCGTGAAAGAATAACCAAAGTGCATCATTTGATTCAAGTGAGGATTGCTTTCAGTCGAGATGCACTTCAATGCATCAGTTGATGTTCCTTGATGCACCTTCCTGCATCTTTTTGAATGATGCACTTAAACGTTTGGTCTGTAATGTTTAAGTACATAATCAAGAAAGATTATTTATGAAATTAGATTTAGCATTTGTTGCAAGCTGGAATGTGCGCTGCACCATACCCTCGCTAAAAGTGCAGCGAGTCGTCCAAAAAGACTACAGAAGTGGTCGGAGTGTGGTGCTGACGACGATAGAGCTGGAAAACTGTACTGCAGACAGGTTTCGCACGAACTTCCGATTCACACGCCCCGCTGCAAAACGAAGGAATCCGCACCTGTATTTTTTGGCCAGAGGGATGGTGGAAAAGGGGGTGGGTGGGGGTAGAGAAGGATCGGAGCTTCGCAGCCAGGTGCCGCCCACTGGATTGAATGAAGTCGCGGGACACAGCCCTTGGCAGGTGGGAAATCTCGGCTCGTTTCCTCGCTAATCCTCTTGGATTTAGTTTCGAAGCGGGTGGCAGCCTCTCCGAAACAAATGAAGGTTTAGCAGCGTGGACTAACTGCAAGGGATTTGCGCCGTAATTAATTTGTCCAAGATTTATTGGAGGAAAGTTGCGGCGGGAGGATGTGACCGGGCATTAATCCGAGAGAAATGGGGCGAGTAATTCTAGGGAGTGGAGGAGGGCAAAGTTAGATGGAAGGAGGGAGCATCGAGTCGGGAACGCATCCTGGGTGTCCAGGGCGGAAACTGGGAGATTCGGGATTCTTCGGATTACTGCCGTGAGGGATCGTCACGGCCTCGGGCTGCAGACCCGTGCCTCTTCGCCGCCTCGGGCTCCAGACCCGTGCCTCCTCGCCGCCTCGGGCTCCAGACCCGTGCCTCCTCGCCGCCTCGGGCTCCAGACCCGTGCCTCCTCGCCGCCTCGGGCTCCAGACCCGTGCCTCTTCGCCGCCTCGGGCTCCAGACCCGTGCCTCTTCGCCGCCTCGGGCTCCAGACACGTGCCTCTTCGCCGCCTCGGGCTCCAGACACGTGCCTCTTCGCCGCCTCGGGCTCCAGACACGTGCCTCTTCGCCGCCTCGGGCTCCAGACACGTGCCTCTTCGCCGCCTCGGGCTCCAGACACGTGCCTCTTCGCCGCCTCGGGCTCCAGACACGTGCCTCTTCGCCGCCTCGGGCTCCAGACACGTGCCTCTTCGCCGCCACTAGCTGCAGACCCGTTCCTCTTCGCCGCCTCTAGCTGGAGACTCGTGTCTCGCCACCGTTTCGAGCCGAAGTCCTGTATTTTGTCACCGCCTCGAGCTACACACCAATGTTCCCTTATAGCACATGAATGTCCAAGGGACATTTAACATAACATGTTATATCATTTAGATATTAGTGTCGAAGTTTTGGATCCAGTAATACACCCACAGGATATCCAGGAATTATTTTTCATGGATATTCTGTGTACGATTTTGGATGTGTTTTGGACATTCTGTGGATCTTTTGATATGAATACTACATTAGACATTTTTATTTGATTGTGGACAAGAAAATTATAATTCTGGACTAGAATTGAAGCTAATCTGGGCATTATCTTGATATATTGAATACGAATCTTTCAACAGGCAACGATTTATTGGAAATAAATAAATAAATAAATAAATAAAAAAAAACAGGTAGCAAAACATTTGTCATTTCTGAATAAACACGTAGACATATAACCTTCCAGGGAGAGCAGATACATGGACAGTGGTCCTCTGGATCTGCCCTGGACATTGTGGATATCCTATGGATATGCGTTGGAGATTTGTGCTGTATGGGTCCCGTCCCCGCAACGAACTGAAAACTGGTATCGTCATCACTCCAACCTGCAAATGTCAGTCTGCATTTTACAACCCTTTTTCATTTAAACGAAATGTCTTTCCAAACACCACCTGCATTTTACAGGAGGCATCTTTTTTCCACGCCGAAGGTGTTGCTCGTTCTGTACATTACAGTGGACATTACATTACATTAACTTGCCAGACGTTCAGGAAGTCGTTTATTGACTGAGAAGTCGTAATAAGTTCTCCTCCCCCCATTGTTCTGTCTGCAGTGCGCAGTCAACTTTGAACATTCGCTAGTCTACGCTTTGGTAACGTCGTTGGGCAGCGGGTACGAGTCCGCAACTGCCACGTAGCAGAAGACAAGAAACAAAAAGGTCCTTCTGGATTGCCAGAAACTTGGGGGCCTCTCTTATCGCACGTAAGTCAAACACCAGCTCGATCAAGTTCTGTATTTGGTCTTCTCACGTCAGGTTAAATACTTTCGTTGTTCGGCTAAATATAGTATAGTTATGCTAGATTTAAACCTAACAATTCTAACCACGAAAGCATTTCGCGGTTGCGTCCGAAAACGAAATACGGCGCTTGATCAAGTAGGTGTTTGACTTAAGTGCGATGAGTCATACCCTTGCCAGAATGGTTTTGATTGATTTGGTGTCTTAAGACCATTTTATGCACAGTAAGGCTAATTGGGAATGGACCTAGAGTTTATAGTGGGATCCGAACCACTATGTGCCTCCACCGGGTATCGAACCCGGGACCCCTTGATTACAAGGCGACAACGCCAAGCCAGAATGGGTATTCAGCTGTAGAATCAATACGTATAATACTATTCTCTATATTTTAACATAGAACTCCACTCTAAAAAATATGCAACTTGCGTTAATGTGGAATTGGCGTTGTTTAACACCATCTTTGGTGTCTTGTTACACCATTTGCTGTCGAACTACATCAAATATGAAAGCCCTTAACAGTCGATTAGGGTGTTAGAGTGCCACACACGTAAATTTGCCGTTGCGTAGAAACGAATTTTCGTTTCGTCTCCCTCTCTCTTAGCATCACGTGTTCTACCCTGCTCGAAAACCTTCGCTATTGTTGCCATATTGTCATTCCATTCCTGGACACACTCGCGCAAACTTCATTGAAAACAATTGAACAGCGCTCCAGCTCGCGGTTCCCACCGGTCAGCAGGGACGGCAATGTGGCAATATAGCACGGCGTAGTCGTTGCTTCTTTTATGCAGTGCATGTTCATTGGCTAGCTAGTAACTAGTGTTGCCAACTGTAATAATGAAGCACTATTTCTGTCACGGAAGGGGAAAGCAGGTAAAGTGGCGGTGAGTTTTGTTGGATTGGAAGCACCATATTTTTATTTTATACTAAGTATTTGACCGGTTTGACGTTGTGTGCGTGTATTGCGTGTGTGTATGTAAAAGTGTGTGTTTGCTAATGAACGTTAAATTCCATAATGCCTCCAGTTCTGTCGAAGTTGAAATCAAAAACCTTGCATAGCCAAGCTCGGGAAATTCTAAGCAATTCAACTCTGGCTCCGGCAGGTGTTCTTGTAGAAATTGCATAGAGAAGGCTGTCATTTTTGCTGCTTAATGCGATACATATTGTTTTCTGTGTTAAAATTGCCATGCTTTGATGGGTGACCAAGTTCATAGCAGGGCCGGCGGAAGGGGAGGGCGAACCGAGCGGCAAAATTTGAAGAGAAGAAAAAAATAAGCCTATTGAAAACTGTGATCGAGCGAGATATTCTTTTGCGCTGAATAGTATTGAAATAGCATAAGAAGTCTCATTATTTATTTTATATTTGATGTTTTAGTTAGGAATATATTGATTTTCAATTTTCCGTTGCTGCGTAATGACCGGGGGGGGGGGGGTCGAAATAGAGCGGCATCTACTGCCACCTCCCAGGGAGGCAAAATGACTAGCGCCGGCCCTGGTTCATAACAAAAGAAAAAGCCGCGCAGCTTATCATCTAGTGGCAGTATATGTACTTGTTATTGTTGTTGAAGCCGGCATCCTTTGTAAATGTACAACAAAGGCAACCGACTGTCACAGATCTCAGAGAGGAAATAATAATACTGTTTGAGGAGGAGTGTTATGGTGCAATTGTAGCGGTTTAACACGTTGGCATGTTATTATCTGCCGTTGCAGTTCCATACCAGTGTATACGGGTTTTGGGAGTGAAAAGTTAGAACGCCACCAGTGCATTAATGCAATGAAAAATAATATATACGTATATATTTTTTTTATTTTGTTTGAAATCACTCAAATAAGGAATCGTATGAAGAAGTCTTCTTTGCAGAATTTTTGGTAATTGTACTTATGTGTTAGTTCATATTTTGCGAATTTTTAGTCCATATGTATGTAGCTACATACAAAGCCACTTGTTAGTACATATTAATCCTAGTCCTGGTATAATGCATGACGTTTAAAACTCAACGTTAGATAGACCTGAATTCTCTAATTTTATTGTTGTACGTAACAGCTGTGCATCGGCGCACCGCAGCGATTTTTCTATCTGCTCCATTAGCAACACTGCTTCTTTAGTTCTGTCGCGCATTGCACGGCAGAATTATCTGCGCTGGACTCTACACCATTTTCGACGACTTTTAGACTGTGGAAACAACATAGGAAAACGTATTTGTCTATAGATCCCACACAAAAGATTGATATTCCTTGAACACACCAAGTTTACAACTGGTGGAGTGTGTGTCGAAAAGCGGAATAAAGTCAGTGGTCGTAGGTTTGAATCACGAGTATGCGTTTCTCCTTTCATAGATGGCGCAGTGGTATCGTCGTTGCCTTGTAATCAAGAGGTCCCGGGTTCCATAGCCACATGCAGTTGGAGACACATAGTGATTCGGATCACACTTTAAACTGAGGGAGCAGTCCCGATTAGTCTACAAATGTGGACTTAAAACTCAAATAAATCATTCGTCAGTGTCATGACACGCAACGTAAAACAATAAAAACGGAAAATAATTTCAGATGAACGTGGAGAAAGCAGTAGCACTAGAATATTTTCATCACCAATTGAAATCATGCTATCCACTAAATAAGGTGCTATATATGTTATCAATTCGTTTCTTTGTCCTCCCTTTGTTTTCTCTTCTCCTTATCTATATTTCTTTCTCCTTGCTTCTGTTATCATGCTTCTCCTCTCTTTCTCTCTCATTCCTCCCCCTCCATTTCTCTCCTTTGTTGCCAACACTAAATTTGCATCGAGTTTCTTTTATTTAACGCCACTTTTGGCTAGACACAACGATAAGGGGCGTGCACCCAAGTGTCAACCTGACTTGCAAGCACAGCCTGGACTGCATTCTGCAGACTAACTAGGTTCTGACGCCTTGACCTGCGCCCAGGATAATCCCGTCTCGGATTTGCGACGTCCATGTGTGTTTGTGTTTTTTCCTTAATCTACATTCATTTGCCAAAAGTGGCAGAAAAGCAAAGTAAAATAAATCAGATTAATTAAACAATGACGAGCAAGTGACCCGTTTCGCCTTATTGCGTTTTCACCCCCCTCCCCCAATACAATTTCGCGTGATTTATTTAACACGAACTTTCTACACACAAAAAATTTCCCACCAGGGATTATTATCGACAAGAAGGGTCATAATTATTAATAATGCAATAAAACACCATGCTACATTGACATAACGTGAATTTATCGCGTGTTTCTTGGACTCATACTAAGAAACTAACCTAACCTAGGGGTCGTGGGGGGGGGGGGTGCAAGGCAGGCAGCAGCATCGCAAGCTCTGCGCTCCCATTCAAGTCGATAATATTCCCAGGTGGGAAATTCTTTCGTGTGTAAGGCGAAATGGGATGTACCGTTTCGCCTTAGAAAGTTCGTGTCACATAAATCATTTGAAATTGTATTGGGAGAGGCGAAAACGCAATAAGGCGAAACGGGAGGACACGACTGGAATGAAACGGATAATCACAAATAGACAGTGACAGCATTATACTGGCCGTGTGTCCAGACGCCAGAGCCTCGTTGGCATGCAAAATCCAGTCCAGGATGTAACTACAGTAAAACCTCGTTAATCCGAACCCCGACAAGTCGGACTTCGCTTCATCCGGACAGGCAAAAGGAAAGAAGAAAAACAGAATGCAAGGTTTTAAATGTGGCTAGAAGTCAACAAGAGAACTTCCCAAAGAAAAGACAGTCAACCACTGATGAAATTCTGTTTCCCGTAGACTTTGAACTGTACTGTAGTATAGTGTATTTAGGCCTATGCCCTTTAAATACACCATAATAAACGTGTTTTGTTGCTATAAACGGAGTTTTAACCTTTCCTCTGCCGAGGGGGTCGTCAGAAAGTAATCCCGGTTTCGCCGAGGCCTCGCGCGCGAATTTTAAATTCGTACACTTATTTGACAAAAAAATGTTATAACTCGTAACTATTTGACTAATCTACTTCGGGTAACTTTTGTTTTGCAGCTAAAACATCAGGGCATGCAACCGTGCAGAAATCAAAACACCAAAGCCAATAAGAGGGGTTGGGTGGGCTACGGCACCCAACTTTCAAATGAAAAAAATCCTAAAAATGGGGAGTATGTTTCACATATTCGATAATGTAATGCACCCAGGAACATGAAATATCTTTCATTAGTTTGCGAAAGGACCATTCTTTGAAAATAATGCTAAAGTTTGCGTCCCCTTCCCAAAATAGCGGCGGAAGAGGGGGCAACTTCCCATTTTTATGATTTTTTTTCATTAAAAGTTGAGGGCCGCGGCCCACTCAACCCCTCTTATGGTTTTGGCGTTTTGATTTCTGCACGGTTGCATGCCCCGATGTTTTAGCTGCAAAACAAAAGTTACCCGAAGTAGATTGGTCAAATAGTCTACCAGTTATAACATTTATTTGTCAAATAAGTGCACGAATTTAAAATTCGCGCCAACTTCCATACGTAACTTTGGACTCGGGGAGGGGGAGGGGTGCATCCACTTGACGTGCCAAAGCTTCGTCTAACCCACTGTAAGTGTTTCCGACCGAACAGAAAAGTATCAAGATGATAAAAAAAAACAACAGGAATTTTGTATGGTCGAAATATCGACCAAAATACGAATAAAGGTTAATGCACTTTCTACTGTTCTTTTAGGTTATTTCAGTTAATCCGGACTCTCGTTAATACGGTCAACTTATCCTCCCATTATCTAAGTTATACTTTACTTTGGAAATACAAAGGAAATTGACCTTCAGGATTTCTGCCACTTTCGGCTGATCGCAAGTTGACCTTCAATGACAGGAAGCAACAGACTACCTGCAACAACAAGGTTTATATTACTCGGCGAAGATAAGAGCAAGATAATTACGAAGAGACAGCCTTGTTTATTAATTACGTCACAGTGCTGAATACAATGAGTCCACCTCACGCGCCATGCCATGAATGTGCATCGAGGGGTGTGTGCGAGCGAGTACGCACGGTGCAGGAGAGGGGAAGTCACTACCTCCCCTACTTACGATAAACCCAGCGGTCGCTTCAACAAACCTGCCTCGCCACGCCCTCCACGGAGCTCCACCCCCTAATCACATGATTCCCTGCCCCCTCTGTGACGTCCACACACGACAGCTGATCATGAACACATGGAGCGGAGGGAGAGTGGGGGGAGAGGGCTACACACACATACGCGACCGAACCAATGGATGTCCAAATTGACGCCGCGTGAAAAGCGAGCATGCGTCAGTGAGGGCCCGTACGGTTGCCTGTTTCTTTGTGGCTGTGCATTGTAATGAAAATCATCAAACAATTATTGTAGTGGCATTCTTTCAAGTTTTCAGGGTATCGCCTGGGGGTGTTAAATAGGCAGCCTGAACGGTCAACTAATATGGTAGGGAGAGACAGAGAGCTCCATCTCTTTTTATGGATAAGAGGGGGAAAGGAGAAACTCTCGGGAAAAATCTCTTTTCCGTTTCAATCTTCTCTATCTCTCTCATTTGTATCTTCTTTCTTTCTCTCTCTTCTCTGATTTTCTTTCACTTTTCCGTTTCTATCTTATCCCTCCCTGTTGTTTCTTTCTTCTCCCTCTTTTCTGTTTCTTTCTTCGATCTCATTCTTCTCTCTCACTATCTTGTCTCTTCTGCTCTTTTCGCTTTTTCTTTCTTATCGGTTTCTTTGTTCCCTCTTTTTTCTGTCTATTCTTCCATCTCATCTGTTTCTTTCTTCCATCTCATTTTTCTCTCTCTCCCTCTTTTCTGTCTCTCTCTTCCTCCTTTCTGTTTCTTTTTCTCTCCCTCTTTTCTGTTTCTTTTACTGTCTCCCTCTTTTCTGTTTCTATTACTCTCTCCCTCTCTCTTTTCTTTCTCTGTTTTTCTTCTCCCTCTCTCTCTCTCGCAAAAATGAATGGTCTCTTTCTCCCTGGAAAGAGAAAGGAGATAAAGATATAAACAGAGAGAAAGAAGTCTCTCTCTCTCTCTCTCTCTCTCCCTCTCTCTATCTTTCTTTTCCGAGAGGAAAAATAGAAAGAGGAAGAGAGAAACGCTTGTTCCCACACTCTCCCTCTCTCTCTCCAGGAAGGAAAAGATAGAGAACGGGAAGGAAAGAGAGAAAGGAGCTTCTCTTCTTCTCCCTTTTTCTTTCTTTCCCAAGAAAGAGTCAGGGAGGGAGGGACTAGAGGGGGACGTAAGCCGTGCCCCGCTCCTCGGCCGGGATGTCACAAACTTATGAATCACCCTGTATACATATGAATTTTTTTAACTTGCATAAATGATTGTAACGCTGGCTTTACGCAATAAATAGAATAAAATAATGGTTTCAAGATGATGCAACGTTTTAACAGCAAGCCTAACCAGTTCTTTTGTTCATTTTTTCTCGGTCTTCCAGTAGGCCTATCTGACACTGGTGTCCGATCTCTCTCGCAGCCCGAACAGGGGCGGCGGCAGAGTGGTTTTCGCTGTCAGCACCGCCAGACTCCGAACACTGGCTGCGTCCTGATGACCCACGCATTGCGTTTTTCCCCCATTCCTCCTGCTAACGCCATCCACAACACAGATATACACTTTTCTCTTCTTTTTTTTTTAATCCTGTGCGTGCAAGTGCGTACGGAAGCCTCCCCCTAACCCCCTCCCCTAATTCAAACGGGCAGGTTTATGCCATTAGACAAAAAAGCTGTGGGGCCAGATTAACGTCGCCTCGTTTTCATAGTGCCGAAATAAATGTCACGTCATTCCTTTCCTTAACAAAGATAAAGTGGGTCACACAGTATGACCAGATTTATAATGGTGTTTGGTGTGGAAACTGGATGGAATGTAAGCAAGCTTAGTTTTGCGCGGGGCTGCTATAAAAGGTAGCTAGCTCCATACATAAAATAGCGAATGAGAAGTACCAGCGCCAGAGACTTGAGTGGGGGGGGGGGGGGGCAGATTGACAGACTTTACACCACCGCAATCGAATTTCGCACACTTTAGATCCAGAATTGCGCACAGATTTTGATCGAACGTTGCCACTTTGATAGCTTTAAAAGTCTGTGCGCAAAACTGTTTTTTTTTTTACTTTAGACAAGAAGAGAGACAGAAATTAGAAATAGAATAGTAAATATCTTAAGGATTAAATAAAAAAATATAATTTGACCAGTAAATGTAGCACAAGTAAAGATACAATTTTCATACCAATTTACTCAAAAGTTAGGTTAGGTTAGGTTAGGTTAAAGACTGCACAACAAACACTTCTGTCAATCGAAGCTCGTGACCTTCGGTATAAATACGAAGATACGTCGACCATTACATTCTAGTCCACCAATCAGGTTCATCCTCTTTGCATATCTAATGCTACCCTTCCAGCAAAAACACGTGTAAGTACACACACACACACACACACACACACACACACACACACACACACACACACACACACAAACACACAGATGCGAGAACGGCTTGAGAACATTTTTTTACATCTGAGAACATCGCCTCACTTTTTTGTGCGCAATCCGGCTCAAATAATACCCACCCACGCACAGCAATATAAACCAAACTCTTTTACATATTTCATCTAGGTGATGTTGGGCACAAATGCTTGCCCTCTGACACGGCCAATGTTGCCAGTACACCTCGTAATTTCGATTGATATATTGATTGATTTGTTGTTTTAAGTCCACTTTATGCACAGTAAGGCTAATCGGGACTGGACCTACAGTTTAAAATGGGATCCGAACCACTTGTGCCTCCACCGGGTATCGAACCCGGGATCTCTTGATTACAAGGCAACAACGCTACCACTGCGCCATTCGTAATTTCGAAAACATACATTTGTCTTGTATGAATATGCCTAATTAACCCAATAAAATCTTATGCAAATGCATAAAATGCGTAAAAAATTATAGCTATTTTATCAGTTCGATAAATACCCACACATACCATCGATTTTTTTGCAAGTGACTCCACAGCTGGCTATTTAAGCGTTCGAATCCCAGCCCTGGCATGGGTCAATAACCATAGTCAAAGAGGGGCAAACTTTTCACAGCGAGTGGAGAAGACTAATAACTTTTTGACGCATCGTTTCGATGCTACGAATTCTCGAAACGACCTTTTTCTAAATCGTGTGTATGTGTATGCATATACAACTACATAACTAAAGGAGTCTATTTTCAATCACGGCACCAAAAGTTCCAGGTTCGAACCCGGAGGTTTCCGTAGTGAATGAATCTCAACAAACAACCGAACACATCAAATGCCTCCACAGGTTCTTGTATTATGTTGCATAGCGTCACTTTTCTCCCACTCCTGGCTAATCGCGCCGCCCCCCGTGGCAGAATGGTTAGCACAGCGCTACAACGCCGGGGGTCCCGGGTTCGAGTCCCGGCCTGCGCATTGATGATTGCGAGTGTCCAGTCATCAATTTCGTCATACCACTCATCCCCATCTTCTCAAATGAGACAAAAGTGCCACAAAAGCGAAGTAAAATATAGCAAATCCTGGCTAATCACGGCAATGAGGATGAATCAAGTTTGTTTTAAGTCCACTTGATGAGTTTTAAGTCCACTTAATGCATATATGGGCTAATGGAGACTGGAACTACAGTTTAAAGTGTATCGAACCTGAACGCTTTGATTACGAGGCGAAGACGTTATGCGACTGCTCCATCCAGGGAGAATGCATCGTCTGCGTACGTTCCGTCGGTGAATTTCGGATAACATTTTGATGACCCCTCGTATATACATTATACACCGCAGCGCACTGAATCAGTCCACGATTCAGGAGTCGAATCACAGAATTTAAACCTTCCAACCTATACATCTCGTTCAGCCTGTTTCGAGCCTGTAACACGTCACCTTTAACAGGTGGTGTACTGTATAACACACAGGAATCGACTCGCTAAGTCTATATCTGCGTTATCGATTCTTCTCGTTAAAAACAAGAGCCTTGTGCAAGAACGTATGAACCGCACTGCTAGTAGCATTCTTTCGCCTAGCGCGTGTTATCAGTTGTCACATGTGAACCCATTTATCTCGGATTCAAATTACGCTGTCACTGTGGTTTGCCGGAGCCATTATTCTTTGCCCTGCAACCGTTCCTTGTCAATGCAAAGAATGGCCCGGAAACAAGCATGCAGCAGCGCTGTCTGTTGGACAAACTGTGCAACAGCTTTCCGGTTGCATTCGGGCTGTTGTTTCTACAGGGTATTTTACTGCAGGGCGGATCAATGAGATTCTCTGGTGGGGGTGGATACCTTTTTTTAGCTCTTAGTACAGCTCTTTCTAGCTCTTTGTCTACACAAGAGACAAAAACTCATACAGGGATAAAATGTGGTACATAGCTTCCTGTAACTGGCATTACTAAACATACTGAAATTTAATTATCATATTGAAGAAAAAATGTCCAGTATAAAGCAAATTATACCGTCTCCGTTATCTTTAGAGCAAGTCGGTGCATAGCGAAGCACTACACGCTACTGCGAAGGCTGGTAACAGCAGTCGCTCCACCCTCCATGCTATCCCGTTCCTCTCAAGTGTTCATTAGTGGAGCAGTCACACGCCATTACTTGTTTTCGTTCGTCTGCTCCAGAGATAGTTGGGACAGAGTGTAGGTAAAGCACTAAGATAAAATTAGGCAGGTAGCTTTATGAACACTCGTCAAATAACCAAGGACATACTTAAAGGGGGTCCAGGGGATCTGCCCCCCCCGAAAGGATTACCAAGCCCAAAATGTAATAAAAAAACTATTTGTTTACTGTTGTATAATGTGAAGATCACTTATTTACGCACAACTTGCATATTGTGATTAAACAGCTTTTTGCGTTGGCAGTGCGTGTGAAAAATTTATGGGTATCACTGCTACGCTACTATAATAATAGGCATAAAATTAATAATGAGGGTACTTTACTTGTCATGAGCTGTATGTAACAACCTTTTCGATATCCAATAATAAAGAATTTCAAAAATTGACATTCATGTCTTTGCATGAACAGTTGTTTTTTTCTTGTTTCTTTTAGTGATCTTAACCAAACATAAGCTAGATACTGAATACATGTTGTTATATCTCACATAATCTTTTTTACATGTTCATGTAATAACATCAGTAATAATCGTAATTATTGACATTTTTATTATCAATAGAAATATTACTCTTATTAACCTATTAATTATAAACCCATCTGTCCACTAATCGTCTTGGGGGGGGGCTCGATTAGTGTCAACAACCTCAGTTGTGAAGTAAAAATTGTACGGGTAACATCGCTCTCCCGTTACACCGTTGCCAAGCCAACGTCTGTTGTAGTCACACGTTTGTTCAGTGTTTGGGTGTTTTGTGTACTAATTTTCCATGCTTTGTGTACTGTTGTACAACTTTTATCCAGTAAGGGCGCTGACCAATTCTCTCTCCATCCCCGTTTTACAGTACGCTTGGCAACATGCTGTGTACCCGACGCTCGTTTGTTTCGTCCCGCCAGTAACGTTCGGGTGTCTTGCGACACGAAAATGCCCGATTTCACTCGAAGATAATTCAACTGATGGCTGATTCGTCGTTTCCCAGCCGCCAGTTGGAAATACGAGTAGTATACATGCGAGGGACGTCGTTCGGACCTCTTCCGAAATGTAGAAATGTGCTCTACCCTTCATTTGGGTACACAAGAGCCCAATAAATTGACGAACTGCTCTTTGAACTTGGGCGCGCATAGGCGTGCGCACGGGGGGGGGCGTTTCCCCTTCTAATACTTTCACTTGGAAATTTAGTGTACAGAAATCTCATTACCGTTATTAAACAATATTATTCTCTTTAAAGAGCTGACGTAAGTTTCAAGCAACAGCGGCCGGTTTATTTCCTATGTCACTTCGTTCTCCAGCATACTAATTGTTATTTATTTATTTCGAACACACAGGCACATGCCTAATTACAGTGTTCACAGAGTAAACAAGAAAGTAATACAAAAATAATATTACATCAAGTGAGAAATATGACATTTCAATCTACAATATACTTATAAACATGACTGATTTCATATATTGCTTGATTTGATAGAATTTATGTAATAAGGATGAGATGTGGGATGGAATAAAAAGCTGCTTACAGAAGGCAGTGGATGAAACAATAGGCTACAGGGAAAGGAAAAGTGCAAAGAAACCATGGATTACTGATAGTATGCTGGAAAAAATGGAGGAACGGAGAAAATGGAAGAATGTAAATACAGAAGAGGGAAGACATAATTACAAGATACTGAATAACCAGCTAAGAAGAGAAACTGACAGGGCAAAAGAACAATGGATGAAACAAAAATGTGAAGAAATTGAAGAACTGGAAAAAAGAGGAAGGTATGACTTGATGTATCGTGAAGTAAACTGCTTGGGCTTCCAAAAGAAGAAATGGAAAACAATGTGGATGATAGAAGACGAGGAAGGATGTGAAATCACAGACAAAAAAGGAATATCGAATGTGTGGGGAAAGTACGTTGAAGAGCTCTACCAGAAAGAGAATCGCCCAGACAGTCTGAATGTAGAAAATGAAGACGACGTGCCTGACGATGAGAAAGGATACTATATCCTGAATGAAGAATTTGAGCAAGCACTCAAAGAAATGAGGAATGGGAAAGCAACGGGCACTGATGAAATTCCTGTTGAACTTATCAAATGCCTGGGAGATGGAAAAAGAGAAATACTGCACTTATGCAATGAAATCTATGAGAAAGGGGATTGGCCACAAGATTTCACGGAGACTGTTTTGGTACCTCTGCAGAAGAAAAGCAATGCCAGAAAATGTTCTGAGTACAGGACAATCAGCTTGATATCTCACTCGGCAAAAATTCTTCTAAGAATTCTGAACAGACGCCTATACTCGAAGGTCAGTGGCGAGTTAGAGGAAGAACAGTTTGGTTTCAGGAAAGGAAGAGGTACAAGGGATGCAATTGGTTTACTGAGGACCATTGGGGAAAGATATTTAGAGAAAGGAAAGGATGTGTTTGTAGTATTTGTAGACCTGGAGAAAGCCTTTGATAGAGTGAATTGGGTTAAACTTTTAGAAATTCTGAAGAAAATTGGTGTAGATTGGAAAGAAAGAAGACTTCTAAGCAACTTATACATGAATCAACGAGTTAAAGTGAGAACAGGAGACGAAATGACAGAAGGCTGTGAAATTGGAAGAGGAGTACGACAAGGATGCTGCCTATCGCCTACTTTGTTTAATATCTATTTAGAAGATATAGTGAAAACTTGTTTCCAGGGTACAGGAGGTGTCAAATTGGGAGGAAGAAGAATAAACTGCATAAGATTTGCTGATGACATGGCATTATTCGCTGAGGATGAAATAACCATAAATAGTATGTTAGAAGAGTTAAACAGCAGCTGTGAGCAGTATGGAATGAAGATAAATGTAAAGAAGACAAAGGCAATGGTTATAGGACGGAAACCAAGGAATATTAATGTGAGAGCAAACAGTGAAAGAATCCAGCAAGTGGATAGCTTCAAGTACCTCGGATGCACTATAAGCAGTGACATGAGCTGCAACCAAGAAGTGAAAATGAGAATCGCAATAGCAAAAGAAGCTTTCAATAGAAGAAAAAATGTTTTTTGTGGACCCATGGACATAGGTCTAAGGAAGAGATTGGTGAAATGTTTTGTGTGGAGTGTAGCACTATATGGTGCAGAAACCTGGACGTTGAGAAGAAATGAAGAGAAACGACTCGAAGCTTTTGAAATGTGGACATGGCGAAAAATGGAGCGTGTAAAATGGACAGACAAGGTAAGAAACGAAGCCGTACTGAAAAGAGTTGGTGAAAAAAGATCCATACTGGAGACCATCAAGAAGAGGAAAAGAAACTGGTTAGGACACTGTCTAAGAAGAAACTGCCTGCTAAGAGATGCCTTGGAGGGAATGGTTGAAGGAAGAAAAGTCCGTGGAAGAAAGAGATATCAGCTTATGGATGATATTAAATTAACTGGGTCGTATGCTATTACGAAGCGTAAGGCAGAGAACAGGGAAAGCTGGAGATTGCAGTGAAAAACCTGCCAATTAGGCAGAAAACAATGAATGAATGAATGAATATACATGTAAATAGTAGTAGTGTAATAGAGATATTGGGTAATAACTTGCACATATAAGAGACACAATGATAAACATACGACAGTGAAATTGAAACAGTATTTTATATTAAATAAGGTTAAACAAAAATATAGATAATGTCTAATTTAGGGTGAGGTTATGAACATAACAATCGTAATTGTGTCTTGTTTGTATAGGCTACAGTGTTCAGAAGAATCTTATTTGATAGCCTAGTTATGTGGTCGCAGAATAAATTGGTCACGCATTGGAAAATTATTGTAGTTGTCTTGAATCTGCTGTACGAAATCATGTTTATATGTAAATTAGTCTGAACCGCAGACCAGGAAAATGAAGGGGGAGGGGAAAAGAGAACTTTTGTGCCACGGAAGCTGGAATTCTTCTAAAAGAGTGATTTTCGGTGGGTCCGGACACACACTATACGCCCCTGTTTAGTACCCATCAATACAATAAAACTGTGAGATGGATTTCTTTCTCCGACTGAACTTTCATCAAAGATTTTGCCTCCCTTAATCTGAGGGGCGCGGGATCGAATCTCGGCCAATCCGTGGGTGTTTCAGCCACGGTTAGCCTAGAAGTGGTACTATGCGACGCGAAAGTTCAGTGAGCGTAACTTTTTTTTTTCATTCCGCTTTGGAAACCAGGTGGCGTTGCACGTCTCCGAACTCCTTTTCCCCTCTCTCAGAAAAGAGACTGCATAAAGAGAAGAGTTTTTCTTCTCAACAAGAAGAATGTGCCTCTTGGCAACGATGGGGGGAACCTAATGTGAAGTCTAAATTGTTCCCAACGGGTAAAGAGATTCCCCCACCCCCTATCTGTTGCCCCTAAGTCAAATGAGGCACACGGCGCAAGTATTGAATCTTCCCTCCCCACCCTACGAAAGAAAAGACCCTGGTCTTTCCACAAGCGTTTTTCAACACTCATTACGTATTCATCGCCACAGTTACATGCACCCGAGCGATGTACTTTCGGCAGAGAAAGGAAAGGGAAAAAAAAGTGGGAGGGGGAAGGAGGGCACTTTGCGCGTGCCTCACGACAACTTCAGCGCCACCTTGCAGACGTAATGCCAACTCTGATACTGCCCCAATCAAAACCGATCATTACAACCCCCCCCCCCTTCCTTTCGTCATCACGGAACACAGGCACTGTTGCCAATTTGGTTCTTTTGGAGCAAGATCTGGCTCTCTTTGGCTTCTCAAATTTCGAAATGCTCCAAATAGCTTTTTTAGTTCCACGAGGGTAAATTTAGCTCCAAATCTAGCCCTTTTAGTATTGTCAATAAAAAAAACAGGGTGAGCCGAAAAGAAATAGACAGTTTTACAGAAACAACATGGCTGAAATACTTAAATGCTTGGAAGAGTATGGCCTGAAGTTTACATGGCTAAGCTACAAATGTTCTATGTGTGACCCTTTTGTAACACGACATATATATTCAATGCAATAGCCCACTTCAAGTTCCTTCCTCCAATCGTAGCTGGACTACCCTGTGGTTGGTTGTTTGCCACACCGTGTTCTAAAACGACGCTGCACGATAGTAACAGAATTTGTTTTCGCAAATTCAATCACGCAGAAAGCCTTCTCCACCGGGCTAGCGGCCATATTGCTGACCGACGTCAAGGGCGCTCACGTGATGCTGACGTCACGAAAACACAGTACTAGATGCTTCCTGATGAAGCAAACAGTTTTCAATTTCTAAAGCGTTTAATCTATTTCTATTGTGGTCACCCTGTATTTTTACAAGCTAAATTAATTTTTCTTCCACTGCACAACAATCGTGATTACGTCCACAAAAATGCTCTAATTTGTTTACAGAATTAGGTCTGCAAGCATAAGTCATTGTTGTAAAACTGCTGTTGTTTAAAGCGTACGCGTCATACACATGAGTAAAGAACAGCACCATTAAAAGGACAACAATGTAAGCAAACTCAATATTCACAAAAATTTCTAACAGAATGGAGGAAGTGCGAGAATTGTAACTGATAGCCGCTTGCTCTTGAAGGATATGACAGCGAGTGTTTTGTAAATTGTCATCACTTTATCCCCCAGCCCCTTTTTGATACCTAAATTACCCTAGGAGGCAGTTTATAGACACTTCGAAAATCTAGCTCCTTGAAGGACAATTTCAGCTCCATTTAAGGCGCGACTTAGCTCCTTTATGCGGATCGGGTCTGGCAACACTGATTACAGAAACGGACAACGTGATGAACAGGCATGATATAGAGCGTTCGGAACGTTCGATAACGTACTTGTCCCTCACGAACATCTCCATTTCTTTATCGTTTTGTTTCTTTCCCTCCAAGACAGAAGGAAAAGGAAATGTTGCAGAGCGGAGAAAGCCTGATCACGTAATGGACGCATGTAATAACATGTCCCGTAATCCGCTAGGACATGTTACAACATGTACGCTTGCCACGAATCCACAGATCTCGTTAAACAGATCCAGGCTTTGCTGCAGGCACCCACTTCTAAAAATTCCTCTGGCTACACATTTGCTTGAATTGGAGTTTTAGTCCGCTTTATGGACAGAAAGGCATGAACTGGACTGGACTTAAAAAGAGTTTTAAGTGGGACCCCATTCCGACCCGATGTGCCTCCACCGGGTATCGACCCTGGACTCCTCCATTAAAAGACGGCGACGTTACCACTACGCCTTCAGGAAGGCCCTACTCATTTGACACACAAGCAAAATCAAAAAATAACTTTTCCAGAGAGGAGCAAGCAAAGTATTTTCTTCTAAGGGGGGGGGGGGAGGTGGCATATTTTCCCCCATATTAGTAATATCCCCCTTAAAAAAACACTGTTTCAGTCTGAAATTATAATGCTCCTTCAACCCACTTATAATAATTAATATAAATTACTGTGACGAATGAAATTATGTGTGAAATATATAATTTTTAGGTGGACATTAATTTTCCAGGGATTGGGAGCACGGTCCCCCACTTCCGGACGTCCATGCATGTTGTTCTCAAAGGGTGGCACAAGATAAAATTTTCACCTCCACATTAGACCTCCCCCAATAAAAACCTTAATAATGTTACATATATTTATGGTTATTAATGCGACAAATAATAGCCTTATATTTTAAATACTGTTATAAGGAACACGGACACGCATATTGTAGGTACGTGTTCATTTAATGCGTACATAATGATATCAAAACAACAGTAATCTCTTAGCTTGCATCGCTACATGATTTTTGCAATATACTTATTATGTTATGCAGAAGAAACTTTTCTTTTCCACATAAATCCAACTTTTTAAAACAAGTAGCCACGCTTACGTAATCCTAATCAGAAATAAGGCTTTGGCGCCACTCAAGGGGGGACGTCCATGGACGTCCGCAGGATTTTTTCCAGGGAGGGGCAAAGAAGGTATTTTTCTCCAGGGGGGGCAAACAAGGCACATTTGCTCCAAAAATAGTGTTGTTCCCTAAAAAAACATTGCTTAAATTTGAATTTATGATGTTCATGCAATAATTAACACATATTATTGTGGCTAAAATTAAATTATATGTGTGAAATACATAATTTTTGGTTGACTTTCATTTTCCAGGGGGGCCACGGCCCCCCTTGCCCCCCCCTTCCGGACGCCCATGGGGACGTCCCCGGTTTGGCACCCCTGAGACCGATGCCCTGTGCAGTAGTCTGACACATAAGCCGCCCCCGACTAAAAACGAATATAATGTAAACAAAAACACGTGATTTCACAGCATAATTGTGCTCTGGGACAATTAAACCGTTGGTATTAAAATATAATACTTTTCTTCAGACCTCAAGGCTACTATGACGCAATTGTCCTATCTCAAAAATTGTTATGGACTAACCTGTTCATTTCTTCGCTTGTTGGAAGATTGTGGGATTACTACAAGCGTAACTGAAGAAAGCTTATTCGATATTAATATTGACAATATCTCTGGTTCTGTGTTATTCGTATCAAGTGTGTCCGAGCTCTGTTTAGTGTTGCACATGTGGAAATGTATAAGGTAGTGTGGATGTTTATGGTATTTCATCCATTAATCTATGGTTCGCCCACGTCTGAGGCGGTATCCGGGGCTTGTTTCCCGCGAAGAGAGTGAAGGTAAATATTTACCATGATATAATCGGGGGAATGTAACGTTTTCCTTTCATGCGAGTTAGTTCCGGTGCTATTTTGCCCGTAGATATATTGGGTGATAGCCATACAGCTCATAATATAAAGTCACACAACTTCAATATCGCAATGACATGGCTTTATCACGTGCACTATATTCCTACGAGTTTCCGGTTTGGCTGCCATTGGAATAACCAACAGTATTTCTCAGAAGAAATAGTTCCTTTCTTATGTGTTAATTCTGGTGTTATTGTACCCCTGAATATATTGGTTATAGCTCTACAGCTCATAATATAGCAGCTACGTTGAGTTATATCTGGCTGCATCACAAGCAGTGTATTCATACGCGCAATATTGCTGTATGAATGCTAATATGAATTATCAGAAGAAATAGTTCCTTCTTATGTATGAGTTCAGGTGTACTTTGCTCGTAAGTGTATAGTTCGTAGGTGTGCAGTTAATCAAATAAGTTCCAACAACTTCAATACAGGAGCTACGTTGATTTGTATCAGCTGCAATGTATTCCTACGCGCAAGACTCCTGCAAGGCTGCGATTGGAATAAAAAAAAATAGAATTTCTCGGAAGAAACAGTTCTCTTCCTATGTGTTGTAGCTGTACATAAGGCCCCACAATTTCAATATAACAGCTACATTGAGTTGTATGGCTTTATCATCATATGCACTATAATTCACATGTGCAAGGTTTCGGTATGGTTGCTATGGGGATAACGAATAGTATTCGTTCGATAATAAGTACAATCTGTTGTGGACTTACAGGACGAGGGATTGCATAGAGACGAAACTTGGCACTCTTTCTCTCTGTCTCGAGTTGTAAAGTTCTGTCTCATTGTCGTTCTCGTAGCGATTTATAAGCATTCGTTTCATTCTCGCCTCGAAATATATCCGCCTATCTGATGTGACATCTGATGAGAGGTTTTGGAACCACACTGTGTGGGATTCTTCGCCACGTGAACGCAAATGGAGAAACAACACGGGAATGTAGTAGCCCTACGCTGATTATTGCTTGATTGAAAGAAGTTTGGACATGGGGGGGATATGTTAGGGGGAAGTGGGGGGCAAGGTACCCCTTCCCCCTCTCTCATTGTCATTCCCTTCCCACCCCCACCCCGCCCGTACAATCGTACCCCCCTGGAAATGGAAAGATGGTAAAGAACAAGAAATCTCACTCTCTCTGAAACTCTCTCTCTCTCTCTCTCTCTCTCAAGAGAGAAAGAGAGAGAGGGGAAGAAAAGGGGGGCATGTCACAACCTTCCCACCCCCTTCACGGCAGAGAAGAAGAGTAACTGAGGTCCGAGGGCAAAAGTGTGGGGGGCAACCTGGACAGAGAAAGGGAGAAGGGTGAGAGATACCCCTAAGGGAGAAGATGGGAGGGGGAGGGGAGGGAGAGAGAGTTAAAGAGAAAATACTTGTCTCTTCCTCTCCCTTCTTTCGGGGGGGGGGGCAAAGGGGAGCAGTTGCCCATTTATTTTACGTCGCTTTTCTTCCGCGTTGGCTAATCGCGAAGATGAGGATGAGTGGTGATATGATAAAATTGATGAAGGGACACTCACAAAGGACACCAACGCCCAAGCCAGGATTGAGCACGTCGGTTCATGCGAGCGACACGAGGCACATGTCGCTTGGGAACGAGCCGAACAACAGCAAGAATACACACCGTAGCAGAATGACAGATCGCCTAGATTAGATTGGTGAAATCACTTCAGTGTTAATTCTTTCTAAAGCATGTGCGAACAACAGACCGAAGCGACACGTTCTGCTTCGGTCTGAAATATCCCTTAGTAGGTCTCCGAGTGAGGACAAGCTTTCTTATATGTATTAATAAGCCAAACGTAAGTTATTGTTTACTGTGGGGACCGAATTCATTAAACTCTGTTCTTAGTTTCTATTCATTGGTTCCCTAAAGCTAACTTGAGCAAGTTCAAGCTCCCTCTGATAAAAAAAGAAGTCAGTTCGAAGCCTTGGCACTAGCTTTTCGAGCTTAAAAAAACAGACAAAGAGAGGGAAGTAAGGAACAGACAAAGAGAGGGAAGAAAAGAAACAGACAAAGAGAGGGAAGAAAAGAAACAGACAAATAGAGGGAAGAAAAGAAACAGAAAAATAGAGGGAAGAAAAGAAACAAAAATAGAGGGAAGAAAAGAAACAGAAAAATAGAGGGAAGAAAAGAAACAGAAAAATAGAGGGAAGAAAAGAAACAGAAAAAAGAGGGAAGAAAGAAACAGAAAAAAGATAGGAAAGAAAGAAATAGAAAAAGAGAGGGAAGAAAGAAATAGAAAAAGAGAGGGAAGAAAGAAACAGAAAAATAGAGGGAAGAAAGAGAAAAATAGAGGGAAGAAATAAACAAAAAGAGAGGGAAGAAAGAAGCAGAAAAGAGAGAAGAAAGAAACAGAAAAGAGAAGAAAGAAAAAAGAAAGGAAGAGATAAAAGAAGAAAGGAACAGAAAAAGAGGTAAGAAAGAAACAGAAAAGAGGGAAGAAAGAAACTTAACTGGAATGACAAAGCGCACAGTGTCGCCATTTAGAATATGAACTTCGTAGGAGGGAGAAATGAAAAATGGGATTTTGCAACGTCTCAGATATGAGAACGGTCCCTCTCTCAATTACAGAGGAACGAATCGAAAGACGTCATCAATACGGCGTCGCACCACCGTTTCCCTTGTATCATTTGAAAGTAAACGCGAGGCCGGAATCAATACGGGCACGTTCCCCGTAATGCCTTATGCACTTACCGGCAACGAGAAAACTTTTCCCAAGACATTTCTCTTCTTGCCTCCCTTCTGGGGGGGGGGGGGACGCCATTTCGTATCTTAATCTCTTCCGCGCTTTGAAAAATATCATGCCACGCGTCTGATCGATTAAGTGCCAGATACTAGAGACAATGCAGCCTACAACTCAACTCTGCCTTCTTACACGTTCGGGGATAAGGAACATTCTGAGCTGGGATTCATTGTGGGCGATCGCACAAAAATTTCAAAGGGGGGTGGGGGGTTAAGGCGTGAGGAGCCCGGAGCGTGGTGCTGATCACAACACCTCTACATCCCCCCAAAATGCGCAGTGGTAACGATGTCGCCTTGTAATCAACTGGTCCTGGGTTCGATACCCGGTGGAGGCACATAGTGGTTCGGATCCCACTTTAAACTGCAGATCCAGTCCCGATTAGCCTTACTGTGCATAAAGTGGACTCAATCAATTTCATTACATCAATACTCATACTCATCTTCGCGGTTAGCCAAAAGTGGCAGAAATGCGAAATCAAATAAACCAAATCAGTCAAACTACTGTATATCGAGTTGGTGTTTTTTTTAAGTCCACTTAATGCACAGAAAGGCTAATCTGGACTGGACCTACAGTTGAAAGTGGGATCCGAACCACTATGACCCTCTACCGGGTAGTCAAACTATATCGCCATCCACACACGCGTATATACACGGTGCAACCTCACCTAGCTGTATCCCGAACCGGAACATTCTGTAATTACACGTAATTTCTAACTGACTTTGCGGAAATTCTGGATGGTTCAACACCTAGGCTATTTGAACCCGCCACTTCCTAAAAGCAACAAGTATCTCCAAGGACAAAAAATTCCTTACCCAGGTTAATATCTGAGGCTGTAAAGGGGCGCTCAACACTTATGTATAAGGACACAGGGGGCGCTTAGCACATATATAAGGACACAACAGTCCTACAGATGATTATACTGGCTGTAAGCCCACACGCCAGATCCTCGTTGGGCTGCAGAAATGGAATTTACCTGGGTGTACTACGTTCACATCTTGTTTTAAGTCCACTTAATGCACAGATAGGCTAATCGGAACTGGACCTACAGTTTAATGTGGATCTCGAACCACTATGTTCCTCGACCGGGCATCGAACAGGGGTGTATAGTCGACGCGCTAGCTACGTTAACGACCGGCTGTCTTTGAAGTCCACGGAGCGCGCCCACCAGCTGCAACAATCACATTCAACCCACAGTGTTGCCACACATCTACTCTACGCCACCTTGTCCCTCCGCCTTCTCACGGTCTCTTCGTTCCCACATTGATGTTGCAAAGTACGGCAACAGCTGAGACTCCACGTGGAGTAGACGAGCAGAATGACAGCTGCGTCCTTTGGCTGAAGGTTTGTGGCGGCGGCATTCTTCAGTTCTTCGACGTTAACGAAGTAAACACGTGGACTATACTACGTGAGAGATACATTGATTGATTCATTTGTTAATTTTTACTGGGATATGTTACATGAAGTTTCCCTATTCAACCTAGTCACATTACGGTGCTAATTGCAATGATGACGATATGATGAAGGGACACTCAGTAATAACGCCAAGGCCGTGATTCGTGGCGGAGTGGTTAACACAGCCCTCTACGACGCCAGGGACAAAGAAAATCCATACCCATGTTGAGGGCTTGTAATGAAGCCACCTATAGATTAGTCGCTGGCCACATAACATTATACTTCCACTCAAGATAATGTCTCTTCTCAAAACAAAAAATAATATATATATAAAGTACGAATATGGTGCCTGCAGGCCATAGTTTAGACAGCCCTGCTCGCTAGCATATCTCGTGCGTGTCAGCAGGGGGCTCCGCGAAATCAACCCACCTATAGCAATATCCCACAGGACACGTACAAAGGCATACATGTATTCTACTACAACGACAGTCGACATACTAATAACATTTTCACGGGTCAACCGAAAAAGTTTTTGGGGACATGTGGAAACCTACATGCACATAGGAACAGCTCCGACCCGGTATTGATTCCCTCCCCACTTTACCCCCCGGACAGCAACGAATTCGCCTCGCTGGTCACGTCCCCTCCCGAAACAGCAGTTCACATCAATATCGCGCGGGCTGGCAGTCAACCCATTCGCATGAATCAACCCCCGGCCTATACAAAATTTACACCCTTCTCCCGGCAGGCTGTACTCGCAGCGCCCAAGGAACAGCTTATCTTTTCAATGGAGGTGCGCCAAATTACCCACACATTCTGGTATATCCGTTAAAGACAGTCTCTGCAAGGTTGAAGTGTGTGAGCGCACAGATCCTCTACGCTGATGATACTGCCACAGTTTGAAATTTTCTTAAAAGTGAAATTAGTTCCAGATCAACTTACTACCAAAATACGAAGAGTACAAAAATTCCACTTAGACTTCCTGGCCATAAAAAGGGTCGAACAAATTACAGTTTGATTTCTTCCCAATAGAAATGAAAGAATGAAAGAAAGAAAGAAAGAACAGCAGAAGTTCCACTTCAACACCCTCTGTCAATAAAAAAGCGAGAGAAATAGTTCCAGTTCGAATTCCTGCCAATAAAAAAAAACATTATAAAAGGACTAGGTAGCAATTCGACATCCCACCAATACAGGACAGAAGTTCCAGTTAAACTACCTGCCAAAAAAAAAAAAATCCAGATCAACTTCCTGCCAATAAAAAAAATCCAGATCATCTTCCTGCCAATAAAAAAATTTCCACATCATCTTCCTGCCAATAAAAAAATTTCCACATCATCTTCCTGCCATTAAAAAATTTCCACATCATCTTCCTGCCAATAAAAAATTTCCACATCATCTTCCTGCCAATACAAAAATTCCACATCATCTTCCTGCCAATAAAAACATTTTCAGATCAACTTCCTGCCAATAAAAAAAATTCCAGATCAACTTCCTGCCAATAAAAAATTTCCACATCATCTTCCTGCCAATGAAAAATTTTCCAGATCAACTTCCTGCCAATAAAAAAAATTTCCAGATCAACTTCCTGCCAATTAAAAAAAATCCAGTTCAACTTCCTGCCAATTAAAAAAAAATCTAGTTCAACTACATACCAATAGAAAAATTTCCAGTTTCCAGTTCAACTACCTGCCAAAAGAAAAATTTCCAGTTTAACTTCCTGCCAATAAAAAATTTCAAGTTCAACTTTCTGCCAATAAAAAATTTCCAGTTCAACTTTCTGCCAATAAAAAAGTTCCAATTCAACTACCTGCCAATTAAAAAAATTCAGTTCAACTTTCTACCAATAAAAAAGTTCCAGTTCAACTACCTGACAATTAAAAATTTCCAGTTCAACTTCCTGCCAAATAAAAATGCATAGAGTTTAAGTTCATGTAACTAGTAATAAAAGAAGGGACAGCAGTTATCACGGTATCTAGTGACATGTGAAACGCAGTTCGATATAAATTATTTTTTGTTTATTGATTCATTTTATGCACGAACATGAAAGTGTGAGGTTTGATCTTATTTTGTGAATAAACTTGTATCCGAGCCAGACGTCGGGAGTTGGGGACGAGTTTTTCTTGAGTGACAGCCGCCGCCTAGAACATGACATATTTGCACCAACGCGGAGATAAGGAAAGATTATTTTCGCCGCTACCGGGCTCGAGTCGCAGCAGGCGTTCGAACCCATGTTCACGGATGACCAGGAGAACCAGCTGGAGCATAACTCTGCAAGGATCCAGGACGCGTCGCCGACCGCGCCTTTCAAGACAATGGACAGAGGTCATTTCCATCCCCTGAGAAAGCGAAGCCAAGCCACTAGAGCGTCCTGTTCAACGGAAGAATTCGAATCTCTTATATATAGGCAGTACTATGATTCCAGACACAGTTTTTTGACCCGGATTTCACAGAGAGAGCATCTCCGCGCTACACTCTCGCGTGATCATTGCTTTGTGTCCGTGGACTTTGTTTCCTTACGTGCCGTGAGCGAATCGCAGATAGAGGGATACCAGTGTGCGCCTTATTTTGGTGAAGATTACGCGGTGATTTGTTTTTGCCAAGCGTGGACTACATAAGGATGGAGGGCTAAAGAAGATAGAGAAGGGGGGGCGTCGCTTCCCTGACGCCTGCAACGACGCCGAAGCCAGTCAGACGACGCCAAAACCAAACACTGCCCAAAGCCCGAAGGACGCTTTCAGATCGACGTCCCAACCAAAGCCCGAAGGACGTTTCCAGATCGACGTTCCAACCGAAGCTAGTTACCAGAGAAAGAGAGGGAAGGATGATACCAGAACGACGCCCAAACGAAGCCCGGCACCAGAGAGAGATGATTGCAGATCGACGTCCAATTGATGCCCGACACTAGAGATATTCCGAACCGGCGCGTGACCACGTACATCCGACGCTAGTGACAAGAGGAACGCCCGAAGTACTGAGGAGGTGCAAGTACACCATGTCGTCGCAATTATTCCTCGTCGCGATCGACCTCGGAGGACAATTTCGCCACAAAGGAACCGTGTGCAAGTCCCGCGTCCAGGAGAGATGAATAACCACGCCATGTAGCAGAGTCTGGTACAGTATACTTCAGAGGGTCTCATGTACATGTAAACGTGCGTCGTTAGTATCAACACCGTACAGTTAACGCCGAAGTCTCACTTATTCGCAAAGTTACTCAGGAAACCCCGAATCTAACCCCCGCGTCTGATAATTTTTGGTATTGTTATAAAAAAGGGTAATTTCATGTTCAGATGTTCTAATTTAATTGTCTGCATTCAGCGTTAGAAGCTCCATTTCATTTCTTTAATATTTAGTATAAATTGTCAAAGCGTGCTCCATTTCTTGTGTAACCGACCGCCCCGTCGCGCCATTTAATTTGTCAATAGTTGACTGATGAGTCCTTTTTAATTATGGAAAGCGTAGTTGTTTTTATTGTAAGGTCGTGTGCGTGAAATAGTATTATTTGTTGCATAGTGGTTTTTAAGGTAATTTTTGCTCGCGCCGACGATTGATTAGTGTATTCCGGCAGCTGGAGCCAATTAAGTTTTTGCATCCCTATGTAATTGTGTAGTTGTTCTCATTGGACGAGAGAGGCTTATGTGTAACACCCCCGTCCGAGAAACTTGTAAAATGTCGTGCTTACGACTGGATGCATACGTGCATTCGAACGAAAGATTTAACCACGCCGACCCAATTGTCTTAGTTAACCGCTTTCCGAGGGGTGGCACTTAAGTCATTTTAAAAGAGCACAGGAGCTGGCAGACAAATGCCCTAAATTCACATTAAGGTTTAAAATTAAAAGGAATGATATGTTAATGAGATCCATGATTTGTATCCATACTTCACATGTAAAAATACCTCATGTGTGTGAAAGAGAGATAGAATGAATGAGAGAGCGTTTGAGGAGGCTTTGTAAACAGTTGTTGATTGCAATATTTTTTTGTTGTTACAATATATATTCACTTTTTACCGTTCGTCAGTGTTGTTATTTGACGTTTTTCAGGTACCAGATATTATGCTATTAGTGTGTTATGAATGTTCGAATCTACATATCAAAGGTAAACAAAACAGTGTAACATTTCAAGGTATTAATCTCCGCCTCGCAATAGTATGACAATAAACGACCGTCTCAGTACCGAACTTGATAACTGGACCGTGAGTCACGACCGGTCTCCCGTACACATAACGACGTTTGGCCCCGTGCCGGGGTATGATTGACACGTCATTTCGGGGGCCGTGAGTGCACTCGTTACACAGTTCCTTCATGTATTAATGTAGTTCGTTCCATGGATTCTAATTTGGCTGAATCTGTTTTAGTAGACAATTTGATAGGACAAGAAAACAGGATCTTATGATATGAAACTATGCGTGCCTTCCACGTTTGAACGGAGGATAAGATTCTAATCGATGCTGAGGTTCTACGAGGGTCACTATTTATATTGAATCAGGGGAAAATGCGCCCGGGAAAAATGCGCTCTCGCAATAAAAGTGGGAAAAATGCGCCCTCCCAAGAGTAACCACATTAGAAAGTGGGAAAAATGCGCCCAGCACACACGACAAGCCAGCAGGAGAGAAACTGACAGCGTTTCTTGACTACTTTGTGCAACAATGGCTGCAAAATCCAAATCTACCAGTTGATGTGAGGCACTGTGGAGATGCAAAGCACCGCACGAACAATGCTGTCGAAGGGTGGAACAATAAGCTGCAAGAGAAAGTTCGACTTCATTCCAACTTCTACACCCTTCTGAAGACGCTGAAGCAGGAAGCGGAATACAGCGGATACAAATATGACAGGGCTAGCATCGGTTTGGAAGGAACGAAGAGGAAACGAACGTACATAAAACTGGATGAACAGATTAGCAAAATTTTACATACTGTACGTACAAAACAAGCACACCCAAGGACCTTACCAAGTGCCTGAGAAGTCTGGCGTACACCCAAAAAATGGAGTAAAAGATCGTCAACGGAGGTCACAAGAAATGGAAATACAAATGTAAATAAAAACTTTAATGAAATGAAATAAAAATTACAACATATTAAATAAAAATTACAAAAGTAAAATTTAAAAAAAAAATATGACAACGGACATCATCTCCAGCTTCTAAACACGCCAGAAAAATGAATATTTTTACTGTACTTTTAAAAAAATCTCTTTCCTGACAGTCCCAAGCCTGTGTTAAGTGTGAGGGGAAGCTGCGTAAAGGTTGTTTTAATCAACATATTATAATGTTGGTGAAGGTTGTGTGTGCTGGGCGCATTTTTCCCACTTTTCATTGTGGTTACTCTTGAGAGGGCGCATTTTTCCCACTTTTATTGCGAGAGCGCAATTTTCCCGGGCGCATTTTTCCCGACACCTTTATATTGTGAACCTAACAATGAAAAAACAGGAATTTGGCATTGAAAACTGCTTTATTGTTTTTCGAAGTATTCTCCTTTATGGTCAATACACTTTTGCATTCGTTCGAACCATTTGTCAAAGCAGTTTTTCCAATCTTCTTGAGACACCTCCATAATATGGTTTTTGAACGCATCAACGGCGTCTTCCGCCGACGAAAATCGTTGTCCACGCAATTTATTCTTGACATTCGGGAACAAGAAGAAGTCATTGGGTGCCAAATCAGGACTGTACGGCGGATGACCCATCAATTCGATTTTTTTACTGTTCATAAAGTCGGTTGTTAGACGAGATGTGTGACAGCTGGCATTGTATTGATGAAGAATGATCCGACGGCGTTTGTTTGTTTTCCGTATTTGACCGAAGACCTCTGGCAAACAAATTGTTGTGTACCATTCAGAGTTGACCGTTCTACGTTCCTCTAAAGGCACAGTTGCCACATGACCAGTTTTCCCGAAAAAACAGGCGACCATTTGTTTCGATATGCTTCGAGCGCGAACAACTTTTGTTGGATTGGGTTCATCTTGAAACACCCATACAGTCGACTGCTGTTTACGTTCCGGCTCATATGCATATATCCGTGATTCGTCACCTGTTACAATCTTATATACGTCTTTTGAAGCACCACGATTGTATTTATTGAGCATTTGTTTGCACCAATTGAAGGGAGCGTCTTTTTGAGTTTTTGTCAAATTGTGTGGGATCCAACGAGAACATACCTTTCTCACAGCTACATGATCACGTAATATTTTATATATGCTGGTGGAACTAATGCCTATGGTTGCCTCAATCTCACAGTATGTCACATGACGATCTTGCAGTATTAGGTTTTGCACAGCATCAATGTTTTCTTGAACAACAACTGATTTTGGACGACCTTCGCGAATCTCGTCGGTGAGCGAATGGCGGCCACGATTAAATTCGTTATACCAGCGGTTCACAGTGGCAAAAGATGGGGCTTCAACGCCAAATGTGGAAGTAAGTTGATCGATGCACTCTTGTCTTGATAATCCACGTCGAAAATCGTAAAAAAATCATCGCACGAAAATGTTCACGAGTTAATTCCATTTTATTGTTGTCGCGCAATCTCCAAGGCAACATAAACAACACAAATGAAGCTATTGACAATACATTTGAAGTACGTTATGGTCAATAATGCCAGACGGTTCCGTGCAAACGTCAAATCGCGCCTAACTTCAATCAGTGTTGCCAAGGCTCAAAATATAAATAGTGATCCTCGTATGTACAGTCACGAACCAGGGTTGTTAAAGGTCCAGGAATTTTAAATAAATTCAATTCCGGTCCAGGAGAGAAAATCAGCAAGCGTAAATGTGTTATGGACCGTAAAGAACCTTTTTTATCTGTAAAATATTTCAATTTGGTCCAGGAACCTTTTTCCCAGATAAATTTAAATTCGGTCCAGGAACAATTTTTCAATGAAACAATACGTAACTTGGACCGAATTTAAATTCGCGGTCCTGCAGGGGAACCCAATAGAATTCATGGACCTTTAACAACCCTGTTAGGAACACTTCTGGGCTGTAACGATCCCGCTGAGAGGTGGGCTACAGCCCAGAAGTGTCCGTGACTACATCATCCTGAAGGTGGGAAGAAATCTTACGCAGAACACGTCAAGGAGAAAAAATACAGTACACAAAAACTAGGAACATTGCCATCGAAGCTGGTGTTGTCACGCGTTCTCCCAACTTACGTAAGGTTTACAGACTTCCTCGTCATATTCGGTAACAGCCAGGTCGTGGTACGAGACGGGATCTTCGGGGCAATCGGCAGGAAATGTTGACCACCCGTCCTCGAGCTATGGACTTCAAGGTCACGGGGAGGGGGACACGACTCGCGGGGGAGGGGGACACGACTCGCGAGATTCTTTCTGCCACCTCGTTCCGAGATCCAGAGGCTCTGTGGAACTGCAGGCTCAGACTGGTGAAATTTTCACTCTGTAGCGATGGAGGCATTCGTTGGTGGAGGGCGCAGCGTTGGTTTACGGGCCCGCAAACATCTCGCACGCGTCTGAGTGCTTTGTCCAGCTCGGAGATGCACTTAAAATATAAAGCAACATGGATTTGGAATCAGTTTAAATCCGTTTTCAATTTCCTAAGCAGACAGAACCCCTCTTGGGCATGTCCGTATTCGAACACCTCCTTTCATACTCAAAGTGTCCTTCTCGAACACTTCGTTTCATGCTCCAGTGCCCTTTTCTATGTTTCTCTTCAGTCATTTCGTCCCTTTTGTAACACATAGTTTAGTCGTGAAGATGAGGATAAATTATGAATTGCATGATGCAAAAAACACAATGGCTTACACAAGGCTCGAACCTGGGATATCTTGATTCGCATTGTGCACTGTGATAACTCCGCCACAAGACAGTTCCTTCACGTTCCGCCAGTGCCCATTTGAACACCTCGGTTCACGCTACAGGTGTTTCGCTCCTTTCATACTTCAGGTGGCTATTCGAACACCTCCTATCATACCCCAAATGGCCTTTTAACAACCTTCTTTCATACATCAGTTCAGGTACCCATTCGAACACATCATTTCATACTCCAAGTGTTAATTCGAACCCCTCCTCCTTTCATACTCCAACTGGCCATTCCAACACCTTTCATACTTCAAGTGGCCGTTCTATAACCTTCTTTCATACTCCAAGGGGTCATTCGAACACCTCCTTTCATACTCAAAAGTGACCATTCGAACACCTACTCGCATACTCCAAGTGACCATTCGAACACCTACTCGCATACTCCAAGTGCCCATTCGAACGCCTTCTCTCATACTCCAAGTGACCATTCGAACGCCTTCTCTCATACTCCAAGTGACCATTGGAACTCCTTCTCTCATACTCAAAGTGACCATTGGAACTCCTTCTCTCATACTCAAAGTGACCATTGGAACTCCTTCTCTCATACTCCAAGTGACCATTGGAATTCCTTCTCTCATACTCCAAGTGACCATTCGAACGCCTTCTCTCATACTCCAAGTGACCATTCGAACGCCTTCTCTCATACTCCAAGTGACCATTCGAACAACACCTTTCGTACTCCTAATGCTGGTTGGTTTACCTTCTATTCCCGCAAAGGACCAATTTTTATCAGTTCCCACTCATTCCATTCTTCCAGCACTTCTGCGGTCCTCCGTTAGACGTTTTTAGCGCTCAACAATCCACCCTTACAAACCTTTACAGCAATTCGTGAAGATGAAGACAGCCGAAGACCCACGGACAACGATCTTTCAGGGCACAAGGCACAAATTCCGACAGGAACTCACGGTCCAGGCTCTTTACGTAGGAGTAACTCTCGCTAAACGGCCATCAAGGGGTCTCGGCTTGACTAGCGTCGGTGTAAATAACGCCGCAACTGCATGTAACCGTCTCCCAGAGGCAGGGGGTGCGCGAGGGGGAGCTGCCAAGAAATGGCAAGAGGGAGAAAGGGGAAAAAAACAAAGGTCACGGATGCTCGTCGCCTGACATTTTGGAAAGGTAGAAGGTCGGGTTCGATACTGCGAACCAATCTTTGACTGGGGAAGATCCGGCGATCCCTCCGGAGTTTCTTTTCCACTCTAATGGGCGTTGTTCTGCTCTCCCCCTCGCAAACTGATTACCTTTCAAGATCAGACTTGTCCAACCCGTTGCGGGGATTGCCCATGCCGGGCACGTGCATCCACTTCTCCCTCGGTGTCGTTGCGGTATGCAAGCCAATCGAAGCGGGCCACTGGGAAGTCCTGTGCATCACCTCGCAGACACGCATCAAGGGTAGATGCTCACGTTTGATTTGCATGACCGATCTCGCAACGGCCTAACCTTCAAGACTTGATTTGTCAAACACCCGAAAGCACAATTACCCAGTATCATTCGGTGGAGGTGGTGAGGCAAATATGAGTAAAGAGCACGTGAGGAGAAGAGGTGCAAAGAGCGTGAGAGAGGAAAGGAGCAAAGAACCTAGAGTGGAAACCTTCAAAGAGCTGATGGATTTTGGTTTGGTTTACTTTACTTCGATTTTCTTCCACTTTTGGCAAATTTGCGAAGATGGGATGAAATCGATGAGTGGACACACACAAACACCCATGCCCAGGCCGGGATTCGAACCCGAGACCCCTGGCGTCGTAGCGCGATGGCCTAACCACTCCGCAAAGAGCTGGAGGGAAAATATGCAAAGAACAGAAGGGAAAAAGTACAGAGAACAGAAGGGAAAAGGTACAGAGAACAGAAGGGAAAAGGTACAGAGAACAGAAGGGAAAAGGTACAGAGAACAGAAGGGAAAAGGTACAGAGAACAGAAGGGAAAAGGTACAGAGAACAGGAGGGAAAAGGTACAGAGAACAGGAGGGAAAAGGTACAGAGAACAGGAGGGAAAAGGTACAGAGAACAGGAGGGAAAAGGTACAGAGAACAGGAGGGAAAAGGTACAGAGAACAGAAGGGAAAAGGTACAGAGAACAGAAGGGAAAAAGTACAGAGAACAGAAGGGAAAAGGTACAGAGAACAGAAGGGAAAAGGTACAGAGAACAGAAGGGAAAAAGTACAGAGAACAGAAGGGAAAAGGTACAGAGAACAGAAGGGAAAAAGTACAGAGAACAGAAGGGAAAAAGTACAGAGAACAGAAGGGAAAAGGTACAGAGAACAGAAGGGAAAAAGTACAGAGAACAGAAGGGAAAAGGTACAGAGAACAGAAGGGAAAAGGTACAGAGAACAGAAGGGAAAAGGTACAGAGAACAGAAGGGAAAAGGTACAGAGAACAGAAGGGAAAAGGTACAGAGAACAGAAGGGAAAAAGTACAGAGAACAGAAGGGAAAAGGTACAGAGAACAGAAGGGAAAAGGTACAGAGAACAGAAGGGAAAAAGTACAGAGAACAGAAGGGAAAAAGTACAGAGAACAGAAGGGAAAAAGTACAGAGAACAGAAGGGAAAAAGTACAGAGAACAGAAGGGAAAAGGTACAGAGAACAGAAGGGAAAAGGTACAGAGAACAGAAGGGAAAAAGTACAGAGAACAGAAGGGAAAAGGTACAGAGAACAGAAGGGAAAAGGTACAGAGAACAGAAGGGAAAAAGTACAGAGAACAGAAGGGAAAAAGTACAGAGAACAGAAGGGAAAAGGTACAGAGAACAGAAGGGAAAAAGTACAGAGAACAGAAGGGAAAAGGTACAGAGAACAGAAGGGAAAAGGTACAGAGAACAGAAGGGAAAAAGTACAGAGAACAGAAGGGAAAAAGTACAGAGAACAGAAGGGAAAAAGTACAGAGAACAGAAGGGAAAAGGTACAGAGAACAGAAGGGAAAAAGTACAGAGAACAGAAGGGAAAAGGTACAGAGAACAGAAGGGAAAAAGTACAGAGAACAGAAGGGAAAAGGTACAGAGAACAGAAGGGAAAAGGTACAGAGAACAGAAGGGAAAAGGTACAGAGAACAGAAGGGAAAAGGTACAGAGAACAGAAGGGAAAAGGTACAGAGAACAGAAGGGAAAAAGTACAGAGAACAGAAGGGAAAAGGTACAGAGAACAGAAGGGAAAAGGTACAGAGAACAGAAGGGAAAAGGTACAGAGAACAGAAGGGAAAAGGTACAGAGAACAGAAGGGAAAAGGTACAGAGAACAGAAGGGAAAAAGTACAGAGAACAGAAGGGAAAAGGTACAGAGAACAGAAGGGAAAAGGTACAGAGAACAGAAGGGAAAAAGTACAGAGAACAGAAGGGAAAAGGTACAGAGAACAGAAGGGAAAAGGTACAGAGAACAGAAGGGAAAAGGTACAGAGAACAGAAGGGAAAAGGTACAGAGAACAGAAGGGAAAAAGTACAGAGAACAGAAGGGAAAAGGTACAGAGAACAGAAGGGAAAAGGTACAGAGAACAGAAGGGAAAAAGTACAGAGAACAGAAGGGAAAAAGTACAGAGAACAGAAGGGAAAAGGTACAGAGAACAGAAGGGAAAAAGTACAGAGAACAGAAGGGAAAAAGTACAGAGAACAGAAGGGAAAAGGTACAGAGAACAGAAGGGAAAAGGTACAGAGAACAGAAGGGAAAAAGTACAGAGAACAGAAGGGAAAAGGTACAGAGAACAGAAGGGAAAAGGTACAGAGAACAGAAGGGAAAAGGTACAGAGAACAGAAGGGAAAAGGTACAGAGAACAGAAGGGAAAAGGTACAGAGAACAGAAGGGAAAAGGTACAGAGAACAGAAGGGAAAAAGTACAGAGAACAGAAGGGAAAAAGTACAGAGAACAGAAGGGAAAAGGTACAGAGAACAGAAGGGAAAAAGTACAGAGAACAGAAGGGAAAAAGTACAGAGAACAGAAGGGAAAAGGTACAGAGAACAGAAGGGAAAAGTTACAGAGAACAGAAGGGAAAAAGTACAGAGAACAGAAGGGAAAAAGTACAGAGAACAGAAGGGAAAAGGTACAGAGAACAGAAGGGAAAAAGTACAGAGAACAGAAGGGAAAAAGTACAGAGAACAGAAGGGAAAAGGTACAGAGAACAGAAGGGAAAAAGTACAGAGAACAGAAGGGAAAAGTTACAGAGAACAGAAGGGAAAAGGTACAGAGAACAGAAGGGAAAAGGTACAGAGAACAGAAGGGAAAAGGTACAGAGAACAGAAGGGAAAAAGTACAGAGAACAGAAGGGAAAAAGTACAGAGAACAGAAGGGAAAAGGTACAGAGAACAGAAGGGAAAAGGTACAGAGAACAGAAGGGAAAAGGTACAGAGAACAGAAGGGAAAAAGTACAGAGAACAGAAGGGAAAAAGTACAGAGAACAGAAGGGAAAAGGTACAGAGAACAGAAGGGAAAAGGTACAGAGAACAGGAGGGAAAAGGTACAGAGAACAGGAGGGAAAAGGTACAGAGAACAGGAGGGAAAAGGTACAGAGAACAGAAGGGAAGAGGTACAAAGAACAGATGGGAAAAGGTGCACAAAGCTAAATAAAAAGACGGAAAGAGGCGAAGACAACAGAGAAATCAAAATATGTGAAAACTTTAGATGAAATTCTACGTACACTCTGCCCTACCTATCTCTGGAGTAGGCGAACGGAAACAAGTCTCTGCACAAGTGACGCGAGACGGCTCCACCAATGAACACGTGAAAGGAAGGGGATTGCGTGGAGGGGGAAGCTACTGCAGTTACCAGCCTTCCCAGCAGCGTGTACTGCTTCGCTCTGCCCACTCGACCCCCTTTTCTCTGCCGCCATGCGTGGCCTTGCTCCAGAGACAATTGGGACAGGGTATAGATGTAATTCTTCCGGTTCTTCGACAGGAGAGGATAATTCGAAAAACTGTTTTGCTGGCGTCGGTCATAGGTCCAGCCGGAACAAGTAGTTTTGGGTTAAACAAAAAAAGGCACGCAAAATCAGAAACTTTTTTTTTTAGATATATATATATCTGAAACAGGAGCCAAGAAAAGATTACCCAAATCTCCCCCCTTACAAATTCCCCGCTCCTGGAAGCAAAAATATTGGGCCTCAGCTCCTAGGTCCCTTCGGAGAAAATTAATTACGGCAGCCCAAGCGGCAGTTCATCTGACCCCAGTCAACAGATGACAAGTCAACTAATTACATGCCATCCCACGGTCCCCCGGGCCCTCACATGATTACATGGGGAAAGGTGGGAGATGGGGGGGGGGGGGGTCGGGGCAGCAGCCCCCGTTAAATAACTCTGCAGAGATGCTGTTCCCGTAACTTTAACAAGATGTTTTTCACCCCCACCTCCTTGTTTGGGCAAAATGCGTTGGCGAAGCAATCACGATTTTTTCCCCATCCCAGCTTCGAGCTAGGACCACCCCACTCCCCCCAGCCCCACCACTTCCAAAGCGGTGATTAAGGACGGTAAAATACATTTTCAAGAGTCCTGGAAGGCGCAGATATATTTTTCCAGTCTTTTTTTTTCTTAAATCCCAAACTCTGATACTTATATGAAACTGATTTCAAAAGTTATGCCTATGTTGTAATAGTTATGTATAGATAATGTTTATATATTACGGTTGTGTTGTGTGCACGAATATAACTTTTCGAGTCCGAATCATTAAGATTATGTTAACTATGTCAATGATTATAGTGAACGCCGAACGAAATGCCACCTTTCCAGGTGGTGTCACCTCGGGCTGCAAGTTGTAAACTTCAGGAGAATCAGTATAAATGACGTCATTGCCGTGACTAAGAAACACTGAACTATGTAATGGTCGGTAGTATCAAGGTAATTTCTATGGTACATTCGCATACCTTATACTCCATGAAGCCTTAATAAGATCGCTTCGCGGGCTTCCAGCAGACGACAATATGGGGTGTGTCTGTGAGAACCAATCAGGTCCGCGAATGAGCGAACCCGGTTGCCACAGCTAGCTCGCTTCGCCCTTCTGGAAGGGTGAGTGACCTCTGCCTTTTGCTACCTCGGCCTGTTTGTTCGGCTGAGGAGAAGACGACAGAAGAGTATCGGCAACAGTGTACGAGCGAAGTCTGCTGTTAGCCCGCGAAGCGCTCGTTCTAAGGCCTCCTGCAGTATAGTAATCAGCATTTCGTTCATTTATACAGCACTTTTGTCCAAGGCGCTGTTCGACCGACACTGCACAGAAACGTTGTGTAAAGAAGCAAATATTGGCGGTAATAATTGAGGCGAGTGTTCTTTGTACAGCACTTTTGTCCAAGGTGAAATCTGACCGACATTGACAAAAACGTTGTATAAAGAAGTGAATTGCAGAACCATTACGTGAGGCGAGTGTACACTGTCGAAAAGCTGACTACAGAAATGGTTAAAGTTTAACGGTAGAATGTGGCAAATTTTCCGTCTGCCTGAAAATTTACAAAAACGGAACACAACCGTTTTTATTTTTAATTTAATACAATGTTATGCATGCAGATAGATAAAATTTATATTTTTTTCCAGTGTTAATCCGTTGAGAGGGTTATGCTCTCACTTCGGTAAGTGATTTCATTGTAAGTGATGTGTCTTTCATCATTTTGGAGGGTCTAAGTGCTTTTTTTATATTGCAGGGTACTTTTCTTATTAAGATTGGTGATTCGTATGTGTTAACTTACTTTTGGGCGTCGTTGAGAAGAATGTAAATATGGATTTCGATATTTGGAGTCGGAGTATTGTTGGTACTGCTTAGGCTGTAGTGGTGGGATACGTACATCATAAATATATTACTAAAAACTGAATCATTAGTGGACATTTTAACAGCAAGCAGAAGTGTCCCCATCTGGTAGCCGCTCTATGAACTACACTAACCTTGACCTTAGGAGTATATCGCCTCATGGCAATCACAGTAGGACTCACCTGGAACAAAAGAAAAACGGATATTAGTGAGGAACTCGTGACTGAATTTGTACCTAAAGACTGCTTAGTTTCACTTACAAGATTGCCATATTTCTTACTCTTGCACAAATACATTTCTGAGGCCAACCGTGGGACAGCAAATGTTAAATCATCTCGCTCTGTTATTGGAGGGTCCCAAAGTCATAGATTGCGACGATTTCATCAAAATCAGGAAACCTGGGAGAAGTGTTTCCAACTCTTTTAAGCGAGCCAATCAAGAGAAACGTTTCACACCGCAGAGTCTTGAGAGGTCACACAAGCTTGCGTTCGATTGGTGAAATTCTTAAGTGATACGTGTCGCTTCGGTGTGAAATCTCCCTAAGAGTAACGGATATTTCATAAATGCCAGATATTGCCTATTTTAGGCATTTTCTTTAAAATTGGGACATGACTGAACTCTGTGCATACAATTTCCTGTTCCCAGGATTAGTTTCCGATGCTTCCAAGAAATTTGAAAATAACAGTTAGCGAGTTATTACAGCTAATAAGGACTTGGACAAATTAAGGGCAATTCAACAAGTTCCAAAAGGTGGAAATACACGAACTGAGTTAGATCCACATGTTCTGGCGTGCTTTAAGTATGCTCCGGTAACATCTGTGGAGGTTTAAAGATCTTTTTCAATTCTAAAAAATGTGTTGTCCGATCGCAGACATAACTTGTCGGTTGATCACCTGAAGAAATACCTTGTTGTGATGTGCAACCACAATTAGTGCTTCTTATTCAGAGACTGCCAAACCGTACAGTACAAACTTGAAATGCATTTAAACAGTTTCTTAGTTCGAACTGCTGTGTGGAATATATAGTGTAAATTTCCTAACTGAAATAAACCTGTGTGCAGTGCCATATTTAAATAATTTGCGAACTGGTTGGAAGAAGCCAACAATTTCTTTTGTCAGACTACTGTTTGTAGCCATTATACAATGGAAAATTTTGGGCTGACGTGACTCCTGTTTGCAGTGATTTATTAAGTACAATATTGGACTGCTGTCTCTAATGATGAGCTCCTGGTTTATTTTAAGCAACTATAAAGAATGTACAGGTATGTGTCTATATTTTTTAAACACCTATTTCTTTTTGTATGTCTATCTTCATTATTTTGAGTTAAATTTCATTGCCTGTTTTATTATAAGTGCTTATTTGCCTGCCTATTTTATATGTTTTTAGTGCCTAAACATCCGGTTTCTACTCATAAGTAATAGCGCAAACTGACACAGGTGGAAAGTACACGATAATAGAAGCAAAAAAGTCTCAGTAAACATTGGTCCGCAAACGAGCCGTTTTCGAGATAATCGCGAATGTGTGATTACAAGCGGCCACTGACTTCATTGTTTGTAAACGTCATCCTAGTTGGAAAAATGCTAATAATACAGTGAAAAAGGTCACTGGATATCTCAATGCTAGACTGTGTATTGATTGTATCCATCCGATTCCAACGCCACCTCTCGGAAATGTTCTGTTTTGTAAACGAAGAGCAAACCTCGGAACGCGAAAGGAGTAAAGCGCACTGTGTTTACAAAATGCAATCAGTGACGGCTTCTAACCACACATTCCCACACATTATTATCATTTTACCAACTAGGACGACGTTTACAAACAATGAAGTCAGTGGCGTCTTGTAATCACACATTCGCGATTATCTCGAAAACGGCTCGTTTTCAGACCCATGTTTACTGAGACTCTTTTGCTTCTATTATCGTGTACTTTCACCTGTGTCAGTTTGCGTTATTACTTTTGAGATACCCTGTATATGCAAGTACGAACAAGGCCGCGCACAACGGTAGAGAAGGAGAGAAACAGAGTGGGCGAAGCAAAGCAGTGCGTGCTGCTGCAAAAGGTTGGTAGCGGCAGCCGCGTTTTCCCCTCCATGCACTCAGTTCCCCTCTCAAGTATTCATTGGCCGAGCCCTCTCGAGTCACTACTTGCGCAGAGACTTGTTTTCGTTCGACTGCTCCAGAGACTCCTGGGACACAGTGTCATGACGTAACACAATACTTTTTACAAAAAATACTTTAAATTCGATAAAACCCGATCGAATGTCTCAGATTTCAGCACGTGGATATCTGAATTCACATTAGTACAAGTTTCAATGCTGCAATGCATCTTCTCCCCATCCAGCCGAGCTACATGACCCCTACCCTGGCTCATGAACATGGTCCAGAAGAGGATATTACGCAAGTGTCCTCCATTTTACAAGCGACAAGGGTAGATGGGGGATGGGGGATAGCTGCGCTTGGCGGGTTAGGGCCAATTGTCGCTGGATATCGGCAACTTTAGTGATGCATTACACGATGACGACTCACTCCCGCCAAATTAATGGCCATTCCTGCGCAGACTGGGCTTCCAGAAGGGATCATGTCACTTGGAGTTGGACGTAAACTCACTAACCCTAAGATTACTTTAGAAAGAGTAAACGAATACCCAGGGAAACGTATCGCCAATGGGAAAACAGCAATTGTAGTTCGCAATAAGGAAGATAAAATGGCAATAAATGAATTATTCCAAGATGTTTACGTCCAATCTATGCACAGATAAGCTAATCCGGACCCGACCTATAGATTAAGGTGGGATCCGAACCACTGTACAATGTGCCTCCACCAGGTATCGAACCCGTAACTCCTTGATTACACGGCGACGAAGTTACCAATACGCCAGATTATTTTGTGTGTGGGGGGCGGGTGTGTTATGGTGTGAGAGAGAGAGAGAGAGAGAGAGAGAGAGAGAGAGAGAGAGAGAGAGAGAGAGAGAGAGAGAGAGAGAGAGAGAGGAGAGGTGTAACCCCCTCTGTCTTTCTCTGGGGTTGTACAAGTTCTTTTTTAAGTCCTCTTTATGCACAGATAGGCTAATCGCGACCGGAATTCTGGATTGTAACATTAATGGATTGATTTCATTTATTTTACCTCGCTTTCCTTCCACTTTTGGTTAATCGCGAAGACGGGGATGAGTGTTGATATGATGAAGGGGCAATAACAAAGAACACCCATGTCTAGGACGGGATTCGAACCCACGAACCCCTGCCTTTGTGAAGCGCTGTGCTAACCACTCTACCGCAGAAGTCGGCTGGATTGTAACAGTAACATTAACCCTCAGTGGAATGGTTAGAACCAAGAAATGTCTGTGACTGTACAACACATTATTATATTTCTGCTTCTAGATATCCTGCCACACAATTGAGTACCCTGTATCCACAATTTAGCTGTGACGTCAAACTGTTTTCGAGCTTTTTCGTTTTGATAATTTCCCAGAAATCTCCCCCTGAAAGGTTCGGCCCCAACCATCCATTAATACGAATAACATCCACATAATCCAACGGCCGAACATCGGACAGCGTTCTACCGTCCTGCATTAGTGAGCTTAACTATCACCGCGGCGCTGCAGTCGCCAGTGTGCGAACTACTCAGTCCAGATATCCCCGCGCTGCAGGCAGATAATACCACAGCGCGTGCATCCACAGAGTCCGTTATGAAACATACAGGAAGGCCACACCAGAGACGTATGTGCAGAGGCTTTTAAAAATAGAAATCTGCAGAGATAAACCAAAATTACGTTTCCCAGGGATCCCGTACAACAGTTATGTTCACAAAAAAACTCTCCTTATCGCAAACCCACGCTTCAAGCCATCTGGCGCCACAGTAGCAGGTTCGATTCTTTTTTATTTCCGCGAGTTGGAGGGAATGCACGAAGGCTGGAAATTATTTTCGTCTTTTAAGCCGGGCTGGGAGGGATTTAATTTGGAGATAAGAATTTAGTTGTGTCACCCACCCTCCATCTCCAGCCTTCCCCCTCCTCCTGTGCCAGTGCTGGTGTTTGGTTCCCCTGGACTGGTAATCCAGAATTCTAATCAAGACAGAGTTATGGCTGCATTTTTTTTAAAGGTCCATAATTGGGCCATCGTGGACGCGTAAATAGTCTGAGGGGAGACCTTTCCCCAAACCCCTTCTCTTGAAAGTGACATCGTCCATTTCGTTGCAGAAAAATTCTGCATGTTTTCTTACTTTGTCTCGCTTTTCTGTTTCTTTCAGTTAAAAGCAACGACGAGAATGAGTACATGAAACTTGTGCATTAAAATACATGAATAAATAAAATGAGAATAAAAAGTTCCACGAGAAGAGTTTTCAATAAAAAAAAATAGACATTTTCAACGACTTCCCTTTTTCATTTTTGCATTTAGATTAAGGAGTGCTTCGTACAGAGGGATCCTGTCCCATGAGTATTACCGTGCAAATTGTCCATGACTATTTTCATTAATTTTTCTCTTACATCGTATGTTTTTTAAACGATAGGTTTTTATGTATGCTGGTGCAGAAGTTGTCAACAGCTTGCTTTGAGTTTTCTTGAAGCTCTTATTGGGTCAAATGAAGTGCACGAACGGTGATGGACAGTTTGCACCTCCACCGGGCACCAAACTCAGGACCCTTTGATTATACAGTTACCGTCATGCCATCACGACCGTCCGCAGGTGACAATTCCCCCACCATATAACGGTTTTGGTGCTCGCCCATTCCTTAATCAATAGGTACCCTTGAGGGAGGGGAGGTATAAAGACAGTAAGGATGAGATAATTTAATTACCTTTAAATTGGTGCAAATTTCATCAAAATTGGCCAATTGTTTCCGGATATAGGAACGATTATAATGTAAGTTCAGTTACCTTACCAATTTCGCATTTAATGCCTTAATGAAGCTGTTAATTGTTAAAGGATGCTTGATTGTTGGCAATTTACTTCGTAACAATACCCATTTAATGTGGATTTTAAAATGAGAATTTGTTTTGATTGCACCAAAGTTCATCAGCGTATAACCACATTCGCGTCTTATCCAATTTAAATAACAAGCATACTCATTGTATTAAATTACATTGCTACACTTCCCCATATTAGCGAGCATAATCAAGTGTGTGGGAGGCTCGATCTACAATCAGGGTTTCAAAGGTCCCTGGTTTGAATTCCCCCCCCCCCCCGGAGGGGATTTTAGCTCCGATCCTGGTTTCAGCTACATGTGTACACATTTTTATTCATACAAGCCAGCACCAGCAACATGTTTGTCCACACACAGCAGCACCAGCAACATGTTTGCCCAAACAAAGAAGCAGCAGCAACATGTTTGCTCACACAAAGCAGAAGCAGCAACATGTTTGCTCACACAAAGCAGAAGCAGCAACATGTTTGACCACACAAAGCAGGGCACTCATCTGTGGGAGGTATAAGTTCGGATTCAGGGGGGTGTAAATGTACATTTGGAGCCAAAATCATCATAAATTGAGCTCTTGTGAAAAATTCAAGGGGACGTTCCGAAAATTTTGGAGGGGGTGTTAAGTGTGCATTGAGAAATCATTGAATAGTGATAAGATGAGAGAATATTCACAAGCATATATGGACGTCACAACACGAGCACCACAGACGATTGATTATACTTGCTGAGAGATATTACGTACCCAATGGGACCAACTCATGTAAACGGTTTGCCAAGGTGGAATAGAGATGGCAGCACAAGGCGTGCAAGATTGAAGATTGACACGAGACGCGAATGCGAGTGTAAATAAGAGCAGAGTAATATGGAAAGATGAACAATAGAATCCATTATAAAAGGATGAAGAAAAGATATAAAAACAATAATTACAATAATTAATGTAAATACTTAATAAATTAAATTGGTGTAAATCATATGTAAATATACCGGAAAACTAAAGAAGTGAAAAAACTGATACAAATTCGTGTCTTTTAACAGATAGATCTGTTAGCTTGATTTACCATCCCCTTAGTGGCGCGTTCACGAACCACATTACCTTTGGTTGCGCGTTTCAGTCGCCTGGCACCAAGTATACACTTTGTTGGACTTATACTTATTGTTGCTGCGTTCCAGTCGTTGCCTCAAGGGAGAAGAGTAGAAATAAGCGGCGCAGACATCAATCCTCACTCTCGAACCCTCTAGGACTTGATGTGAATGAAGAAAAGTGAGGTGTTATAGTGAAGAGGGAAAACCTACATATGAAAATACCAAAGGAATTGGAATAAAGGATCCACATTTCAGGGATTACATAAAAGTCCAGATCCAAATTCCCCCAAAGAAGGAAGTCCAGATTCGAATTCCCACAAAGAAGTACAGAAGAAAGCCTATACGAAAGAAGATTATACAAATTACAAAGAAGAAATAAATTCGTAAAAGCATACAAATTGAATGTAAATCAAAATCATAGCAATACGTAGCTCATTATGTAAACATATAAATCCATGTATCCTTGTTGAGATATTATAATCGTTTAAACGTCTCCATTGCAAGGTTTCCTGTCTGGTTTAGTTTTTAAAAAAGAACCCTACCCTGAAGATATATTAGCCGTGGTTTAATATTAAGATTTATGTACCTTGCACAAATAGAGGTAGCAGAGTTCAGACGTCAGAGCCTCGCTAGTCTGCAAGTACAGTATACGTGAGTCACCCCTTACATACTCTATTTCTATTTTCATCTCCCTGTATTTGCTCATACGATTCTTGAAACAAATCCAATATCCCCCTTGTCTCATACCACTGGCGTACCTAGAGGGGAGGGGGACTGATGGGGTCACAGTTCATTCGAAATTTTTAGAAAATCTGCATTTTCAAATAAAAGCAGTGAAAAACCGGGGTGTTACATGTAAACCCCTTTTGAAAAATAACTGCCATGAGTGGAAAGTTCTAAATATGCTAAATATCTCATTGTGTAAGCCGCCCCAATAGAAAGCGGCTAAGTACTATCCACAGTTACAATTCCAGCTCCTCCGGGGTAAAACAATCCTGAGTACATCAGTGCTTGATACAATTCTGCGAAATAAAATTCACACAGAGAGAATAGCACGCGCACATATGTTTTCCCCAAACGAACCACGTGGTGGAAATTTGTCCGGTAACACTTCCGTAGAGTGGAAACGGATTTCTTCATTTTTACAGAAGAAGCTACTTACGGAAATCACTTTCTGTATCATCGTTGAAGTTCCTCAATGTTTTCTTTCGCCGTGTAATTTTTTTTAGCGTGACATCTGTTTTTTTTCTATAAAAATATCTCTCCGGCACGCAATTCCTCTTGCTTCCATTTGCTTCTATACGTCAAGGATGGTCCGTGCGTTTCATGACGTAACCCCCCCCCGTCAATGTTTCCAAACACGCCTTTTTGTTGCAAGATTTTCTATTTTTCGAAAATTCAAACTATGCTTGCCTAACCTAACCGGAATGGTTCGTGCGGCTAACGTCGATGGTTCGTGAGGCTAACGAGGTATTAGCATAATTTCAAATCCGTCCACGAAATTAGGTATTTTTCGGTGAAGAAGGTTCGAAACACGGCATACACACTCCGAATCGACAAAACACTGCCACAACGCCCGATAAACCAGTACGCTATCGCTACATTGTGTGTTACAGAACCGGAAAAAGGAAAAACAGTGAGTATTCGTAAATTTAAAAAAATAGACATTATTTTCGTTAGAAATTAATTATTACACCTAAAGAAATGTTCCGCAATGTAGAATTGTACGTTAGCAACGTAAAAAAGTGCGAAAGGAGATTTCTAGGTGTTTCCACTATACGGAAGTAGTCCTTTTAGGCCGCACCGCGCACGGCTGGTGCTAACTTTTAGCATTAGCGCGAGCAACGTGGCCACCAGTAACATCGATTCACCGTATTGATCCCAAGCGCTAAGCCCAGCCGCTTCCAATCCACCTATCCCCTTTAAGAACTTCCACACAACGGTCCAAAAGCTTGTCACCGATTTAATTAATGAACTTGCTACTTTAATGTTCTCAACTTTTAGTTTTCTTTTTTTTTCCCCTCCCTTCACAAAGGAGAAGAAAACAGAGTTTAGACAACAATGAAGTTCGAAGATGGCTTAGGAGGGGAAGGGAGGGAGGGGAAAGGAAGGAGAATGAGAGAGAAAGAAAAGACCAGAGTTGAAAACTTGAGATCGCATTATTTGCTACGGAACAGGAGACACTTGCTGGCTGAAACCGTGTGAACTTATTGGGTTGAGGCCAGAGTTTGCCGATTCTGTACGGTTCAAATCTTAACGTCCATTCTGTGAAATTTAACACACGATATTACACCTACCTACACCAAGGATCTTGTAAATATACCCCGAACCAACAGATGGCGTTGATGGTCCTAAACTAACAATTGAACATCTTCACGCATAAAAAATTGAGGTAGTGCAGGGTGCGAAAGCACTGCAGACTGGTTGGGGGTAGGAGCAGACAGACAGACACACACTATATGTATATATAGGGTCTTTGTCCTTCATTCAAAATTTGATTGCAAATTGAAGATTTTAATATGCTATGATGATTTGCGTGACTAAGGGGGGGGGGGGAATTAAGAGATATTAAAAAAATAATAATAGTTTCCTAAATAAAATTCACATCTAAATGCTATTACATGTTTTATTAATATATTTAAATACTTTGCGGCAGCTGACGAAATGCGATGAGAAATGGAGAAGAAATAAGTCGATCTAATTTCTGTGTTCCGGGGATTGGTGTGTTCAGTGTCTTTAGAGATAAGGCTCTTTGTTGAACGTTCTTTGCGTATGTTTTCGATATCATTCCAATAAAGTAAATTCGACTCCCAAACTAATTGTTTATGTTTGTTGTGAGAACAAAAACTCTCCCCCCCCCGAAAAGTTTGGTGGGGGGATTTCAGGACAGAATCGTTGGTGGGGGGACTGTCCCCCCTGGGATTTCGCACCCTGGTGTAGTGCAGCCAACGGCAAATATAATAGTAAGCAAATTGTCCATCACTATGTAAATTCATTCTGTATTGTATTCCGCAACGTTGGGTTCAAGGATCAACATCTACTCCATCACAAGTACAGTTCCTGAAACACACACAGAATGGAGAAGAATTAAGAACAAAAATAGCGATGGACAATTTGTCTCATGTTATTTTTGCGGTTGATTGCAGCACACATGCTGTTTGTTTCTTTACTTACACAGAGTATTTACAAAAGCAGCAACTCAACCTACATATTGGATGTCGTTAAATCCATAATTTGTACAGCTTTGGGAAATCTATTTTTTTATTTTTACCAATTAAGATGTAAAAGCATCTAACTGTGTGTACAAAGAGTGAAATATAGGTGTGTCAATATAACTAACTAACTCTCTAGCCTTCTTAAACCCGAAGGTTCATGGCTGCAGCAACACAGGCCTTCCATCTCTCCCTATCCTCAGCAAGATCTGTATACTCTTTTCCATCTCTAATACCGATTTCTTTTAGGTCCCTTCTCAACGTTCTCTCTCTATCTTCGTCTTGGCCTTCCTACAGGTCTCTTACCATCAGGTTTCCCAACAAGAATCCTGTGAACTCCTCTTTCCTCTCCCATTCGTGCCACATGGCCTGCCCACCTAAGTCTTCTTGATTTAATTATTCTAATAATATCTGGACATGAATACAAATAATATAGTTCTAAATTATGTAACCTTCTCAACTCACCTGTCTCCTCACCCCTTTTAGGCCCAAAGATTTTCCTAAGGATCTTATTTTCAAATACTCTCAATTTATGTTCCTCTTTCAATGTAAGGGACAAAGTTTCACACCCATATAATAGCCTACCTACTACAGGCAAAATTACTGTTTTGTATATTTTAACTTTTAGTTTCTTAGATATTAAACGAGAAGACAATAGTTTATGAAGAGAGAAGTAACATGCATTTCCTGAATTAAGCCTACTTTTTATTTCCTCTTTAATATAATTTTCATTTGTTAATATTACTCCTAAGTATTTGAATTTGGGAACTAGTTCAAACGAGTTGTTATCAATAATTAGATTTTGATTATTACCTGACACTTGGTTTCGACCTGTAAGCATATATTTAGTTTTCTCTTTGTTAACTTCCAAACCTATCTCTTTAGCAGTTTTGAAAAATATTTTAGCATTATTCTTGATTGTATTTATATCATCATCCCCTAATAAGTCTACATCATCTGCATATGCTAACAACTGAGCAATATACACTGTATAAAAAACTCTGTATTAGTAAAGTATGTTAAGTATTAGTAGTAAAGAATGTTTATTATTTCCCATCGCTCTCCCCGTGGATCCGCGTTTGCTGTGAACTAAATGTTTAGCATCAGTCAATGGATATAGTAATAATTCTACGATTACGCGATCATTCTTTAAGACGAGAGGGAAATTTTTGGAACGAAACGGGAAATTTTGTACCTTTAAACGGGAATTTTCACTTTCTGCTTGTGACAACACTGCTCCATGCTCCCTGGTTGGCAAATCAGGTCGGGCTCCGGTAACAGCTGCTCGCATACGCAGGCTTCCTTCCCAGATCGTAAACATGCCGCGTATTCACGCAATGACAATATGCCCACATCAAGTGTCGCCATAACTTTGATGGACGCTGTCTGTATCCCTCCGGAAAGAGAGAGAGAAAAAAAAAGTACACTCCCTTCCTTTCTAAGCGGTCCACCAAACGGGGCACACTTCAAACAACCCAATGCTTCCTGCTGCAATTCTTTCTTCGGCCCTGTCTCAATGCCTGCTTCTGTTGGCATTCAGCGCATGCACACAGGGACCTTACTTATCTCGAGACCGTGAAGGGCCCCAACCGGAATAATCAGAACTTTTGCGAGTCCGTTCAGCTGGGAAAACGTGTTCACAGAACCCTGCAGGAATATTAAATTACCACTGACGAACGTACCTCAAGCCGCGAACGTTTTTCCTATATTGTTCTCGCGACTGGCATTGTCCGCGACTACGTAATAACGGTGCAAGCACAACCCTTGGCTCGGTTGGGGGGCACTCGGGGGCACCACACCCCAGGTGGTTAGTTTCGGGGGCTGTGATCAGCGAAATTCTGACTGATTTCGCTCTATCTCGAAACGTCTTCCGATAACTTACAAAACTCGAAATAACAAAAAACACCACATCATTAAAAATGATTCCAAGAGGAGTCTCTTCGAATTAAAAAAAGAGTCAATTGCATTTTCCGGTATACCTAAACCAGAAGGCCACAGCAACATACGTCTTGCATTTATAATATCCACACTTTAATGATTAGTTACACTCTAAAACGGTGTTGTAATAACAAACATACGAAGACTTAAATTTCAAACTTGTAAGTCTTCATAGACGTATATATTTGACTACAAATATCATCGAGTGTAATTTGCGCTCCAGTAGAAAGTAATTGTGATTGATTGATTTTGTGTATTAAGTCCACGAAAGGCTAATTAGGACTGGACCTACAGTTTAAAGTGGGATCCGAAGCAGTATGAACCTCCACCGGGTATCGAACCGGGGAACCCTTGATTACAAGCCACTACACCATCGGGGAGACCAGAGAAAGTCATTGTGAAAGTAATAAACATTTACTTTACAAGTAGGCTACCAGTAACTATAAGTGAACTCTGTAACTCAGTATTGCTAGCTACCACGTCAGGGACCTCGGGTTCGAATCCAAGCCCACACACGGGTGTTCTTTGTAAATGTCCCTTCATATCATCACTCATCCCCATCTTCGCGATTAGCCAAAAGTGGCACAAAATCGAAGTAAAACAAACCAAATCAATCAATAACTGTAAGTGAACGAAATAACTGTACTGTAACAGAGTTGCAGGGTGCGAAATCATTTAAGACGGGGATTATTGAGGCTAAGATTGTTGGTGGGAGGGAAATCCCCTGTGCCCCCCGTTCCCCAGGATTTCGCACCCTGTTTAAAAGTAACTTTCAGAACACTGGTTGTTTATTATTGGTCTATGTTTTGGTGCTTGTGTTTTGTGACGGCTGTTACAACTCCTAACAATCCCTCTCTCGAAATTGAAGAAATACAATTTCCGCATGTCACCCCTATTTTGCCAATGAACTCATCCACTTACTGCATGCGCAGTAGCTTCGATGGTCACAGACGTACTGTACCACAACTCGCGAACAAGACTTTGCACAATCTTCAACATATTCCATTTCAGGGGAACGGTTATTTTTACCCCCAACCCCCTTCAGAAAAGTTTTCCTCAAGACTTTCATGTCTTGATTATGAAAAAAGAACATCGCGAACTCTTCATATTGGAGCAGAGTCAAGTAGAATTCAGAGTTCCTGCATCTCGCTTATACGAGTGGCTCACTCCACATGCATAATATTCTTGACCTTCTGCGAATCCGCGCTCGCTTTTCAGCTTGGTCCCTGCGCAGATGATGGAAGATAACTGTCCTTATCAGTCGTCCACGCTTTCATCATTTCGAAAGACCAAGATGAGCCTCGCGTCTGGCCAACTCTTGCCATCCATTCCGAGTTTCATGTTCCTTGGATATACGTTGATAGCTTGGCTGTTGACGGAACGTTTCGAGTCCCAATAATTATTTGGACTGGAACTTCGCCAGAACTTGGTCCTCGGAACCAGGCAGAGGGAAAGTTTTCTCTGCGAGGGAAAAAATGGGGAATTTTCTTTCTTAAAAAGCTACTTACGAAAGAGATAGGTAGTGAGAATGATGTCAACTGGAGGGAAATTTCCCTCGGTGAGTCTCCCCGATGGCGTAATAGTATTTTTTTTAAAAAAATTATTAACGCCTTGTTTTAAATGGCGGAGTTAAGGCCGTACAAAACCTTTTCTTCCACTCAAACCAACCACACACATAAAATTATACACTGTTATATTAAACACAAAGTACATTAAAGTCATTTCACATAGGTACACACCAGGAGCGTATATTCCAGGCTAACTAGTCTATATGCGAAGTCTGAAGCCTAGAAAGTAAAGTACTGAAGAAAAATCGATTTGGTACTGTGAATTAACCTGATTTCAAAAAAGATAATGACGATTCTGAGTTTGGCAACCTGAATTCTTATGAGTTGGCAACCTGAATTTTTAAAAGTTGGCAACCTGAATTTTTAAAAGTTGGTAACCTGACTACCATTGGGATGGCAACTTGGCTTCCTTGAAGACGTCAAGAATGAGCCTAGTCTTCTCCCCTCCTCCATAGCCTAGGACCAGGTGTCATAGAGAGCTAGTCCAGGTCTTAAGACTCTGAATACTCCACTGGTACACACACATTATACTCACACACACAAGTCTTAACGCCCTGAATATAGCACACAAAATACAAAATATATAATACACAAAATACGAAATATGGAATGCAAGAATGCAAAATTTAAAATTGTATTTGAGTAACTACAAGGTCGACTTGTAATCAAAGGTGTGTCTGATTATACCCAGTGGAGGCACTTATTGGTTCGGATTCCACTTTAAACTCCAAGTCCAGTCATCATATTATGCCTTGTTTATTTTTAACCTGTGCACGTTTTTCTTTATTATTATTATTTTTACACAATACGTTTTATTTGTTTGATTTAATGTTATTGTTAGCGCTGTTATCGAATTTATAGATTTTGGCTTTTATGTTGATGAAACATACCCGGGAAAAGTCATTTTCTATAATCCCCGAACTTTAACACCGGAAGCTGAAGCCATTTCCGGTTTCGAGAAATTTCGAAAACTGTCTAGTCTATTGTTGAATCAGTTGCTTGGATAACAGTGTGATGAAACAGAACGTTGTGTGGTATACGAAGATGCTATATGTGTGTAATAGAATATCTTATTTTCCCTGCGTCGACGCCATCATGGAATCACGTGATCGAATGATCACCTGCATACAAGTCATTCAGCAGTGTGGCCAGAACAAAATTTTAAATTATCCTTTTTTTAAAAAAAAAAATCGTTGTAATAAACTTATTATTTTAAAGTTATAGCTTTTTAGAATCCTGCAGGACTATTAAAACACACTGTATCTATGACGAAAAAGTTTTTGTATTAAAATTTGTATATTTTAGAGTCCTGTCTTGAAAACCTGGTCCCCTTACCTTACTCACTGCAAAACTCATTCTACATGAAGAACATTCTGGCTTGAGGTCAGGCCATCAGTGCACCCGACCGCTCAAAGCTCTTGTCATTCGATACGCGGCGCTCGCTCATAAACCCCGGGTCTCCCCACAATGACTGCTTCCCTCCGCCTGTTTAAAAATACCCCTCCGCCGGGCATCTGCGAGCAGTATCCACCCCTGGCGTAGTTTATGACGACCTGGATGACGTTCCCATGTGAGGGTCGCAACAAAGGCGAGATTTATTCCTTCCTTACTTCGACAGGGGTTTGATGACTTCGGCCGTTGCACAGGCGGCCGTGTCCGACATCCCGAAACAACCTCGCGAGGCGCATTTATTCCCCCGTCTGTTATGAGCGATTTTCCCTCCGTGAAGGGATATTTCGCTGAATTTTCCCTCGACAAAAGGGAAATTTCGCCGATTTTTCCCTCGACAAAAGGGAAATTCCGATGAATTTTCCCTCGACAAAAGGTTTCGCTGATTTTTTCCTTGACAAAAGTGAAATTTCGTTGAATTTACCTCCGTGAAGGGAAATTTTGCTGAATTTTCCCTTGATTAAGAGACATTTCAAACTTATATTCCCTCCTTGTAGAAATCAATTCCCCTTCTCCTTAAAGGGATATTTCCATTTAATTTTCCCTCTGTGCAAGGGAATTTCAAAATAATTTTCCCTCAGCGGAAGGTCATTTGAAATTAATTTTCCCCTACCTGTGGAGGGAGAAAGTTTTTTTCCACTAAGCTTACAGAAATAGTAATAGCGAGAAAATTTAAATTTTGTCCGTTAACTGGTAAGGTAAAATGAAATAAAATAGTCATCTATATACCTTGTACAGTCACGGACACTTTTGGGTTGCAATGAACCCATTAATTTTCAATAGAAATGATACAAAATAGAAGTGTCCTTGACTGTACGACCAGAGGGGTGGAGAAAGTTCTTCTTGGGCAAGAACAAAAAAATTGGTAGTCTTTACTACATTTAAGAATTTTCACTAAATGGTTTGGCGACTTTCTAAGCAAATATCCAAAATTACCAAAAAATTTGCATCTGGTAAGCTATCATTTCTTTGTCCTCTTTTTGAAGAAATATTTCGTCACGAGAAATTATTCTTGGTTATTGCAAACATTTCCTCCCTCTGTGGGTATCTATCCTATTTATAAAAATAGTTCCCCTTACACTTTTCCTACGAATTGGGACTTCGACATCGTAATTTGACCATAGCATCTCTACACTTCCCATTTTTGTGGTATTCTATACGCCGATTTTTTGGGTTGTATAAAATGTGGGATATTTTCCACGAAAGAGGGAAATCTGAGGGAATTTTTGCAAAAGTAATATAACAACACGCTTTCTCACTCATCCCAGAATGCTGGAAAAAGAGCAGAGCCGGACGGCCATTCAAGCCTGGGACGACTGTAATGAAAAGGGAACCGACAGAGCTTAATGCTTTCCACGTCATCAATTCCATACAGCCGGGACCAGAGATACACAAAAACCATGCTCAATGTTGTATGAAAAAAAAGAGGGACCCTTCCCCAACCCCCCAAAAAATTGTATACACCGTGGCCGTCGCAAATTACAATATCACTCATTTCGCTATGGAGACATTGGGGGGGGGGGGGGGGGGCAATTGCCTTCTCCACCATGTTTGCTCCGCAGTAAAACCTCCCGTTTGCCAGATTACGCATCTTCCTTCCGTATCAACGATTCTGATTCTTTTTTCCCGGGAACCTGCGAAGCGAATCCAATATTTAGAAGCACAACGTACACTAGATTATACAACTTTCATAAATAATTCATTCAATCTATGCGGGGAAATACAGTAACACTGAAATGAACACCTATTAAAGAGTTTGTTCATTCATGTGTCCACATTGCGGGTACAGAATGCCCGAGATATGCGCAATGTCCTTCTGCGCAGGGATCTATGGGCGGAATCTTTCCTGTGACGTTATGAGCAGCAAGTGCAATCGCTTGTTTGCGCATGCGCACAACAGGCTTCAGGGCATAGGAGTGACGTAAGTTGGTTTATTTCTGCTATTACTAGAAGGAAGATAATTCTGCTGGATTATATGAACACTGAACTAAGAATGTTTCATTTTTGAGATTATGTCTTTGTGGTTTCTTGGCAATCGCTATAAAATGACTTAGTAACAAGGCAAGTCCAGATTTAGTGCAAGCTACCAGCCATAGGTCTGGGTCGAACCATGGTCGGGCATGAAAGTGTTTGTCTCATCATCTATTTCATAATTCATCTTCATTACCGATATTAAACAGAGATAAAAAGCGAAGTGAAATCAAAGAAACGAATACTTACTAAGACAAATGACAAACAGGAGCGTCAACATCCGGGGGGGGGCTCCAATTCAGGCATGGTCATGCGTGTTCTTTATGAATCTTCAATTTCATCCTGTTTACTCATTCTCATTTTCGCGATTAGCCAAAAATGGCATAAATGCGAAGTATAATAAACCATCAACCAATCACTTTGAAAAGTTTTAATCCACAGAAGTGGTCACATGAGAAATCCTGAGGTAATTTATAGTGAAAAAAAACAACATAATAAGAGGGGGCAGAAAGCGAGGGAGGGGAGTGGAAACGAGCCAATCAGCAGCAATGTTTCACACCGTAGCGGTGTAGCAGGCAGCCCAAGCCTCTATTCGATTGTTGAAATCCTCAAGCAATACGTGATACCTGTTGCTTCGGTCTGAAAGCTGCCTTGTTCTTGCCCTTTCGAATAAACCTACCATATTTTCAGAACGTGAAATCGGGACGTTTTTACTATTCTATTAATATGTCGCAATGCATGAGCGCATGCGCGTACACATAATTGATACATATGTTATTGATTAATCAAAATAAACAAATGTTATTACGCACAATATGGAATGGAACAAGAACAAAAGCATATATATTACTGGAAATGAAGCTGGCATGTTATCTTTTTCTTTATTTTTCGCAATCAACAATGTTTTGTGGAAAATTTGCATTTGTATGTTTATTATGACTGAGTAACCGCTAGAATTTGTGGGGCGTTACCCCCACACCCCCTATACGCCTTCATGGCGTGGTGCTATGCACAGGGGAACACTTTACCTTTTGAGTAACCGCTAGAAAATTAAAAGAAAAAATGGCTGTACAAGAAATCGGGCCCTTTTGACGTCCCGAATGGTCTGGTAGCCTGCCTTACTTTCGAAGGACTGTCGCCATGTTAGCAGCAAAGATACGTTTCGCAACAAGCGGCTGAAGACAGCAAAGTACTCAGTGGCGGGAAGTGTACCAGTACAATCCTTGTCGCCTGTAATAGTCTGGTCTCGTTGAAGAGGCTTGATTAGGCTGAGGCTGAGAGAGACTTGTTGAATCACCAAAGCATTAACGACAAAGAAATTCCACCCTCATTACAAGGTTTTTTATTATTCCGCGCGTGTCGCTGAAAATTACTACCTGTTCTCTTCAAAACAGCGTTTTGAATAAATCAAATTTCCCACAGAGAAGGGGGGGGGGGGAAGGCAAGCGGAAGCCCGAAATGTTCGAATGTGATTGTGCAGCACATGAAAGGAAAAGAAAAAAGAAGGAACTTACAAATTATACACGAAGTTCTTAAAACACCCGGCACAATATGTAAAAAGCTCACGAAAATACAGCTTTTGGTTCATTACATTGCATGATCCTGGCTATCATCCCCGGCTCCAAAGCACAACCAATCGGCTGACGTGACCATTCAAAGCGATCACGTGACGCACGAACATGCAATTAGGGGGGGGGGCAAGATGGCGCCCTTACCCGTGTGCTACCAGCTGATTGATTGATTCTTACATACCCAATACCACTTCCATAGCCGCTAGCCGCAACATTCGTGTATCGCTTCCGAAATGGGACAACAATGCAGCTCAATTATCTCCTTGTTCATGTTCAACAATAGGGCCTGAACTGCTATTCTGCACCCACACAACAATGAAGCCATTGTTAGGCATGGCTTTGCAGTCTTGCGTTGCTACAGTGCACACAGACATTGCATGTTGTAAAGCGGGAAACATGTAACAAAGGAAGTTTGGCGGAAATTTAAAAAAATCGCTGAACAAAGCTGGTATTCTTGCTTGCAATAGCAATATTCTATTTACTTTCTTCAAGGTCTTCATTGTCTTATGCTAAATGTCTGCAATTCGAATGTGTATACATAAACTTTCAGACTGTTACCAATTATTATAAACATTTCCCTTCAACGTAGTACATTGTGGACTGCAGTTTGCAGACTAGCGAGGCTCTGACGTCTGGACTCAAAGCCAGTATAATCTTCCGTGGGGTGGCTCCTGTTGTGTCGTCTGCATATGTTTGTCATTGTCCCTCACCATTCATCCTTATCTTTGCGATTAACGAAATATGGCAGAAAGTGAAGTAAAATAAATCAATCAATAAAAATGCATACTGTTAGTATTGAACTTACCGTAAACTTTACAATATTTTACCGTTAAAGTACATAATCTGCTTTCTAATTTACCAAAACTGGACGCAACGAATTATTTAATTTAAATATTTTATTATGTATAAGGATACACAACGAACACTAATTATAGATGTGTGGGTCATAATCTTTTTTTACAAAACTGAACCATTAAAAAGTATAATTAGGGTAATGACCGTTAATTCTTTAAAAACACTTGAAATGAGGGTAATTCAAGCATAATCCCAGATTCTCAAGGTAAAATTTTCAAAAATTCAAGCCTCGAAGAACATTTTTAATTAATTTATATTTACATCCTTACAGAGTAAGAGGGACAAGGTTGCCAGGGCGCGAGAAGTACATTGGTTGACTACGAATTAAACACTTCTGTATTTGTCAAAAATTACATGTATAAAAGAAGTGTTAAACGGACCGTGGTTTCATGAAGGCTGAGAACCACTGTCCTATTGTACAGTGGGATCCATGAGTATTACAGTTCAAATTGTTCATGACTATTTTCATTAATTTTTCTCTTACATCCTGTGTGCTTTTAAGCGATGAATTCTTATGTATGCTAGTGCAGAAGTTCTTAACAGCTTGTTTTGAGTGTTCTTTTAATTCTTGAAGCTTTAATTGGGTGAAATAAAGTACACGAACATGGTGATGGACAATTTGCACGGCAATACTCGTGGATCCCACTGTACAATTCAGGATTGTATCTTGGTCTCCGCTTCTCTTACTCCCCCCCCAAATATTCTTCTTAAGAATTTAACATAATAATAATGCTTACGCAAACTTCTGGAGAACCCGCGCAGTTCGCAACTTCACTTCCTTTGTTGCGCCATCAAATGAGGAGTGACTCCTGCCCTCCGAGCTCGCCATTGATTCCCGGCGCATTGTTGCCGACCCCTTTCATTGTAGCGAATCGCCGCACGCGTGCACTCTCTCGAACGCAACCCTTTCATTCAGCTCTTTTGCTGGGCAAGAACGCGCCCGAAGGTTATTTTTCTAAGAACCGCCTTTGCCGACAAATTTTCCACTACAAAAATCACAAAGGTTAAGGGGAGCGGCTGCCGGGCGTGTAGCGAGAGTTCACGCACAAAAGGGCACCCAAGCAGGCTGGAGGAAACCAACGTCTCCCGGTAAAAAACATTTCACCAAGTACTTTCAGGGTACTTTCCTACATTGTGCATACAGTGGGAATTCATTCATTCTAAAATTTGTAGAAGAAAAGAATGCTAAAGCAGCATAAAATCAGTGATGACCATTTGGGTACGAGAAGGGGGGGGGGGGGCTAGTCAGTGATGTGCCGTAGACTATAAGTTTACGTCTACATGCGTTGTCTACACGTAATCTACGCGTATATTATATTGGGTTGTAGTTTACATAGCCTACGTAGACAATCTAAAGTTCATTAAAATTAATTTTCAAGGGTTTCATGAAAATAAAGTGACATTTCCAACTGGGCTATATTAGTTCCTAACGAAATGAAAAGAATACTATTTACAACAAAATTCATCTTCTCTTCTATCATCAACTATGCAAGAAGATAAAATAGTATGCAAAAAACAACAACAGATGGCAGTCGTGAGGCAAGAGTGGTCTTTTTCCCATAAAAGTCTAGAATATTTCCTATATTAGGTTTCTTCCTAGGTGAGAAATTGTTCGAATTTGGAAGAAAGAGTAAGAAAAGTTATCTTCACACATCAGCAGCTGATGCGCAGTATAATTTTATATTAATTCCACGGCGCCCTTTGCTAAGTTTTCACCTTTCGCCATGTTGTTTACATAGATTACGTAATCTACGTGTATAAAATAGTCTACATGTAGAATGTAGACTATCGTTGTTTACGCGTTAACGCACATCACTGGCTAGTCTCTCCCGAATAATGTTGCCCACGAGACGAGACTTTGGCCTGTCTCGTCTCGTGGAAATGCTGTGAAATGCTGTCTCGTCTCGAAAATATTCGTTTGTCTCGGGACACATGATCAATCTCGTCTCGTCTCGAATTTTTAAATGCCTGTCCCGTCTCGTCCCGTGGGCAACTACTCCCGAAACGAAGGGACCTCGTATTATCATTATTGTCTTTGAACAATATTAAATACTAATAATAATAATAATAATAATAACCCAGGGCCTACCTAGCTACCAACTGGCAGCCTCAGTGGGAGATCATCCAACTACTTACGGAGTGACGTGTGGTCAGCACGACGAACCTCCAGTCGTTGTAGGTTTACTACGAGCGGGTTACGCTACTCATTCGTAGCTCCCGAATTTCCTCACGATGGTGGGTGACCACCGGACCCATACACAGACCGAAATCTCAGGAGAAAAGTTGTTACGCTTCTCCTAGGAGACTCGCACCTGTGCGCCTCCCGTAGCCGGAGCCCAAAGCTTGTACAACTTTTAAAACGAAGTTTAAAACCCGTAATTGTGAAATATTTTATGAGCTGGTGCCCGTGGCGGAGGGTTAGCACATCGCGCTACGACGCTAGGGGTCCCGGGTTCGAATCCCGGCCTGGGCATGGATGTTTGTGAGTGTCCATTCATCAATGTCAACATATCATAACTCATCCCAAATTAGCGAAGTAACATAAAGCAAATCAATCAACGAATCATGAATTTTGTTTATGGTTTATAATGCCCTACTTATAAAGGAGCTGGGCTTGCACAAAGGGGGTATAACAGTATTTATATATATATATATATATATATATATATATATATATATATATATATATATATATATATATATATACATACACACAAAAAAACCGTGACGTCAAAGGCAGGAAAAGATGGTAAAGTGAGGGCTGACTACTGAAAGAAGTATATATGACGATAAAAAATATAAAATATAATTTTTTTATGTAAATTTACTGGTTAATTTTCAATTGGAGTCCAACTCGACTACCTGTAATTTTTAATCTTACAGTATATCCTGTCCCAGCTAACTGTATAGCAAGGCCGCGCAGAGTCAGAGAAGGGGAGGAAATCGAGTCGCCAGAGCGAAGCAGTACATGCTGCTGCAAAGGCAGTCGCTTTCCTCCACTCCACGCAATTCCGTTCCTCTCACGTGTTCATTGGTGGAGCCGTCTCGCGTCACTACTTGCGCAGCGACTTGTTTTAGTTTGCCTGCTCCACAGTTAGCTGGGACAGAGTATAGTTCGTATTATGTTACAGTGGAATTGAGTGAGTTTCATAAGAGTCGGTGTATCCGTAGATGGATTTTGTTTTGTTTCCTTACATATTGTGGTCGCTAGGTTCCTTTGATCAAGTTGATTCAATTTTGTATTGAGGAGTAGCAAATAGATGACAGCTTATATTCAGTACCTTAAATTTCCTGAACGTTTTAATCTAAAGGGTTCGAAGGCTGTAAGGAAATCTCCCGGAATTTCAATCTCTTAACGTTGGCAAGCCTGACCCAGGCTGGGATTCGAACCTGATACCTTTTGTGTCGCAATGCGCTGTGCTAACCAGTCTGCCACGGAGGTCGCCACGAGACCAAGACTGCAGTGTGTCTCGTTATCCGCAGCGCAAGTGTTGATGGAACACTTACCCCATGCCTCCATTCAAAAGTTAATAAATAAAAGAAAATCTGTTAAGAAAGAAGATCCAGGGAAAACCTTATGCCATTTTAATCCCTACGCCAGGGCGAGAGCTGGTTTACGAGGAAACTGCTGACGAGTTTATCAACACTTATCTGAGCAGCCCAACGAAAGACTTCCCGTGCGAGATAGGTTAATGAAACATCGCGCCCTCTCTAAGGTCCGCGCATATTTCTTTCATGAGCCACCGTCAAGGAATACGCGCTCAGCCCCTTGCGAGGGTAACGAAGAGAATCTGACAAGGAATCGTTAATATGTTAAGTATGAACTTTGAACTTCGGTACTCGTAATCGGCGGAGCACACGCGAAAATAACCGCCAAATTGCATGCAGATTGGCCCCGGGCGTTGAGCGGGGGGAGGCATAAGTTTCCAGCTTTAAGCGAAACTGTTTAAGGTTTAAGATGACTGAGAATTGGGTGCCGACAAGGTTTCCAATTTCAACTTCGTCGCCGATACGACACGTGATTACTAATAGCGATGCGACAAAATCCGGATATCGGATATCCCAACACAGCACACAAATATCCAGGAGACATCTAATGGATATCTTCTGGATATCCCGAAGTGTCCAGTAGACATCCATAGGATATCCAGGAAGGATATGTCTTGGACATTCTGTGGATCATTTTCGGACATTCTATGGATGTCTTTCAGACATGAGTTCACGTGATCGGGACGTTGTATGGTTTGGTTTAATTTGGTGTTTTAAGTCCATTTTGTGCACAGTAAGGCTAATCGGTACTGCACCTACAGTTTAAAGTGGAATCTGAACCACTATGTGTTTCCACGGGGTATCGAACCCGGGACCCCTTGAATATAAGGCGACGACGCTACTACTGCGCCATCGGGGAGGCCTGGGACGTTGTATTGATATTTTTATTTCATTGTGGATAAGAATATATTCTGGACTAAAACTGAATTTAATCTGGACATTATGCTAATATTTCTTGCACATAGTTTGGATGCAAAAAGAATATTCGTGCACTAGATTTTCCCATATCGAAGACCTCGGGTACACATGTTTATAACAATTACTATCTCTCTCTCTCTCTCTCTCTCTCTCTCTCTCTCTCTCTCTCTCACACACACACACACACACACACATCTCTTTTGCTACCTCTATTTGGTGCAAGGTGCATAAATCTTAATCTTAAACCACAGCTAGAATATCTACAGGGTAGGGTTCTTTGTAGACAACGAAACCAGACAGGATGCCTTCCAATGGAGACGTTTAAACGAATATATTATATAAACAAGGATACATGGAAATAGAATATTTACATGATGAGCAACTTTTCTCTATAATTCTCATTTACAGTCAATCTTTATCTTTATACATCTTTTATTATTTTTTCCTTCAATTTGTATATTCTTCTATATGGACTTCCTTCTTAACGGACGGTCTGAATCTGGACTTCCTTCTGGATTTCCTACGAGGGCTTCCTTCTTAATGGCCGGTCTAGATCTGGACTTCCTAAGTGGGCTTCCTTCTTAATAGACAGATCTGGACTTCCTTCTGTATTTCCTTCTATTTCCACTTTTTGACGATTTATGAATTTCTATATCCTTTTCCCAGCTTTTTCCCTTAAGCTTTGGGAATTATACTAATCTCCTCCCTTGCGGCCGCGATTGAAACGCGCCAACACTAAATATGTGCAGCAATGTGTATACTTTGTGCCAAACGACTGACACGCTCATCCAAGTAGGTGCTACGGCTGAAACGCGCAACCAAAAGTTCTGTGGGGCGTCGACTGGAACGCGCCGCCAGTGATGTAACCAAAATTTCCGCTATGGGAATGGTAAAGCAATCAGACAGATGCAAGATCTGTTCAAAGACACAAACTTGTATCAGTGCTTCGACTTCTTTAATTTTCGTATTACCTTACATATGATAACTGATTTGATTTATCGAATATATATATATTAATTTATTTCTTTTATATTTATTCTTTATCTTCTTATAGCAATTTTATTGTTTTTCATCTTTCTAATTTGCTTTGTTCTTATTTATAAAGTTATTCACATATATTATGTTAATTCTTAATCTCGCACGCCTGGTGCTGCCATCTCTGTTCCGCTTTGGCAAACTATTTACATTACTTGGTCCTATTGGGTACGTAACACTTTACACATCCGAAAAATGCTACACACGTATCAATGATAAGCAGAGTATCTAGAGCGTATTCTTCATTAGCACGGCTAAGCAAGGCTACGTCCTCAACGCAATCTGGCATTGTGTTCGATACACAAAGGAACTTTAACCTGGCCTGGTGCGCATGCGTGATTCTCCTTTGGGAGATGTTTTTTAAAGTTACGATTTATTACTGCATCACAGAGTTTTTGAGTACTATCACAATTAACTTGGAGACTAGATACGATGATTGAATCTTTAGACAGATATCAAAATATTTATTGCAAATTTTTAATAACACATGGACCATAATATACCATATATCCCATTGATATCCCTTGGAGATTTGTGCCGTATGGGTCCGTTTCGGATGCAACAGATAGCCCGTAAAACGAATACATGATAAAGCTGTCCGGATAAAGCAAGCGTTCGGATATCCGGGAATTTCGGATAATCTTAATATCGGATATCCGGATAAATTTATCCGGATCTGGCCATCCCAAAGTTCACCCCTTACTTATACCGCGTTTGGTAGAACCTGTCCCGCTTCCCGCGCTAGGGAGCGCTCAACAGTTTCCGTGCTGGGGAAAGTCAAAGCCAGGCAGCCAATTAAAATACGCAACGTCGCAACAGCGTCTACATAAGCGCCTCTCTTCTGGGTTTCATTCACTCCTCGCTGCCCAGCAGACGATTTTTTCCTCGTTTCTCATTGACACCGAAACTGTTGAGCGCTCCCTAGCGCGGGAAGCGGGACAGGTTCTACCAAACGCGGTATAAAACAAACAATAATGAATATGAAAGTGGATCCTGTGTAATCTCTACTGAGTCTAGTGTCCGGAAATCTACCTGAAATTTTGGAAATTTTCTATCGAGTCTACCTTTACAGGTGGCAACTTTGCGGGCGAGAACTGTACCAGGTTAAATTTTCAGGTCTATAGCATCAGCACACAAAACTTGGATCCCAACGTCTGAAAAGATGGAAATTGTCCAAAACGCAGCCAGCACCTGCATTGGGCGTAGGTGCGCCAAGGGAGACGTGGGCCAAGCCTTCGGACGTCAGGAAGAAAAGGTTAAAGACGACCAACATCCTTCCTGTGTCGGACTCAATCACGCCGCACAATAGTGACAAAGGTGTTCCTCCTCCTCCTCCATTCCGCCATCCCTATCTTCTTTACCCTTGACTCGAGATTTTTCTTCTTTCTTCCTCCACCCCCCACCAACCTTCCAGCCGAAATCCTTCTTGCCGTGCAGTCAATTTTTGTGGACGACCAATTAGATGACCCGGGCCAACCCGCGCAGCCAACAAAAGGATACCTCCTCCCTCCCGGCACAACCTGGGTTGAGAACAATGGACGGTGATGTCAAAGATTTCCCTGTGGTATTTTCACAAACCCTCTTTCAGTGTTGCCACATTATTGAAAATTTCTTCCAAGCTGGGAAATTCAAGTAAAATTTTAGGCGAAAAGGAACACGTTTTCTTAGTAACTTTTGTGAAGTAAATATGCATGTTTATTCCAAAAGTGTACAATTCCATGCAGTGGAGTGCCAAAGGGGGATGATGGGAGGCATAACCCCCACAATAACGTCATAGGCAGGAAAAGATGGCAAAATGAGGACTGTTCACTAAAATAAAGTATAAGTAAGCTCCTTTCGAAAATCCTGGGCACGCCACTGACATAATTTATCAATAATCTTCATTTCCGTTAATTTCCCACCTTACTTTTATTCAATCAATCAATAAATCTTTTTTCAGTCAATGGAAATATTGTTGACAAAGTGTTCTTTTTGCGGTTTCAATTTTTGTACGGGGGAAATTTTGATGAAAAAGGGAAATTTCGTTTTCCAGTGGTGGCAACACTGCGGCCTTTCGCCTCCAAACTCATTTTTGGCGAACATTATGACGAAGAATGTAATTCGTCCCCATCTCTATCTCTCCAGTGTTGCTGACGGTAAATCCGCAACGTCTCTAGAGGCTAACATAAATCAGCTCAGAACAGAACCTGGGGATCCTCCCCCCGCCCCCTCCGCTGGAATCAATTATTGGCCCCCGACCTCCGGTCAACAACTCTTCACGGGGGCCTGATTTTGGAACAGGTCCCCACCCTCTCCCTGCCTCTCCCGCGAACTCGAGAGAAGTAATCTGAATATATACGAGGTGCAATCAATTTTCGAGACGGGGGAGAAACTCCAGTGATTTATCCATAACCTTCCACGAGCAATTCATCCACCAAAAGGCATCCAAAAGTTTAACCAATCTCGATTAAGTATCTGAGTCGGCTTGCGTTTAAGTGTTCGAATCGTAAAGCTTCGGATAAAGTAGGATATAACGAAAGATTAAGTTCAAAATTTGATGTAAAGAGACCTTTTGGACAGGAACTCGCATCAACTTCTCCTCCACGCAGTGAATATTGAAAACTGCATTCCTGCAGGCCAAGGAACTTCTCTTGTCCGTTTTGTTAGTGCCAGTGACGCATCAGTAGCCGTTAGACACACAACGTCGTGAGTACCTTCAACACGATGGCGCAAAGTTCCATTATACCGGTCAAGAGTGGCAGTCTCGCCAACTGGCCATCGCGGTGGCCCGATCTAACTTCCCACGGTTTCTATTCACGGGGTTGTACGGAGAGGATGTCTTACCTCTCGAAAGAGATGATCAAATTACAACTATTATAAATTGATGATAAATGCATTATTTTACTGATATTACTATTATTGCATCCTTGGATATAGACCACTCGATACACCAGATGAGTGCATATGCTGCGCAACTGTCTTCACGTTTTCCTATCCATACCGTTAACTTAATTAAATACATTGCCAGGCCTACTGTTTGTCCTTTACACCCTTCATTCAAGATAAATCATTGATGCATTTAAAAAAAATAATTCACTTTTCTGTTTCTTTTGACTAAACACAAGATGACAATGAATGGTCATGATGAGTGAAGGGACAATTACAAACGTATATGGACGAAGCAACACGAGCCCATTGGATGTGAATCCAGAGCTATGAATGGTCACAAAATCCGTATATCACAGATTTGATGGAAGGATTTGTAGAAAATCCGTACGAACATGTCGAATAAAATAATATGTGGATAGCCCGTGAAAACTGATAAACGATAATACTGTCCGGATAATGCACACATTCGGATACCCGGACATTGTCGGGCCCCGTGGCGGAGTGTTTAACACATCGCGCTAGAACGCCAGGGGTCCCGTGTTCGAATCGCGGCTTGGGCATGGATGTTTGTGAGTGTCCAATCATCAATTTCATCGTATCACTCATCCCCATCTTCACAAATTAGCCAAAAGTGGCACAAAAGACGAAGTAAAATAAAGCAAATCAAAAAACAACAAAAAATATCCTCACATTTCGGATAATACGAATATCGGATAATCGGATATCCGGATAGAAAATTATCCGATACGCGGATAATATTATATCCGGATTTGGCCATCTCTAGTCCAGACGCCAAAGCCTCGATAGTTTGCAAAAGGCAACCTAGGGTGTACTACATGGAAGTGAAGTTGACATGTGGGTGACTTCACAAAGGGTTGGTTACCTCTGACAGCATGAGATTTGTGATCTAGGAAGTTGGGTCAATAGGAATATAATTTTTGTAGGGTTTGTGAGCAGTGGCGACAATTAGGGTGGGTGTGGGGGCATTTGCCATCCACTTTTTTGCCACTTTTGCCCGTGCACTATGCTAAACCTTATCTACCAAGAGAAAGTTAACTCCCCCCCCCCCAGTTTTGGAATCCAATCGCCGCCACTGTGTGTGAACATTAAAAAGAGAAGGACAAAGTATGACATTCATATGTGGGATATATGAGCTTATGTTGTTTACTCGGCTTAATCGCAGGTACAAAGATTCAGCGCCTGGTTCGGAGAGCTTCCAGAAGTTTTAAATTTCAATCGCATGCTCTTTCTCCTCTGTCAAAACCTGGACATGACGCCACGCAGCCAAGAACAGCTTACGTAGGCTGAGATGAGGCCACAAGATGAGGCTCTGAACTGTTCAGAAGTGCAAAAACACTCCCTCTTATCCAGCGTGACTCAGAGGAGCTCGCCTACGCTCAGAAACATGCACGGACTTGTTGCAACCTATGCATTGGGCTAAACAAGAGCCTCTAGGATTGCAGTGTTGGGAGTGGGCGGGCTGATATGCGTGGAACTTTTAAAAGAAAAATGAGGAAAGGGTGTAGATTGGCAACCCGCGGAGCGAAAATTACACACTTCTCATAATTATGAAACAAGTTGGCTGGAAATTACAATAAGGCTGCTGTAAGTTCATCGCAGGGATGCAAAATTACAGGCCCGTAGCTATAGATCGACCACAAGGAAAAAAACCTTTGGACAAAAGTCCCCGCGCAGCTTTCCCTTCTTCCCTCTACCTCAGGCCATAAGGAAGCATGGTCCAATCTCCCCCTCCCCTACTCGCGGGGGTCGCGGGTCTGCGCAGGTTGTTTTGCTCGTGGTTCCACTACAGAATTGATCTCGGGGGGAGGAGGGTGAACCAAGTCCATTTTTTAAAAGTTTAACAGTGTTAAATGAAGGTAAATTGTGTGTGTGGGGGGGGGCATTAAATTACGTAAAATTTAGAAACACAAATACTACATTTTTTCTACTGAAATCGTGCCTTACTACACACTCCACACTACTACTGATGATACAGATATTTATATCACAATAAAAAAAATGCACAATTGTACCTACAGTAGCCTATATTCCACCTCCGGCCAAAGCAATGAAACTCCCCTTCGTTCCCAAAACTTGGGATCTGCTGACCATTGACGCAGATCACATCAAAGTCACAAATTTTTGTCTAAACTGGATATAAGCAACAGGGGCAGCGAAGGTGCAGATAAAGAATGTAATAGCTGATATGTGAATTTTATACTTCAAAGTTGTGAGCAAAATAATATGTGCCTACATTTTCACTCTTCACTGCAAACAAATTATACAAAATAGTTTTACCTAATGTCAAGGGGATTGACGGCAGTTGGGGGGGGGGTGAAAGCCTGGCTACGGGCCTGTGCAAAAACCTAGTCCTTCTTTCTCTTTCTTCTTTCCTTCGTTAGAGAGAGAGAGAGAGAGAGAACTCAACTCTTTCTGTATGTATCTCTCTCTCTCTCTGTCCCTCCGAGAAAGTGAGAAAGAAAGAAGAGAAAGAGAGAAAGAAAAGAAAGATAAAGAAGAAAGAGGAAAAGGAAAGGAAGGAAGAAGAAAAGAAAGCTAAAGTTGAAGCCGTATCTATTTTGGGAAGGGAAGATTTGAAAACAGAATCTTGTGGGTGATCCCTACACACACACACACACACACTGAACACAGGTGCTAGCGACACAAAGTTGATTACAACCGTGCTACTTTTAACAACCAAGTGTGGTGTACAGCTCCTGGTTCCATTCTCTGAGACTCTTGAACACCAAATTTTACTTAGTGCATTGCACACACACACATTGGGGGGGGGGGGGAGAGGGGGAGGGCAGAAAGAGATAGTGAGAGAGGGAGGGAGATATTTGGATGGTGCATATACAGTGAAAACAGTTTGTCAAACTTTGTTAAGTACACTTCATGCTCAGATAGGCTGATCCGACTGGACCTATAGTTTAAAGTGGAATACGAACCACTGTACAATGTGTCTCCACTGGGGATCGAACTCTGGGACCACTTGGTTGCAATGCGACGACGTTATCACTACACCATCGAGAATATGGCAAAGGGTATCCCCTTGTGACAGTAAGTTATCGGTAGTTCGGAATAAAGTTGGGGATAAATCATTATCTGAAAAATAAGAGCGAGTCTTATAATCCGGAAAATGCTATATTTTCTGAATTTCTGGCATGCTTTTTGTCATATAATTACAATGAAAGACTGGAGAGAAATTTAGATCTTCTTGACAATCAGATTTGGCAACACTGATCGCCGCCGCACCTTGAAGCGCCCAGTAGTGTCGTCGTATCAGTAGGAATCCCAATATCACACACAACAATACGCGAGAGGAGTGTGTATCTTTGTTTCAAGCTGCCGTGAGAATTCCATTCTCAGGTAACAAGTTTGCACCTGTTCCGGATCGCACATAAATAAGCAAGCCAGCACACTTTCTTCAAAAACACCAACGCACACTGCAGCGGCGACCATTCCGAGATTGTCACGATAACAGCGTAGGAAAACGTCCGATTATGAGCAGCAGCCGGAGTTCATTCCCCTCGCCGAGATATCATAACGTTCTGTGATAACAATGCTCGGGGCGTGATGCATTCGAAGTAAGCAAAAGATAGCTAACGGACCGGACCATATCCCTCGGCCTCCTTACGGGAACAAGAGTGACGAATGTGACAGCCATTCTGCTCCACAAATGCTCAAGAACTTGCACCACAATGGAAAAGTAGACTTGGGTAATTGCGGTGCAGCTATAGCCCGTCTGCGTTGGCAGAGACCATTGGCGCTAGTGTTCATGCGCTGACTGGGCGAGTCTAATGACGAAATAGGGATGAATTGGGCGAGTCTAATGGCGAAATAGGGGTGAATTGTATACAAGAAGCACGATCCATGAAAAAGTCGTCTGCTGTTGCAACACTGAAGTTTCACGCATAGTAAATTCATGGCATTAACAGTTGTAAAGGCCGATAATAAAACCGAACGCATACGAGCATATAAATGAAATACTGGTCTAAAACCTACAGTGTTTCATGCATGGATCTCCCTCCCTACCTGCTGTCAATGTCGCGTGTACACTGTAGCGACAGGTGGAACGGAGCGTCCTGTTTTAAGATTCACCGAATGATTGGTTTTGGCTAATCGTCAAGATGAGGATGAGTAATGATATGATGAAATTGTTGAAGGGTCATTCACAAAGACTGATTTTGATATTTTGGGCAGCTCAATACATAGGTTATATTTGTCCGTCACGCAATACGGGGATAACATCCCTTACATAAAATATCCGTGTAAAAATTTCCTTATTCAATTGTTGAAACTAATACAGTAAAACCTCGTTAATCCGGACTAATAGGGGGATAAGTTGACCGGTTTAACGAAAGTCCGGATTAACTGAAATAACCTAAAAGAACAGTAGAAAGTGCATTAAAACTCCGTTTATAGATTATGGTGTATTTAAAGGGCATAGGCATAAATACACTAGTACAGTACAAAGTCTGTGGGAAACAGAATTTCATCAGTGGTTGACTGCCTTTCCTTTGGGAAAGGCACTTGTTGACTTCTAGCCACATTTAAAACCTTGCATTCTTCTTTTGCCTGTCCGGATTAAGCGAAGTCCGGCTTATCGGGATCCGGACGAACGAGGTTTTACTGTACATTCAATCGTGGCTTAACACGCCCTACGAAAAAATAATACTGGTCGTAGGTCGAGACGCCAGAGCCCCGTTGGCGTGTAACATTGCAATTACCGGCTTGTACTACGTGGAAGGGAGGACTTTTGGTGCCTTCTCTCCTTACACCCCGACATTCACAAAGAACGCCGATGTCCAGGTTGGGACTCGAACCAGAGACCCTTGACCTAATAGTGCGTTGTGCTAACCACTCCGCTACGGAGATCGGTGTTCTCTGCTTTAAATGGCTGACACGGGCAACTATAGTGTAGAAGAAAGATTAGGACACAAGAACAGAGTTTGACTTTAAAATATTCAGTTTCAAATTATAAAGAGTCAGTAACAAAACCCATTCCTTACCATGATGTTGCCAAAATATAGCAAATTGCATAGTTTCCAGGATATTAGGACTTCGGGAAAGTGCTGCGTGCTCCGAAAAAGTATCGGTCGCTATCGGAGATTAAATCCCAACCGTTACTCTCCGATACCGACACATCGATAGTGTTTTGTCATTATCTCGCTCGTTCTGCGACGATACCACGCAAGCTGGCCGAGTTTGCAGTTTCCCCCCTACATGACGTAGAGAGTTTTGTAACGATATGTGATTGACCGGCGCTATATCCGCTGCACGCCAGGTGTGGGGCTGGAAAAGCTTTCGCCCCGCTATTTTCAGTTTCCGTTGACGTCACACACACACATCTCTCCTTTGTGTGATTTGGCCCTGCCAGCACTTATGTCACCAACAAGTCTGGGAGAGCAAAGTCTTTCCCTGTTCTCCTCGTCACCTTGACTGTCCTCACCTGTGGCAGCTATTTTGTACAACGGCCAGGTGAATCCCCAGTGGAGTAGCGTGCGTAGAGTAAGTGGGGGGAGGGGGGGAGTCGTAAAAATAGCTGGCTTCGGCCAGAACAGTTTTGAGGATCCTGCTCATGAGATTAATCTCTATGCTATAATCTCTACTTAGGACTCGAAGTAACTGCACAATTATCAAGATGCCGTGAACTGTAACGCTACTCTCGTGGGGGCATATTCTCCTCCCCCCCCCCCACCATCGTATCTCTAGACCGCTGAAGTGTGGTCATGGGAAATTTTCGAGTCCGGATTAGAATCGAGCGAGTGTAGTGTACCGAGATCCGATGTACGAATAGTGTATCCGAATACGACGTGATAATCGTCCGGTACGAGAATCTTGTACCGGAATTCGTTGTGGGAATCGTGTATCCGGACCCGATGTGAGAATCCTGTATCCGGATCTGTTGCGAGAATCGTGTTCTCGGATCCGGTGTGAGAATCCTGTATCCGGATCTGTTGCGAGAATCGTGTTCCCGGATCCGGTGTGAGAATCCTGTATCCGGATCTGTTGCGAGAATCGTGTTCCCGGATCCGGTGTGAGAATCCTGCATCCGGATCTGTTGCGAGAATCGTGTTCCCGGATCCGGTGTGAGAATCCTGCATCCGGATCTGTTGCGAGAATCGTGTTCCCGGATCCGGTGTGAGAATCCTGCATCCGGATCTGTTGCGAGAATCCTGCATCCGGATCTGTTGCGAGAATCGTGTTCCCGGATCCGGTGTGTGAATCCTGTATCCGGATCTGTTGCGAGAATCGTGTTCCCGGATCCGGTGTGAGAATCCTGTATCCGGATCTGTTGCGAGAATCGTGTTCCCGGATCCGGTGTGAGAATCCTGCATCCGGATCTGTTGCGAGAATCCTGCATCCGGATCTGTTGCGAGAATCCTGCATCCGGATCTGTTGCGAGAATCCTGCATCCGGATCTGTTGCGAGAATCCTGCATCCGGATCTGTTGCGAGAATCCTGCATCCGGATCTGTTGCGAGAATCCTGCATCCGGATCTGTTGCGAGAATCGTGTTTCCGGATCCGGTGTGTGAATCCTGTATCCGGATCTGTTGCGAGAATCGTGTTCCCGGATCCGGTGTGAGAATCCTGTATCCGGATCTGTTGCGAGAATCGTGTTCCCGGATCCGGTGTGAGAATCCTGTATCCGGATCTGTTGCGAGAATCGTGTTCCCGGATCCGGTGTGAGAATCCTGTATCCGGATCTGTTGCGAGAATCGTGTTCCCGGATCCGGTGTGAGAATCCTGTATCCGGATCTGTTGCGAGAATCGTGATCCCGGATCCGGTGTGAGAATCCTGCATCCGGATCTGTTGCGAGAATCCTGCATCCGGATCTGTTGCGAGAATCCTGCATCCGGATCTGTTGCGAGAATCCTGCATCTGGATCTGTTGCGAGAATCCTGCATCTGGATCTGTTGCGAGAATCGTGTTCCCGGATCCGGTGTGAGAATCCTGTATCCGGATCTGTTGCGAGAATCGTGTTCCCGGATCCGGTGTGAGAATCCTGTATCCGGATCTGTTGCGAGAATCGTGTTCCCGGACCCGGAGTCCTGTATCCATATCCGGTGCGTGAATCTTCTACCGGAATTTGTTGTGGAACTCGTGTAACCGGACCCGATGCAAGAATCGTGTACCCGGAGCCGGTGTGAATATCGTGTACCCGGATTCTAATTTAGTGTGGGAACCATGTATCTGGATCCAGAATTGAAAATCGAGTAACTTTTAGTTCGCATATGTTCCGACGGTACAGATATTTTCGTGGTATAAAATATCCATACCGTGTCATTCCTACCTTGTAAATAGATACACTAATCTACACAGTTTTATGCCACGTCTGATGGAAGATAGTGGCAGAGAAGAGGTAGGGGTTAGTGTCCCCCCTCCCGGTCTCTGGTGTACACCCAAAGAAACCAAAGACAATGATAAACCCTTTCTTCAAGCCAAAATATGCAGTTTTGTAAGGTATTACGGGACCCCTAGAGGGAAATATTTCCACATCTCTGCCTTCCCACTCCATTCTCCTGACGCTCTTGCTACCTCCAGTAGAATAGGCGCACTTTTTCTAGAAGTAGGATAAACACTGTCAACAAATGGATATAGATACACCTGAATCTACACCTCGCATCGGGAAGAAATTAAAATCTTCATTGAAAAGTCCAAGGATGAGGCCACTATGAGGACGAAAAAGATTAGATCTTGAACCAAAACCACCAAGATGGCAACACTGCTGATGGTGAGATGGCATAATGAAGGGTTTATAAAACAGAGCACCCACGCTTTCATTTAGCGCTAACGCCTACAGTATCGATTCGGTTATTTACGACGACGTGCAGTTTCTCATCTTTGCATGTGTTCCTGTGACGACTATTCCTTTTTTCTTAGGACGTGTCAACTAAATTGGGATATGAAGGCACCAGCATTACACGACCGTGCGGTTGCTGAAATCTGGCAGATCGTTCGTCACGTGATCAGTCACACTTTCAGGCGCGTTTCGCAACTTTTGTAACATCACAAAAATGATGTATCTGTAATCACAATGGGTTGTTCTTAAAGTAGGTGATAAAACACAGGTAAAAAAAAGTATGTGGTGCGAGGAGTTTGATCACAATACAAAAAGCAAGAGAATCAGCAGCAGGGGAATGAATGTGACGAAAAAGCAGCAGGAGATAAATACCAGACCAGCAGGACAGAAAAATCCGAGAGAGAAGGAAAGAGCAAGAGGAGAGAAAGAAGTGAAAGAAAGCTCCGTAACAAAGAAAACAAGGAAATAAAGACAAGCTGGGAAGAAAACCAGAGAGAAGGAAAGTGCAGCAGCCAAAAACTGAGTATATCAGGAATAAAGACAGAGATACAAAGAACTTCAGAAAAGAAAGAACACCATGAAAGAAATATAGAGAAGGATATAGCAGCAGGAGAGAAATTAGAATAAAAGCAGGAGGAAAACTAGGGAAGGGGAGTGTAGTAAAGAAATGAGACAAGAAAAAGGAGAAAGGAAAGAAAGAACAGAGAGATGGAAAGAACACAGGGATATAAACAACAGAGATGAAGAGAGAACATCAGGAAAGTAAACAGAGAGAAGAAATCGGAGATATTCAGAGCAGCCGAAGAGAAATAATATAAAGGTAAGAATAACCAGAGAGAGGCCGAAAGGGAAGTGGAGAAGCAAAGGAAATGGGAGAGGAAAGAGCATGCGGAAAGAAAAGAGAAAGGAAGGAAAGTGCATTCGCAAGATATGAGTAGCAGAAGGAGAAAAACAAAGAAAAATAGAATAGGAGAAACTAGAGAAGTGAAGAACAGCAGGAGGGAAATTAGAGAAGTAAAAAAAGAGCAGGATGGAAATTAGAAAAGAAGAAAAACAGAGAGATGGAAAGAAAGGACAGAAAGGAAATACCAGAAGCTACAGAAAAACCAGAGAGATGGAAAGAGCAAGATGAAGAATAACCAGAGAGGGCAAAGAAAGAAAAGAACAGCATTAGAGAAACCAGGAAAGGAAGTGGAACAGCAAAGAAATGAGTGGGTAAAGAACAATCGTAAAAAGAAACCAGATAGAAAAAGAAAACAGGGAAATAAAGAGAAGCATTACAGAGTATTCGTAAAAAGGAAGAGTTGCAAGAAAGAAAAGTTCAGTAATGGGAAAAACGATGTAAAAAAGCAACAAAATGGGGGGGGGGGAGAAATAGAAAGACTGTAGAAGTAGACACACTGCCAAGACAACGTGGAAAACGAAAGCAAAAACTCAACATTTCATTATCGGTGTGTACTTTAGCTCGCCCAATATCTCGATCAACAGGAAACGCTCGTCTACGTTTGCAATGACCTTATCCTCTATAGGTTGTGGCCGTCCTCTGTGTAAACTATACGCGGATTGTGCAAGTGACGTTTTTCCTGGCAGAAAGCAGAGAGATGGACCAAAAGTCTAGCGCGCTTACCGGTGTACCATCAAGATACGAAGGTCTGCAATGCGTCTCTTATGGAAAATGTTTCGTGGCCTGGCAAGATAGAGTTTCAATTTGGCACAGGCTGTTTCGACATTTCCGCGAATTCGAGTTGCGATTTCTGCACGTTCCGGGGAATGTCAACCAGGGGAACCGCATTCGATTTCCTCGAGCGGCGGGTTTCGCAGAAATTCACTCGCAAAAAGCTCCCCCCGCCCCTCTATTTCTCGAAATTAAAAAAAAAGAGTAGAGGTTTCCATCTCGTGGAGGTGAAAATGTTTATTTTTTTTTTTGTTTTGATTTTTCAATTACTCCATTTCATCAAGAACTTCATCAGAAACATGCCATAGAAGTTCAGCGCCATTTTTTTTAACCGGAAGCAATTACCAACAAAATGAAATACGTCACATATCACAAATGTTTGAACTTCACCCAGTTTCTATATTTATTACTTCCCAGCAAGATATTCATTCATTTTATATATCACCATATAACTTGTGGTACTTTCAATGCACTTATTTCAGAATATTCTTGCATAGGCCTATGACAAGAAAAGAGAGCACAAGAGAATAAAAAAAAGCGAAAGAGAGGGGGAGAGGAGAGAAAAAAAGAGCGAGAGAAGGAGAAAGCGAAAGAGATGAAAACATCGAAGGGAGGAGGAGAAAGGAGCCAAAGAGAGAAGAAAGGAGCGTTAAAGAAAAGAAAATAGCGAAAAAGGGAGCGGAGAAGGAGAGAAAGACAGAAGAAAAAGCGAGGGGGAGAAGAGCGAGGGAAAAATAGAAGAAAAGAGTGAGAAAAGGGAAGAACCAAAAAGAGTGGAAAAGAAATGAGGATTCAAGAGCTAGAGAGAAGGAGAGCGAGAGAGAGAGAGAAGAGTGACAGCGAATGAAAGAGCAAACAAGAGGGGATAAAGAACAAAAAGAGGGGGAAGAAAAGAGCTAAAACGAGAGGAGAAGATGGGAAGACCGAAAGAGAGAAGAAAAATTGAGAGAGCTAGGGAAAAGGAGAGAACGAGAGAGAGTCAGTTAACAATTCGTCAAAGTAACGGTACTCAATAGTTTCGCGTACATTCAAGTAATGAAACAGAAATAGAATACTGATAAAAACTAGAGGAGATGCATTAGAAGCCTGATTTTGAAATGAAATTTGTCAAGCATGAAATGAACCTAGATACGCCAACACACGAGCTCATATGTATCCAATAAACTTTAAGAAAAACAAATCGGAACGAACAGATTAAAAGTTGCACGAGGAAGAATGTAATAAAGTTCAACAAAAAAAAAAAATGAAAATGAAGTATATGTAAATTACTAATCAAGAAACTAATATGTGCAGTCGACAGCAAAGGTAATAGTATGCGAATTGTCCGCCACCTCGTTCACTTATTCTGTTTTCTGCAAAGCGATAGTCATGAATTGAAACAAAAATGCAAATAAGCAGAGCACAATGTTAATTTCTGAATCGGCACAATTCCATTTCTTAAAGCAACACAGAATGTACATTAACAATAATCGAAAATAGCTATGGACAATTTGCCTAATGTTATCCTTGCTCCGATTGCCCGCCCATTGCCATTTTTCATTTGGCCCGTTTTCCACAATGCGATCAACAAGGATAGAAAATAAATGAGTAAATACGCAGAAGACAACATCTGCTTTGCAGAAACAAAATTCCATTATTTAAAATAACACAGGATACAGAATCAAAAAGGAATTAAAAATAGCGATGGGAAATTTGTCTACTATTATCTTTGCCTTTGGCTGTATGAGCAAACAATGTTCGTTGTGTCGGATGAACGAGCATAGCGTACGAAATGTATGTTTATTTTAATTAATATCAGACGATAAATATACTCAAATGCGTTGTGTTTAAAACTAAAATTTAAATGGGTATAAGGGAGGCGGGGAGTTGGAATGAGAGGTATCTTTGTGAACAACGCATTGTTCAAATTTTCCCAGAGTATCTCACATTCGTGTTTGGATAAGAAAAAGATAGTCACTCTAGTGTTGAAAAATCTCATATGGACGTTTATAATAATGTAATGCAAAGGGGCAATAAATATATTTCTTTCGTAGCGCAGGAAAAATTATAAAACATGCCGAAAACTACAGCATGGGATAAAGTTGAAGAATCCGTGGACTGTTCTTGTCACAGAAGCAACCTTTAAATTTTCGAGTCGCCGCTATCGCTATCTATTGGCCGTGGTAAGGCCTTGCTTGCCACTGGCACCAATAGGTGGCGCTCCAAGTGTGGAAAGACTGCTACATTGCCATCAGCATGTTCAATCACTTAGTTTTACGCAGTGCGAGGAACAAATAGGGCGGTAGTAGGTAGCCTTGATTATAATAATCCCCCCCCAATAACAAGTTTGCCGGACCTGGAGGAATAGTATGTAATTATAAGCTACATTAGCCCTTAACTCTTGAGCCAATAAGGTTATCTACGTATTATTCAACTAATAAGCACTAGCCACTGAAACTACTATCTCTATCTCCTTCTCTGCTACTACATATTACCCAACCCTATATTGTGAAATAGTGGAGAAATTCTTCATGAGAGTTGAATTTAAACTGTAAATTGTCATCATCGAACCACTTGCAAATTGCCCGTTTCTCATATCTTTCGGAACTCAAATACTTTGTATAAAAGCATGTAGAACAATGATCAACTTTCTCGTTTTACGGAATTTTTGGAAAGAACAAAAATTATGATCTTGTGCTGCCATCTATTGACGAAAATACAAGTTTGATATTTTCATATCGGAATTTTACTGACATTCAAGATACGACTGTTCTAATGACAAGAAATTGTATAGTGTATGGATCTTTCCAAGTCCACAGTGTGCACCGGCCTTGGTATGATACAGCAATGGCCAATTTAGTTAGTATTATCTTTGTAGCGTACTGTACTTAAACTGATGTCCCACCCAGCTGCTTTCATTGGCATCAGCGTTTTTTAGTTTTATGACAACCAGCATCGCCCATGTGTAACACACATGGTGTGACAAAACCCCTCTCCCCCTTCCCCACCGCCCCCATTTACCACCCCAATTTCCATTAACAGTTCTAGCCCGAGACAAGATTACACAATATGACAAGACATGTGTGTCACATACAACGATTCTTCAAAGTTAAAAATAGGGAGGGTATCTCGACACCGAGACAAGACATTCATTAAAACGAATCAGATATACTTATTTTTCGATATTTAAAAACCAACATTACTGTAATATGGGGGTTACTGTGGTGACATACCAAGTGGATATCTTCAATGTTGAATTCTTATCCTGCTTGTCGTCTTGTAATCCAGGGGCTCCAGGTTCGTTACCCACAGTGGTTCGGATTAGGGATGGCTAGAAAATCCGGATTTCAAATTATCCGATATCCGTTTCGGATGCAACGGATGATACAGATATCCGAAAATACGGATAATTCAGATTAGATTAAGGATTTGTAGACTGTTTGATTGATTTGGTGTTCTAAGTCCACTTTATGCACAGTTAGGCTAATCGGGACCGGACCTACAGTTTAAAGTTGGATCCTAATCACTATGGGCCTCCACCGGGTATCGAACCCGGGGCTCCTTGATTACAAGGCGACGACGATACCAATTCGCCATCGGGGAGGACGGATTTGTCGAAAACTCTGTACAGTGAAATACTAACATAACTAAACCCAGACTTTCCGCCTACAGTTCAAGGGGGGAAAAGCGGTGCTGCAACCGGTTGCTACCCGCCTGATTTTTTCGCGGAAAAGACAAAAATAGAATTTCCAAGTCCGTTCTCTCGCCGGAACTACTTTAGTTCGGATCTCTAGTTCGATTAGCCAAGCTGTGCATAAACTTGACATCAAAATAGAACTCGAAAAGAGTCCAGTGGTTACTTAGGAAAAGTTTTCCGCGAAGGTCCTCCACAAGTTGTGAAAGTCGTATCGGTGCTGCGTGGCGACATATTCAGCGTCTCCCATTCACCCACCCACTCTTAAATTTTTGACCGACGAGGGTCCTCAAGATTACGCTTGGATGCACGCTGCGTGGGGAGAGGGGAACGCTCGCCAGAGCAGGAGGCTTGACAGCTATCGTGTCACGTGACGCTAAGATCGTGGCGCTAAAACGTGCTCGGAATCAGCACACACATCAACCTGGTTCTTGGTCCTGCCGCCTGAGTAATGTAAAAAACTTTCTGATCGTACCAAAAGCAGGGATTAAGTTCGGTTGAGCCTTGGAAGATTGGTTTCAAGGTGGAACAAGCGAGAAGCTCTTTTATCGATGAGCGAAGAAGCAATGCAATCAACATAGATGGCGTGGTATACCTTGAGAGGCTCATGATGTAGATAAGATATGTTCGAGCTCATATCAAGCAACGGCTCAACTATAGTTGAACTACATCCATTAATTTTGCTTATTGGTTCGCTGCACATCCATAATGACAGATATGGATCCACCAATAAGCTTCGCACTCGAGACTTCTTGTTCCACACTCTCTAGACTTCGGTTATATTAGAAACCAAACATACTTTACTATCAGACTTATCCGACATACACATGCAGATATCAACCGATTATTTACAGGTCATATACTTTTCTTTACTGCAATGGCAAAGTTAATTCATTAGTGTCACCCATGTACGTACAGTCAGTCACGTACATTTCTGGGTTGCGACAAACCCATTGATTTTCAATGGATATTACAACATACAAGTGTCTGGCTACCTGTGCAGCGTGGTTGCATACATTCTTTTTAAAATTGTTCTCGAGGGTGAACCGGGCAGAAAGCACAATTTCCTTTAGGAAAACGAAATTGTGATCACAAAACTTCATCTATTACTCCTATTAATAGTAGTAATAGCAGAATTACTAACATTGCCAATGAGTTTCAGATTTCGATTTGATTAATTGGTTTTGCTTATTTTACTTCGCTTTCTGCCAGTTTTGGCTAGTCGCGAAGATGAGGATGAGTGATGATATAATGAAATTTATGAAGGGCACTCTCAAATAACACCGATGCCGGAATTTGAATGTGATGCATTTCAAAATTGTGGACGGAACACCAATCTTCCGTTTATTTTCAAAGTTCCTGATTTCTTTCTTGATTTAGAGGCCAGTGGGAAACCCTGCGACAGCGGCGATGGGACTAGACGTGCTGACCACGCATCAGCCAAAGAAAAACCTTGGAACCGGAAAATGCTGTTGCGCCACAGAGTTTAGTGTCTTACAAATTGATAAAGAAAGAGGAAGAAACGCGTAAAGCGGAACTGGCTGATTTTACGCATGGAAAAAACGCAATTTCTTCAGATGACGGCGAAATTGAAAACGTAACCACTACGCCGTCGCTTCGGCTCAGCAGGGGCTGAAGGCTCCTGGAAAACAAAAAAAAAAGCTACTTTCCTACAAATTCTGAAAAAGGGGGAGAAATGGAAACGTGCAGAGTGGGGGTTGCTTATCGGCACTGTTGATAGCGCGTGGCAGAACTAACGATGAATCGATACGTCGTGACAAACATTTGAATAATGAATGAAAACTGCGTGTGCGGGAAGTGTAGCAATAGCCACTTAGTGCTGTCGGGAGGGGAGGGCGGGGGTACGAATGCGTCATTAGGGTACAAAGATCGCTGTTCTTGACGTTCGCCAGACGGCCACAGAGGTTACGCAAATGCTTACTTGCAGACTGAAGGAGGTTCACGGTAACAAAATGCATTCACTCACGAGTGTTGCATTTAAAATGTTTACCGCTGCTTTCTGCCACGTTTGTCTAATCGTGACGATGGGCATGAGTGAGTGATATGACGAAATTGATGAATGGACACTCGCAAACATCCACGCCCAGGCCGGGATTCGAAGCCGAGACCACTAGCGTCGTAGCGCGATGTGCTAACCACTCCGCCACGGGGGCCGGCAGTCCGGGATTCGAACCAGGGGGGACTGATGTCGTAGGCCGCTGTGATAACCACTCACACACGGAGGTCTAAAATCAGTGTGTCTACCAAAATAAGAAATGAAAAATTCTAGACATTTCCATGACTATTTCTTGACCTTAGCACTTATTTAATCGCCCCCTCCCTTAGGTATAGTTGGAAATTAAGGAAATATATATTTTTATTCAATGAGAAACGTCTACCAAAAGGTCGGTTAAGATGAAAACTGAAGCTGTACTTTAACACGAGATTTAGACAGCTTTAATTATTAATGCGTGTAAAAATTAATGCTTTATTCTGGATGGAGAATGGCCACATTACAATATTTAATATTTTTACAAAACTTCACACACACAAGAATGCAATCCTTAAGAAGCGAAGTCAACAAACCTTAACCACAACTGAATACAATTTTAGATTTCCAACAATTCAATTTCATCAAATCTCAGTACAGGTATATAACAACAATGCAAATTCAGTATACTTCTTCATGATGGTCTCCCTTGAAGTACTGTACTGCACTTACGATGGTAACGGTGATAATCTATCATGTACATTTTCTTGTCTAGGGTCATTAAAAGGAACAAAATCTGGGGTTCGCTATAAACGAAATTTGTAATGTATTTGGGTCGGGACTAGGAAGTTAGGTTCACTATAGCCGAATGCAGTGGCGTGTCCAGGATTTTCGAAAGGGAGTGGTTATGTATACTTTTTCTTGGTAGCCCTCATTTTGTCATATTTCCCTATCTTTGACGAAAGGGGGGTTATAACACCCATCATCCCCCCCTTGGGCACGCCACTGGCAGAATGATCACTATAACTGAGTTCCTTACATCCATACTTGGGGGCAAAAAGTGATTTGTTTAATTATAAAAATGCAAAATTCATCTAAGCACAGCATAACTTTAACAATACTGCAAAAAAGATATATAACAATACAAGTCACTACTTATAATGCTTAATACTGTCAAGTAGCTTCGTGTCACAGACGCTTAAGACCAACAAACCGCAGCTGCCTAACCTACTTACTTTGTTACTAGAATTAGAATTGCATCCAGGTGTAATGCTGCCAAGTGAGTAGGTTAGGTGCGATTACGTATGGAATATTACTGTGTGATAAGTAAGAAGCGTACGGGGAGTATATTAGTAATAATAATAATAAAGCTCACCAACTGTAATCTGCCACCACTCACCTGAAACAGAAGAGAGATAACAATTAGAAAAGAAGCACAGATTAGCATTATTCTCATGGTCATTGTTGACGAAATGTCAGTGAAATAAACATGTTCAAACATTATTAATTAGAGAAAAGATCGAGACTTAATGTCTTGATACTCGATATATTGTTCGAGACTTTCGTAAACTATTATGTACGATATTTGTACATCAAAAAATAACTTCACTGTAGCCTCCTTGCAGCTAGAACATACACAGATGGCAGCAGTGTTGACAATGTGACTGTATGTTTAACAGGGACAGTAACGTTTCAGAGGCGTGTCCTGTCGATATTATTTAAAAGCTATTTGTCCTGTTTTATAAAAGCCTAGCAGCTTGCTTCAAAATCAAATCTAAATTTAAGATACATTTCATGCTGAAATTGTAGAGCAGTGAATAAGCATGCCCAAGAAGCATATACAGTAAAACTCGTTAATCCGGACTAATGAGGGGGGATAAGTTGACCGGTTTAACGAAAGTCCAGATTAACTGAAATAACCTAAAAGAACAGTAGAAAGTGCATTAAAACTCAGTTTATAGCAACAAAACACGTTTATTATGGTGTATTTAAAGGTCATAGGCCTAAATACACTATAGGTACAGTACAGTACAAAGTCTGCGGGAAACAGAATTTCTTCAGTGGTTGACTGCCTTTTCTTTGGGAAGTTCTCTTGTTGACTACTAGCCACATTTAAAACCTTGCATTCTGCTTATTTTCTTTTGCGTTTTGCCTGTCCGGATTAAGCGAAGTCCGGCTTATCGAGGTTTTACTGTAATTTCAATACGTATCTGCAGCTAGAATGTAAATTCCTAAATGTTGATACAAACTCAAAACATATATCTCGCATTTGTGCCAGGTACGTGGGGTGGGAGGGGGGGGGAGTTTAGTGAACGAATAAAGCTGTTCTCAAGAATATTGGTTCTTCTGATAAATATTTCTGGCAATCCTCAACTTCAGCGTAGGACTAACATGAAAGGTTCATCAGAAAGGACGAGAAAAACTATCTAAGGACGTTATAAAATTAACACCTTTTGACAACGGGAGATAGTACCCATACTTTAATAATAATACATTAATAATTTTATAATAGGCCTAACCGATTTTTTCAGGGGGGAAGGGTAAACTGATCACCTTCGAATGTTCCGTTTTTGGGAACACTATGGTCACCCTAATAAGAAACCCGGGCGTCCTAGCGCGCTGTGCTAACCACTCTGCCACGGATGTCGGTACTGGCACGTATTCGATGTAACGAGGCCAGATTTAAGTACAGTGCGAATCGTATGAGCCTCCGCATAGCAAGAGAGAGGCGTGGCAAGGGAGTTGGTAGCAAAAGAAGACTGATGACAGGGAATAGTGGGGGAGGGGGACGTAAAAAACAAGAACATATGTTGCACAGCAGAGGTTGCAGGAGCGTGTGTCTGAGGACGTGCAGCGAGAGTTCAGTCACCTCAAGTAAAGCAGGCAGTGCAGGGCATAGGAAGAAAGGCTTTGTGGGCACCTGTCTCCTAGGTCACTTAATTGTTGCTTTGCAAGCGATTGTGTGAGCCATGCGAAGACTTGTGCGATGTAGTAGTCGTCGAATTGGCAAGGGTTGCCAGAAAACCCGCGAAAGTGAAATTTTTGCTCTAAATCTTTCCCGATTTTTCCGGTATTCAAATTTGGTTTCGTGTTTAATCCGTTTCGCGGTTCTTTTTCGCGCTTATTCCAGTCGACACGTTGTCGTAATTAAATACTTCATGGCGATTATGGGATGATTTGGGGGGGGGGGATAAAGTGCCATTGGCTTTAAGAGGATGGGAACCCTGTCATCATTCATCCTCATCGTCCCGATTAGCCCAAAGTGGAAGAAAAGCGACGCTAAATAAGAAAACCTCAATTGTATATCAACGGACTGATATCTCTCTCTCTCTCTCTCTCTCTCTCTCTCTCTCTCTCCTCTCGATCACTCCACAAAAATATCTCGTGTAGCCAACGTGTGCACATCCCAGCCATGCACTTTTCGAGTTCAAATCCGTTGAACGATCCTTTTTTAAACAATTTCTCGCGCACAGCGAGGCTGCAACTTTAGCCCCGAGCGATTCACGTTCAGCGAGCAACTTCCCAAACATGCACACGCCAGTTTCCACCAGAGCTAATTCCTCGTTTTTGCCCAGGCGCTAGCAGTCGCACACCGCTCTGTCCATGCGACCTGGCAGAGTCAGTCAATAACAAAACGGCTGCCTGGACCCCCCCCCCCCCAACTCCAGTGTTCAACAAGTACACAGGAACAGAAAAATCAATATCCTCAATTAATGTGTAACCCTAATTAAGGGGTAACAACAAGGGTAAGGGGAAACATGATCAACGAAAGCATTTCTCTCCCCTTCCCCTCTTGCATTCTCTTTCAGATTAAGTCGCGCCAAGTGTGGAAAAATCCGGCTTGCTCAATTCGGATTATCTTGTCCCACCTTCTTCCCTTTAAACAGTGAACACTGGTGCCATCTATCGAGCTGTCCAGGGAGATTATTTTCCATCGGCTTCTACAGGGAACATTTCTCCAATCACAGAAGGCTCTTCCACACAAACGTGTCAAACGAAAACCTTAAAAGTACATTACATCAGGTATCAACTGTTATTTACAACATCCCCACAAGGCTTCAAAACGCAATTTAAAAAAAAAAAAAAATATTAAAGATGGGGTCTCCTCTACACACTTGCACCAGTGAAGAGGAGAGGTTTCTTGAACTTTGTCAGCCTAAAACTTACAGAAATTTCTTGGCAAATGAAAAATCAATATCTGTGTGCATGCTTACACCAGCAAGTTTACTAATGGAGGAGAAAGTTCGACAACGGCCTCAGTTCGCAGTCAGATGGGTGGAACGGTCTTGGCAGTGGCTCATAAGTGACTGCACGTGGACACCAAAGACTTATTCTTCCGTGATAAAGCACGTCGCGCTACGACGCCAGGTGTCCCCGGGTTCGAATCCTGGCTTGGGCATGGATGTTTGTGAGTGTCCAATCATCAATTTCATCATATCATCACTCATCCCCATTTTCGCAAATTAGCCAAAAATGTGCACGAGAAACGAAGTCAAATAAAGCAAATCAAGAATTAATTTTAAAATGATTATACATTGCATGTGCGTTATTATGTGAATTTACACTAAATATGCACTACCTGATATTGTACTCGTTTAGTGTATAGAATACACTGTTTCCCTAGCGTCATTCTTTTAATCTATTGTATTCTCGTGACAGCAAATTACATCCCTTAGCAATGAAAGGTATTTGTTGATGATTTTGAAACGTCCCGTTTTTGTACACTCCTGTTCAGAAGTGGCACATTCTTCACACTTTTCCAAGATTATAAAGTGTGCCACTTTATGCGAACAGGAGTGTACATTACCAGGGAGACCAATTTTAAGGATGGGATATTGGAAATTTTACCTTAATGGTGGGTTTTGCATAGCGTGAAAACAATGACAACGAGATGCCATGAAAAAGGGTCTCGTCTAGCTGTGACGTATGAACCGCAAAAGCTACACGACAAAAGAAATAAAAAAGCATATCCGGAACTGTAAGGTCAAAAGGCGCACCGAAGCAATCATTGCATAAGTGCGGACCGTGGCCTGTGTCTAATCCGCGTAAATGATTCGTGGATTCTCAAACAAAATTAAAAGAAGGGCACACACAGAGCAGTGGCAGTCAGAAGAGCTGTGTGTGCTCGGAGAAAAGCTAGTTCTGTCTGAACACGAACTGCACACGCCAGCAACATACTCACCCCCCCCCCCCTCCTCTCCACCACGCTGCACTGGTTCGGTGGCTTCGTCTGTTTACAAGTCAAGCCTTCCCATCCAGTCGGCTGATCACAAAAACTCCCGGCGTCGAGATTCGAACTGCCGGACCGGAAATAGGAGAGCCCGACCCAGTGTGCAGAAAATTTCACATCATTGCGTTTCCGCGTCGGCAAACTTTACATCATCAAAAATCGAACGTGCCTGGGCTGTTTTGGTGAGGAGGTGGGGGGGTAAATGGAGGGGGAGGGATGCAATATTTGAGGAACCGGCCGCCGCGAATCAGCCTGTTGGGAGGGGGGGGGGCGGCGTGCTCCATGAACCATAGATCTGCAAGGCTGTGTCGTTATAATTTTATCTTTATCAAAGCCAGAACCATCAAAGGAAGCTCGCTCGGATACGAGGTTCCACTTGTATAAAAATATGAGCGGAGCTTTTATATCACTCCGCGCGCAACTGACAAGGACGATATTGCACGCTGCATCCGCTCGCCAATTAATTACACGTGATGTGGCACGCCGGTGGCAATTTGCACATTTTAAAGGGCACCAAGAAGCATGGTGCCGTACCATCCGTCCACGGACCACGGGGATGCATACATGTATTAATGCGCGCGTTTTTGGAGTGCATGTTCGCAAGAACTGTCTTCTTTGATCCTGCGCGAGATTAACTGGCAACGCGCGAAATGGATTGGAAAGCGCGATCTTACCTAGGCAACGTGCGAGATAACTAGAAACAGGCGCGATATTAACCGGGAAAGCGCGCGAAACTAACTGGCAACAGACACGAGATTAACTGGGAAAGCGCGCGAAACTAACTGGCAACGGACACGAGATTAACTGGCAACGCGAAAAATTAACTGACCGCGCGAAACTGACAAGAGACACGAGGTAACTGGCAATGCCAGAAATTAACTGACAACGAGCTAGACCAACTGGCAATCGACACGAGATTAACTGGGAAAGCGTGCGAAACTAACTGGCAACACACACGAGATTAACTGGCAACGCGAGAAATTAACTGACAACGAGCGAGATTAACTGGCAATAGACACGAGATTAACTGTGAAAAGTGCGCGAAACTAACTGGCAACAGACACGAGGTTAACTGGCCACGCGAAAAATTAACTGACCGCGCGAAACTGACAACAGACACGAGATAACTGGCAATGCCAGAAATTAACTGACAACGAGCGAGATTAACTGGCAACAGACACGAGATTAACTAACAGCGATTAACAAAGGGCGACATTATCCGACAACATGCAAGATTAACTGGCAACGCGAAAGATTATCTAGGCAACGTGCAAGACTAATAATAAATCCTAACTGCGACTGCGATGATATTGCGTGGCAACCTATGACCCACGAATGATGACGTCGCTGTACACGCCGAGTCTTTGGCACCGGCCTTGTTATAAGTGGACCTCGGATTTAAGATTTTTAACCTGTTCTTTCTTTTGCAGGTAAATAAGAAATAACAAGTTACGTCTGCGTTTCATTAATAAACGAAACTGATGGAAGTTTTATAGTGCCTAAAATAACCTATTTTCTTTGTTAGAGCCTATTTTAGGTTTATGCGCCTAGATCAAACCTTTTTTTTTTTAGGTCTTTGTATATATTTTAGGGTTTTTCAGGATTTCTATGTCACACAGATCGGTTTGATACAGAAAAAAATCAATGACTAATGTGTTTGAAACAAATTTTCTGTCGATTTCCCTGTCGTGATTTTACACGCAGCTTTCTTTTCCTTCTCTTCTTCGATAAAAATAAAAGCTAAACTGTGAGAAGCGTCAGACATTTAGAAATATGTATAAACTCAATGAGATTTGGATTAAAAATTCACGCAGAATTCCTGGAGCCAATAATTCACGGACAATTCCCGGAATTCAAGGAATTCCCAGTGAGTAGCCACCCTGATATTGTGCAGCAAATCAGACACTTAATTCATTCTTCAGGTCCAAGAAGTAACGTTTACTAACTACACAAATGTAGGATTTAAGTAATTTGTGGATCATTTTGAAAATAATGTATGGTAATGAAAATTTCTTACGGTTATTTCGAAATTTTGTTTTTGAAGAAGTACCAAATCAGTATTTTTCAGGAATTTTGAAGCGTTTTAGGTCTCTTTGGAACCTACTTCAGGATCTCTCGCGCCTAATTTTAAGATTTTTAGAGCCTATTTTGGGATATTTAGAGCCTATTTTAGGAACCTCAAGGCACAATAGTTATAAGATGGCAGTGTTAACAGTCGGATCACCTTCCATGTGTGCGAGAGAAGACCTAAACAACAGGAGGCAGAAAAGGCCATTTTCTTTCAGCTCGGACCCTGCCCAGCTCGTGGGGATCGTAAAATATGGGAAATTTATTGCCAGGCAATGTAACAAGTAATGTTACTTCGCGGGAACCCCCCTCCCCCGTATGTTCTCCATGCACGAACCTGCTCCCAACCAGATCGATCCATCTTCCCACCACGGGGCCATAAACATACGGGGCGAGAGAGGCCGAAACGCCGCCCACCCGCATCTGATCTAGAAGGTGGTGGGGTGAGACCCATCACCATCCCAGCACGGCAAAGAATACAGTTTGATAGTTGCATTTTCGGAAGCATCAGCCTCTCTCTTTTCACGTAGTACGCACCGTTGTCGTGGGCCATCAAAACTTCCTCCACCCATAGCTTTATACAGGATGTTCCTGTGTTGCCTTAACTATGCCGTGAGGCCCTTAACGATCTCGACCTTCGAACTGGAGAGATTTTTAGTCCTGATAAGTTCATCCAAGACACAGGTTTTCATTCAACACTATTGTGATTTCCAGTTTGCTTCTTATTGTTAAGCGGTACGGGTGAAAAAGTGCAGCATTAATCTTAAGAAAATCACCATAAGCCAGGGGTTCTTAACCTTTCATATTTCACGGCGCCCTTAGTGTTTCAATGTTTTTCCGCGCCGCCCAAGTCAGAATGTAGGCCTATCTAACACTTGCAACGCACAGTTCGTGTTAAAAAATAAACGCATATTTCAAATTCAGAAAAAGTTTATATGTAAAAAGTACTAAATAAGCACACACTTGGAACAATCATATCATTTCAGTGAAAATATTGGAACATTTCTCGGCGACCCTGTAAGCCAGCTACGGTGCCCTTAAACCACTGCCATAAATGCAGCATGAATATTGAGGGATTAGTTCAAAGTGTATCATAAATGTTAAGGAATCCCCATAAGTGTAGCACGACTGTTAAGGGGTGGCTCACCATATGTGTAGTATGAATGTCCAGAGTTCTCCGTAAGTGCAGTCCGAGTTGTTACGGAATTTTCATAAGTGTAGCAGAATAGAATAGAATTTACTTCAAGTATGAGCCTTTACAGCTGTACATACCATACAAGGATGAAAAAAAATTAGTACAATTTTCCTACACCCTTCCTCCTGTCTACTTCCACATTCACACTGCTTGGGAGTTCACAAACACTATTTCATTTCAACTCTTTCCCTATACTTACACTGTTACCTGAGTGATTCCTAAATTTTATAACATATATTTTATTAGTAGCCCCCTCCCCTCCCCGTTTCACATATGTTCGCTATCCCCACTGAGCTTCGATAAGTGTAGTACGAGTGTTAAGGGACCCCTATAGGTGTAGCACGAGTTTTAAGGGCACACCATGAGATTAACACAAATGTTAAGAGCTTACCATGAGTGTAGCACGAGTTTTAAGGGCACGCCATGAGATTAACACAAATGTTAAGAGCTTACCATGAGTGTAGCACGACTATTAATGGCACACCATGAGATTAACACAAATGTTAAGAGCTTACCATGAGTGTAGCACGAGTTTTAAGGGCACACCATGAGATTAACACAAATGTTAAGACCTTACCATGAGTGTAGCACGAGCTTTAAGGGCACACCATGAGATTAACACAAATGTTAAGACCTTACCATGGGTGTAGCACGAGCTTTAAGGGCACACCATGAGATTAACACAAATGTTAAGACCTTACCATGAGTGTAGCACGAGTTTTAATGGCACACCATGAGATTAACACAAATGTTACGAGCTTACCATGAGTGTAGCACGAGTTTTAAGGGCACACCATGAGATTAACACAAATGTTAAGAGCTTACCATGAGTGTAGCACGAGAATTAAGGGCAGGTGAGGAGCCACGGGGAGGGCGATGGCCCCTCCCAACTTATTTTTTTTGTCTAATATTACTGAAGACTCAAATGTAGTTTTGTCTTTTATCGTGAAGTTCAACAGGCTCGAGACTATTTTTAAAAGCTTGATTTAAGTCCACCTTACGCTCACGATAGGCTAATCGTAACTGGACGGCTCCGAATCACTTGCAATATGCCTCAATCGAACCCAAGTCCCCTTGATATAATAGTTTTTTGTTTTCTTTGTTTATTCATTTTACCCCTTGTATCTGATCCATCAGTTTACCGTAGCAATGGAGGTAATTTTGATAACGACATTCAATAATAACAATCTATTTTGTCTTTGGATCCCTATTTTTGAAAGCCACTACTCTAATCTCTGGAAGTCCGATTGGTAGATTGTTTGTATAAAACAGTGCAACTGTACGTTAGCTAGGTGAGGGAAAGTACTAGCATTCCAAACCGTAACATCTGTATCAGCCACTGCTGTAGGCTCAGTCCCGATTAGCCTATCTCTTCATAAAACGGACTTAAAAACAAAACTCTAAAACAAGCAAGTCTACGTTAGAATTGATTTTCGGCGAGGTGAGGTATCCGACCGAAATTCGCCCCTTCCAACTGTAACTTCTGTATCCGCCACTGGTTAAGGTCTCAAATGACTGTAGCATGAGTGTTAAAGGCTAACTAAGAGCTTCCCAGGAAAGTAGCATGAGTGTTAGGGGAGAATGAGTGTTAAGGGTTCACCATGATTCCGGCACGAGTGTTAAGGGGTCGCCATGACTGTAGCACGAGTGTTAAGGGGTCGCCATGACTGTAGCACGAGTGTTAAGGGGTCGCCATGACTGTAGCACGAGTGTTAAGGGGTCGCCATGACTGTAGCACGAGTGTTAAGGGGTCGCCATGACTGTAGCACGAGAGTTAAGGGCTCGCCATGACTGTAGCACGAGAGTTAAGGGCTCGCCATGACTGTAGCACGAGAGTTAAGGGCTCGCCATGACTGTAGCACGAGAGTTAAGGGCTCGCCATGACTGTAGCACGAGAGTTAAGGGCTCGCCATGACTGTAGCACGAGAGTTAAGGGCTCGCCATGACTGTAGCACGAGAGTTAAGGGCTCGCATTGACTGTAGCAGGAGAGTTAAGGGCTCGCAATGACTGAAGCACGAGTGTTAAGGGCTCGCCAAGACTGTAGCACGAGTGTTAAGGGCTCGCCAAGACTGTAGCACGAGTGTTAAGGGCTCGTCAAGACTGTAGCACGAGTGTTAAGGGCTCGTCAAGACTGTAGCACGAGTGTTAAGGGCTCGTCAAGACTGTAACACGAGTGTTAAGGGCTCGTCAAGACTGTAACACGAGTGTTAAGGGCTCGCCATGACTAATAATAATGCCCTTGATTACATTATTACATTACATATTGAATTTGCATTATCATATAATTATAGACAATTATCAACCATAAGCAACCAAAATACACGTATTACAACTACTCAAACCATGTAATAAAGGGGCTAACCCCCGAAGTAAGCCCACCTTCTCCCACATACATTCGAGGGTATGCGCTTATTGTCCTGGTTAGTGTTGCCCACGGGACGAGACGGGACAGGCTTTTAAAAATTCGAGACGAGACGAGATTGATCATGTGTCCCGAGACAAACGAATATTTTCGAGACGAGACAGCATTTCACAGCATTTCCACGAGACGAGACAGGCCAAAGTCTCGTCTCGTGGGCAACACTAGTCCTGGTTCCTAAAAATATACCAGGACGTCAGTTGCTCCGAATTTGACGGTTCCCCCGACTTTATTTTCTCTATTTATTACAATTTGATTGCATTTTATAATAGGTATAATAATAAATTGCAATGGTATACAAAGGAATATATACATGACATAATTGGTGTATACAATACCTTATGTTATATTATTTCTGTTCTGGGATCCAGAACAGAGGACATGAACCTCGTGAGTGACATTACGTTACATGTACACATAGGTATATATTTTTTTAAACCAAGTGTGAATATAACATTTTCCATTATTGTACGGTTTCTGATTTCGACTCTTATGGTTACATGGTAGGACAGTATTAATAATATTTTTAATAACATTATCAATAACATTTTTTAATAACATTATGAATAACATTTTTAATAGCATTATCAATAACGCCATGACTGTAACACGAGTGTTAAGGGCTCGTCATGACTGTAGCACGAGTGTTAAGGGCTCTCTCTAACCATAAGTGTGACATAAATGTTAAGGAAATTCCGTAAGTAAAGAGAAATTTAAGCAGGGTACTCTTTGAGTTGGTAAAGGCTGAGAACCTTAGCTCCACGACGAAGAGACCTTGTTGAATGCTACGAGAGCACGATCGACCACTCTCTTTAGCTCAGAGTCCCACCGAGTTCGAAAAGTTATCTGACACATTTGGCTCCGTTTCAACTTTTAATCTCAAACGTTCTCTTCTCCTTACGATAACCGCAGGCCTCGGGAAATCACTGGAGCGGAAAGCTTCAACCGCGAGTCTTGGAATTTCCGTATGTATTTCCTCAAATGTTCAACAACTTGTAACGACAAGTTTCGATATCGGTAACGGTACACTTGGTCTCTGAAGGGTTTCTGATCTGAAGAAGAAAATCGTTGGCCTTCACAAGTCTTTTGGTTTATGTATTTGCGTGTGTGTCTGACAACCTTACACTGAATAGCATATCTAAGCCACTTTTTTTAAAAAAAAGATAAAAAAAATATTCAAGTAGGTTTACCACCAGAAGAGATCTTCAGTAGGTTTACCACCAGAAGAGATCTTCTGTAACATCATACTTGGGTGTAATTATTAACTATTAACAGTGTAGGTTTCGTTGCAGACTCTCCAAATGAACCAAGGCGTCATTAAACATGAAAAGTCTGTTCAGAAATTCTCCGAGCTATTGGTATTTCAGTTACTTTGCCTACCCTTTGTACCTCTGACGATTCATCGCGACGATGGAGATGATTTGATGAAATCAACCCACAGCTATCACAGTACGTACATTGCGAATTGCGCTTCATCAGGGCAAGATTTATCCTATTCTTCTAAATCTTCTTGTGGATTCACTCAGTGTCATCCCGAAGATAAGACAGGTTTTCGCTGTTCAAAGCTTCAGTTCCTGAAGATGAGAACGGCGTTAGCTCCTCCAAAACTTCAGCCCTTGGAGATGAGAGCGACGCTAGCTCTCCAATGCTTCAGCCCCTGAGGATAAGATCGACGATAGTTCTCCAAAGCAGAGGTGGAGCGACGGTAGCTCTCCAAAGCTTCAGTTCCTGAAGACGAGAGCGACGCTAGCTCTTGAAAGCTTCAGCCCTTTGGATGAGATCGACGATAGCTCCCCAAACCTTCCGCCCTTGAAGATGAGAACGACGCTAGCTCTTCAATGCTTCAGCCTTTGAAGACTATGCTCTGCAAAGCTTTAGTTCCTGGTGGTGGGAGGTGGGGTGAGGTGAGAGTAACGTTACCTTGAAAACCTTTGCAGAACCTCGCCTGTGTTATACCCAGAGGAAATATCTCTTCATTTGTCGTTAAGGAAGCTTCAAAACCTATTTTTCATGTAGTAAAGCGATCAAAATCACGAATTTCGCTCTAGTTTCCATATGCAAGACAATGGGTATTGACATTTACTTGTACGCTATTTCATTCTTTAAAAGAAAAACCTCCTACACTTAAATCTGAAACACGACGTGACGTTTTCCCTACATTTCCTGCCCCAACTCATTTGCAGTTGCCACGTACTCCTAAATATTGAAATAAGGATAAAGTAAAGCCAACACAAAGACCATACAGCCATTGAATTCATTATCACGTGACCATTGTTGACCGTAGGTACATTCAGAAGCAACAATCTGGCAAGCGATAACATTGTGTTTTGGTCCATGACAAAGGAGTCTGTTTAAACAATAGCTAGCCTTGGCTTATCAGTATGAAAAAGAATTGCATTGTAGGCTGAACGTATAAGGACACCTTCAACTTCTGGATCATAGATTAGTGCCACATTTAACCACCTAACAATTTACAGGCTCATATAAAAGTAACGTGCGTGGTGATGGTGGCGCCTTGCAGGCACGTATCTAGAAATATGTCTCGGGGGGGGGGGGAGGGGTCCGAACCATGCGTCTCAGGAATAATAATAATAAAATTAAAATAATTTTATTAAATCAAATTAATACTAATTACAATACATAAATTAATATTATATTATTATTACACGAATATGTAAAAATACTGTATAAGAATAGAGATATATAACAGCGCATATTCATTACGTAGCTTACCTGTAGTTAAGATCGGAATAATTTACATAAAAGCAAGTGCCCTGGCAATGAAATTAATGTCAAATAGATGAATAATTGAATATTTATCGAATACCAAAAATGATGTTACATGTAGTTGGATGTTCTTTGTAATGCCATTCAAAGCCGTATGATCCAAATATAATCCTTGCCTTCCAATAAGTTCAAAGGAATATATTTTTCATTATTTAATTTTAGTACTTGATAAATCTTTAGGGGGGCTGGTTCCTGACCCCCTGGAACCGCCCAAAAACGTCCTTGGCGCCTTGCACAAATAGTGGGCAGAACAGATTATTTTCGTAAACATCTGTGGCAACTTGGTAGCGAGTCATGACTCTCCAAGCATCCAATCAACAAGTATGCTGCTGACGCCATCTCAACGCAGCACCTATCGCAAGAGAGGATTTATAAAATTTTACATTCAATGCAAAGTGTTGCCAGACATCTACTCTACGCCACCTTGTTCCTCCCCCGCACTAGCACCTTCCCACGGTCTCCACATTGAAGCTGCAAAGCACGGCAACAGCGTATCCGCAGTCATGAGACTCCACGTGGAGTAGACGAGCAGAATGACAGCTGCGCCCATTGGCTGAAGGTTGAGTGTGATTGGACGAAAACAACTCGCCCGCTGTTTATCCCCACCCACGTTCGTGGCGGCAGCTTTCTTCAGTTCTTCGGCGTTAACGAAGTAAACTCGTGGACTTTACACGCAAGCAAGGGAAAAGAAACCGACACTACATTACGGTAGCCACACTGGCCGTGAACTGAGAAACAAGGATGTTGATTTTCATTTGACTTTCAATTGTTGGCATTCAAAATGTTTACATTCGTTTCTTCGAGGAACAATTGCTATGTTGGAGCACTATTGCGTGACCTTGCACTTACACTTGAATATCGGTTATAATACAGAACTGAAAATAGGGTCATGATGTAAGAAGTAATTTACAAAACTAGAAACTCCTTCCTTCTACCTTTTTTCATGAAATAAGCAAGTAAAAGGGCTTGACGACATGTTTTGACTTGCTATTATCACAATATTAAGTAATTTTAATAGTAGATGGTCTTAGTCACTTCTATCCCCCCTTACAACACAATAACCGGCACACAAAGAGAATTTTATAAGAGGGTAATGGGCGTAAGCAGAGGTACGGCCAACTGTGGGATCCACAAGGAATTGGGCTTGAACAGGGACACGGTACAAGCACGGATGAGGGTTGTTAAATATTGGATGCGATTATCATTAGAGAGCCAAACTACGCTGAGGGGACAATGCTTAGAAATACAGACAAGGGAGGAAAACGTTCACAACTGGGGTTGGGAAGTGAAGAATCTCTTATACAATAATGGAATGGGTTGGGTATGGGAAGAGGGAGGAAAGGGGGGGAGGCATTTCAACAGAAAATCAAATCAGAGACAGAGACATCGACAGGCAAGAAATAACAGCAGACTGCCAAACGAAGTCCTCAATCAGGGAACAGTGGGAAAAAGGAAAGAGGCGCGCTGGCATGGTTCAGACTAGGGGGATGGAAACAATTAAGGAAGAGAAACTAAGACGGGGAAACGATATGTTCTATGTGCGATGGAGAGGAGACGGACGAGCATATCCTCCTGAACTGCCCTTCTACACGTGACCTAAGGGACAAGATTCTGAAAAACTTAACACCGAGGGAGGTGATAGAAGTGGTAAACGATAGAATAGAGAGATAAGAAGCGGGACAACAAGTGGGGAAATACCTGTGGGAGTAAGAGAACGGATGGGGGAAAGCTATTAGAGAAGACAGCGAAATTAGTGATCATTAGGGCTAGGATTTTGATGAAATTGCATCTTTTTTTCTGGTGAATAAGAAACCCAAATCTTTTAATATTTATATGTTTCATGTCGTGCTGAAACTTTTAAGCACTATTTGTTGGGGCATTCTTTTGCATTTTTTGCCATTACGGGTTGTATAAGTCATTTTTTGGCATTTTAAGTCATTTTTTGGTCATTTTTTTTATTTTCTTAGTTTTCCAGAGCACTTGTACGCTGCGAGTGCATGGGCAGCATTAACGTGAAAGGATTAAGATGAATAAATATCCTATTTTTTCATATCTTCCCTAGACAATTTAAAATATATGAAACCGCAGCTACCTTCCATCCGTCTCAGAAGAAAATAAACAACAAGAATATAACGATTTCCTTACAATGAAATTCAATTGTTAGAAGTTCAAAACAGCTCGCAATTTTGCCCCAGTAGAAGAAAGTCGTTGCCCTGCCTAATCTTATCTTCTAATCTGCTCAGACCAATTGCTGTGTTCCTTGAAAGTGAATGGATGGAACGTGTGATCTGGCCATTGTCGAAGTTCCTGTTTATTGCGAGAATTTACTTTGGTGCAGTGTTCAGTAGAGCAGGTTTTCGAAGCATTGGACAAGATTCCAAAAACCAAGAAAAGTACACAGTACAAATTAAAACAGTTTGTGTCCCAGTATGGTGAAAATACGTTCAGTACGGACAGATCAGTATTATTCTGTCAGCTTTGTGGTGGAAGAGTTGCTGCGGAAAAGAAATTCACGGTGGAGCAACATGTCAACCGCGAGAAACACAAGGCAGCTGACATTCCTCTAAGTAAACTAAATAATCCTAAACTTCGAGCATTTTTGGAAAAACATACTGGGAAATCGATACCAGATTCTTCCACGCTAAGGAAAAATTATGTCAAGAAATGCTACAACCAAACAATGGATCAAATTCGGCAGAAAATTCATGGTAAAAATATATGGGTGTCAATTGACGAAAGTACCGACTCACTCGGACGGTACATTGCAAATGTAGTGATTGGTACGATGCAGGAATCCGAGTCTACTCAAGTGTTTCTAATAAATTGTGAATGTCTAGAAAAAGTGAATTATTCAACGATCAGCAAAGTTTTCAATAACGCGATGCAGTTATTGTGGCCCGACGGCATTCAATATGACAAGGTGTTGCTTTTCGTCGCTTTTCGTAACAGATGCGGCACCGCACATGGTTCTTCTTTAATTCTTTATTAAAGCAAGGAATTCTCTGAAAGGTCTGTACTCGAAAATGGTACATGTAACATGTCTTGCACATGCGTGTCACCGTATTGCTGAAGAACTGCGAAGTCACTTTCCTGATGTAGACCAATTGATTGCAAACATTAAGAAGATTTTCCTCAAGTCCCCATCACGAGTGTTAGCTTTTAGGTCTCATGCACCTGATGTGCCTTTGCCACCAGCTCCTATTCTTACTAGATGGGGTACATGGTTAGAGGCTTGTGGTTCCTATTGTGAAAATTATAAAGTTGGGAAAAAAGTTGTAACCTCGTTCGACAGCAGTGAAGCATTGTGTATGAGACAAGCACAGGAACTCTTGGCTGATCCCGAAATGGAGGGAAAATTATGCTATATAAAGTCCAACTTCGGCTTCCTACCTTCTGCCATAACTTCACTCGAGACATCTGGAGCTACATTGGTTGATCAAGTTAATGTCCTTAACAAAGTTCAGGATAATTTGGAAGCAGTTCCAGGTACTGTTGGAATACAAGTGAGAGAAAAGATGCAGAAAGTGCTAGGGAAAAATGCAGGATACACAATAATATGTTCTATTCGTGACGTATTGTGTGGGAAAAGGTTTTCATTGCCAGACTCTGAAACCGAATTAGAACCAAGTGACATTGTATGTTTTAAATATGCCCCTATTACCTCTATTGATGTTGAAAGGAGCTTTTCTATGTATAAAAGTGTGCTAGCTGACAATCGTTATTCATTTCTTTTCGAAAATTTACAGAAAATATTCGTTACACACTGCAACTCAAAACTGAACAGTAACCTCTCATAATTTGTCAAAAGTTGCATACTAGAGTTGCTGTAATTTGAAGTGCAAATAAAATTTTACTTTGGAATTTTTAACGGTTTTTAGATCATTTTTAGTCATTTTTTGGCAATTTTTAGGTCATAAATGCATCTTTTTAAGGGCATTTTTTACGAATTTTTAGGTCATCAAAATCCTAGCCCTAGTGATCATGCAACGTAAAGTGTAAACACCCGTTATAACATAAAGAAGAGGGGATAATGGGAGTGTGAAAGGCAGCCCGAGAAATAGTGCAAAGGGGGGGGGGGGTGTTTGTGTGAGAAGTGAAAGATTGGAATAGAGGTATATAGAGACTGGACACCAAAGGAACCAGACACATAACTTTGATTGCTATAAACCATACTTATTATGTGTAATTTTCTAATTTTCCTATACCTGATCAACTACTAACAGTATCTGTATATTAACGTAAAGAGGTTACAATATTAATACATGACTGTAAGGAAAGAGTAAGTGTGTGTAAAGTAAAATGTCAGGTGTATGTAGTGCGTACAGCGTACAACTCGCATTATGAAAATACAAATAAACAAACTTCTATCCCCGCCCTTGTGCGGCCCCTCTAGACTATAGCCAAAGATAGCCTAGTGGCAAATCTCCCCCTGCCCATCCCTGGACCTCTACCTCACGCCCTACGCTGTTGGTAGGCTTGCTATTGGCGAGTCCCAACTTAAAAGAGTCCAGTATGGGGCTTATGGCGACAGTGTTGCCGCATGGTGCGCAGTAGAAGAAAGCTCCAGCGCGCATCGAGCGTCTGCTGTAGTACACGCCGCAACAAAAAGTTAGTGGTCAACGATTACTGTTCAATACAAGAATGCATGACTTAGTGGGAAGCTGTTCATTCTGAGATTGTTTCCGTGAGTATATTGGCAGTTATGCATTTGCAAGCCAGAAATAGGCCAAGCATTCAAGGAACACAGCAAACGCACGCAAAGTTAACAAGAGATTACAAAATAACGTCAATAACTAATTGTCCAACGGGAAAGGACGTGTTTTGATAACAACAACACTGTTTAAAACGTTTCTGGCAACCCTGCCCAGCCTCCAAATGTAAAAAGTAAGCAGTTGCAAGAGCGCGTGGTGTTGATCACACCACACCCATCTGTACGTCCTGGGAGCAAACACTGCCCCGATCAGATGGAAACCGTGTCCGAAAGAGCCAGCAAGGCATACGCATTGTGTTACACGTGTGTAAATCATAACGAGACAAATTTAATGGCCTCTTAAAAAGACTGCGGGCTGGTATGTAAGTCGAGAGCGTCTCACCCTCACGGAAATACTCCCGTGTCCTTGAGTAAGAGGTGAAAAAAGGTGCAATCAGTTCCACCTGCTTTTTTTCATATTTCCAGACGGCCAAGCGCATGAACTGCAACTGTGACTGTTGCGAAGCTTCCCTCGGAGGGGAAAAAGGGAAAATTTCTCAAAAGTATTCCCTAGGAGTAGGGATATTTTTGGAGGAAAAAGTGATATTTTTGGAGGAAAAGGGGAAATTAAAAAAAAAATCTTAGGAGTAGGGATATTATTAGAGGTAAAGAGGGGAATTTTCTCAAAAAGTATTCTCTACGAGTACGGATATTTTTGGAGGAAAAGGGGAAAATTTTCTCCTAGGAATGGGATATTTTGTAGGAAAGAGGGAAATTTTAACAAAAGTATTCTCTTGGAGTAAGGATATTTTTTGGAGGAAAAATGGATTTTTTCAAAAGTATTTCCTACGAGTACAGATATTTTTGGAGGGAAAGAGGGAAATTTTCTCAAAAGTGGACTCGACGTGGGTAAAACTATTTGATAGAGACTAATATCTCTAGGTTTCTTTTGTCTCGTTGTTCCCTTAAAAACACCACCTTAGCTTGAAGTTACTGTATTTTGCAATGACCTATACCAGTCAGATTTACTCAGTCACTCTTAACAATTAATGTAAATTCCTGATTTAATCGGTCGATTTTCTTTATTTTACTTAGCTTTTCTTCCAGTTTTGGCTAATCGCAAAGTTTAGGATGAGTGATGATATGATGAAAGTACAGTCACCCATGCCCAGGCCGGGATTCAAACCCGAGAATCCACTCCGCCACGAAGGTCAGCTAATTTAAACTCCTGCGAATGCAATGAATTACATGTGAGAAATATACAATTTTAAGCAGGCTTTCATTTCATAAGAGAGAGAGCAATGTTAAACATTGGTGTTCAAAACATTTTTGGAACAACTAATATCAGGGGGTTGCGCACCCTGGCCCCTCATTTAGCGCCGCCACTGGCTTAAAATCTGAGTTTGTTTGGTTTTAAGTCCACTTTAAGCACGGAAAGGCTAACCGAGGCTGGACCTACAGTTTGAAGTAAGATCAGAACAACTACGTGCCTCCACCAGGTATCGAACGCGGGACGCCTAATTACAAGGCGAGCACGTTACCACTGCGCCATACGAGGAGTCCCTATAAAATCTGAAATGCATTTTAGTCTTAAAAGCAACATAAAGCGAATGATATACGAGTAAAGCAAAGGAAAACTGAAACTTTTGCCCTGCAGGAGGGAATGTTATGAAAACTGATTACCATCACTGCAGTGAAGTGCAAATAAGACTCGGAAGAAGGCAAAGCCAAGAAATCACGTTTCATTTTTTTTAAGACCTAAGACGATGGAGAGGGTGGGGGAGCAGGGAGAAAAAAATAAAAGGACAACACTTCCCATATAAATTGTGAAGAAGCATAAAATCTTGACAAGGTGCCCACTCAGCTCTGCAGAAAAAATGACAGTTACAACTCACTGCAGAAACAGCATATGCAATGCACCGACAGCTCTTTGGCTCAGGCTTGTAGAAAACTGCATGAAGGTTGTGCAATAACTGACATGCGTATTGAATAGAAACAATGAATGGGTTGGTTCACTCTCCCCCAGTGGCGACGGGTTCAAGTAACTTTTGGAGGGGTATCATCCCTGTCAATTATATATGTGTCTATTGTTATAATTAAAAAAAAAGTTGAGGTTCTAATGCGAAGTACACTTTTAGATAGATTATATTATTGTGTAGTCTCAGGAGAGCATTAAGTAAGTCTTTGTTGTGGGGAAGTGGATGCTCTGTCTGTAGAACTATGGGTAAATAATTTATTTCCATTACTGTACTATCTATGTTCCTTTCTGTTTGTGTGCTTATCGTCTGTGTCTGTGCGTGTGTACTTGCAGTCGTGAAAAGAAATACTTTCCCAAAAGACTACTGGTATTAATTAAGCCTCTATGGGGGAAGTACTTTTTTCCATGACTTTACGTCTGTGTTTATGTGCGTTTATCGTCAGTGTCTATCTGCTTGTGTGTGTATCGTCAGCGTGTGTGTTCATGTGTGTGTATCGTCAGCGTCTGTGTTCATGTGTGTGTATCGTCAGCGTCTGTGTTCATGTGTGTGTGTATCGTCAGCGTATGTGTTCATGTGTGTGTGTATCGTCAGCGTATGTGTTCATGTGTGTGTGTATCGTCAGCGTATGTGTTTCTGTGTGTGTATCGTCTGTGTCTGAATCTGTGTGTGTATCGTCTGTGTGTGTATCGTCTGTGTCCGAATCTGTGTGTGTATCGTCTGTCTCGATGTGTGTGTATCGTCTGTCTCGATGTGTGTGCATTGTCTGTATCGATGTGTGTATCGTTGTCCTCTCTCTCTTTCTTTCCCAGTGTGTTTGTCTTTTCTTGCTCTCCCCCTTTCTTTGTAACACACACAAGCGATACGCACACAAACAGAAAGACACAGACGCACCCATAGATATATCGCTCTTTATTTTTACAGCCTGTAGTGTTCTTGAAAAATTTTCCATGTAGGGCACTGTGATGAGGAGAAGGATACTAAGAGTATTTCACGGGAAGCCAGAGCTCACCTCGTTACCTCGGAAGAGCGCTCCTGGGCGGGAAAATGTTTTGCAAAAACAAAAAAATAACTTCATATAAAATAAAACTACACCGACTGTGGAGAGAGGCATTGAGGAAGCACCGTGCTTTGACACTCTTACAATGCAACAAAAAATAAAAATCCCTGACGTGGTGAAATGCAGTTACAAGTTTTGCATTGCACTTGTGGAGAAACTCGCTGCGGGGAAAAAGGGGAGGGGGTGAATGCCTCAAACGTTGCTAAAACCCACGCCTCGTTCAGAATTCTGAAATTGTTACTTCTGTAGATATATATAAAAAAAACTTTTCTTTTTTTCAAGATAAAACAGTTCAACTGTTTCAAAACGCACTGAAATAGTGGAAGTAACTCAAGCGAGAAGAGAAGTTATGCTCAGGGCCAGTGGAAGCTGTAAGAGGTCGGGGGGCATAAACCCCAATTTTAAAAATATTAAGTAATAAAGTTTTAAATTCATAGTATTAAGAGGAATTTTAATATACTGCTAATCTGATAGAGCATATAAAAATTTCAATATTCTACATCTAATTATATTTTCAAAGAACATTTTAATTCGCATTTTATATTTTTGTTATTTAAATTTGCTCTTCTGCCACTTTCGGCTAATCCCAACTATGAGGGTGAGTGATGATTTGATGAAATTGATGAAGTGGCACTCACAAAGAACACCAATGCGCGATGGAGTGATACAAGTTATGCTACCCAAAGTAGTTGCTATATTAAAGTTGTGGGGCCTTGTATTATGAGCTGTACAGCTATCACAAATATATCATGAACTATTTCTTAAAACAGGATGGTCACTCTTGGACCATGATAAAATTCAAGTATAATTCCCGGTTTTCAACGTGAACTTTCCAAAAATACAAGGATACAATCTGATGTTTTCTTTATTTCAACCTTACGTATTATCGCCTCTCACCCCCACCCCCAGGACGCCGAATTTGAATCGAGTGCTATTGTTTTGTTTCAAGGTTGGCAGACCTGTTCTTACCAATGCTGGTATCTGTTGTCATGCCGATTAATGTAGCCTTAATTGTTTTGGCTAGTTTGTTGTGGTTTCCTTCCGAAAATCGTCCAATAATCGAGGAACGTGAAATCCATCCATCCGCTGAGAACGACTGTGTGGTGTGTGTTTTGGCAGGTGGAGTGTGATCTTACACCCTGTGATTTCTTCTTATTGGGGGGGTTTGTGAAACCACGAACCCTTTTGGAACTGAAGGCGGAAATCATGCGGGTGATTGGAGGCATCGGGACAGACATCTGCGAGAGGGTTATCAATAATTTGGTGGAGCGTATAAATGCATGCAGAGTCAGTAGGGGTGGACATATGCCTGACATTGTCTTTCATGCGTACATGGGAGATGTTACTGCTTAGATATATGTGAAGTATAACTATTTTTTTTTTTTAAAAAAAAATAGTAATTCGGCGTCCTATACGAACACCCTATATTAACGATATATTTGTCATCCGGAAAAAAAGGTTCCTGGACGAATTGACATACTTTAAACATAAAAAGGTTCTTTGCGGTCCAGAACCCTATACGCTTGCAGATTTTCCCTCTTGGACCGGAATTGAATTTATTTAAAATTCCTGAACCTTTAACAACCATGATTTCAAGTTCCAACTTGGACTTTGCACGCTGGTCTGAAATCCGGCAGAGTGTACGCCCAAGCCAGAGAGAGCGGACGGGCCCAAAGAGCCCCGGTCACATGGTCATTAATTATACCGCAACCCGCCTCTCTGGAAAATTGCGGGATTAGGCCGCAAGAGAGACCTGGGACTATTTGCTTTGGCGAATCAATATAGCGCGGACAAATACAGTGAGAGGTAACGCCCTACGAAATTCGTCCTAAGCACGGCAGACACAATGAGAGTATCCTATGATTGAGGTGGTCCATTTTTCACGGTTGGATTACGCTGTTTTTGCAAGGCTTTTTGTCCGCTGGAGGCCTTTAGGGGGAGCGGAAGGGTTAAGGGAGGGGAGGGGGTTGGTTGGTTTTTGCGTCCCGGTGACCGGCAGGACGGAGTGACAAGTGTATTTACGGGCACTGTTCTCGCATCGCTCGTCTTACGGTTGCGCGCATCGTGACGGTTGCAAATAACGGTTTAAGACTCTGCTTATACAAACGCAAAGCCACGTCTCGCTTCTGCACTGTTCACCATACAGCCATGATACACTTGTATTTGTATTTTCAATATTTAGCGTCGCATTTCTACCACTTTTGCAGATCGTAGACGATGGGGATGAGTGAGAAGATGAAATTGACGAACGAACTGACAGAAAACACCCATACACAGGACAGGACTCGAAGCCGTGACCTTAGATGGCGAAATCGAGATTTGACCAGTTAACGCGCTCGGACACCACCGGGCGTTCATCCATAATGCACGACCTATGACAATGACCAAGGTCCATCACCTCTTGCTGCAGTCGGATCCACTGTTTTTCTTACTACAGTTCAAAAAATTGGATATTTATAATTGCTCCCAGTGACCGGAAGTAAAAGGGAGGGAATTCCTTCCCCCCCCCCCTTAGGATACTTTCCGTAAAACCACCCAAATGTCAACCTCTCTTCCATGTATTACACCTCGGACTGCATTTTGCAGACTAATAAGTCTGAATTGGCAACACTGCGTACAAACCTTCCCTGTTTTTCCCATGGTAGCAAGCATATCTGTTGACAATGCCACGAAGTCAATGTAAAGTGAAACTATACATCGCCACCAGTTCAATACTCACGTCACCTTTTTAAATTAAGTTCCGTAGCTAGGCAACAAAAGAAATTAAGGGGGCAAGAAGGGGGGGGGGAGCGAAAGCTGTGGAAAAGATAATGTGCACTTTTCTCTGGTACTCTTCCGAACAACCGTACTGACTACACTCGGGGAAACTCTGGCGGAACGAAAATCAATTCAGAGGATTCATTTTCGCGCGCGAGCCAGCGTGCAGTGGCGACTGCCATAATGTTTTTGCAATCGCTCCCAGAAATGGTTAGACGGACAGTGTCTTTAATAATCTGCAATACTATGAATGTTTTGCATAAACAAGTTTGCAGTTTGATGCTGGTAGCCCTATTCGTTTGTAAAGCAAAACGGCTTGGCAAAGCACAATGTGACGTCACACCAGATGACCTTGAAATATTGGTTCTTGGAGATTTGGAGAGAGACAACTGAAATTCTCATAAATATGACTCCATGAATAGTTAGATAATGTTATTCGTGTTTAAACGAGGGCATTTTCAGCGGTACTGGTGATTACGTTGCACAAAATAATTAGAATTAAATTATCTTTTTACGAAAAAAGTGTATTCGTCCATTTTCCCTGCCATATGTCAGGTACGTACAATCAACAAAATCCGCCCTTCAAGCATGACAGAGGCACTGCGAGAGAAAAATAAATAAACGTTGTTCACCAATGCTTGTTATTTGCTTCGTTTGTCATTTTACTTTGAATATATCATGCAATTATCTTGTAGAATAAGCAATAAGAATTTCAAAAATTTCTAACCTCTTTTAACATTTGCATATTTCGTAGGTTCAATAGCTCATTTGCTGTCTATACAAGACAACAACTTCACACCTCTAGGTCAGGTATGCTGATATAACTCAATTACTTACACTTAAGTCTCTTGGAAAAATGTATAACGGGGGTGGCTGACCAGATAATAATTGCTCTTGGAAATTATTTATCCATTTCATGCTTTTGAAGATGCGTACATAATTTATTTTACATATAATTCCCGCCATTTTTTCAAAACTTGATACATTTTTTGTTTATGCATTTCAAAAGGGCGAACCTGATTAGCTCCTCCCTTTGGAGGCTCTCCTTGACCGCTGCATACAAAACCCTTGGTTGCAGCATGTAAGCCCATCACTGCTGCATGTAAACCCTTCAACGCGCCATATAAGCCCTTGACAGAAGTATACAAGCCATTGGTTGCAGTATGTAAGGCCTTTACCGCTGGATGTAAACTCTTGACCGCTCCATATAACACCTTGACAGAAGTATACAAGCCCTTGGTAGCAGTATGTAAGCCCTTCACCGCGGTATTAAACCTTTCACCGTTGCATATGAGCCCTTCACAGCAGTATATAAGCCCTGGACTACCGCACATAATCCTTTGGTCGCAGTATACCATGCCCTTGGTCGCAATATACATGCCCTTGGTCGCAGTATATAAGCATTTGATCGTTCCATATAATCCCTTGCCCGCGGTATAGAAGCCCTTAGTCGCAGTATACAAGCCCCTGGTTACAGTATACAAGCCCTTGATCGCTGCATATAAACCCTTGGTAGCAGTGTATATGCCACTGACCACACTACACAACCCTTTAAGCCCTTGACCGCAGTATATGCATAATCGTGCAACCTCAACGAAGATTCAAGACTTTGCACCAAGAAAGGTAAAAACGTGCTAAGCCGAGTTATTTCAAGGTCGAAAAGGATCCGCAAAACGCACGACTTCTGTCAACTTCGGAAGTTAAACAAAATTCCAATTCTTCCGAGGCTGCACGAACCGAATGCGAACTCCACGAAGCTCTGATCCAAAGAGTGCAGAAGTCTGGCCACCGACTGTTCTAAAATGCCCGCCTCCCCTTTCCGGAACCGAAAACATGAAATACACAAAATCTCATCCAAAATTCAAAACCCCCTCCCCGAGGACTGACGGCTGCTTCGGTCACGTTAAGTAGGTGCCCGAGTCTCCCGTCAATATGCAAATTGATTTGAAGGGGCGCGCGGGACGACCTGGAAGCTAGATGAGCCTTAGAAATGAGAAACGCGGGACCTGTAATAAGTGAGCCACGCCCAGAACGAGACTACGCCACCTGGCGCTGCCTGCGGAGGGGCGATCTAACTTCCGGACCGGGCCTTCCAGTTACTGGTCTTCAACCCCCCCCCCCCCTTTCATCTCCTTCCGCAAGTCATTTCTGGGGAGATTGGGGACTGAATCACCTCCAATCGCATGACCACGTGGGAGAGGAAGCAGTAGCGACTAGATACAAGACCGAGACGTGCATTCGCTGCTGGACACGAGAAAGATACACTGGGCTCGACACGAGAAAGATACAGACATTTTGGGCTCGACACGAGACCGAAAAGGGCATTCGTGACTCTACATACCAAAACAAGAATTCGTGAGTCGACACAGAGCCAGAAAAATCCATTCGCGACTCTACACCAGATAGAAACGGCCATTCGTGAGTCGACACGAGATATAAAGTTTCATTCGTGAGTCGACACGATATATATAAAGTTTCATTCGTGATTCGACACGATATATATAAAGTTTCATTCGTGATTCGACACGATATATATAAAGTTTCATTCGTGATTCGACACGATATATATAAAGTTTCATTCGTGATTCGACACGATATATATAAAAGGGCATTCGTGAGTCGACACAAGACAGAAATGGGCATTCGTGAGTCGACACAAGACAGAAATGGGCATTCGTGAGTCGACACAAGACAGAAATGGGCATTCGTGAGTCGACACAAGACAGAAATGGGCATTCGTGAGTCGACACAAGACAGAAATGGGCATTCGTGTGTCGACACAAGACAGAAATGGGCATTCGTGTGTCGACACAAGACAGAAATGGGCATTCGTGTGTCGACACAAGACAGAAATGGGCATTCGTGTGTCGACACAAGACAGAAATGGGCATTCGTGAGTCGACACAAGACAGAAATGGGCATTCGTGAGTCGACAAGACAGAAATGGGCATTCGTGAGTCGACAAGACAGAAATGGGCATTCGTGAGTCGACACGAGACAGAAATGGGCATTCGTGAGTCGACACGAGACAGAAATGGGGATTCGTGAGTCGACACGAGACAGAAATGGGGATTCGTGAGTCGACACGAGACAGAAATGGGGATTCGTGAGTCGACACGAGACAGAAATGGGTATTCGTGAGTCGACACCAGACAGAAAATAGCATTCGTGAGTCGACACCAGACAGAAAAGAGCATTCGTGAGTCGACACCAGACAGAAAATAGCATTCGTGAGTCGACACCAGACAGAAAATAGCATTCGTGAGTCGACACCAGACAGAAAAGAGCATTCGTGAGTCGACACCAGACAGAAAAGAGCATTCGTGACTCGACACCAGACAGAAAAGAGCATTCGTGACTCGACACCAGACAGAAAAGAGCATTCGTGACTCGACACCAGACAGAAAAGAGCATTCGTGACTCAGTACTAGGCAGAAACAGGCTTCCTCATTTACGAGCCGAGCCTGCTCTCAGACATCATCGAAAGGAAACATAATCCGGCATTGAAATCCTTCTCTACAGTTACGATACGGGGGGGGGGAATCAAATTACAGGCTCCGGGGTGGGGGGGAGAGCACTGTAACAATTCCAATTAGTACGCCACTGGGCGAAACCAGAGCTGCTGCATATTGGAGAGCGAATGATGGAATCCAAGCGACAAGGAATGATTTCCTCCATTAAGGAGAGCTTTGTGCCGAACCCCTAATGACCCAATGCCAAATCCAGTTTGGAAACCACCGTCGTAAATCATTTCGGGCTTTTTTTTAAATCAATAAAAAACGGGGTTGACGTTGTGGGAATCCCTCCCCTCAGAGGGGACTAACAGATATCTAATTACCAAAGTGGTTCTTGCAGTCGCCCATTCTTTTAATTTAATCCTCTTTGCTTTCTTGCAACGTGGCATTGCCCGCCGAAAGCGGTCGCTGCCCGTGGATTTCGTGTCATTTGTCTTCCTGCGTTCTTACCGTATTCGCCATCATTTTTTGTGTCCACCCTTTAACTACGTGTGGTGTACGATTACGCGAGGTATGCTGTTCGCAACGGAGCTCCTTACCTCTGCGTCTCAATCAAAAAGGAAACCGAGTTAAAAGCGAAAACGAAGAAAGCGGCGAACGAGAAAAAAAGGACGAGGCAGAATAGAAGAGCGACATAAAAAAAAAGCACGAGATTAAATACAAGAACGAAGTTGAAGAAAGGAATGAAGTAGGGGGAAAGCGAGGTGGAAGAAATAAGCGAGGCAGAAGAACGAAGTAGAAGAGAAGAGCGAGGCAGAAGAACGAAGTAGAAGAAAAGAACGAAGTAGTAGAAGAAGAAGAGAGCGAGGTAGAAGAACGAAGTAGAAGAGGAGATCGAGGTAGAAGAACGAAGTAGAAGAGGAGATCGAGGCAGAAGAACGAAGTAGAAGATGAGATTGATGCAGAAGAACGAAGTAGAAGAAGAAGAGAGCGAGGTAGAAGAACGAAGTAGAAGAGAAGAGCGAGGCAGAAGAACGAAGTAGAAGGGGAGATCGAGGCAGAAGAACGATTTAGAAGAAAAGAACGAAGTAGAAGAGAAGAGCGAGGTAGAAGAACGAAGTAGGAGAGAAGAGCGAGGTAGAAGAACGAAGTAGAAGAGAAGACTGAGGCAGAAGAACGATTTAGAAGAAAAGACTGAGGCAGAAGAACGAAGTAGAAGAAGAAGAGAGCGAGGTAGAAGAACGAAGTAGAAGAAGAAGAGAGCGAGGTAGAAGAGGGGATCGAGGCAGAAGAACGAAGTAGAAGAAAAGAGCGAGGTAGAAGGACAGGACGCGATAGGAAAAAATAACGAGGTACATGAAAAGAATGAAGTTTTCGCCTTTCTGCCACTTTTGGTTAATCGTGAAGATGAGGATCTTTGGTCGTAAGATGAAATGGATGAAAGGAAAAACTACAAACACACAAGGAAAGAACAGCACAAGTGTCCCACAGAGAATTCTACTGGCTGAGAGTCCACACGCCAGAAGCTCGTTAGTCTGCAAAAAAAAGAACGAGGTAGGAGAAAAATGAAGCAGAAAAAAGAACGAGAGAGAGAGTGAGAGAGAGAAACGAACGAAGTAAAGGAAAGACAGAAGTAGAAAAATGAAGCTGAAGAGCGAAGAAAAGCACAAATAAGAGGAGCAGAGCAAAAAAAAATGGAAAAAAGCATGACAAGAAAATAGAGGAGAGAAGAGCAAGAATAATAAAGCGAAAGAGAAGAGGAAGAAGAAGAGTGAAGATGGAGAAAAAGTAGAGGAGAATGCGCCGCTGGGAATCGAATCCCAGGTTCATGATTACAGGGTGACAGCACAAGCGAATAGACGAATAGAGGGAAAACTAAGATATTGATAGAAAATCATTCCACTTTCCTTTCATGTGTTATACACTAACCTCTTTTCTTATTAATATCAGGCGATCAAGTACTCCATTCTATACGTTCATTTCAAGTAAAGCTTAATCTTTAATTATACAGCATATATGCACAGGATGCAAAGAAACACGACAAAACTCGTGGGTTTCCTGCAAATTTGTTTTTCTATTTCACATCAAAATTTACAGTGGCTGCACCACACTTTCCGTTGTGGGTGGGTGTAAAACATTTAGGTGGGCAGCATCATCAAATATATATACACGTCACTATCCATGCATTTTCGTTTTCGAATTACATATTGACAGTTTGGGCCCGCTGATTTTGTGGCCTTGACCGTCTAGGGGCCCCCTTTGGCGCCGCCTCAGTTAATGTATCACCTGATCAATGGGAACACACGCCATGACTCGAGAAACATCCCCCTTTAAAAAGCTGTAAATTTCTAATTCTACAACGAACGGGTATTTTGAAATGTGATTGCAGTGACGACATACGATTTGATTTGATATTTATTATTTACCGTCGCTTTCTGCCCACTTTCGGCGAACTGCGAAATCGATGAAGCACAAACAACGCACGCCCATATCTGGATTCGAACCCAAGAACCCTGGCGTCGGAGCGCGTCTGTGCTAGCCGGCTGACGTGACAGGAAAGACCGTGGAACTTTTTTTTTTTAAGTTCACTTTATGCACAGTAAGGCTAATCGGGACTGGACCTACAGTTTTAAAGTTGGATCTGAACCCCTATGTGCATCCACCCTTGATTACAAGTCATGAAGCCATCACTGCGCCATCGGGAGGCCCGTAAATCGGAACAGTCGAGGGGTTATTTAGGGGGGAGGAGAAGGGGTACTTTTGGGAATGACATGCTCGTATGGAAATGCTTAGTTCAACAGTGTGTCTTCGAGCATTTGTCAATGTTTCTTACTACCGCTGCCGTCTCAGCGGTGACCTCCAACACGCGATTGCATTGTACGCCACGCATGAGGCCCGCCTAGTGTCGTGCAATGGAAAAGCGTGAAGGACAATGGCGCCCTGTCGTACACCAAGAACACGAACAGCCTCGCCAAAAACTCTGTAAGTGGGGAAACCTCACAGCAACGAAAGAAGACTACATATCTCTCTCTCTCACTTTCCTTTCTCTCTCCGTCTCTCTCTCTCTGCGGAGAGAGAGGGAGAAGGAGGGAGAGAGGGAGAGATAAAAGAGAATTCCTCCTTTCTCCAGTTTTTCTTCCTTTCTCTCTCTCTTTTTTAGAGAAGAGAAGAGAAGAGAGAGAGAGAGAGAGAGAGAGAGAGAGAGAGAGAGAGAGAGAGAGAGAGAGAGAGAGAGAGAGAGAGAGAAGGGAAACAAAATGAGAAGGCACAGAACAGTATAAATGCATTTCTCTTAATATGCATGTCGTTGCTTTGTAATCAAGGGTGGAGGCACAAGTTGTTCGGATCCCACTTTAAACTGTAGGTCCAGTCCCGATTAGCCTTACTGTGCATAAAGTGGACTTAAAACACCAAATCAATCAATCAATTTTAATATGCATTTCATATGCATCCATGCATGCCATTATTGGTTTCTTGGTTCGTCGTTGATGAAAACTTCCTATGCATTTTTAATGCATCAAGAGAAGAATGAAGCGTCAACATGCATGCAGAGACCAGTGGCGTGCTCAGGAGTGTCGAAAGTTGCGGGGGTGGGGTTGCGCATACTTTATTAAGTAGTTAGTTCTCATTTTGCCATCTTTCCCTGCGTTTGACGTTCTTTTTTTTAAGGAATACTTGACCAAAGGAAGGGTGGGGTATAACCCCCACCAACCCCCCTTGGGCACACCACTGGAAGACACACACTGGCATGCTGTTTAAGTACTTGAGTCATTCCTTGCATTCATGCGTTCCATTGTATCATTATTTTATATTACTGATTTCCCCATACACCCTCACAAAATTTCAACACGTCCTTAAAATTGTTCACAAAGGCTCAATTTATGATAGATAATTTTTGTTCTAAATTCACATTTACACACCCCATAGGTGGGAAATTGTGGATAAACCCTGGAATTGAATGCATTTTACTGCTATTCAGTGGCGTAGAACAGGAAAGTGCAGTACCCCCTAATGCAATACCAACGAATACGAGGTTTACAATGCCCTCTCTTTTGACTGGCAAAAAACTTCAATATCTGTAATAAAGAAAGTGAAACTCATGGGGAAAGCTGTCAATGCGATCGTTCTCTCTCAACCAGCACTTTACCTACATTTTAAGCTTTTTTATTGCGCATTACATTTACCGCTCAAGTAGGTTGGACATTTCAAGCGTGAAGATAGCCACGAGGAAGCCATAACTCGTTAGCCAATTGGCTATATTTGGCTAATTCAGAATTCACTATCCCACTGTCGAATCCAGGATTCCTTGGCCGATTGGCTAATTCAGAATTCGCTATCCCACTGTCGAATCCAGGATTCCTTAGCCGATTAGCTAATTCAGAATTCGCTATCCCACTGTCGAATCCAGGATTCTTTAGCCGATTAGCTAATTCAGGATTCGCTATCCCACTGTCGAATCCAGAATTCCTTAGCCCATTGGCTAATGCAGAATTCGCTATCCCACTGTCGAATCGAGGATTCCTTAGCAGATTAGCTAATTCAGAATTAGTTATCCCACTGTCGAATCAAGGATTCGTTAGCTAATTGGCTAATTCAGAATTCGCTATACCACTGTCGAATCCAGAATTCGTTAGCCAAATGAAGAATGTAGATTTGGTTAGCTGATTGCCGAATCCAGAAAGCCTTAACCGATTGAAGAATCCTGAATTCGTTAACCGAATGAAGAATCTGGAAATCATTATCCAACTGCCGAATCTAGAATTCGTGCACCCATTAAAGTTCGATAGCGTACTGAAGAAACCAGAATTCGTTGTCCAGCTGCCGAATACAGATTTATTTAATCAATTGAAGAATACAGAAGTATTTATCCAGAATAGCGCCACACTGTCGTGAGCTGATTGCTGGCGCTTTCTACCCGTCCCACCTTCCCAGTTCCCCAAAAAGAAAACCAGGAATAAAAAATTTCCCTTCGTCACTGCCTTTCCTGCTCGCCTCCCGAGGAAGCTAAAGGTCTCCGGGAACATCTTGGGCCGCCGTGAAAAGATCTTGGACACCCCTGACTGCAGGCTGAGTCAATGGAACAACGCCAGACGTGCTCGCGCGTACACACGACGGACGTTGCGCGACGTTGCCACGTCTACGGGAAATTTTCCCACGCCCCGGGGGAATTTTCGCGGCGGAAGACTCCGTAACGATCTTCTCTCTCTCCCCTCGCTCATTAGCAACACAATTTGCATTAGTAATAACTCCTATGCGCGCGGGGCCAGGGGGAGAAGGGGGTATGCAGGGGCAAGCTCTATCCGTCCGTTTTGGGAGCGAGTCACCTGTCTCCACCCACCCACACGCTCGCCTCTCGTTAGCCACGTATCACCTGGAAATTTTCGTCCTTTGTTTCTAGACTTCGATAGATCCATATTGGAAAAGTGATACCACGATTATTTCATTACTTGACGCTGCAAATGTTCAAAAGCAAAGGCAGTGCCGTGGCCACACTATTACGAGTCGTTTTCCGATACTTTGGTGGCTCAGTCGGTAACGCGTCTGACTACCATGCTAAAGGCCCCGGGATCGATCCCCGGCCGGTTCAAATCCGGGAACTTTTCTAACGTTGGAAGCGGCCCCGGCGCCCACCCAGCGTCGAACAACATGGGTACCTGGAGGAAACCCTGGGGGGTAAAGGCGGTCAGGGGCGTGGTGCTGATCACATCACCCCCACTCACGACCGAATCAAGAAAGTGTGGGGCGTTACCCTCACACCCCCTATACGCCTTCATGGCGTGGTGCTAAGCACAGGGGAGCACTTTACTTTTACCGCTGAGGATAGTGATGATTACATGAAATCTGATGACTAGAGACCGGATTTTAAAGGGGATTTGTTTCTTTTCAACACAGTGTTGATAACTTATCTTCCACCAACAAGATTACATGTTTTTGATATCCCTTCCCCCTCTTTTTCAGCCTATATTCCCTTTTTACATTTTTTTTTTAAAAAAATACATTGGTCCCTTTATTGACAATGTATCAAATATTTTGTACGATTGTATTTTCCTTGAACAAAACATTCAACAATTGTGTATTTGGTGCAGCTCCGAGAGAAGAAACGACAAGCGTCTTCTTCCCTTCCCTCCATGAGTGTTGGGATCATGTTGCAGCGACTGTTGCAACAATGCGAACTGGGCTTAAGCAATAACAAATACATTAAATTTCTTGCATTTTTTACTTTGCTTCATACGAAATTTAATGTATCCGTTTTATATATGAATGGTATATATTGTGCTTTCATTTAAAATAATATTTTTAGAGGAGTGCAAAAAATTAACTGTGGTCCTTTTTCATTTCCTTTTTTTGTCCTTGTTAGAGTACAATTTTCCCCTTTAAATCCGTCTTTACTGATGACGTGTTGGCAAAATATGGTTTCGTGTCAAACCGTTCCCCAATCTAAATTTCCGGTGTAAAATACGCCTATAGTACTTGCTATGTGCACAAATCATAATTAGGGCTGAGCCGATACCACATTTAACCCCTAAGGGCCTCCCCCATGGCGCAGTGGTAGCGTCATTGCCTTGTAATCAAGGGGTCCCGGGTTCGATACCCGGTGGAGGCACAAGTGGTTCGGATCCCACTTTAAACTGTAGGTCCAGTCCCAATTAGCCTTACTGTGCATAAAGTGGACTTAAAACAGCAACTCAAACCAACATTTAACCCATGCCGATAATCTCACCGATTCCCATCGATACCAATACCGAAAAGGACAGCTCCCTCTCTTCCCCCCTATCCTCTCTCCCTCTCTCTCGGAAGAAGAAAGAAATAAAACAGAGGAAGGAGAGACGGGGAAAATGGAAGAGACAGAAGGAGAAAGAAAATGGGAAATGGAAGAGACAGAAGGGGAAAGAACATGGGAAATGGAAAGAGAAAGAGAGAGAGAGAGAGAGAGAGAGAGAGAGAGAGAGAGAGAGAGAGAGAGAGAGAGAGAGAGAGAGAGAGAGACCAGCCGTGACCAATATACTCATGGGACAAACTAAGGCCGAACTAACACATAGGGAAAGAACTATTTCTTCTGGGAAACGCTACTGGTTATTAAAACTCATTTGTGCATGCATCTTGCGCGTAGTAATGCAGTGCATGCGATAAAGCCACGCTACTCAGCATGGCTGCTGAAATGAACTTGTGGGACCTTGAGCGGTACATCCACGACCAAGATATTCATATCACACCACAAGATATAGGCAAGAAACATCTTAACTCTCACCCGACGATGCTACACCAGGATACCAATTCAACTTGCTAGAAAGAATCAATTGGCACTACAATTGTACTGACCTTAATTCTATGACCACACAGAACCATAGCATCAGCTGAACTCACCTGAAACAAAATAAAAAATACTTCAGTGAAATTCAAACCTGGGGATCTTACAGTATGTTCATGGATAAAAGAAAGAGAAAAACTATACTGATCCGAGCTTCGGAATGAAAGCAGTGGCGCTAGTGTCGATTGCGTAATGTGCAAGCGCCTTTAAATCAATTTCAAGCACGTCAGGCTAATTTCACCTAACGGTTTATCAAAATTATAAAATATAGTAAAAACCAGAGTTGTTAAGGTCCATGAACCCATGAATTCTATTGGGTCCCGCTGAAGGACCGGAATCTTTGTTCTCACACAATTTAAATTCGGTCCAAGTTGCTTATTGTTTCATTGAAAAAAGGTTCCTGGACCGAATTTAAATTTATCCAGAAAAAAGGTTCCTGGATGGAATTCAAATACTTTACAGATAAGAAGGTTCCTTACGGTCCAGAACCGATTTACGCTTGCCGATTTTCTCTCCTGGACCGGAATTAAATTTATTTAAAACTCCTGGACATTTAACAACCCTGGTAAAAACTACGATATCATGTATTTACGGCTGCCAGAAAAGCTTAACCAAACATATTAACCAAACATAATAAAAAATCAACAAAGCTGTTGTTCTGTGTAGGCCTGCATTGTTGTTCTTAACTGAAATATACTCTAAAAAAAAAAGTTGTGGTATTTAAAAAGGAAATAGGGGAATCCCCCATCTGCGTTCTGCACCCCCTCCCTCTGATCCAATACAAATTTGAACTGTACAGCTACAGCTTCGAAGAAAACTATGCCTTGTTTATTACGTCGCTTTTATGATCCCTTTCGGCTAACCGCGACAACCAGGATGTATTATAATGAGTAGATGAAATGGATAAAGGGACACGAACACACACGAATTATCAGGTCAGGCAACACTAACCAGAAGAGCACGAAAAAAGGAGTGAAGGAGAAGAAGGAAAGAGGGATGAAGAAAGCGAAGAGGAAGAAAAGAGGAGCAGAGAGTGATTGATCTGGTTTGCTTTGCTTCGATTTTCCGCCACTTCTGGCTAATTGCGAACATGCGATGAGTGATGATATAATTAAAGAACACTCGCAAAGAAGCCTAGCTGCATCAGTTTCGGACAGACAAGCTTCCTGCCTTGTTTAGGCCACGAAAACTAAACGCCGAGGGAAAGACACAAGGTGGGGCTTGTGTGGGCTTCGTTCCTGCTCAATGCTGAACTATCGACCACAACGAGTCTGGTTGTTCGCGAACAGCTGTGCACGTATGTGGCCTCCGCCGTGCGCTGGCGGAATCATCAATTATATTGCCTGCAGGAACCTGCATGCTGCATTATCTCGCTGCACATTGCACAGGTTGCGTACACTCAATAGCGTTCACCGCCAGAAACTTGGGAAACGAACTGTAATAGCTGACTGCGGGTGACTGCTACCAGTATATGGCCATCTTTTCTACCAAGGATAAAGCATGTTTCCCGGCAGGCTACTATTATCATTAAACGTAAACAGGTTTGTGCAAATAAGCGCTGAAAATTGCAAAGCGTACATGGAAAGGTGAGGGTAGGCACTGGGACTATGTAAGCCGGGTCTGAATCTGCAAGCAATTGCCGACCTCAATGGCGGAATTACAGTAAAACCTTGCTAATCCGGACCCCGATAAGCCGGACTTCGCTTAATCCGGACAGGCAAAACGCAAAAGAAAAAAAGCAGAATGCAAGGTTTTAAATGTGGCTAGAAGTCAACAAGAGAACTTCCCAAAGAAAAGGCAGTCAACCACTGATGAAATTCTGTTTCCCGGAGACTTTCTACTGTACTGTATAGTGTATTTAGGCCTATGCGCTTTAAATACACCATAATAAACGTGTTTTGTTGCTATAAACTGAGTTTTAATGCACTTTCTACTGTCAGGATTAACGAGGTTTTACTGTATTAGCAGAGCGCGCTACGACGCCAGGAATCCCGAATTCGAATCCTGGTCTGGGAATGGGTGCTCCTTCTTATGTCCCTTCATAGATTTCATATCATCAATTATCCTCGTCTTCACGATTAGTCAAAAGTGGCAGAAAAGCGAAGTAAAATACATCAAACAAATCAGCCAATCATAGGCTAGGTCCTAATAGAAAAGCTCCCAAGTAGTACAGTTACCACTTTTCCCACCAGGTGTCATTCCGAACGTAACCTATTATAATGTAGGGCACAGTACGGAACGGGAGGGGAGGGGAGGGCAGACGCCAACCAAATATCACCTATTTACAACTTAAATTGAAAACGATTCGCAAAGAAACATTCATTGTAGAATTATACGAAGATATGTATGTATACATAAATCAGTTCCCTGGCTTGATTTGGTGTTTTAAGTTCACTTTATGCACAGTAAGTCTAATCGGGACTGGACCTACAGTTTAAAGTGGGATCCGAACCACTTGTGCCTCCACCGGGTATCGAACCCGGGACCCCTTGATTACAAGGCGACGACCCCGTTCCCCGGCTTTTACAGTGCTATAACCAGCGAATCCGCGCCGGCCACTTCCAAAACAGGGCTTGCAGTTCCTATGATAAGTGGGGCATGCTGAGGTTTCGAACCCGCGACCCACACAGGCGAGATTTTCGAATTAGGACACCGAACCTCTCTTTCCCCTCGGAGCCCAGCTGTCGGCCAACAGAGCTGATAAAAAGCCCTTTCCGTTAATGTTGTAGAAAGCATTCCGTCCGCACTGGCACTCCTCCAATGCATATTTTAACAAAACCTGACATCCCATCTTCGTACGGGCACCGACCCCCGGTTTCGCCACCACGCACTCTGCGTCCTACATCACAGCGACACTTGCAGAGCGGGCGAAAAAAGTGGCTTCGGGAGTGCCACAGGGGTTGTGGTGGGGTACCTTATGTTCAAGATCGATCTCAACCACTCTAAGGTGTTCATATGGAAACCAGTCGCAGTATAAAAAGTTGTCTAGAGAAGGTGTAAGGCGGTCAATTTCGACCGCCATCCAACAGCCTCAGAAAAAGAAATTAATGCAATTTTAAGGATAAAGGTTTAAAAATATTTTTATGATGTCCACAACTGCAATTTATAATTTTTATGTAACTTTATGCACGATAAAACATTAAAATTTGAAGGTTTTTTTTTCTGTATGTCTCACGAAGGCACTGTTAGAAAAACAGATAGATAGGGAGAGAGAATGTCTCTCATTGAGAGAGAGAGAGAGAGAGAGAGAGAGAGAGAGAGAGAGAGTGTCTCTCATTGAGAGAGAGAGAGAGAGAGAGAGAGTCTCTCATTGAGAGAGAGAGAGAGAGAGAGAGAGAGAGAGACACAGAGAGTGTCTCTCATTGAGAGAGAGAGAGAGAGAGACACAGAGTGTCTCTCATTGAGAGAGAGAGAGAGAGAGAGAGACACAGAGAGTGTCTCTCATTGAGAGAGAGAGAGAGAGAGAGAGAGAGAGAGAGAGAGAGAGACAGAGAGTATCTCTCATTGAGAGAGAGAGAGAGAGACAGAGAGTGTCTCTCATTGAGAGAGAGAGAGAGAGAGACACAGAGAGTGTCTCTCATTGAGAGAGAGAGAGAGAGAGAGAGAGACACAGAGAGTGTCTCTCATTGAGAGAGAGAGAGAGACACAGAGAGTGTCTCTCATTGAGAGAGAGAGAGACACACAGAGAGTGTCTCTCATTGAGAGAGAGAGAGAGACACAGAGAGTGTCTCTCATTGAGAGAGAGAGAGAGACACAGAGAGTGTCTCTCATTGAGAGAGAGAGAGACACAGAGAGTGTCTCTCATTGAGAGAGAGAGAGACACAGAGAGTGTCTCTCATTGAGAGAGAGAGAGACACAGAGAGTGTCTCTCATTGAGAGAGAGAGAGACACAGAGAGTGTCTCTCATTGAGAGAGAGAGAGACACAGAGAGTGTCTCTCATTGAGAGAGAGAGAGACACAGAGAGTGTCTCTCATTGAGAGAGAGAGAGACACACACAGAGAGTGTCTCTCATTGAGAGAGAGATGGAGAGAGAGAAAGAGAGAAAAGGAAAGACAGGAACGAGAGAGAAGAAAGAAGAGAGGAGGGAAGGACGAGTTGGGAGGGAGAGGGAGGGAGAGAGAGAAAGAATGGACTTAGAGAAGATGGAAAAGAAAGAGACAGAGAGAGAGAGAGGACAAATTCAATATATTGTACCGTTAATATTTAACAGTGTGTTAATTTACAAAAACAGTTTATCCGTGAGCGCATGCGCATTCATGATGTCACACCTCTATGTTGTGATTAGGGAACTGATTTATATGCATATATTCATATGAAGCTAAAATCAATGTAGGTTGTATTATCTTTGCAAATCGTGGTATGTAAGCTCGTAAAATACTAATTTTTTCCATATTTTTACATACATTAGCTTTTAGTACATATTGTAATATTTTGTTATATTTTTACATATAATTTCCACAATTTCCGACGAATATTTCATATTCATGCTATTACTACGTACATTTTTCCGTTTTGCGTTAAATACCAAAGGTTTTCCGTTTACCTGTATTCCGTTCGTTTTGTACTCTATTTCGGATCTTGACAACAGACAATGCATGCATGTCAGTCATTCTAACATTCTTGTTATCAATAGAGAATGATAATGATGAGTAATGATATGACGAAATTGATGAAGGCACAGTCACAAAGAACACCCATGCCAGGATTCGAACCAGGAATTCCTGGAGCGTTAGCTCAGTCGGTATGGTGTCCCACTACCATGTGAGAGACCCGGGTTCGATCCCCGGCGGGGGAAAACCGGGATTCTTTCCACCTGTCCAACGGCTCCGGCGTCGTAAAAAGTGGGTACCTGGAAGAAACTCTTGAGGGGTAACGGCGGCCAGGAACGTGGTGCTGATCACATCACCTAAAGCACAGGTGAGCACTTTATTTCTTTTTTTATCCCTGGCGTTGCAGCATGCTGTGCTTACTAGGGTGGACACAAAATCCTGATTCGGATTTCAAGTTATCCATTATCCGTTTCGGATATAACTGATAATTCGAATATCCAGACAATCCCATTTATCCGGATAGAACAGATTTGATGAAAGATTTGCAGAATACCAGTACAGTGAAACACTGAAATTAAGAATAAAATAATGTGTGGATACAGCCCGTAAAACGGATAGTTTGGATATAATAATATCAGATATTCGGATAAAATTTTATCCGGATTTGGCTATACCCAGTGCTAACCGCTCCGCTACGAGGGCTGGCTCCTGGTTTAGAACCTGGGACCTCTGGCATGGTAGCACGTTACGCTGAACACTCCACCACAGGGCCGTATGCTTCCACGCCCAAATTTCCCATCCGAAATAAGCTATGCGAGAGACATCGGAAAGCACCTGGCACGCCACAGAACGTACCTCCCAAAATTAGCAGTTCATTTGCTTTTCTTACGAAACAGACGAGAGAGAACCGTTCCAACGAAAACAAAGTCTCTTCTCCCGCGCTTTTGTTCGCGGATACGATTTAATAACGACCCCCACCTCCCCCTTCCCTTACGCCGGGAACGCTTTATTTGCGTACGAAGGAGCGATAGTGTTTTGAGGAACAAACGCTCTTCTCAAAGCTCGTGCTCGTTTAAATAAACAGGGCGACGCACGATGAATCGCACTTAATTCCACGCACTCTGTGCAAACAGAACGGAAGCGATTTGCCTTTCCAGTGTATACGCACTTTAGCAAGAACAACAATGATGTGTACCCATACGCATGATTTGAGATACAGTCAGTGTTGCCAACTCCACGGATATGTCGCTGCGCTTGGGTGTTTTCCCCAGACCAAACGAGCAGTGGCATTTTTTTCAGTGCAGGTGGAAAACATCCTTACTGGGTCAAAAACCCACGTTTTTTCCAGTTGCATGATGGGAGAGAGGGGTAATATTTTGAAGTAGGTATGGATGGTACCGTGACCACATCCGAGACCAGAGCATTTTGAGACCTCGGTAAGTATAACCACATGATATTTGAAAACCAATTGACTTTACTATGCGACGTATTCCGACATACGAGGCGGACATCTACCTGTTTCTTCACAGACAGGTATTTTGTTTACTGTAATTGCGAAGTTAATCCATTAGTGCAGTTGTGTGAACCTGTGCATCGTGGTTGCATACATTCAGTGTGTGATTAAACCTTTCAAGGGTTCGTAGCGTCCTAACGAGGTTGACGCGGTAGTCCAGCGCGCTGAAGTGGTCGACTTTCGAACTCGTCCCAGCCCGTATGTAGGTGTCCTTTGGGAGTGTACCTTCGTCAATTTCATCTAATCATAGTTCATCCTCTTCGTCGCGATTAGCCAAAGAGGCCGAAAAGCGACGCTAGATGACAAAAATACAAAATACAAATTAATGAAATATGTACGCTATGAAAGTTAATGGGTGACATGCTCTCTCAATATTGTTAATACTCGAGACCAGACCGAGGCAAGAGTTTTCGCCTCGAAACGAGACCGAGAAAGAAATTTAAACCTCGAAACGAGACCGAGAAAGAAATTTAAACCTCGAAACGAGATCGAGAAAGAAATTTAAACCTCGAAACGAGATCGAGAAAGAAATTTAAACCTCGAAACGAGATCGAGAAAGAAATTTAAACCTCGAAACGAGATCGAGAAAGAAATTTAAACCTCGAAACGAGATCGAGAAAGAAATTTAAACCTCGAAACGAGATCGAGAAAGAAATTTAAACCTCGAAACGAGATCGAGAAAGAAATTTAAACCTCGAAACGAGATCGAGAAAGAAATTTAAACCTCGAAACGAGACCGAGAAAGAAATTTAAACCTCGAAACGAGACCGAGAAAGAAATGTACACCTCGAAACGAGACCGAGAAAGAAATGTACACCTCGAAACGAGACCGAGAAAGAAATGTACACCTCGAAACGAGACCGAGAAAGAAATGTACACCTCGAAACTAGATCGAGAAAGAAATTTACACCTCGAAACTAGATCGAGAAAGAAATTTACACCTCGAAACTAGATCGAGAAAGAAATTTACACCTCGAAACTAGATCGAGAAAGAAATTTACACCTCGAAACTAGATCGAGAAAGAAATTTACACCTCGAAACTAGATCGAGAAAGAAATTTACACCTCGAAACTAGATCGAGAAAGAAATTTACACCTCGAAACGAGACCAACGCGGGACTTTACACCTCGAAACGAGACCAACGCGGGACTTTACACCTCGAAACGAGACCAACGCGGGACTTTACACCTCGAGACCAGGTCAACGAAAGAATTTACATCTGGAGAACAGACAAAGGAATGAATTTACACCTGGAGACCAAACCGAAGCAAGTATTTACACCTTGAGACCAGACCGAAGCAAGTATTTACACCTTGAGACCAGACCGAAGCAAGTATTTACACCTTGAGACCAGACCGAAGCAAGTATTTACACCTTGAGACCAGACCGAAGCAAGTATTTACACCTTGACACTAGACCGAAAAAGAGACGTGCATTGTTATTCACAAGGGTAGACTATCGCCTCACTCCAATACCATCTTTTGAATTTTATGAGTACTTTACACTTAGGTTTAAGATGAAGAAGCACTTGAAATAGACATGTAAAAACTGCTTGACGTTGGGACTTTTCCTTTTTACCGGGCATTTATTAACAAACAGTTTGCAACACTGCCCATACTGAGCAGCAAATCTCCAAAGAGAAACCTTACACAAAGAACGCGTTTATTGGCAGGACGCGAGGAACGTGGTAAACTTTTACGCACAGCTACAAAGATATTTGTACATTCTGTTTCTTTTCTACATCGCGTTTGCCCAAGCAAATAAGCGTATGTTGACACAACGTTTCCGTACTGTTTTCGTCGCTTTGGCGCTGTTATCTTTCATTTTTTGTACAGCCTGGCGTAGATGCCTCAACAAACTCACGCTGTGTATGCTTATACTGTACACATCGCTGTAAGAACAATAGCCAACGTGCATGCAACGTGTAACAATAATGGAACGATATGTTCTTTGTTTGCATATCCATAGGTTGCTGAGGAAGTGAGAAATGTTCGCCTTAACTTGCCATGTACTTGTGCTTTGGTTTGTTCATGCTTACTGATTGATTTGATTTATTTTACTTCGCATTTCTGCCACTTTTGGCTAATCGCGAAGATGAAAGACGATATGATGAAACTGACACCCACCAATGCTCCAGCCAGGATTCTAACCTGGGACATCTGGAGTTGTATCGCGCTGTGCTAACCACTTAGCCACGGAGGTTGGCTTAGAAATTTTACGTCTTTTTTAGTTGAATTTTACTTATTTTAGTGTTCTTACGTGTTCGTTAGGTTAGGCACGCTAGATTTGATGGGATTTAAAGATTCCCATACCATGTAAAATACATGATTTGGAGGTAAGGTAGCGAGATCTACGGGTTGCATGGTATTTAACTACTTTCATGGTGTATGTAGCAGCCAACTTAGCTGATAGCTATTGGCTGTTGCCACAGTTGCGATTTTCACATGGGCTTTGTAAATACGCTTTGCTACCTCTATTTCAGCAAGGTACATAAATCTTAATATTAAACCACGGCTAATGTATCTTCAGGGTAGGTTTCCTTTTTGAAAACAAAACCAGACAGGATGCCTTCCTATGGAGACGTTTAAACGATTATATTATCTCAACAAGGATAGGCTCCATGGATTTATATAAGGAGATACTTATTGCTCTTGTTCTTATTTATATTTAATTTGTATGCTGTTAGAATTTCATTCTTCTTTCTAATTTGTATAATCTTCTTTAGTATATGTTTCCTACTATACTTCCTCCTCTTTGAGAAATCGGATCTAGACTTCCTTCTTTGTGGGAAATCTGGATCTTCCTTCTGGACTCTCATATAATCCCTGGAACGTATCTCTTTTATGCCAATTCCTTTCGAATTTTTATATTTAGGTTTTGCCTCTTCACTAACACCTCTTTTTCTTCATTCGCACCAAGTCCTAGACGGTTACGAGTTCGAGGGTAAGGGTTAACATCTACGCCGCCTATTTCTATTCTCCTCTCTTGAGGCAACTGCTGGAACGCGCCAACACGACAACTGAAACGCGCAACCAAAGGTAATGAGGTTTGCGACTAGAACGCACCACCACTGTTATAAATCAAAATGTCCACTAGAATGGTAAATCAAGTTAACATATTGGAAATCTGTTAAAAGACACAAATTTGTATCAGTGTTTTCACTTCTTTAGTTTTCCGGTATATTTACATATGAACATCAATTTAATTTATTTTACATTAATTATTTTTATACCTTTTCTTCATTCTCTTATAATGGATTCTATTGTTGTTCATCTTTCCAAATTACTTTGCGCTTATTTACACTGCCATTCGCGTAT